>NC_090651.1:331582563-332182563 GCF_040937935.1 Hyperolius riggenbachi
CTGGCGCCTATGAGAGTGGTTAAATTAACCGCGCCCAACCACATAACCACACCCATGTCCTGCCTAATCACACCCACACCTTCCACCTCTTTACGCATGCATGTGGTACCCCATTCCTACCCCTCTTCCATGGGCTTGCTCCTGGCTGGCTTTGACTGCCTGGCAGTCTGTTAGTCTCTGGACTGACTCAGGTTGAGAGGCTCTGCGAGTGCGACGCAGTCACACACTGCGTATTTATGGCTGCCTGCGGCCACCGTACTCTCGCTCGCTGTCGTCGGCTCCTCCCCCCGCCAAGCCCAAGCGTGAGGTGGGCTGCCTGTATCTTTCCCGTTGCGCCGCGCAGCCTGCCAGTGTTGCCAACCTTTCACGTTATTTTTTACTGACAAATACCTAAAAATTTACTGACAAAAGATTATTTTTACTGACAAAATTTCCCCACTAAATGCACATAAGAGACAGCGTTTCACCAGTAAATGCACATAATAAGAGACCGCTTTTCACCAGTAAATGCACATAAGAGACCGCTTTTCACCAGTAAATGCACATAAGAGACCGCTTTTCACCAGTAAATGCACATAAGAGACAGCTTTTCACCAGTAAATGCACATAATAAGAGACTGCTTTTTACCAGTAAATGCACATAATAAGAGACTGCTTTTCACCAGTAAATGCACATAATAAGAGACAGCTTTTCACCAGTAAATGCACATAATGACAAACAGCCAGTTTCCCCAGTACATGTAGCCAGCCTGGACCCCCATTAGGCAGTGAGTGACAGGGAGCCCCTTTAGGCAGTGAGTGACAGGGAGCCCCTTTAGGCAGTGAGTGACAGGGAGCCCCTTTAGGCAGTGAGTGACAGGGAGCCCCTTTAGGCAGTGAGTGACAGGGAGCCCCTTTAGGCAGTGAGTGACAGGGAGCCCCTTTAGGAAGTGAGTGACAGGGAGCCCCTTTAGGAAGTGAGTGAGTGACAGGGAGCCCCTTTAGGAAGTGAGTGAGTGACAGGGAGCCCCTTTAGGAAGTGAGTGAGTGACAGGGAGCCCCTTTAGGAAGTGAGTGAGTGACAGGG
Organism: Hyperolius riggenbachi; assembly: GCF_040937935.1. Taxonomy (NCBI): domain Eukaryota; kingdom Metazoa; phylum Chordata; class Amphibia; order Anura; family Hyperoliidae; genus Hyperolius; species Hyperolius riggenbachi. The sequence continues at coordinate 331,583,630 of NC_090651.1, forward strand.
AGCCCCTTTAGGAAGTGAGTGAGTGACAGGGAGCCCCTTTAGGAAGTGAGTGAGTGACAGGGAGCCCCTTTAGGAAGTGAGTGAGTGACAGGGAGCCCCTTTAGGAAGTGAGTGAGTGACAGGGAGCCCCTTTAGGAAGTGAGTGACAGGGAGCCCCTTTAGGAAGTGAGTGACAGGGAGCACCTTTAGGAAGTGAGTGACAGGGAGCCCCTTTAGGAAGTGAGTGACAGGGAGCCCCTTTAGGAAGTGAGTGACAGGGAGTACCTTTAGGAAGTGAGTGACAGGGAGTACCTTTAGGAAGTGAGTGACAGGGAGCCCCTTTAGGAAGTGAGTGACAGGGAGCCCCTTTAGGAAGTGAGTGACAGGGAGTACCTTTAGGAAGTGAGTGACAGGGAGCCCCTTTAGGAAGTGAGTGACAGGGAGTACCTTTAGGAAGTGAGTGACAGGGAGTACCTTTAGGAAGTGAGTGACAGGGAGCCCCTTTAGGAAGTGAGTGACAGGGAGTACCTTTAGGAAGTGAGTGACAGGGAGCCCCTTTAGGAAGTGAGTGACAGGGAGCCCCTTTAGGAAGTGAGTGACAGGGAGCCCCTTTAGGAAGTGAGTGACAGGGAGTACCTTTAGGAAGTGAGTGACAGGGAGCCCCTTTAGGAAGTGAGTGACAGGGAGCCCCTTTAGGAAGTGAGTGACAGGGAGCCCCTTTAGGAAGTGAGTGACAGGGAGCCCGTTTGAGCAGTAAGTGACAGGGAGCCCCCAGCCGCCGCTCCCGCTCCCCCCTTACCTTGCAGACCTCAGGATCAGCGGCGACCCGACCAGTACCGGCGGGCGCCGGACGCAACCGCTCTATATGCGGAAGTGATGTCACTTCCGCATATCAGTGCGGTGTGCTAGGTCCTAGCGCCCGCACGATTGGTCGCCGCCTGATCGAGGTCTGAGTGAGGCGCCAGGAGGGAGGGAGGGGGAGCAGTGGCGGCGGCCACAGGGACGGCCTGGCGCCCCCCAATCTGTCACTCATCGGCGCCCCGTTCAGCAGAACCGGCTGAACGGGGCAAGAAACGGCCCTGCTGCCATTTCTTCTGTTCAGTGAATAAGGTGTTTCTGGTGTTAATGCAAGTGGAATATGTAAATGCTGATAAAATGGATGGATGGTTCACCCGGCGACTACAGCAGTGACACACTGATCGCTCTAGCGTTTCCTTGTCATGCCATATCTATAGTTAGTTATGGCTTGCAGACACCAGAGGGCGATGTTGTTTAGAAACTGATCTTGTAAAGCTATGCAGAGATATATAACAGACCCGACTATTGGGCATACATACAGTATAGCAGATGTGGAAAAGGTTTGCCACCTGATATGGATCATTTACCATCTCGCTCCACACGATATTTGACGATCTGATATAATATCCCTCTGTGATTTCCCTTCTCCCCACCACAGCCGCTAGCTTTGTACTGCTCACCACAGCCGCTTGCAGAGATAGGTGTCCGACCTCAGACCCTGGCAGGGATAGGAGCGTGTGCTATCTAGTTGGCTTCCACGGTGCCACAAACGTGTTTGAGTACAAAAAACTACCCCATATACCATGACAGAGTCCAGTGACCACAGAGATTCAGCATTCTTCAGTTTGCACCTAGGCCTCAATTCACTAAGCTCATCTGTCTTAATAACATTTCTGAGCTGTTTCTAGTGTTATCGCCATGGTGATAAGGCATGCAGTATTCACTAAACAATTTCAGGCAAACCTAAAGTTAACTCTTCTGTCTTGAAGTTAAGGAGAGATCTTTAAAGATAACCATTCAATCATAGCTCCCAACAGTCCCTCTTTCGGAGGTACAGTCCCTCTATGGTAGCCCTGCCCCACTGTCCCTCTTTCTTCCTCATTTGTCCCTCTTTCAGGACTGTGTCCCTCTTTCTATATAAATATGTTATTTCTCTACTGACTAGTGTGTTTGATTGACTCTAAACTGTATTTCCATCCTTTAAATTGATATATTTCTAATTTTCAAATGTTCATATGAAGGAAAATGAACCAGGATAGAAAGGACCAGTGTGGTTTGAGTTACAAAACAACATATCTTTCTTATGAAATCTTCATGGAATTCATCACTAGGGGTGTGCTGGGGGCATGGTTAGGGGCATGGCTTAAGTGTCCCTCTTTCTCATCTCAAAAAGTTGGGAGGTATGATTCAATCCTTAAAATAACTACAAAATTCTAAAGTTAAAGATGGGCTGTTAATTAACAGAGAGGAATGCAAGAGTTAGGTCTGTGAGAAGTTATCACCTGGCCTGAGTTGTCGTTAATTGGAGAGTTATTAAAGGCTGCAATATAAGGTAAAGAATTCTGAGCTGTCTGATTTATTCTTTACTGATATATGCAGAAGAAGACTCTGTATAGAGAGAAATATACACAGCAGGCACACAGAGAGGGAGGGAGGGAGAGACAGCAAGCATATATATACACAGCCACACATACACAGACATTCACATACAGAAATGCACACAGACACACACACACACACACACACACACAGACACACACACACACACACAGACACACACACACACACACACACACACACCACACACACAGACACACACACACACACACACACAGAGACACACACACAGAGACACACACAGAGAGACACACACACACAGACACACACGCACACACAGAGACACACACACACACACACACACACACTACACACACACTGCACACAGAGACACACACACACACACTACACCCACACACACACTACACCCACACACACACAAAGAGAGGCAGGCACACACACTCCCAGCCTCTCTCTCTTCTATCCTGGCTGTGTACACAGGCTAGTTGAGGAGGCAGCAGGAGGGGTGGAGCTACATTCTGCCTGCAACTGCTCCTCCTCTCCGTATATACAGCATGTGAAAATAACTACAGAGGTGATAACGTAAGAACAGAAGTGATAGGATAACTTTCTCACTTTGAAAACTTATCTTTACACCTCCTTCATCACACCTCCAGGAGTAGCTGGAGGTGTGATGAAGGATTGGCTGGAGGTGTGATGGAGTAGCTGGAGGTGTGATGGAGTGGCTGGAGGTGTGATGGAGTGGCTGGAGGTGTGATAAGGATGCGGCTGTAGGTGTGATAAGGATACGGCTGGAGGTGTGATGAAGGATTGGCTGGAGGTGTGATAAAGTAGTAGCTGGAGGTGTGATGAAGGAGTGGCTGGAGGTGTGATGAAGTGGCTGGAGGTGTGATGAAGTGGCTGGAGGTGTAAGGATTGGCTGGAGGTGTGATAAGGATGCGGCTGGAGGTGTGATAAGGATGCGGCTGGAGGTGTGATGAAGGAGTGGCTGGACGTGTGATGAAGGAGTGGCTGGAGGTATGATGAAGGAGTGGCTGGAGGTGTGATGAAGGGGTGGCTGGAGGTGTGATAAAGATGTGGCTGGAGGTATGATGAAGGAGTGGCTGGAGGTATGATGAAGGAGTGGCTGGAGGTGTGAAAAAGGAGTGACTGGAGGTGTGATGAAGGAGTGGCTGGATTTGTGATAAAGGAGTGTTTGGAGGTGTGATAAAGATGTGGCTGGGGGTGTGATGAAGGAGTGGCTGGAAGTGTGATGAAGGAGTGGCAGGAGGTGTGATGAAGGAGTGGCAGGAGGTGTGATGAAGGAGTGGCTGAAGGTGTGATGAAGGAGTGGCTGGATTTGTGATAAAGGAGTGTTTGGAGGTGTGATAAAGATGTGGCTGGGGGTGTGATGAAGGAGTGGCTGGAGGTGTGATGAAGGAGTGGCAGGAGGTGTGATGAAGGAGTGGCTGGAGGTGTGATGAAGGAGTGGCTGGAGGTGTGATGAAGGAGTAGCAGGAGGTGTGATAAAGGAGTGGCTGGAGGTGTGATGAAGGAGTGGCTGGAAGTGTGATGAAGGAGTGGCAGGAGGTGTGATGAAGGAGTGGCTGGAGGTGTGATGAAGGAGTGGCTGGAGGTGTGATGAAGGAGTGGCTGGAGGTGTGATGAAGGAGTGGCTGGAGGTGTGAAAAATATGCATCTGGAGGCGTGGTGATGGCATGACTTTTGCTGAAATAGGTTTGCTCTATAACGTGTCCCTTTTTCTCACATCTGAAAGTTGGGTGGTATAAATGGGAACACAGATAGTTGTAAATCCCAAAAGCAGTTCTTAGACTTTTCCACATTATCTAAAAGTAAAGTTATTTCAGCACACTTCTTCCTCACTAAGCTGCTCCCATTGGCCAATGTCACCATCTATAGTCAAGTGATATTGGTGAAAGGATTAGCCAGTGAGTGTATTTGTGCTTGTTGTCCACAGCTAGCAGTGTAAAAATAGTCATTGGAAAGATTAAAACATTCCAGAGAACCAAGACAGAAGCAAGGTACAGACTTCCTGTCCTTGATAGAGAATTAAAGCACGAATTACAGATAAACAGAGAACAGGCAACTCCTATTTCTCACAACTTAAACCTGTGCACACATTCAACTCAGAAAAAAAATGTCGAACTGACAATTGATTCCAGGACTCCCCTGAACTTGCCCGGTACACATTGAGGGCTCCTAGGTTGCCAGGGTCCCCAGCGCCTGCCTCCCATTTCCAGGGACCTCAGGTGAAAAGCTAACACCTCCAAAACACAGAAAAAGGCCCAGCAACAGCTGTTCTTCCTGCGACAGAAATTTTTTGGCATGTCCTGCGCCCCTTCTGACTTCTATTCTGCCACCATCGAGACGATTCTTTGCGCCTCCATCATTGTTTGGTACACTAATGACTCCACCAAAGACAAGCAGGAGCTTCAGAGAGATACCAAAGCAGCTGAGAAGATCATCAGGACCTCCCTACCATCTCTAGACCTCTTGTACTACCCTAGGCTGCAGTCCAGGGCAGTCAGGATTACAAAAGAACCCTCCCACCCTGGAAACTGCTACCTCAACTTACTCCCATCAGGCCACCGCAATAGGACCATTTCCACCAGGACCACCAGGCACAGGAACTCCTTCTTCCCCCAAGCCTGGACTCCAGCACCCAATTCATCAACCCCCACAGCGAGATCAAATAAGCAATCCACTCTGTGTTATGTAAATTACTATGTACATATCCCATCTCCCTGTGTTATGTGTACCCACATTTGCACTTCCCTGCCCATGTATATCCACTGTGCTGTATGTGCCAAAAACATTTCCTTGTACTATACCCTGTACTTGGCGAGTAAATCTATTCTGATTCTGAACTCATTATGCACATTTGTGACACAGGTCTGTTTTAAGGAGTCAACGCTCTGGAACGAGAGCCAATCACATCACAAGCTCCAACCTGCATCGCCTCAGGCTACATTACCATAGTATCTTCACCCATAGTGATGTCATCATTCAAAATGTGATGATGTCATCAACTATTAATATGATGACATCCAGCAAGAGATCCTCTGTAGCCGTGTGTTGCTGGGACTCGGGAAGCAGTCATCACTGAGAAGTACAGGGAGGATGAGGGGGAATACAGGACAGGCATGGAGTGATCAGTGGGAAAGGAGAGATGAAAGGATACATGAACACCGCTCTTGTATGAGATATGGAGGAGATCAAACAAACTGACATGGAAGTGACAAATGACAAGAGTTACCAGAATGAGACGGGGTGACAGATGATCCAGCAGAGACGCTCTCTCTGTTCCAGTCTGACACAGCAGGAAGGAGGATGTGTGATGGTGAGATCAGAATACAATGGGAAGATAAACAGAAGAGACACGTTTCATACTTTGGCTGGGAATGGATAGAAGTGTGAGGCTACAAAGCCCCCCAGAGCTCTGACCTTTAGCTCGATGGTCCTCCTCCTTGGGACATTTACCCCCTTCCCACCACTTCCGCTTCAGTATCTCCAGACGATTGTTCTCTTGAAGCTGAAGGATTGCAAGAGTGATTTCATCTCGGTATGGTGACTCTAAACAAAACAAAAAAATACGGAGTGGTGTTCAACATACTCATTCCATATTTTGAAACGCATTCTCTTACTACCTTGTCAAAAACACAGCAGCTTAATCACACCCTTTCCACCTTCATAGTACTCATGTGTACAAGGTAGCAGCACAAGGTTAGTGGACACAGACCTTTAACTTCAGTTCAGATGTCATTGGCCTCAATTCACTAAGCTTATCTCCTGTCTTTAATAACTCTTCTGAGCTGTTTCTACAGTTATCACTATGGTAAATTGCTTAGCTTAGTGAATTGAGGCCAATAATTATCACATTAGTTTCAAAGTCTTTTGATCGCAGGTGAACTGGAAGCCAACTTAAGTTTGAAGTCAGTAGCAAAGTTTCTCCAGAGGTACCCCTACCATTCCCTTCATGTTGAAATCAGAAAGAGACCTTATAACATACCGTATATGCTCGAGTAGAAGTCAAACTTTTGGGACCAAAAAAGTGGCCCAAAAGTGGGGGTCTTAATACTTGAGTGACTAACATGTGCTATGTGCCCCTCAATGAATCGATATACATAGATCATGTCCTCTGCCCCACTCCCCCTCGCATGTGTCCCCCTCCATGCTGTATGCATAGATCACGGCCCCCTTCCCCACATGTGTCCCACGCTGTGCATACAGAACCATCGGGGATGGGAGACATGATAAATGCATGATGGGGACGTGGTCCATGTGAGGAAACCTGCTGCAAGTTCCTGGAATCACAGCTACACCCCATCCAACTGCTTAGAAATCCAATCCTCCAGATAATTGCAGAAGTTGGAGTTAAGCCAAGTTGCTGCTCATTATAGCAGTGTTATGGCAATCAGGAATCTAGCTGAATAGAATTACATCATGTCCTATGGCATTGGCAGGAACAATTATTAACAAAGATGAATTGTAAGTTTTGTAGCAAGTAGTTTATATTTCCCCTATAGCTGGGCATGATTTTCCAAGATTCGGAGTTCTACCAAGAGATGAGGAAATGGGTGCAGGGCAGTAAAGGCTGAAGCTGCTGGGGTCAGAGACCCAAGTCAGTGATCAGAGAGCCCTAGGAGGTCCTCAGCAGGTGCTGCATTTTCTACCCTCGGCTTATACTGATTTTTTCTTGTTTTTTTTCTTTTTTCTTACATTTGTTCTTGTTTTTTTTTTTATAAAGTTTAAAGTTGAGGGGTCCCGCCTATATTCAGGTCGGCTGATACACGGTTATATGCAGATAATGCCATGCTTTCCGTTTGGCCACAGATTGCAATCCAGTAGCCTAGAAGGACAGCAACAGCTATGAAGCCCAGCCTACTGTATTTACCTACCGTTTTCATTTTTCATGCTAATGCAACCTGCGACTAGCAAATGTATGTACACTCAAGGAAGTAATATTTATCTTAGATAATGTGTTTCTTCTCATTCTAGCAGCTCAGCCTCATGCTGTACGAGGTGGAGAGACGGCCGTGTCTCTAGGCAGGGCCAGTGTTTCCAGGACCCCAGGGGGAGGGCAGTGTTAGGAGTGGAGGGGAGGAAGGGTAGTGGTAAGAGTGGTGGGGAGGGAAGGTAGTGTTAGGAGTGGAGGGGAAGAAGTTTTAGGAGTGGAGGGGAGGGAAGGTAGTGTTAGGAGTGGAGGGGAAGAAGTGTTAGGAGTGGAGGGGAGGGAAGGTAGTGTTAGGAGTGGAGGGGAGGGAAGGTAGTGTTAGGAGTGGAGGGGAAGGAAGGTAGTGTTAGGAGTGGAGGGGAGGGAAGGTAGTGTTAGGAGTGGAGGGAAGGTAGTGTTAGGAGTGGAGGGAAGGTAGTGTTAGGAGTGGAGGGGATGGAAGGGTAGTGTTAGGAAGGGAGGCAGGGTGGTGTCAGCAGTAAGTGTCAATGAAAGTGATAGTTTAATATCTGTAAACTTGTTAATACCAGGCACCCAAATTCTCAGGCACCTTTTTTAAATGTACACGGGCCACGGGGGATGTATGCAGAACAATTATACTTTTATTTATTTTTTTAATCCTGGAAATTGTCTTTAATGCTGATGCATCAAAGCCTTGTGGAACTCATATCTGTAGGTTTGGCACACAAGTAGTGTATTTCTCAGGTGCGTTAGTTGCAGATTGGCCTTTGTCCCAATTGTCCCAACCCTTCACTACTGATTATAACTACTAAATACTAACCATAATCCAATTTCCACTACCTCGCACATAAATAAAGCAGCCATTATGTTCGAATTTTAAATATACAAAAATTGCAAGACTCACATTGTACATCAACACATGGAAAATTGCAAAGCCTTTGAAATACATTAGATGTGCAGCAATCGTGATTGTGGAAAAAACATACGCAAAATCTGGTAGTTGTGATCCCTGCCTTAGTTCTCTTAGTTCTCCGGCTGGTGGAAGGGAGTGACTGTGCATGCATGTGGAACGTGCGGTAGAAATCTGCTGAGCAAGACTTCTCTAGACTAATGAGATGAAAAGCTGACCCCCCATCAATTCTAAGATGTCCCATCATATCACAGACAGACATATCTGCTGCCAATGGAGAGTAAAGTCATCCATAATTCCATTTTACCCTAATACCTATGAGAACCCATTAGAGTTATTGGAATGTCATACAATGACAGAATATATGTGCATGATCTACTAGCAAAATTAACTACACGGGGAAACTGATTTATATTGTACTGAGAGCTGCTATCTTCCAGTTCCCATTACAACTGTTATTTAAGATGAACTCAGCGCCTGTCAACTGTATCTAAAAAGAACAACCCTACCTCTGTCTGATGGCCATGGTGTAACGTAACTGAGAGTACAGTAGAGTTTGATGTTGAAGCGTCTCATCAGACAGGAGAGCACTCTTTTTGCATGGCTGTTTAAAGGGATCTTAGCAGCTCCTAGTTTCAATTGGCTGAAAGGGCTGCCATGTTTGAGATGATAACCACCCTGCTCCCTTTTCACTGCCATTATCCAGGTTTGTTGTGAAATTCATAAAGTGTGACTAATGTTGTCTGTTTAAAGCACAGTCTTCCCACTCACCCCCCTCCTTATAGGGAACCAGAGACAAAGCACCCTTGTGTATTTTACCATATATATCAGTGGGAACATTAGAGAAAACACCTACCCTGCTCTCCGTTTCATCCTCACTGCTAAAAGTGTCTGTTAATAGCTGTGATAAGAATCCCGGACTGAGCATTCAGTCTGGCTTTGCTGGGAATGATTATAGCTGAGTCATTATAGCAGAGCCACAAGGGGGCAGGCTTGGGCTTGAAAAGACACCAGAGAAGAAAGACTCAGCTATAATCTTTCCGTAGCAAAGCTAGACTGAGTGCTCAGTCTGGGATTCTTATCAGAGGTGATAACAGTCAGATTAAACAGAGAACAATGAAACAAAGAGCAGATTAGGTGTTTACTGTCATGTTCCCACTGATTTATAAGGTAAAATACATGAGGGTGCTTCATCTCTGGTTCTCTTTAATGATTAATGGGTTTGATCTAAGCTTGTGGGCAATTAAGTCTAATTAGGTGAGTCCTTATCTGCCTTCCATCTTCTGTTGCTTGCTACTGGCTTGCTGGATGGAGGAAGTACAGAAGTAGAAGGGTTCTGCCTGTAATTAACTCTTAATTGTAAAAAAATGAGGTAAAAAAATGAAGGTTTTTTTTTAATAATGAACCACATTATTAGCATACATTTTTAATTTGCTATTGAGCTGCCCTGGAAGTTAAAAATGGTACTTGGTTCCCTTTAACGCTACAGGTTAGTCTCAGACACGCCCTTTGCAGGCCATATTCTAGGTACACACTATGAGATTTTCTGGCAGATTTACTGTCAGATGGATTATTTCCAACATGTCCGATCTGATTTTAGATCGACTTACGATTGTTTCCCGATCGATTTCTGATAGAAGTGAATGGAAAGCACTTGGAAATTTAACGGAAAACGGAAATCAGATGGGGCATGTTGGAAATAATCGATCTGCCAGAAAATCTGCCAGAAAATCTCATCGTGTACCTAGCATAAAGGGAGTCAGAGGTAAGAATGTTATAGAAGCTGCCATATTTAATCCTTTTAAATAATGCAAGTTGCCTGGCTGTCCTGCTGATCCTCTGCCTCTAATTTCTTTAGCCACTGGTCCTGAACAAGCATGCAGATCAGGTGTTCTGACTCAAATCTGACTGGATTAGCCACATGGTTATTTCAGGGTTGTGACTCAGACACTACTGATGCCAGAAGATCAATAGAGATCGCCCAGCTTTGGAGAACTCATGGAGAAGCACATGATCAGTTTGATCAGCTGATAGATTTGTAAGGCTCTGATTGCTGGTCATGATCATGTGTTAAACCAGGAAGTCATCACAGCAAATCAGAGGCTTACAAATCTATCAGCTGATCAAACTGATCATGTGCTTCTCCATGAGTTCTCCAAAGCTGGGCCATCTCTAAAGATCAACAGGACAGCCAGGCAACTGGCATTGTTTAAAAAGAAATACATATGGCAGCCTCCATATCCCTCTCACCTCGGGTCCACTTTGAGAAGCCGAGCAGAAAGCTACCCCATTTGCAAAAAAAAAAAAAAAAAAGTTGTGATGTTTTGTAAATGTACAGTAAGTATAGGCAGATTGTGGTGTTCTGCAGATATTTTATATATATATATATATTTTGTACTGTCGAGGACCTTTTTAGTTTCGTCAAGACTATATGACAAAATCCCACTTCTCCTCCCTCCACCCTAAATGAGCTCATGTCCAGATGCGGTAACAGGTGGTTTCTTCTTTTCATGGAAGTGTTTCAACTTGAATTTGTGGTTTCAGCAATGAGCTGTGCCGCATACAATGGCTTTAGGGTCATGTTTGTTTATCGCAGTACCACCTGACGGTCCTAAGATTGAGACCATTCAATAATTACTTTTGGACTTTTCAAATATTATTCATTGTGCATAATGAGATTCCCAAGTTATTGTTAACTTGCTGCACTATATGCCCGAGTAATGTTTTACAGAGTGGTGTGCCCCTCCCCATGTTTTATTATAAATTAGTCTTTCTAGATCAGGCTTTCTCTCGTTCCTTGAATACTCTGCTTGGGTTCCTTGGCATTTCCCCCCATTGTGCGGGAAGGACATTATAATAGTGGGTATTGTAAAAAGAAGTACTACATTGGGGTTTATTATTTATTAATACAAAGCACTAGGATAAGGATACAGTATAATGAGTGGCAATGTAATGGGGGTAGTGAAATAAACAGCATCATCTCCTTTTAAAGACCATGCCTCATCCAAAATAAATGCAGGAGTTCCTTGAGATCCAAAATGTATTTGCAGGGTTCCCCCATGGTACAAAGGGTGAGAAAGGCTGTTCTAAGGTGCCCATATTAGTGATTTGTTGTCCGCTACCCCAATTACTGTATTTCCCCAAAAATAAAACAACGCCTTATTTTTGCTCCAAAAGGGCTTATTTTCAGGGGGTTATCATATTTTTCTTTGAACAAAAATCCACATTTATTCTTCAACGAAAAAAAAAATAAAATCATAATTTATTCAAATATAGTTACGCCATCAAATTCTGGAACATCATCATGATATTTAGAGTCATGAATTCCATCATGAATTAACAATCTAGATTTACCAGATGCCTGACACTTGCCGACCCTTATTGCCAAGAACGTACATTTTATGTTCGTTCTCCGCTCATCACTAATCGGATAGTAGACGGCTCCTATCTTATAAATAGGAGCCATTCACACTTGTCACGCTGCAACGGATCTGCAGGATCCATGGCAGTGTAATAGCCATGGATCAGAGGCTAGCCTCCATAGGAGCGCTGCTTCGCTGTACAGAGGCTAGCCTCTGTAGAAGCGCTGTTTAGCGCGAAACAGCCATCAGGCTACTTGTGACCTGCACCCGCCACCCCACTGTCTGCCCCTCAGGACCGTTATGTGTGTTTCTGACTTGGCTGCCACTGCCTCACAGGCTCACATGAACTGTAATATTTTGCTGTTGCATTTTAAGCACGTTGAATAAACCTTGATGACTGAAGTGCCGACCTTATCTTCTTTTCTCCTTAAATACATTGCAATACTTTGGTACGGCCAGTCAGAGCACACTTTTAATCTACTGAGCCGGCTGGTCCTTGGAGACATAGTTGCCTCCTTCCTTTGCTGCTGCAGTGGCAACGCTTTCTTTTACGTGTTAGGGATCCATTGCAGTAAGTGGACCGCACTTCTGTGCAGTCCGCGATAATCCCGGGCAGGCGGGTACATTCCCCCATATAGCCTATGGGGGTAACACATCTGTCCCGGGCTACAGCCAGACCACAGCGGATACTACACTGTCCACTCTCGCTGGCTGCACGTGGTCCGGCAAAAGTGGGAACACAGCCTGAGAACTTTATTTTGGATAGCTGCTTTTTATGTGAACAGATTGAGTTTAAAACAGGGTTGACATATAGTGTAATTGTCTAATCTTCAGTCCCGTAGAGCAGTTTTAATTTACACAGTACGCCACATGTTACTGCGTGTGGGCAATCCACTTCACACTATCAATCTGAAGGAACTTCAATCAGATTAAACACCTAAATCGCTCTTGTCAGGGACTTTAGTCTTTTGTGCAAAGTTAAAGTTTTCAGCTGTGGAGAGACTATTGGCATGCAGAGCCAGCGAGGACCACCTGCTCCCATTGTGTGCATCCGCTGTGGTCTTCCTCTGCGCTGCGCTATCTTAATTACTATATTTGATGGGGACATCGATGCACTATCAATCCAGATGGTCTAAAAGTTCGCAGGAAGAGTGGCCATCTGCCAGAAAGCAATTAATTGAAACAGCTTGAGAGGAAAGCAGCAGAGACGAGAATTAACAAGCAACAGCCACAGAACTGTAACGCTACCCCTTGTTCTTTGTAAGTAATGTTTAAGTAAACGCTCTGGTCCGGTAAGACTTTTCAGCTTCTAACCTCGCGGCAACTGTCGGCGTCGGCAATGAGGCAGAACTTCTAGCAAAACATTCCTGTCACTATGAGAAGTTATGAGCTCTCAAGCAGAAGGCAAACTCTAGTTGACTGGAAAGGAGGCCTGGTTGCTTCAGTGCTGCCTGCAACTGCTACTTGATGTTAAAGATAGGCTGACCTGGCTCATCATGGATAAGGGCAAGGATCTGGTTCAGCTACTGATAGACCACATGTTGTATTGGGTTAGCAGCAATAAATGTTTGGCACAGAGTATTAGCTATTCCACAGCTGAAACTTAACACATGAAACACAAAGGAAAGTGTGTATCGGTAAGACATAGGTTACATAGGTTACACCCGGATCTCGTGTATGATCCACTGCGTGTCCGTCCACTTCTGTTGGCGTATGTGAACTTCAGGTGCCAAGTACATTTGGACACAGGAACAGTGTAGAATATTGGTAAATTTACTACTAATTAGTGTTCATTTACGTTAGTACAATATTGGTAATTGTTACAGTTATTTTACTATAGCTAAACCAAACCTTCCTCTCACACAGAACCCTCCCCTAGTGGTGCCAGAGGCATCCTTTGGGGGGGCGGCAAGTGTGGCCCCAGGCCCCGCACCTGAAGGGGACCCCGCAGTCATGTCTGCCATACAATGCTCATTTTAGTGGTGGTGAAGGAAAGGTCTACAGAAGTCTAGCTGTTGTTCTGAGCATTGTGTCATTAACAAATATGCATATTTTGCACTGACCTCCCTTTTATTTCTCAGGTTTTTGTCTTCAGCATACTTTACTGTACTATGCGGTTTGCATTTTTGTAATGAATTTCTGTACTGACGAGAAGCTTGCCAAATGTCAGATCGAGGTAACGTGCAAGAGCCTCAGTCTGAGGGCCCCGGGGCATTTAGGTCAGTCAAGCATACACAGGAGCTGCAGGGGGCTCAGGCTGGAGCCTCTAGACTTGCTGGGGATTGGTGCTAGGTTTGATTGGGAGCTAGGCATAGGTAGAGGCTGGCTGGGGAGCTAAAGGTAGATACAGGCTGGCTGGAAAGCTTGGGGTGTGCACCCAGTCTGGCTGGGGATGGGTGTTAGGCTGGATGGGAACTGTGGATGGGTTCTAGGCTGGCTAGGTAGCTGGAGATGAGTGCTAGGCTGCCTTAGAGAGCTAGAGATTTGTGCTAGGCTGGCTGGGGAGCAAGGAATGGGTTCTAAGCTGGCTAAAGAGCTGGGGGTTGGTACTAGGCTGGCTGAGGAGCTGGGGATGGGTGATAGGCTGACTGGGGAGCTGGGGATGGGTGATAGGCTGACTGGGGAGCTGGTGATGGGTGCTATGCTGGCTGGGGAGCTGGGGATAGGTACTAGGCTGGCTGGGGATGGGTGCTAGGCTGGCTGGGGATGGGCGCTAGGCTGCCTTGGAGAGCTGGGAGTTGGTGATAGGCTGGTTGGGGAGCAAGGAATTGGTTCTAAGCTTGCTGAGGAGCTGGGGATGGGTACAAGGCTGGTTGAGGAGTTGGGGATGGGTGCTAGGCTGGCTGGGGATGGGTACTAGGCTGGCTGAGGAGCTGGGGATGGGTGCTAGGCTGCCTTGGAGAGCTGGGGATTGGTGATAGGCTGGTTGGGGAGCAAGGAATGGGTTCTAAGCTTGCTGAGGAGCTGGAAATGAGTACAAGGCTGGTTGAGGAGTGGGGTTTGGGTGCTAAGCTGGCTGGGGAGCTGGGGATGGGGTAGGGTACTAGGCTGGCTGGGAGCGTGTCTGGATAGAAATACAAACGTTGGACTTCCCATTCTGCCTAGCATCCATTCCCTGCCAGCCTAGAACCCATCAGTTGGTTAAAGGCCACTAAACCAATATAAGAATAATTACAATACGTTATGTTATGTGATTACATTACATATTGTAATTGTTCCTATATTGGTTGGCTTAGTGGCCTTTAAAAAATGTTTAAACAATAATAAGGCATACTGCATTAGAGGTGGACAAGCCTGTGAGTGTGGTGGTACGGTATGTGGCCTACACTTATGGCTCTAGGCCCCGCATATGACACTCACCCCAGGCCCCACGTAATCTAAGGATGCCTCTATTGGTGCCTAACCTTAAACCCCTCCTGGTGGTGCCTAACCCCCTTGCACAAACCCCCTTCCTGACGCCTAACCACCCCCCCTGCACAAGCCCTCTTTCGCTTCACCCTAACCGCCTCCCCCCTCACAAACTCCCTTCCCAACACCTAACCCTAACCGCTCCCTCTCGCACAAATAGCCTTTCAGACACCTAACTGCCGCCTCTGCACAAAAAACGGTGGGAAAAACAGCAAAAACAATAACTGCTGGACACTAATTGAGACCCAAATTTCCCCTTTGTCGCCAGCTTAAATCCAGAGAAAAAACCCTGCTGAAAACGATAACTATCCGTTGTTGCCTGGAACCCGACTTTCCCATTGGGCGCTGGCTTGCCAATATTTACAATTAAAGTTTATGACAGAGCCAGATTTGTCCGGATGCCGCCTGCGCCTGGTTTGCCTGACACCCTTCCGTTCTGGTCTCTGTTGGTGTCACAGACAGTAAGAGAGACCTCCAGATCCCTTCTCCTGCACATTTTGCAATTATATGATATTTTACAAAGTGAAACAAAGGAAAGAATATTGACAGAGTGTCAAATACACTTTCCTTTATTTTTATAAACATACCACAGTAATGTGCAAAGTTCTAAACAGCAGTAAATGGCTTTGGGAAAGGGTTAATATTAGGGATGGTGGTTAGGGTTAGTTATACCAGCTAAACAGAACAGACAATGAGGGAAGGGAGTGTTAGGCAAGAACACTTCTCAGAGCTTGGTCTGTGCCCACCTCCTCGCAGTCTGAACAGCAGAATGATGTCAGCCACGCATTAGCTCCTCCCACAAATTCAGCTTATTATTATCCAATTATCCAGCAAAGTTACTGGATGTAAACAGATTTTAGATCTGTGCCTGGAGATAGGCTTCAAAGAATATAATAAACAAAAGGCATTTATAAGAATAACTGAGGGATAGTTTAGAGAGGGAGCTGCATGAAAACAAGTGAGCAAGCATCAAGTTTACCACCACTCGGTTGCTGGGCGGTGATTCACTGTGCAGCTACCATGCAGTTCAAAACAGTTACACCTAACATCCTCCTAGAAGTGCTTGATATGTTCCATGTCACTGCGATACTGGTGCCCACCCCAGTCACCCATAAACCCCAGCACACACATGGCAATCACTGCTGTCGGCCATCCACGTGAGCTTAAAGGACACCCGAGGCGAAAAAAATCTAATGAAATAAACGATTGTATTTATCTTCCTTCTCCTAAAAATGACTTTTTAAGATATTCCACAGTTTTATTTTATGTTTAAATCTACTTTTTAAGTATAACTGTTTTATTGTTTTTTCTCAATGACACATTTATTGAAGAATGCCAGAGCTAAAATCCATTAACTATTGACCCCTTTTATCTCTTTCTTGCTCTCAGAAGCTATTTTCTGCTAGGATAAGGTTTTATAGTTGTAATTTCTCATCAGTGAGGGTCACACTGTAGTCACTTCCTGTCCTGTCAGGACTGAGTCAGCCACTTACATACCTGATGTTAATTTAACTCTTTCAGGCAGAGAAAGAAAAAAAGCAACACAGCCTAGTTATTTGTGTGCTGAGCACTGTACAAACACGTCTATCTGATCATGCCACCTCGGGTATCCTTTGACTAACAACAGAAATGAGCTTTCAAATCCCACGGAACTCCTATTTCCAAGTTTCTGATCGGAAATCGTCTTTCCATGGTGGAAATCTATACGCGGGAATCGGAATTTCACGGAATACCGCATTACCGAGACTTGGAAATGTTAGGCAAATCACAAGACTTGGAAGCCTTGGCCCAATCAGAGAGTCAGCATTGTGCAGTGGAAACGGAATACCACTGAAGTTTTAGGCCAGTCATAAGTTTCAGAAGTATTAGGTCAATCAGAGAATGCAGAAGTTTCATGCAGTTACCAATAGAAAATGCGGATTATGCATTATAATGGGAGTATTTGTATAGCGCCTTTCTCCTGTCGGACTCAAAGCGCTTGCGAGGCAGCCACTAGAGCGCACTCAGTAGGCAGTAGCAGTGTTAGGGAGTCTTGCCCAATGAACTTCTTACTGAAATACTGGCTTATTGAACAGGCAGAGCCGAGATTCGAACCCAGGTCTCCCATGTCAGAGGCAGAGCCCTTAACCAGTACACCATCCAGCCACTGCTGGATTATAACGTACATCCGCAAAAAATAATGAATTCTGAAGAATTTTTTTTTTTTTTTTTACAATTAACTAACTCTATTGCCAAAACTAACAAAAACAAACAAACATGGTTCGCCACAAAGGCAACCACTGGAAAGGCTGGTGGGGAGAATTAGAACCTGACCCCACTCAGGTTTAAGAAGTTGCTCTCTGTAGATAGGAAGAAACATGGGGCTATGTTACAGATCCGTTTTGCATTCTCCATTTTACTGCCTGATGAAGCAGGGCTGTCACCTGCGAAACGTGTTGCACATTTGGCGTATCTAATAAATGTTACTGTGAATTATAGTAACGTTGCACAGTCTGTTTTTTCTACGAGGGAGGTAAGTCCACCAAACTTCCCCCTTTTAAACTGTTTTTAAACGTTTTTATCCTCAAAGTCACCTCTGTTCACCCCCAATTTGTACTAATCAAACAGGCTACCTGACACTACTCTCCAGGTATATCTCAGAGTGACATTGCCAGACAAGTGTAAAACTACTTACAGTATTTAGAGGACCACTACTGCGAACAACTGTAAAATGCACCATACATTACTTTTTTCTATGTTGCTGTCACTTCTAGTAGATAGTGAAAAGTTGACACCTCTGCCAGATTTTGGACTAGTCCATCTCATCATGGAGGATTCTCAGTATTACCTTTATTTTTTTTACAAAAGCACTTTCAGGAAAGCATCTGTATAAAGATGTAAACCAACATCCCTACTCTTTTGCACATTATTTTGACAGTTGGACTGAGCAACTGCAGATCAGTTTGTGCTTTTGTAAATACTGAGATGTGAAAAAAAATCCCCTATGAGGAAATATTTCACAATAGTTGTCCGTTCAAGTGAACCTCCAGACTGAAAATCTACTCAGCAGCACTGAAAAGGCTTGGTGTTTCTTCAACAGTGTCACAGCATCAGAACTTTGTTTTTCCTACCCAAGCCTCATTTTTAGCTGCACAGAACAAAACTGCCCGGGCATTTTTTCCCTGATGCTGTGCAAAGCATGATGGGATTTTTGATGTTGTTGTTCTCGTTCTGCTGTTTTAGTGCAATTTTTTTTTTATTATTTGACATTTGAAGCTTAGCGCATGCAGCTGGGAGGGGTGATCAGGACACAGGACAGTTGGAACTGTGTCTCATGCTCCCTGTCACCTCCTTTCAACCAAAGAGATGGCTGCCCCCATGAAAAAGATGTCTGCCCCCATGAAATCAAACATCTGCCTGTTCTTTTAAAACAGGGTGGGTAAGAGATTATATTGCCTATCTATTCTAATTAACATAACTAACATAACTTAAAGACAGTATGTTTGTTTAGCCTGAAGTTCCCCTTTAAAGAGTAACTGTCAGGCTGCAGAAGCTAATTTAAACCTCTATTCTCCTGTGTTAAACAGTTTAGAAGGAAGCCAAAAAGGCATTAGTGAAGATAAAAATCTCTCTTACCTTTGATGTGTGCTTATCAGAAAAACTGTTAGACCTAAGAGGACGCAAGCCGCATACTATACTGCAAAGCATTCTGGGGCCCTCCCCTCGGCTGCTAATGAGACGTTACAGCAGCTTGTAATCAGTCCAGCGCGTAGCACTGATAAATCTCCGGGCAGAGTACACTGCAGGAGTCCGCTATTGTTCCTAGCCACATGGCTCATTAATATTCACTGCACACTGTGTTATTCAGTACGAGCTTTTCTGTGATCAGGAAGCAGGCAGGACATGACGACACATTTGACAGAAAAACATGGAACCTGCCATGAGCTGTCAGGAGCATCAATCTCTGCATATACTATATAAAGATTCTGTGAAGTACAAACGTGGACAGTGAAATGCATATGTAATGTACAGCCAATCTTTAGCTACTGATATATGTGTTTATTTTCTCTGAGACCTTATACCTAACAGCTCCTCTTTAAGCAGGGCTTTACTAGAACACATTGTGATAAATAAGAAGGAAGTTATCCTGGTAAGCCAGAGCATGGAAATAGAACTCCTGTTTTGTTCATGTAAAAATAGTGTACATATCATACCATATACAGTATTCAATATTTATATGGTTTGTTTAAATATATGATTTATTTTTTTAATCTTTTTTACATGACACACAATACATGCTCTGAAGACAGATCTGAGATGAGTACTGAGAAATAAATATTGAGACAAATCTGCAATTGCATTAGTCGGCTTTACTAACTACAGGCTGGCCCACAAGAGGGCGCCAGTGCTCTGCGCTCAGTCCGATGTCTCATATTGCAGAACTTGGCATCCATCAGTCTGGCAGGCAACATTTTCCTACACAAGGGTGGTAGTGGCAGACTGGTGATTTGACTGAAAAGCCTGACAAGCTGAGAAGAAGAGCGATGCCAGGCAGAGCATGCGGGTCACACATCACCAGAAAAGCAATGAATGCACAGACATACAGCAGAGGAATCAGCAGAGCAGAGAAGAATGGATGGCTATGCAGCGGTGCAGTGCATTCTGGGAGTGCAGCACTCTTCAGTGTGCACCTGTTATCTACAGACAGGGGGAGGGCAGCCATGTTGTATATTACTACTGTAACCAGATGCTTTGGCAATAAGTTCTGTTTTCTTTGCTACAGTTTGCTGGGTTCAAATCTCAGCTCTTATTGTTCAGTAAGCCAGCACCTGCAGTATTCAGTGAACTAGACTCCCTAATGCTGCTGTTGCCTATAGAGCACGTCCTAGTGGCTGCAGCTCTATGGCTTTGTGTCAGCCAGGAGAAAAGCGCAATATAAATGTTCTGTGTTTTGTCTATTATCTCATGCCCATAGTATTCATTTCACCCCAGACTCTGCTGACAGAACTAATGCACTCTGCACAAAGTGCTCTATATCCTGGCCTGCTGTCAGCATGAGCTACACAAACCCAAGGAGAAGGGACTCTAAGGGGCGTACATGAAAAAAGGGCACCCAGAAACCTTTCCGATGTTCTACTCTTACAGAGTAAATGCTGATAGTAATATCAGTAACAGATAACGATATTTTACTACAGCTAAATGTAACCCTATGCTCACACTGAATCCTTCCTCTAGCGATGTCTTACTATTCCTCATGGACGCCTAACCTTAATGAGACTCCGAGACGAATAAAATAATGGATTTATACATACCTGGGGCTTCCTCTGGCCCCATCCGCATGGATCGCTCCCATGTCCAGTCAGGGCCAGTCGACTCAAGCGCAGTGTGCTCACTCTGTACTGCGCAGGCGCATGCGTGAGGCAGGCGCCGGAGAGACAGAGGGAGTCACTGCGCATGCGGAAAACTGGCCGCGTCTGGCCAAAGTTACTGGACCCGGTACCGGCGACAGAGAAGGCTGAGGACGGCAGCGTGGGAGCGATTCATGCGGATGGGGCTGGAGGAAGCCCCATGTGTGTATAAATATATTATTTTATATAGTTTCTGAGTCTCTTTAAAGCGGGATTGTCACCATAAAAAAAAAATCAAATTTCAAAAGCAACTGGTCTGAGTGTATTAAGTAATAAAGATGCTAATCCTGCATACAAAACTTTCAAAACTTTTTCTGCTGTTATGGTTTGGAGTTATCACATACCTTAGGAGCACTGGCCTTTTAATTGCCATTGCCATCAGCTGGCAAAACAGTTGCATACTGGGGAGTCTTTTTATCTATAAAATACTGTATTCCTCATCTTCCCTTTATTTCCCCCTCCTAATTACATAAGACAGTGCACTTCCTAGTACAGACCTCAGTGGGAGTGTCTGAAGACTCTGGGAGGAGGGCGGGTAACGAATACACAATTAGCAAGAGGAGGAAAAAAGAGCGATGGAAGAAATGATGTCAGGATTAGCTTCATTCAAAGGTAACCAAGATGGAAACTCTAGAATAGGATTCTCTGCTTTTCCTTTATAAAATTCACAGGAATCATAATGTGGACAGTGCACTGCATATGTTATGTAAGTAAAACTGTATTTAACTACTTACATGCTTGGATTTACCATAAGGCACTACAGTCGCCTGTTGGTGGAAAGGCGGCTCCCTTCCCCTAGTGCCTCCCTCCCTATGCACAGTCCCGAGCCGAGTGTAAATGAGAGGTTACCCACCTGACTTTCCACGTTCCACTGACAATATCTCCCTTCAGTCGGGGACACCAGTAGCTACTTAATACTGAGGGTACCTCTGGCTACCTAATGCTAAGGCACACCTGTAGCTACCTGACAGGCAAGGGAGTAAGGGAGAAGTGACAGTTGGCAAGCCAGCAGACTTGTGGTTTGGTTTGGAGGGTGTTTGGAGGTTCATGGAGGTGAAATCTAGGTTGCCAGGACATCTGTGCCTATAGACTCCTGTGGCACTCTGCCTCTCCCCCACCGCTCCCCCACCTCCCAGCTCTGTGCTGAGACACACATACCCAGAGCTGCAGCGTTGTGACCCCAGGGGTTGCTCCCATGTTGGTTTGTTTTTTTTTGTTTCTTATTATATATTATATATATATAAATTATATATAATTTTTATGGTTTTTTTTCACCAAATTTCGGCAATTGCGGGTCGTAGAAGCAGCAGGAAGCAGCAGTAATTGACGCTAGCATGGGGTTTTTTTTGTTTTGTTTTTCCCAGGTTTGCTTTGCATCAGCTCGGTTGGCACAGTGGCATAGCGGATAGAACTCTTGCCTTACTGTGATTCGTTACTGGTTTGAATCCCAGGCAGGGCACTATCTGCACAGAATTAGTATGTTCTGCCCATCTCTATGTTGGTTTCCCCTGGGCACTCCAGTTTCCTCACTAATCCCAAAAACATACAAATAAGTTGTCTTCTCCTAAAGAATAGGCCCTAGACTACAATGGAAAAATGACTATGGTAGGGATTAGCATAGATCATGAGCCCCTCTGAAGGACAGTTAGTGACATGGCTAGGGATGGTCAGAAATGGTGATTTCTGATTTTTATGGGAGTCTTGTGATTGGCCTAAATATTCAGAGCCTTGGTGCTCGGTATACCGCTCTCGAAAATGGGGTATTCTCTGGAATTCCGGTTTCCACACATCGATTTCCGAAAACAGCACAACATTCGGAAGCTCATCCCTAGACAGGAGTATACTCTGTAAAGAGCGGTGGAAAATGTCAGCACTATATAAATACTAAATAATAATCTCAAAAATAGAAGGTGTTGTTTCTGAAGAAACCACAGGATGTTGGCTTGAAAACACTTTGGATATCATGCCCAGTCGCCCCTTGTGCATAGAGAGCATACGGAGTCCGGGGAACCTGAGTTTAACCACTTCCCCTTGACCAACAGAGCAATTTTCACCTTTCAGCGCTCCTTCCATTCATTCGTCTATAGCTTTATTATTACTTATCACAATGAAATGAACTATATCTTGTTTTTTTCACCACCAATTAGGCTTTCTTTAGGTGGGACATTATGCCAAGAATTATTTTATTCTAAATGTGTTTTAATGGGAAAATAGGAAAAAATGTGGGAAAAAATGTTATTATTTTTCAGTTTTTGGCCTTTATAGTTTAATAGTTTAATAGTTTAAATTTATTTGCCCATTTGTCCCGGTTATAAAACCGTTTAAATTATGTCCCTATCACAATGTTTGGCGCCAATATTTTATTTGGAAATAAGGTGCATTTTTTTCAGTTTTGCGTCCATCCCTAATTACAAGCCCATAGTTTATAAAGTAACAGTGTTATACCCTCTTGACATAAATATTTAAAAAGTTCAGTCCCTAAGGTAACTATTTATGTATTTTTTTTAATTGTAAATTTATTTTTTTTAAATTACAAAAAAAAATAAAAAAATTGGGGAGTGTGGGACGTAAAGAGTTCATTTTTTGTGTAAAACTAATGTATTTGTATGTGAACAATGCTTTAGGGTGTAGTTTTACTATTTGGCCACAAGACGGCAACAGTAACTTTTTGTTTAATGCGACCTGCAAGCGTCCTTCCAGACGCTTGCAGGAAGTACTAACAGGCTGGGAAAGTTTTTTTTTCCCACAATGATCGCGCTGCTTATCGGAGAAGCAGGGGATCATTGCGGGGCTTAGATCAACGAACGGGAATGGATTTTCCCGTTCATTGATCTCCGGGCGAGTGGCTGGCGGCGTGCTTACGAGCGGGAGTGCGCGCTAGAGCGAGCGGGAGCGCGGGCAGCGGTGGGAGCGCGGAAAGTACGGATTTCTCCGTCCCTGGTGGTGAAAGGATGGAAAAAGGGACGGAGAAATCTGTACACGTGGGGGTAAAGTGGTTGAAACTTTAAAAATTGAAGCAGATCAATGTTTACCATTGAAATCAATCAAAAAAATTCTGATTGACTTTTTTTGGCTCCACCCACTTGAATACCAGTCCCTGTACCAAGTTTGAAGTTCATGCCATTAACAGTGAAAGAAGGGCAGCAATTTATACATTACCATTGAATAGCAATAGGTAACATTTGATTGGCTGTTTTAAAGCGGTTTAAAACTCTTCACAAAATTTTTAACAAAAATGTGTTTTCCTACTTTTTATAATCCATACAATTATCATATTTGCTTTTGTGCACAAGTATTAATATTCATTTAGATATTATAACTTCCCAAAATTCAGTTAATTTACTTTGAAAGCTGCGGGTGCATTTTATTTATAACTGTTGTCATTCTGTTTTAAATGCTGGCAGCAGTTATTTCTGATCTGTTTTTTACTTTAGCACTCATCAGCTGAAGTCCTGCACAGCCAGAGAATGTTTACATAAATGTATCAAGTAAAGAATGTGTAAACAAGATAAGATTATAAGCAGTTCGGATGCGAGTTCTCCCTGCAGAAGAGTCAGCCCTGTGATGTAACCCTTTGAATGCTGTTTTACTAATAAAAAACCATTGTGTTAGTATATTATATGCTGTAAATAATCTTTTAGAGCAAAGAAGAAATTCTGGGTTATATTCCGCTTTAAGCTCCAGCCAGTTTTCTGAATTTTGACCCCAGTCACACAGTTTGGGCCATATTTGGGGCCTCTATGTAACGATCGGTGTAACACAGAGAGGATCTGATTACCGGTGATCTGCAGTATCACCGAGAATACAGATATATACCCGATTATTGATGATCTGCAGTATCACCGATAATCAGATATATCTCTAACCTCTGGACACCTGAGTAATATGAGTGTTTGGTGCAACAGTAATACTTTGACGAGAGCCTCCATATGGAGGGTGCAAGGCAGTAAGAGATACTGCCCAAAGAACAGGCTCCTTCCAATGGCCTGAGGCTCCCCAAGGGGAGGAGTCAGGCTGAGAGTGGGAAGGACCAGAGTGTGAGTGTCACTGACAGATCTGTGAACTATCTCTAAACAGAGGAGATAGTTCTCGAGGTCGGACAAGCCAGGTCGGCAACAGACAGACAGATCAGATACAGTATCTGATATAGCAAAGTACCAAATCAGAGATCAGAAGAGAGGTCAGGAAAAGCAGAAGGTCATAACAAATAATCAACAATTGTCTAGTCTAAAGGTGTGAGCTCCTTGATCATCAACACCCTGGAACTAGTCTGAAGATATAACAGGATGGTAAAGCTAATTCCTAGTCTTGGGTGTGAGCTCCATAGTCATCAACACCCTGGAACTAGTCTGAAGAATAACACAGATAATATACAGTATTCCTAATCTGGGGTGTGAGGTCCGTGATCATCAACACCCTGGAACTGGTCTAGAGAATAACACAAATGATATACAGAATTCCTAATCTGAGGTGTGAGGTCCTTGGTCATCATATAAAACAGAAAGGACCGGCACCGCTGTCTTGTATCAAAGCTCTTTTAATAGCACCAAAGTGGCAGCAGTGACAGACTGCTGTTTCGGTTTACACCTTTATCAAACTGCTCAAAGCCATAAAAATTGTGACAAGACAAACACCTTTAAATACCCCCTTCCTGTATGGGAGGGGCCCCAGAGCGGACCTGAGAGGGAACTTCAATGGTAATATGCAAATATGCTCATGTTTCATGCACACTGAAAAAAAGTGTAATACCTGAATTAGCTTGTACACCACACCCCCAAGCTGGGATGTATGGATGATCACTTCCAAAAAAGGGAAACACTTTCTCCTCCTGTCCCTCCTCCAGCCAGCCACTCACAGCTGTGCAGGCAGTGCTCTGACAACTTCCAGGTCAACCCGGAAGTAGTCAACACATTATGGTCATTGGAGTGATCAGGTTGCAGTATTACCAAAAGTGGCCACAAGATGGCTCACTAAAGGTCGGTGCGACATTAAAGTTGCACCCTGCAGTAAAAAATGAAAAGTTCAAGATTAAGCCACAAGATGTCAGTGTGTGCAAAAATTCTAATGCAGTCAATAATTCGCATAGACAATGAATTTAAGTATATTTTAAGTGCGACAAAAACGTCGCATCAAGAATACAAAAAGCAGTGTTGTTCTCCTACCTGGTTCGCTGAGGGTGGACATTAAAAGCAAAATCTGGAAGAAGAGCATAAAATAAACATATGAAAACGTGATTTACTCAGGAGGTTCTGATGTCACTAGATACAAAAACTAAGATCATATTCGCGGTTTAAACCACCCACTCCAAAAGTATTCAGTTTCCTGATCCAAAAGGCCTCCTTTTTAAGTAAGGCCTTGTCCCTATCCGAGCCCCTCCAAGTATCCGGGACCCCATCGATTGCCATTATGCGCAATTGTGACACTGCATGTTTATGCAAATGAAAATGTTGCGCTACCGCCAAAGTGCAATTCGGGTCGCGTATATTCGATTTATGCGACGAGAAACGCTCCTTAAGTCGCTGAGTGGTTTTGCCTACATAGCCAAAACCACATGGGCATTTAATCATATATACGACGTACCGAGAGTTACAATCGTATCGGCCACGTATTTTAAAGGGGACACCCGTTGAGGGATGGCAGAAAGTGTCCCCCCTGATAACATGTCCACACATGTGGCATGATAAACAAGGGTACATGCCCCTTCTGCCCGTGTCCCCAACAGGGCCCCCACTCCTAGTAATTTTGTCCCGAACTGTTGGTGCCCTTTTAAAGGACATCAACGGGGGATATCGTAGTTCTGGAATCGATGGGAATCCTTCACTCAAAATGTGCCAATGTTTGCGAATTGTACGTGCAATCATGTTACTGCAGGTATTATATGTGGATACGAAAGGTAACCTAAGGCTTCTCCTTCTACCTATTCTATCACGTTTCTCAGTTTGGAACGTATTTTCAGGGTAACCCCGGGCCCTAAACTTACTCCTCATTTCTTCCTGTCTCCTCTCCCTGACCTCAGTATCTGTGACAATGTCCGCCACTCTCTTAAGCTGCCCTAGTGGTATACTATCTCTGGTGCCGTCGGGGTGGAAACTCCTATAGTGCAACAGGGAGTTCCTATCAGTCTCTTTGACAAATAAATCCGTCTCGAAGTGACCATCTTGCAAAATGACTCGAGTGTCCAAAAAGGAGACACTACTGGGGTCACTATGCGTCGTAAACCGAATATAGGGGCAGGCACTGTGCAGTTGCGATACGAACTCATCCAGGCTCGAACGCGGGCCCCTCCACACGCAAAATATGTCGTCTATAAATCTCCACCAGCACAAAGCGTGCTGGCGGAAAAGACGATTATCATAGACAAATGCCTCCTCATGGAGGGCCATGTATAGATTTGCGTAGGAGGGGGCCACGTTCGAGCCCATTGCCGTGCCCCGCCTCTGCACAAAATACCTGCCCCCAAACGTAAAATAGTTGCACTTGAGTACCACCTCCAACAGTCGCACCAGAAATTTCCTCTGCTCGTGTGAATAGTCAGTGCGGGTCATGATGAACCAGTCAATCGCCTCCACACCCCCATCATGCGGGATGGAGGTGTAGAGGCTCTCAACATCTAGTGTAACAAGTAGCACTCCCTCATCGACTTGACCAAGACCTCGTAATTTATCCAAAAACATCCTTGTATCACGAAGATACGATGGTACTTCATGTACAAGAGGCTGGAGCAGGCCATCCAGGAATTTAGCTATTGGTACAAATATTGACCCAATGCCCGAAACAATGGGTCTACCTGGAGGCCTGTCCAGCCTCTTGTGGATTTTAGGAAGGATATAAAGCGTAGGGGTCTTGGGATGTTCTTCCCTGAGGAATTTAAAAAGACCATTATCGATAATGCCTTTTCTCAATGCTTCATTTAATAAATCATCAATTTTTGCCCGAACAATCAACACAGGATCACAATCTATGCTTTCATAAACATCAGAGTCAGATAATTGTCTCAAAACCTCCTCATTGTACATACTGGTATCCATCACCACCACTGCCCCACCCTTATCTGCGGGGCGGATGGTGATGGACACATTATCCCGTAGGGAAGAAATAGCTCTACGTTGTATTGGTGACAAATTACAATTGACCCCAATTTTACCCCTCTGGAAATCATCCTCGACACATCTAAGGTCATTCTGGACTCTAGAAATAAATGAGTCAATAGTGGGGTGACTTGGTGGAATGAAACCACTAGGGTTTCGCAAACCTATTTCCCGCAACCTGAAACAACCCTCAGGGCCATCTCCAGAAGTTGGGAACTGGGGTATGGAGGCAAAAAAATATTTGAGCTTAATGAGACGAAAAAAACGATAAAGTTCTTGATCCACTTCGAAGAAATTCGGTGAGTTAGTTGGACAAAAGTTCAGTCCCAGTTCCAAAACTTGAATCTCGTCAGGTGAAAGACTGTGGGAACTAATGTTCACCACTAATGATGGTGTGCCCTCGGTCTCAGTACTCTCGGGCTCACATTGCGGCCTGGCCTGCCCCTGCCTTGTGGGCTTGCCCTGCGTTGATGTCCATTTTCTCCGCTGGTATCTCCGGCCGCCTCTCCTGCTGCGGCCCCTACGTGGCCGTTTGGGGATCGATCTCTCGAAGCACCCGCTGAGGCATCCGAGATCGGCTCAGAATCAGAATCTCCTCTTGGTGTGCGAGGTTTCTTACCACGTGGTGGTTTCCCCTTAGGGGTCGGTCTACGAGGACCCGAAAGTCTCTGCCAAGAATACACGAAACCGTTGGTGTAATCAGAAGAGTCGCGAGCAAACTTATTCCTCTTATCTGTTTCCACCGTTTTAGTAAAGTTTTCCATTTTGGTCTTTAGGCCATCCATAAAACCAGTATACTGCTCTTCAGGCAACACCTCTTGCAGTTGTTTGGTTAGGGTCTCAGCCTTTTCATCCACTAATGATAGCTCTTGATGAATTCGCACTATGGTGTGGAGCATAGCGTCATAGGAGGCACGATTCCATATGCGCTCCCACACACCCGTGAACTCCTTATCATGTGGAAACAATAATGGAGGCACCTGCGATCTCATCGCTCTTGGAATACGTCGTACCCGGCAATACTCGCCAAGTGTGTCTGCATGTAGTTCAAGATTTATGCGTCTCTTTCTGATCGATTCAAGTTCTCTTTGTAACGGTTTGGCATCTGGGGTCCTCAAGTATGTGACATCTTTCTTCAGTAGAGCCAGGATCTCTCCTGCTTGCTGCTCATTATAACCAAACACATCCGGAGTAGTCATATCTTCACTTGAAGTGATTAATATCGTGAAAGCGTAGTCGTGCTCACCTCCTGAGGCACTCGTATGCACATAAACAAAAGAGAGGGAGCACCGTTTCCAAAAAAGAGTATGCAGCGTGCCCAAGGTCTCTCCCCAGTGCCTCCTGGGAAGTGCAGTCCAGATAAAACAGAAAGGACCGGCACCGCTGTCTTGTATCAAAGCTCTTTTAATAGCACCAAAGTGGCAGCAGTGACAGACTGCTGTTTCGGTTTACACCTTTATCAAACTGCTCAAAGCCATAAAAATTGTGACAAGACAAACACCTTTAAATACCCCCTTCCTGTATGGGAGGGGCCCCAGAGCGGACCTGAGAGGGAACTTCAATGGTAATATGCAAATATGCTCATGTTTCATGCACACTGAAAAAAAGTGTAATACCTGAATTAGCTTGTACACCACACCCCCAAGCTGGGATGTATGGATGATCACTTCCAAAAAAGGGAAACACTTTCTCCTCCTGTCCCTCCTCCAGCCAGCCACTCACAGCTGTGCAGGCAGTGCTCTGACAACTTCCAGGTCAACCCGGAAGTAGTCAACACATTATGGTCATTGGAGTGATCAGGTTGCAGTATTACCAAAAGTGGCCACAAGATGGCTCACTAAAGGTCGGTGCGACATTAAAGTTGCACCCTGCAGTAAAAAATGAAAAGTTCAAGATTAAGCCACAAGATGTCAGTGTGTGCAAAAATTCTAATGCAGTCAATAATTCGCATAGACAATGAATTTAAGTATATTTTAAGTGCGACAAAAACGTCGCATCAAGAATACAAAAAGCAGTGTTGTTCTCCTACCTGGTTCGCTGAGGGTGGACATTAAAAGCAAAATCTGGAAGAAGAGCATAAAATAAACATATGAAAACGTGATTTACTCAGGAGGTTCTGATGTCACTAGATACAAAAACTAAGATCATATTCGCGGTTTAAACCACCCACTCCAAAAGTATTCAGTTTCCTGATCCAAAAGGCCTCCTTTTTAAGTAAGGCCTTGTCCCTATCCGAGCCCCTCCAAGTATCCGGGACCCCATCGATTGCCATTATGCGCAATTGTGACACTGCATGTTTATGCAAATGAAAATGTTGCGCTACCGCCAAAGTGCAATTCGGGTCGCGTATATTCGATTTATGCGACGAGAAACGCTCCTTAAGTCGCTGAGTGGTTTTGCCTACATAGCCAAAACCACATGGGCATTTAATCATATATACGACGTACCGAGAGTTACAATCGTATCGGCCACGTATTTTAAAGGGGACACCCGTTGAGGGATGGCAGAAAGTGTCCCCCCTGATAACATGTCCACACATGTGGCATGATAAACAAGGGTACATGCCCCTTCTGCCCGTGTCCCCAACAGGGCCCCCACTCCTAGTAATTTTGTCCCGAACTGTTGGTGCCCTTTTAAAGGACATCAACGGGGGATATCGTAGTTCTGGAATCGATGGGAATCCTTCACTCAAAATGTGCCAATGTTTGCGAATTGTACGTGCAATCATGTTACTGCAGGTATTATATGTGGATACGAAAGGTAACCTAAGGCTTCTCCTTCTACCTATTCTATCACGTTTCTCAGTTTGGAACGTATTTTCAGGGTAACCCCGGGCCCTAAACTTACTCCTCATTTCTTCCTGTCTCCTCTCCCTGACCTCAGTATCTGTGACAATGTCCGCCACTCTCTTAAGCTGCCCTAGTGGTATACTATCTCTGGTGCCGTCGGGGTGGAAACTCCTATAGTGCAACAGGGAGTTCCTATCAGTCTCTTTGACAAATAAATCCGTCTCGAAGTGACCATCTTGCAAAATGACTCGAGTGTCCAAAAAGGAGACACTACTGGGGTCACTATGCGTCGTAAACCGAATATAGGGGCAGGCACTGTGCAGTTGCGATACGAACTCATCCAGGCTCGAACGCGGGCCCCTCCACACGGCGAGTATTGCCGGGTACGACGTATTCCAAGAGCGATGAGATCGCAGGTGCCTCCATTATTGTTTCCACATGATAAGGAGTTCACGGGTGTGTGGGAGCGCATATGGAATCGTGCCTCCTATGACGCTATGCTCCACACCATAGTGCGAATTCATCAAGAGCTATCATTAGTGGATGAAAAGGCTGAGACCCTAACCAAACAACTGCAAGAGGTGTTGCCTGAAGAGCAGTATACTGGTTTTATGGATGGCCTAAAGACCAAAATGGAAAACTTTACTAAAACGGTGGAAACAGATAAGAGGAATAAGTTTGCTCGCGACTCTTCTGATTACACCAACGGTTTCGTGTATTCTTGGCAGAGACTTTCGGGTCCTCGTAGACCGACCCCTAAGGGGAAACCACCACGTGGTAAGAAACCTCGCACACCAAGAGGAGATTCTGATTCTGAGCCGATCTCGGATGCCTCAGCGGGTGCTTCGAGAGATCGATCCCCAAACGGCCACGTAGGGGCCGCAGCAGGAGAGGCGGCCGGAGATACCAGCGGAGAAAATGGACATCAACGCAGGGCAAGCCCACAAGGCAGGGGCAGGCCAGGCCGCAATGTGAGCCCGAGAGTACTGAGACCGAGGGCACACCATCATTAGTGGTGAACATTAGTTCCCACAGTCTTTCACCTGACGAGATTCAAGTTTTGGAACTGGGACTGAACTTTTGTCCAACTAACTCACCGAATTTCTTCGAAGTGGATCAAGAACTTTATCGTTTTTTTCGTCTCATTAAGCTCAAATATTTTTTTGCCTCCATACCCCAGTTCCCAACTTCTGGAGATGGCCCTGAGGGTTGTTTCAGGTTGCGGGAAATAGGTTTGCGAAACCCTAGTGGTTTCATTCCACCAAGTCACCCCACTATTGACTCATTTATTTCTAGAGTCCAGAATGACCTTAGATGTGTCGAGGATGATTTCCAGAGGGGTAAAATTGGGGTCAATTGTAATTTGTCACCAATACAACGTAGAGCTATTTCTTCCCTACGGGATAATGTGTCCATCACCATCCGCCCCGCAGATAAGGGTGGGGCAGTGGTGGTGATGGATACCAGTATGTACAATGAGGAGGTTTTGAGACAATTATCTGACTCTGATGTTTATGAAAGCATAGATTGTGATCCTGTGTTGATTGTTCGGGCAAAAATTGATGATTTATTAAATGAAGCATTGAGAAAAGGCATTATCGATAATGGTCTTTTTAAATTCCTCAGGGAAGAACATCCCAAGACCCCTACGCTTTATATCCTTCCTAAAATCCACAAGAGGCTGGACAGGCCTCCAGGTAGACCCATTGTTTCGGGCATTGGGTCAATATTTGTACCAATAGCTAAATTCCTGGATGGCCTGCTCCAGCCTCTTGTACATGAAGTACCATCGTATCTTCGTGATACAAGGATGTTTTTGGATAAATTACGAGGTCTTGGTCAAGTCGATGAGGGAGTGCTACTTGTTACACTAGATGTTGAGAGCCTCTACACCTCCATCCCGCATGATGGGGGTGTGGAGGCGATTGACTGGTTCATCATGACCCGCACTGACTATTCACACGAGCAGAGGAAATTTCTGGTGCGACTGTTGGAGGTGGTACTCAAGTGCAACTATTTTACGTTTGGGGGCAGGTATTTTGTGCAGAGGCGGGGCACGGCAATGGGCTCGAACGTGGCCCCCTCCTACGCAAATCTATACATGGCCCTCCATGAGGAGGCATTTGTCTATGATAATCGTCTTTTCCGCCAGCACGCTTTGTGCTGGTGGAGATTTATAGACGACATATTTTGCGTGTGGAGGGGCCCGCGTTCGAGCCTGGATGAGTTCGTATCGCAACTGCACAGTGCCTGCCCCTATATTCGGTTTACGACGCATAGTGACCCCAGTAGTGTCTCCTTTTTGGACACTCGAGTCATTTTGCAAGATGGTCACTTCGAGACGGATTTATTTGTCAAAGAGACTGATAGGAACTCCCTGTTGCACTATAGGAGTTTCCACCCCGACGGCACCAGAGATAGTATACCACTAGGGCAGCTTAAGAGAGTGGCGGACATTGTCACAGATACTGAGGTCAGGGAGAGGAGACAGGAAGAAATGAGGAGTAAGTTTAGGGCCCGGGGTTACCCTGAAAATACGTTCCAAACTGAGAAACGTGATAGAATAGGTAGAAGGAGAAGCCTTAGGTTACCTTTCGTATCCACATATAATACCTGCAGTAACATGATTGCACGTACAATTCGCAAACATTGGCACATTTTGAGTGAAGGATTCCCATCGATTCCAGAACTACGATATCCCCCGTTGATGTCCTTTAAAAGGGCACCAACAGTTCGGGACAAAATTACTAGGAGTGGGGGCCCTGTTGGGGACACGGGCAGAAGGGGCATGTACCCTTGTTTATCATGCCACATGTGTGGACATGTTATCAGGGGGGACACTTTCTGCCATCCCTCAACGGGTGTCCCCTTTAAAATACGTGGCCGATACGATTGTAACTCTCGGTACGTCGTATATATGATTAAATGCCCATGTGGTTTTGGCTATGTAGGCAAAACCACTCAGCGACTTAAGGAGCGTTTCTCGTCGCATAAATCGAATATACGCGACCCGAATTGCACTTTGGCGGTAGCGCAACATTTTCATTTGCATAAACATGCAGTGTCACAATTGCGCATAATGGCAATCGATGGGGTCCCGGATACTTGGAGGGGCTCGGATAGGGACAAGGCCTTACTTAAAAAGGAGGCCTTTTGGATCAGGAAACTGAATACTTTTGGAGTGGGTGGTTTAAACCGCGAATATGATCTTAGTTTTTGTATCTAGTGACATCAGAACCTCCTGAGTAAATCACGTTTTCATATGTTTATTTTATGCTCTTCTTCCAGATTTTGCTTTTAATGTCCACCCTCAGCGAACCAGGTAGGAGAACAACACTGCTTTTTGTATTCTTGATGCGACGTTTTTGTCGCACTTAAAATATACTTAAATTCATTGTCTATGCGAATTATTGACTGCATTAGAATTTTTGCACACACTGACATCTTGTGGCTTAATCTTGAACTTTTCATTTTTTACTGCAGGGTGCAACTTTAATGTCGCACCGACCTTTAGTGAGCCATCTTGTGGCCACTTTTGGTAATACTGCAACCTGATCACTCCAATGACCATAATGTGTTGACTACTTCCGGGTTGACCTGGAAGTTGTCAGAGCACTGCCTGCACAGCTGTGAGTGGCTGGCTGGAGGAGGGACAGGAGGAGAAAGTGTTTCCCTTTTTTGGAAGTGATCATCCATACATCCCAGCTTGGGGGTGTGGTGTACAAGCTAATTCAGGTATTACACTTTTTTTCAGTGTGCATGAAACATGAGCATATTTGCATATTACCATTGAAGTTCCCTCTCAGGTCCGCTCTGGGGCCCCTCCCATACAGGAAGGGGGTATTTAAAGGTGTTTGTCTTGTCACAATTTTTATGGCTTTGAGCAGTTTGATAAAGGTGTAAACCGAAACAGCAGTCTGTCACTGCTGCCACTTTGGTGCTATTAAAAGAGCTTTGATACAAGACAGCGGTGCCGGTCCTTTCTGTTTTATCTGGACTGCACTTCCCAGGAGGCACTGGGGAGAGACCTTGGGCACGCTGCATACTCTTTTTTGGAAACGGTGCTCCCTCTCTTTTGTTTAGGTCCTTGGTCATCAACACCCAGGAACTGGTCTAGAGAATAACACAAAATCTGACAAAAAGGTCTGAGTGCTTCCACGTAGTGATTGCAACGGCAGACAACCAGAGAATGACCAGCACCCAGTATATATAGCAAGGCGCTCTCCAGCGCCTCCCCTAAGTGCCGGACCAATGGGAAGTGGTGGAATTGTCAGCTGACCGGCTTGGTCAGCTGACTCCCTTCTGGCTGTCATAAAAGCTCAGCCTCTCAGCGCGCGCGTGCGTCCTTCTGAACCTGTGTGGACTATCAGTCCCAGCCACACCAGACCTGTGCTGCAAACTATCCGCTGTGCTGAGCGCGGAACCAGCCACACCGCTATCAGAGCATGCGGCAGTTCCTCCGCGTTCAGCCATACTGCCAGATGTAGGCCTATGCGTGCAAACCGCCGCGTCGGACGCGGAATCCGCCGCCTTGTTCCCAGGACATGCGGCGGTTTCTCCGCGTTCAGTCATGCTAGCAGATGCAGGCCCACGCGCGCAACCAGCCGTGTTGGACGCGGAATCAGCCGCCTTGCTCTGAGCACCCGCGGCGGCTTTTCCGCGTTTTCTCACACTCTACCTGTAAAACTGTTAGAATGGCAGGATTTTAAATTTTTACATTGAAGTCAATAGGTGAACTCTGATTGGCTGTTTGTGGCTCCACCCACTTTTGCTAAGTTTTGACCACAGTCACCCAGAGAGTAATTGTGTTAAGTTTGGGACACCTAGCAATTAAACTGTGATAATAGCAGTAGTTAGTCTTCTTTCATTAAGGTCAGTAGCTGAAATCTGATTGGCTGTTGTTGCCCCGCCCCTTTCCCCCCTAACTGTGAACCACAGTCACTCAGTGACCAACACTTTAAGGGAATCTTGGCCAAGGCCAGGTCGAGGCAGAGGCAAGAGAGGCTCCAGCCTCAGGGCGCAGTATAGGAGGGGTGCACAACTCACTCAGGTATCATTCCCCTGTTGTATTTGAAGCAGACAGAAATAACAAAAGGGGATGCATGGCAGTGACTGCAAGCCAGATAACTAAGAGATTAAGGTGTTGGGGGACCAGGGTTGCCTCTTAGTCTAATAGCAATCAGTATGTGACTGCTGAGGTGGGAGGGATGGAGGGGAGCACTTTGGCGTACATCAAAAAAGGGCGTCGGGAAAAAAGGGCGTGTGGTGTAAACGATAAGCAGTATTGTGTAGAATTTCGTTTACAAATAGTGTTTTAAGAATTTATAAATCATTAAATAATGTGTATGAGATCGGCAATTCTTAAAACGTTAATCTTCCCTGTTTCTAAACTGAAACTTATATTTACGTTTGTTAAAAACCCTCCCTGTACCTATCCCTAACCCCTAGACCCCCTGTTGGTGCCTAAGCCTAAGACCCCCCTGGTGGTGCCTAAACCTAAGACCCCCCTGTTGGTGCCTAAACCTAAGCCCCCCTTGGGGTGCCTAAACCTAAGACCCCCCTGGTGGTGCCTAAACCTAAGACCCCCCTGTTGGTGCCTAAACCTAAGACCCCCCTGGTGGTGCCTAAACCTAAGACCCCCCTGGTGGTGCCTAAACCTAAGACCCCCCTGGTGGTGCCTAAACCTAAGACCCCCCTGGTGGTGCCTAAACCTAAGACCCCCCTGTTGGTGCCTAAACCTAAGACCCCCCTTGTGGTGCCTAAACCTAAGACCCCCTATGGATAATAATGTTTTACAAACATTAATAAATAAAAAATGTAAATAAAAAAAATGTAAATAATTTTTTTGGGTGGATAATAATGTTTTAGAAATGTTTTAGAAATAGTGATTTAGTATCTTTATAAACGTTATTCGTCACGGGCTCATTTTGTAAAGTTAAATCATCACAAGCACAGTTATAAAACCTTAAAAATCTCCGGGCGCCGTTTGTAAAACGTTAATAATCTCCGGCGCCTTTTTTTCCCCATTAAACGATATTTATAATGGGAGTGAATGGGGCGCCCTTTTTGTCCACTTGTCTCATGCGCCCAAATCTCCTGCTTCCAGTACTTTGGTGTGCCAGCCTCCAGTGCTGGAGGACCTTGTGCCAGCTCTGATCATAGCATTCAAAGTGTAAAAGTGGCAGATGTTTTAATCATCCCTGTACAGGGCTATAATCTGTAAAGGGTGGCGGAAAATGTCAGCACTATATAAAGAATAATAAACTCAAAATTATAAGCATCTTGTTGACCATCTCTTCTAGACTAGAGAACTTAGAATACAAGAATCCTTGTGGTCCTGATGTTCAATTTTACTTCATAAAGAATAAAAATAAATACCTCACAGGTCTCTCAGAGCATCGAGTGTGACCAGGGCGGCCAACAATTCCTAGGCAAATGACAGGTCTGCTTTTCGGAAAGTTTGGCGCTGGCTGTCTCATAAAACATGCATTGCCTCTGTACGTGACTATTGTCAGCACGCCCCGTGCGTCCACATGACTGAAGCGATTACGTCTGCGCACTGTACACAATGAAGCGCGCACAGCGTGCCACCTCCACCAGGACGGCTTTTTAAGAACTTCTGTAGCCGCTGGCGCATTGAGAAGAAAGCACCCCCCCCCCCCCCACCTCTCTCCTCTATTCCCCCTGCGTACCGTTCACAATGCGGCCGCCGACTCCTGCGGGTTCATGCAAATTGTGACTCGATCAGACAGATGTACATCAAAATTAGAGAAAACATCTCAGCCATAATTTAGACATTAACCCAGAGGAATTGCTTGATTTAAGCTATTGACAACACAAATGTATTCAGTGAATCAGACAGCGAGGCCGTTAAACGCAACATGCCATGGCTGAGAGTGCGGCGCTGTGCTTTATCTACGCGTATCTGTAGCACAATGCTGTTGTTTTCCACTGTCCGCACATTACTCTGCTGAAAGGAGGAAAATAAGAGCAAGGTGATGGGAAGGGATGCTGAGGTAAACCACAAATGTGTTATATAGCTAAGTCCCAGCTCTGTGGTGGCAACTGGCAAGCAACAAACAGCACAGGCACTTCAAGGGATCATGAACTCTTGCACAAGACAGAAGGAAGACACAGAGAAATGCACCCTGTATGTATTTAGAGACTTTAGCCTCTCTAATTCCTGCGCATCTGTGACT
Organism: Hyperolius riggenbachi; assembly: GCF_040937935.1. NCBI lineage: Eukaryota > Metazoa > Chordata > Amphibia > Anura > Hyperoliidae > Hyperolius > Hyperolius riggenbachi. The sequence goes on from NC_090651.1 coordinate 331,621,043, forward strand.
AATTACAACTGTAATTTGATCTCTCAGTTGTGTCAGCTGACTGCCTCGGCAGAGCAGCTAATTTGTAAACACAGGATGTTAACCCTATGTCTGCCTCCATGAAAGCAGGAAGTAGACACACTTCAGATTTATTGTTGGATTTATATCAGCTGTAACAAAAATGTTTTTGTTTAACCACGAATTGTCGCACATACTCGCTGCCCTCGCCGTCATGGCGCTGTTCTGTCACCGCAGGCTCCTTTCTCTGCCGTCTCTATGATGGCAGAGCGCTGTAAGCCGGTCAGGAGCCGCTTTCATTGGCTCCTGACGCTGTCTATCAATGTGAGCCAATGTTATTGGCTCTCCGTGATCATGCGGTCAGGAGCCAATGAAAGCGGCTCCTGACCTGCTCACAGAGATTGGCGTAGCGGCTGGCTGCGGAATACCGAAGTAGTAGAATCTACGTCCAGTCAGAGCCGCAGCACCACCTGCTGGACGTAGATTTGTACTCCTTCTGTCCGGAAGCGGTTAAAGTGAACCCGAGGTGAAAACTGATCAGATAAACAATTGTATTTATCCTCCTACTCCTATTTTTTTCAGAAATCCCACGCTTTTATTTTGTATTTAAACATTTACAAAGTAGATTGAATGTTTAGTTGTCTCTGCTCAGTGGCAGCCTGTTAAGTGTCCCTAAATGAAAGCACTTGCACTATTGACCTTTTTGTATCTGTCCCTGCACTCAGAAGTTGTATTCTGCCACTTTTATGGCTGTAATCTGCTTATCAGTGATGGTTGTTGTATTCCGACAAGGTACCGACAAGACAGACGCTGTCACTTTCATGCCTAGAAATTAATGCTGGGAATACACGGTTCGTTTTTGCCTTCGTTTAAACCTTCGATTTGTTCGGTAAACGAATCGAGTGTTGAAAACGTATGTGAAAATAGTCATAATCTCATTATAGTTTCGATTAATAGACCCCAAAAACGAACGACTAGTGATCGAACATGTTTGATATTATCTCTCTTTATCCATCTAATCGAGCCATTGGTAGGCTTGATGGCTGTTCAGATCGATTATATATTCGTTTATGCTAGTCCGTCCCTGTAAAAAGGGATTTTCGTTTCGTTTCTTTGCAGCCTTCGATCATTGGAAAAACGAAACCATCAGAATCGAAAAAAAAAACGAAACCGTGGGTGGTGATATTAACTATATGACCGATTATTTCGGGATCGAAAAGGACAAAAGGCACAATCGAAACGAAGGTTTAAACGAAGGCAAAAACGAACCGTGTATTCCCAGCATAACTCTTTCAGGCAGCAAAATAAAACAGGCAAAACAGCCTGGTGATTAATATGTTTTGTACTGTACATACACATGTTTGTCTTATCATGTCACATATCACCTCTGGTACACTTTAAAGGTAAATATGATGTTGCTTACCTTTTAGTGCAGAGAGCAAGTTCTTTGTTCAGGTCTACTTTAACCACTTCACTTCCCCCGGAACGAGTAACTACGTCCCTGCAAAATGCCATAACGCGTAGCTACTACGTCCCTCCCCGCCACACGTTACAGCTCACCCCCCGCGCTCATTACCGCCACCGATCATTAGCCACTAGATCAATGAATGGGAACGCAGTTCCCATTCATTGATCGAAGTCCCCGTGTGAATGACCGCAGTAGTCTATTGGACGGCACCGTCATTCACAAAACCCGTCCACGCAGTGCTTCTGGTTTTCGTAGTAATACTACGCATACAGAAGACACATGCGAGGACATCTTGTGGCCAAATAGTAAAATTACATCTGCATTTCTTTTTCTTCAATAAAGGACCTATTTTTACTTTTTAAATTAACCCCTGACCTCCCACAATCCCCAATAGTTATCAATTATTATTTTTTTTTTAAATTACAAAAAAACAAATACATAAATAGTTACCTTAGGGACTGAACTTTTTTAATATGTATGTCAAGAGTGTATATTACTGTTTCTTTATAAATTGTGGGCTTGTAATCAGGGATGGAAGCAAAACTGAAAACATGCACCTTTATTTCCAAATGAAACATTGGCGCCATACATTGTACTAGGGAAAAATGTTAAACGTTGCAATAAACGGGACAAATGGGCAAATAAAATGTGTGGGTTTTAATTACGGTAGCATGTATTATTTTAAAACTATAAAGGCTGAAAACTGAGAAATACTGAATTTTTTTCTTCTTTTCCCTTTCTATACTTTTAGAATAAAATAATTCTTAGCAAAAAAGTACCCCCAAAGAAAGCCTAACTGGTGGAGAAAAAAAACCAAGATATAGATTGTTTCTTTTTGATAAGCAGTAATAAAGTTATAGGTGAATGAATGGAAGGAGCGCTGACAGGTGAAAATTTCTCTGGTTTTTTAAGGGGAACAACCCTTCGAGGTGAAAGATCCTGAAGTGAGAGGAATACGGAGGTTGTCATTCTCTTATAAATAATAGCAGTTGCCTGACTTCTGTGCCAATGCTCTGCCTCTAATATTTAAAGTGAACCCAAAGAGGAAAAAAAGTTCCTCAAGTGGGTACTTGCTGGTAGATGGAAGCCTCTTTCCCGCCCCATTGCCTCCAACAAGGGACAGACAAGGGCTTGTCAAAGAGTTCCCCAGGCTGCACTCACATCTATGAAGGAGAACAGCCCCACTGCACTGGACACCTTACGTCTTTATAGTTACACGGAGCCTGATTGGGCTTGCCTTTTCCACCAAGTGACTCCGTGCTACTGTGCAGGTGCAAGGCATGTTGGGCCTGCACAGTGTGCTCCATGCTTGTTCATGCATGGGAGTGTGGCCACGGACTTGCAGAGATCAGTGGTCGGAAGGAGGACATGAGAAACCTCTGCAGGATCCAGGGGCTTCCCTCCACCAAGGTAAGTATCTAACTTTTGCTTATTTGAAAATTACAGGTTTACTTTTAAGGCTACACCAGGTAAAAGCTGAATATAAAGCTCTACTTACCTGGGGCTTCTTCTAGCTTCCAGAAGTCTATGTGGTCCCTCATCATAGTTCTGCGGTGTTCCAGTGTTCAGCTGTCCCCTCTATATATGATCTATTATTCCAAACATTCAGGCCCCTTGCACACTGAAAGCCGTGCATCGCACCGCAGTACTCTACCCCAGTGTTTCTCAACATTTTATTGGTATGTACCCCTTTTAAAACCCTGTACTCACCAAGTACCCCCTACCATAGTAAACATTATCACAAGTACCCCTTGACAAATATATATTAAATCATAGTACATGATCATTTCTTCTAAACAATTTCCAAGCATTTATTATTGCTTTTAATTAGCTACAACACTAATTTGGACTTTAAAAAAGATTTATCATTTTCTAAAACTCTAAATTTGTTATTCTTGGTTAAGTATCATCAAGGCCGAGTACCCCCTGGAAGCATCAGAAGTACCCCCTTGGGTACGCGTACCACACGTTGAGAAACTTGGCTCTACCCCACCGCAGCTCGTCACAAGGGACATGCATGTCTTTGGAGACCTGTATAGTGGACGCGATGCAGCGTGGCGCAATGGAAGCATCCAAATCGCTGTAGTGCCGTTGCAAAGTCTACAGCGCATTACCACATGATCCGTGGCAACCGCTGTTTGGGTATTCTGTAGACTTCCATGTCTCAGTAGTCCTCCCACTTTGGCACCATTTGTCATCAACATACAGTACAATAAGTTCCAGTATAATTCGATTTTAAGGTGTGTAGTCTATTAGCTTTCAGAATCAATCCTGGTGGTTGGGCTGCCACCTAATAGAGAAGTTTTCTGTCGGGATTCCTTTTCTTAGCCTTTGGGATTCCACTTCTACCACAAGGCCGAAGAGCTAGTTTTTGGGCGACCCTGTATTACACCAGTACTTGCTACATCTATCTGCCACTCAAGGAGGCTTCTGATGGGAGACCAGCAACTCCTCACTGTCTTAGCTTTGCTTTAGCCATCGTGTTTGGGGTTCCTGTCAAGCCTTCATGGTGACTCTAGCGTTTCAGGGTCCACAAACTCCCCACCATACTTCACCAGGGGTGTAGCAATAGGGGTGCAGAGGTTGCAACCTCATCGGGGCCAGAGGGGCCACGAGGAGCCCTCCCTTAACTGCAGTATTAGCTTATTAGCTCTCTATTGGTCCTGAGCTTATAATGATCACGTCTATTGATACTTTGAATAGTGGTAAACATTAACAAACTGTTCCCCATCCCCTTCTTGTACCTCTGACACTGTAGTTGCCATTGGCAGGTTTTGGAGCACCGTATCAATTGTTATGTATAGAGTGCTTGGGGGGCCCCGATGCAAGTTTTACATCGGGGTTACAGCTCCTTAGCTACACCACTATACCTCACCCCAACAGGCAATACATTACTTGATGTTGTCCATATCCCACCATGTGGTGGTAGCAAGCTTGGGCTTCTACCAACATACAATACTGGTTTATCATTTTTGGTTAAATGCTTTGGAGACAGTACACATCCTGAGCTAGGCAATTAATCAACATCTGAATAACAGTGCTATTTAGCTTGATTGATGATTGAGGTTTGCTGATTCACTTATAAAATGCCTAGGAAGCTTCTTTACTTATTAGAACTGCAAAAGGTTCTTCAAAGGAGTAATGAAATGTCTTAAACGGTGCTCAGTTGAAGCTGCCTTTTTATTCTCTGGATGCACCATGACCTTGATGAATGAGAACCTTCAGAGAAACATTTAAGTGCAACTTCAGCCAAGCCAATAACTTGAATCCCATTGGTTGCCACTAGCAAAAGGCTTATCTGTAAGCTCCGATGTTGTCAAGAGGAAAACCAAAGCCAAATTCTGACATTCTCAGCCTTGTTTCATTGTAGAGGATACTGCACACAGCGGTAATAAAAAAAATAAAAAAAAAAAACACAAGAGAAAAACCGCTTACAGCTAAAATAACAAAGAAGAATTCAAAAAACGTTACAGCGGGGAAATTATTGAACCGTAAAGTAATTAGAGGTTTATAGTCTGGCTGCCTTGATGTGAGGATATTAGTAAAGACTGAGGATTATTTTCAAATAAACGGAAGCGTTACTAAACAAAACAAACAATAGATCAGAAGCACACGTACTAAAAAGAAAGAAGACGGAAATACAAAGAACAATGGTAGCTGTAGTTTAGGAGCCGAGTTAAATGAAAAGCATGTAGATGTATAAATGATAATACAAGGACTTAAGGCCCGTACACACGCTAAACCAAACTGCCTGATTGTCATCTGACTTTGGTCATAGCAAAACGTTCATGGGGCCCTCAGATGTAGGCACTCTTGAGCAATGTCACCTGGATAAGAGTTGATTGGCCAATTAACATTTTCATGCAATCAACACTGCACATAGTACATGAGAACTTAGACAAAGTCAGGGGGTGGAAAGTTGATAGTGAACACATCAAGTACCACCTGGGCCCCTCCAGGGCCCCGTAACATCTACTATGGCTGCTATGACAATTGCCATGCCTCTGGGCTCCCCTCTCTTGTGCAGCAACGCCCCTCCAATGCCATGTGCAGCCCCTCCAATGCATATCATTTATGTACAGCAGCATCTTTCTTTTATAAACCTTGAGGAATACAGACAGTTGGGAGCTATGGATCCTAGTTCTAATATCCTAGTTCCTGCATTCCAGCATACAAGATGAATAGTGCCAGATTGTTAAAAGCCAGTTACAACAGAGTTTTACAGTAGCTCCAGGCAGGCAGACTCCCAGATCTGCACCTGTATAGACCCTGGTTGTTAAGTGGTTAAAGGAAGGACATCTAAAGTGACAGGGATATGGAGGCTGCTATATTCACTTATTTTTAAACAATGCAAATTGTCTGGCATCCTGTGGATCTTCCATGTATCAGTAGAGTCTGAATGACACACACCTGAACCAAGCATGTGGCATATCCGGTCAAACATCTGATCTGCATGCTTATTCAGGGTCTATGGCTAAAAGTATTAGAGGCAGAGAATTAGCAGGGCAGCCAGGCAATCTGCATAGTTTAAAAGGAAATAACTACATCAGCCTCCATATATCTTATACTTCTAGTCCCCTTTAAATAGCATAAAGAATTGAATTTCTGCTCACCTAGTGGCATCCCAATGCCGTAGCCCTTGGTGTCCAGCAATCCTCCTATCTGGGTCAGGTTGCAGTTGAGCCTGCGGTGGTACTCGTTCATGGTGGACTCCAGTAGAAAAGCGTAGCGAGAGTTCAGCACGCGCGCGATTCCCTCCTCTGTACTCTTCACAAACACACTGGGCTGCTTGGAGTTCATGTAGTTCCACATGCGCTGGTAGGTTTGATATCGAGAGTTCTGCAGGTAAGGGAACAGTTAAGGTGGGATGTAAACAAACGCTCACAGTCTTATTTAGAAAGAGTTCCCCAAGGCTGGAGAGAGAACCTAAGTAATTCAGGAAGCCTGGCCTGGGTTTGCATCCGCCACATGGATCATAGCACACCATAGTAAGGATAGCCAAAAACTTAAAGAGGAACTTTAACCCAGGACTGAACTTCATCCCAGTCAGTTGCTGATACCCTCTTTCCCATGAGAAATCTTTACCTTTTCTAAAATAGAAAATCAGAAGGGTTCTGTGTGGCTGATATTATGGTGAAACCCCTCCCACAGTGTGATGTCAAGGCCATAGCCCTGACAGTTTCCTGCCTGTGAACCTCACTGCACTGTGGTAAACAATGTCTGTCTCCAGCCGACCCACAGGCTTATGGTGGATCAAACAACCTGAACGCATTACACGGCCAATTTCAACTATTTCTTAATCTATCTTTCAATTTTTTAACGTCTTACTTTGCAATGTATTGATTTATATCCTCTCCCGTCCCAAAAGTTTCTTTCAGTAAAGTCCCTCTTTAAGTGAAACTCCAGTTCTGTGGCTTGTGTTGTGTGTACACCCCCCACAGAGAGAAATGTGTGCAATACATGCACGTTGTCACACTAATAATGTATGTATCACATAACTGCTATTTACGTTAGCAATCACTGTGGCTCATGGCTCAAGTGAGGAATGCAAGCTTTTGTAACTCATAGACAATTTCAAAAAATCCATATTGAAGTCTACCCAAGCCAAACAGAACACATACTCACTTAAGAACTGGGAAGCCTCTGGATCCCATAGAGTCTTCCAAAGCTCTCCTCCGGTCCCGTCAAACTAAAGCCCACCCCGAAGATTACAGGGCTTCCTGGCACAAGCGAGGCCATACTGCGCCACCACGACTACGGCTGCGCCTACTTACGCTGTATTCGCTTTTCAAATCTTTTTTTTGCCTCGGGTTCACAGTAAGCCCGGCTTTACACTGGATGTGTGCGGTGCGGTGCCACTCAGCACCAGGGTAATGTGCATAGGCCCGCCCCCTGGTTAGTGATGTACTCCCTGCTGGGTACGAAGTACTACACTGGGATTGCTGTCGGTCTGCACCACCGCACTGTGCTCCCGTCGTGCACATTGTCTGCATCGCTCATTGATTTGCATGATGCATGCGGGCGCTGTTAATCAGTTAATAAAGTAATGTGCGGTAGCCTTCGCGTCAGCATTGCGCCGATCTGCATACCTCTTCCTCACTTGCACAATGCAATTCTCCATACATTTGCCCGGCGGATCGTTCAGAAACAGCCTTATCAGTCCGCCGACAGACTGTACACATGCTGTACTGTCTGCTGAAAACCCACCCAGTGGGAGGTGACGTCGTTGCCTTTAGTACGGCGTGTGTACGAGCCTTTATCTTGATTCAGACACTGAGGTCCCTGATAAAAGCATTCACCCTTTGTGGGTTATTTTTAGCTGTGACAATAAAAGATGTTTTGTGCCTCGACTGAAGATACTGGGAATTTTTTTCATATGTTTTGAAATCTATAAGCAGCGGAACTGTGACGGCTCAAAAGAAGTCCTATTTGGGATATCGGCGATCTTCCTGCAAGTTTGTTGTAAAAATCCATATTCACTTCATTTAGGGTCTTCAGTATATTCTAGTGTTTTCCAGTCTTGGAGGACACGAAGCAAATCCGTTTCCTTAGCCTCTTAGAAAACACATAAAGGTCTTACAGTAGACACAGTCTACAACCCAAGGCAAAGTATATTTCCAAATTTCTTGTACGTTCTAGAAGCTTAAATTACATTTGTCTGCTGTACCTAAAAATACATATATGCAAACCTGGAAAAAGGTCATGGTGGAGCCACCATGGATGGTTCCATACTCAATATTGGTTTGATCAGCAAGATCATCAGCTGACTCAATGGGAACTTCCATTCTCTGTACGGTCAGGAAGGCAGCAAGGTTGGCAGTGTAGGAGGAGATGATGATCAGAGTGAAGGCCCACCTAGACAGAGGACAATAGAGAGGTCAATGTATGTCATGCAGAAATATCCAAAATCAACCAGGAAATGAGATTTCAGAGCAAATGAGCCCAAGCTGGAAACTGTGGTGTGATCAGCAAAATATGTGCAGAAAACCAAGGTCCAAGACTTAACATGTGGTGCCCATCAGGAAAATCTCCATCTGAGGAATCGGAGTTCCTTCTGAAAAGACTCATTTTATTAAAGATCAGGAATATTGCCAAACAATTGCCAGTAATGAATATTTAGATTTAGTTTTCTAACACATGTGTATATGGGGATTATTCACTAAGCTATTATTATTATTATTGATTCATAAAGCGCCAACATATTCCGTGGCGCTGTATATAGCAGGAAAACAAGCAAGAGATACATAATGATACTGACAATGATATACATCAAATATGGACACTGATACAAAATACAGAACTGGTGATTACAATGACAGTTGTAACATGATGAATAAAATGTATAACTGAGTGCAAGCTGTGAAATGAACAGAAAAATTCAAGATGCATAAGGATGAGAGAGCCCTGCCCTTGTGAGCTTACAATCTAAAGGAATGGAGGGGGGACAAGAGGTGGGGAGGTTATGCGGTATACATACAGGCACAGTGCCTGTTTAGGTTATCTAGTAAGGCAGTGGTTCCCAACCTTTTACAGGTCGTGACACATCACGACAAACATTCAGATATCCGTGACACGTCACATCATGCCAAACATTCAGATATACATGACACGTCCCGTATGATCGAAAAGAGGAGCTCAGTAACAATCTGATGATGCTGCAGGAACAATGAGGGGCTCAGTAACAATCTGCTGATGCTGCAGGCACAATGAGGGGCTCAGTGACAATATGCTGATGCTGCAGGCACAATGAGGGGCTCAGTAACAAACTTCTGATGCTGCAGGCACAGTGAGGGTCTCAGTAACAATCTGCTGATGCTGCAGGAACAATGAGGGGCTCAGTAACAATCTGAGATGCTGCAGGCACAATGAGGGGCTCAGTAACAATCTGCTGATGCTGCAGGCACAATTAGGGGCTCAGTAACAATCTGATGATGCTGCAGGAACAATGAGGGGCTCAGTAACAATCTGCTGATGCTGCAGGCACAATGAGGGGCTCAGTAACAATCTGAGATGCTGCAGGCACAATGAGGGGCTCAGTGACAATATGCTGATGCTGCAGGCACAATGAGGGGCTCAGGGACAATATGCTGATGCTGCAGGCACAATGAGGGGCTCAGTGACAATATGCTGATGCTGCAGGCACAATGAGGGGCTCAGTGACAATATGCTGATGCTGGAGGCACAATGAGGGGCTCAGAAACATTCTGCCGATGCTGCAGGCACAATGAGGGGCTCAGTGACAATATGCTGAGATGCTGCAGGCACAATGAGGGGCTCAGTGACAATATGCTGATGCTGCAGGCACAATGAGGGGCTCAGTGACAATATGCTGATGCTGGAGGCACAATGAGGGGCTCAGAAACAATCTGCCGATGCTGCAGGCACAATGAGGGGCTCAGTGACAATATGCCGATGCTGCAGGCACAATGAGGGGCTTATTAACAATCTACTGATGCTGCAGGCACAATGAGGGGCTCAGTAACAACCTGCTGATGCTGCTTGCACAATGAGGGTCTCAGTAACAATCTACTGATGCTGGAGGCACAATTAGGGGCTTAGAAACAATCTGCTGGTGCTGGAGGCACAATGAGGGTCTCATTAACTATCTGCTGATGCTGCAGGCACAATGAGGGGCTCAGGACCAATCTGCTGATGCTGCAGGCACAATGAGGGGCTCAGTGACAATCTGCTGATGCTGCAGGCACAATGAGGGGCTCAGTAACAATCTGCTGATGCTGCAGGCACAATTAGGGGCTCATTAACAATATGCTGATGCTGCAGGCACAATATGGAGCTCAGGAACAATCTGCTGATGCTGCTTGCACAATGAGGGGCTCAGTAACAATCGGCTGATGCGGCAGGCACAATGGAGGGCTCAGAATTACTCTGCTGATGCTGCAGGCACAATGAGAAGCTCAGGAACAATCTGGTGACGCTGCAGGCACAATGAGGGGCTCGGTAACAATCTTCTGATGCTGCAGGCACAATGAGGGGCTCACTAACAATCTGCTGATGCTGCAGGCACAATGAGGGGCTCATTAACTATCTGCTGATGCTGCAGGCACAATGAGGGGCTCAGTGACAATATGCTGATGCTGCAGGCACAACGAGGGGCTCAGTGACAATCTGCTGGTGCTGCAGGCACAATGAGGGGCTCAGTGACAATATGCTGATGCTGCAGGCACAATGAGGGGCTCAGGAACAATCTGCTGATGCTGCTTGCACAATGAGGGGCTCAGTAACAATCGGCTGATTCGGCAGGCACAATGGAGGGCTCAGAATTACTCTGCTGATGCTGCAGGCACAATGAGGAGCTCAGGAACAATCTGGTGATGCTGCAGGCACATTGAGGGGCTCAGTAACAATCTGCTGATGCTGCAGGCACATTGAGGGGCTCAGTAACAATCTTCTGATGCTGCAGGCACAATAAGGGGCTCAGTAACAATCTTCTGATGCTGCAGGCACAATAAGGGGCTCAGTAACAATCTGCTGATGCTGCAGGCACAATGAGGGGTTCAGTGACAATCTTCTGATGCTGCAGGCACATTGAGGGGCTCAGTAACAATCTTCTGATGCTGCAGGCACAATGAGGGGCTCAGTAACAATCTGCTGATACTGCAGGCACAATGAGGGGCTCAGTGACAATATGCTGATGCTGCAGGCACAATGAGGGGCTCAGTGACAATATGCTGATGCTGCAGGCACAATGAGGGGCTCAGTGACAATATGCTGATGCTGCAGGCACAATGAGGGGCTCAGTGACAATATGCTGATGCTGCAGGCACAATGAGGGGCTCATTGACAATATGCTGATGCTGCAGGCACAATGAGGAGCTCAGTGACAATAAGCTGATGCTGCAGGCACAATGAGGGGCTCAGTAATAATCTGCTGATGCTGCAGGCACAATGAGGGGCTCAGTGACAATATGCTGATGCTGCAGGCACAATGAGGGGCTCAGAAATGATGTACTTTTGCCAGCTTACACATTGGGAGGGGGAGGGGGGTTAGAGGGACACAATCCTGCTGCTGCAAAGAGCGAAAGGCTGCAGAAATAATATGCTGCTGCTGGCACAATAAGGGGCAGTATGCTGGTGCTAAAAGGTGGTACAGGGACAATATGCTGCTGTTGCTGCTGGCTAGTGCCGAGATGTGTCTCTGCACTCTTACATGAGTCACAATTGCAAAATGCTGGCCAGTGGCCACAGGAAGAAGTCAAACATAAGTTACATATAAGTTATAAGTTTACACATGAGTTACTTAACTCACCCCTCCATAGCCACCACTCCGCCCCTTCTTCTCCTCCCTGAGCCACTCATTCACACTGTGGCTCCGTCCTCGATGCTCTGCCTCCGCCCTCTGCCTGTAGTTAGTGCAAGCCTACAAGAAAATGGCTGCCGCATGTCTGCAAATGTGGACAGCGGCAGACATTTTATTGTAGCTCTGAGGAGGGCGATCTGCGGGGGAAACGAGCGGGGGAGCAGAGAGCGGCGACACATAGCTGGTGCTGCCGCGACACATAAATGTGTCACGGCACACCGGTTGGGAACCTCTGTAGTAAGGAGTACAATTTGAGAGGTGGAATGGCAATGGCCTAAGTTAGAGCATATGCTTGTCAGAAAAAGTGGGTTTTGAGGGGAAGTTTAAAGATTTAAAAGGTTGGAGAGTAATGGATGTGCTGTGGAAGGGCATTCCAGAGGAGGGGTGAGGCACGTGAGTAGTCTTGTATACGTGAATGTGAGGAGGTAATTCTAGAGGAGGACAAAAGAAGTTCCTGTGCAGATCTGAGATTGTGGTTGGTTTGGTATCTGGAGACTAGTGAGGAGATGTACAGGAGAGAGAGAATGTGGAGAGCGTTGTACGTTAGAGTTAAGAGTTTAAAATGGATCCTCTCGGTAACTGGCAGCCAATGAAGAGCTTGACAGAGAGGAGCAGCAGACGAAGACCAAGAAGAGAGATGAATGAGATGAGCAACCGAGTTCAGTACAGACTGGAGCAGTGCCAGTCAGTTCACTGGCAAGCCCTCCAAGTGTCCCGGATCCTGCGGGATCTTCACGATTTGGGTGTGTATCCCCCCACCCTGTGTCCCGCCTGGGCAGAGGAACAATCGCAGCCCATCCATCACTATTATTTAGACAGCATCAGCGCTCCCAGAGACAGAGTTACAACACTTGAAAGTTGAAGGACCTCCCTCTCCTCTGCAGGCTGTCTCCTGTTTCCTGTTTAACCTTTTCGGGGCCAGCCACCTACCCCCCCTTAAGGACCAAGGCATTTTGCGCGGGAGGGGGGTGCGCGCGTTTGGGGGGGTCAGGCGGCCGGATCCAGTGTGTGGCTGGCTGGATTGGTGTCCCCCCATGGTGGCCTGTACCCTCCCTTCTGCCAGCAGCCTTCACTTACCTTCCAGGCTCCAGCGATGAGCCGCACGGGACCCTCTTCTCCGGCCGGCATCTCCGTTCTGTCTGACGATCAGTTCCGGGTCGCGGCTTGATGACGTCATCAAGCCGGGACCCGGCGCTGACGTCAGATGGAGCGGAGATGCCGGCCAGAGCGGAGGGGTGTGCCGATCGTCGCGGGAACGGCAGGGAGGTGAGTGGATCCTCTTCTTTTCCCCCCTGCCGCCGCAGCTGTCAAACTGATCACTACAATCCGACGGCGATCGTAGTGATCACGTGATCAGCAGCCATACGCGATGGCTGCTGATCACTCGGGGGAGATGTCGGCTGTCATATGACAGCTTAATCTCCCCCTCCGGGTGCGCACGATCGCGTCGGGAGCGGAAATTGCGGGCCGGCGTAGATTCTATGCCACATCAGGCTAGAACAGCCACAAGTGCGGCGTAGAATCTAATGCACGCGGTCCCGAAAAGGTTAAAGAAAACCTGAACTGAAAATTAAAAGTCAAAATAAGCATACACAAGTCATACTTACCTTCCATGTAGTATACTCCTCAGTGTCTTTCTCCTTTCCCGCGTCCTGTTTGTTCACTGTGATCAAGGGAATTTTCCGTCCTCCATTTTGAAAATGGCCATTACCCATAACCGCTTTCTGGTCAGCACACTGTTAAACTGTAACATCGCCCACTTGAGCCATAGGGAAACATGGACATTAACTGGCACATCAGTTTTCCTCTCAGCTATAAAACTGACAGCAACTGATATTTTACTGACAGCAACTGATATATTTTAGATCTGACAAAATATTGTCAGAACTGGAAGGGATTATTGTCAGAAGAAAATGGTGAGCTTCTGAGAGGAACTGATGGCAAGGTAACTATGTAATGTTCATCTGAAGTTACCTCGTGTTTATTTTAAATATTTTTACTCAGTACAGGTTCTCTTTAAAGAAATTCTGCATATTTCAGTCAGGCGCTGAGGAGACAGTCTGCAGAGTAGAGTGATGCCCTTCAACTTTCAAGTGTTGTAGGTCTGTCCCTAAACTTTATTCCCATCCTTTAAATTGATATATTACTAATTTTAAAATGTTAATATGAAGGAAAATTAACCAGGATAGAAAGTAACAGTGTGATTTAAATTATAAAACAACATATTTTTCTTATGAAATCTTTATGGTATGTGTGAGTAGGGGTGTGATGGGGTGTGGCAGGGGCGTGGCTTAAGTGTCCCTCTTTCTCATCTCAAAAAGTTGGGAGGTATGCGTTGGTAGTCCACCAACTAACTTGCTGTCCTTGATTTGTGGCTGAATTTTGGATACATACTTACACTAGTCACAAAGCTGAACCCAGAATTTCACTATACTTACCAGACACCACTGACACATCTTGTGGACAGCGCCCTTGGCATAACCTCTGACCCCTGCTGCATAAACCCTCCCACAGGGAACCACAGGCTGTTCCCCAGAGTGTACTGGTTCTCTAGGATGTGATGGCGTTCTCGTAGGCATGGGTGCGGGTTGTACCACTCGTAGGGGCTCAGTCTGGAGGAATAAAGAACAAATTATTATTATTAGATTAGTGTTGCTGAAAATACAAAAACAAGGGGTAAATAACATTCAGCTTCTTAGATCAAATTAGCAATGTGCCGTTATTGCTTTAAGATTCTGTACAATATTTATCAGGAGGTCAGCACCTTTATACCACCTACTTTTACGATTCCTATAAGAGCCATCTTTTACGAACAGTAGATTTGTGACCAGTTAGAATATATAATGAAAAGTCATTAATAAAAAGCTGGAAGGAGAGCAGACACGTATCTGGAAGGGTGCAGGCATGGCACGTGCCCCAGGCGCCCTCCCTCTTCAATCAACAGGGGGGGGGGGGGACGCAGTGCTGCTGACAGCATTCCTGAGTCTAAGGGAGTAACAATCATCCAGCAGCCTGGCCGTCTCAGTGTTTGTCATATATCTACATTAGAAGGTATTGAGAGGTGAGCTCCAAACTTTTCCCTCTCTCCCTACCACAGATCATGTCTCAGTCCCCTGAGATAGCAGCAGATGCTTTTGGTCTGGAGGTTACAGGATCTCCCATTCATTCTCCTCTCTGTCATTCACACATTCCTCAGCCTTATCTCAATGTGCTGTTTTAGCATTTGCCATGGGCGCTGTCTTACTTAGATATAATAATAATAATTCCTTTTTTTGTATAGCGCCTTTCTCCTGTCGGACTCAAAGCGCTTGTGAGGCAGCCACTAGAGCACACTCAGTAGGCAGTAGCAGTGTTAGGGAGTCTTGCCCAAAGAACTCCTTACTGAATAGGTGCTGGCTTACTGAACAGGCAGAGCCGAGATTCGAACCCTGGTCTCCTGTGTCAGAGGCAGAGCTCTTAACCATTACACTTTCCAGCCACTGAAGGAGAGGGAGTGCAGCCTATAGCATTGCAGGAAACAGGGACCATTTCTTAAAGTAAAACTTACGTGAAAAAGTAATGAGATAAACAATTGTATCTATCCTCCTACTTCTAAAAATGGCTTTTAGATATCCCACAGTTTTAGGTTATGTTTAAAAACTAAAAAAAAAAAAACAGATTTGTTGTTTTGTCTCAGCTCAATGAAACAGCCTGTCCCTGTGTGCTAAAATATATGAGTATATTCTGGCATATAAGACTACTTTTTAACCCTTGAAAATCTTCTGAAAAGTCAGAGGTCATCTTATACGCCACGTGTCTCGCTGCTGAGGACTGTAGTGAAGCGGTGCAGGTGCACATGTGCGAGATCTGAGAGGCAGAGAAGGAGGTAAATAGGTTACAAGGGCGGGCCAGATAGGTGTTTTATGGGCACAGCCCGATGTATTCTTCCATACCGCTCTGATAAACAGGTAGGCAAGGAGAGCTGACCAATCCACTTAGGGAGAGGGAGAGTTGACCAATCCAACCAGTCAATCGCCTATATATGCATGTGCATGTGGGTACCACATACAGTTAGGGCCGGATTTGTACTCTTTACCGCCCAGGGCCAATTTCACCAGCCGCCCCCTTCAATATAGGTAGCGAGATGACCCCTCCCCCTTTCCCTCCAGCATAGGTAGCCTGATAACTCCTCCCGCATCCCTCCAGTATAGGTAGCCTGAGGACCCACCGCCAGTATAGGTAGCCAGATGACCCCTCCCATCTTTTCCTTTAGTATAGGTAGCCAGATGACCCCTTCCCCTCCCCCTCCAGTATAGGTAGCCAGATGACTCCCTTAATCCCTCGCTTTCCCACTCGCCCCCTTTCAGTACAGCTCCCCTCCACATTGCGTCAGCCATCAGTGTCACTCACTTCTCTGCTCGTCTCCAGTGCAAAAGCTTCCTCTTGCCCTCCGTCTCCAATGCTGCCCAAGTCCGTAGCCACCCTTCACAAACGCCAATGTGCGCAGAGAGCAAGGTGGCTGCTGCACAGGTGGCTGGCAGCAGGGAGATTAAGTGCTCCCTGCATTGCAGCATTTGCAATCTTGCCAATACTGCACCAGTTTAGCCTGCTGCTTTGGTGCCCTTGCTCCTGCGGTGCCCTAGGCCATGGCCTAGCTTGCCTAGGCCTAAATCCGGCCCTGCATACAGTACAGCACCAGTAACTGTTCACATACATAGCACCAGTATATGATTTTTTTATTTTTTATTTGGTGTGCGTTGGAAGAGGAGTAATCTTATATGGCGAGTATATCCCAAACTCTATATTTTAAGTGGAATATTTGAGGGTCTTATACACCCAGTCGTCTTATACGCCGGAATATACGTTATTAAGCTTTTTTATTTATCCTCTCCTAGCAGAGAACTGGACTTTGTGGAGCAAAGTAGTTTATGGCTGTAATTCCTTCTAAGTAAGGGGCAGTAGTTTGACTGGGTCCCGACTGAAGGAAAACTGCCAGTTGCATAGCTGAATATTAAGTCTTTGAGGCAGAGAAAGAAGAAACATCACAGAATAGTTATTTGAGTGCTATGCACTGTACATACACGTCTATCTCATCATGTCACATGTCACATGACACTTAAGTTTCCCTTTAACCTGCTTCCCTGGGCTGCCCTGCAATACTGAGGAGACATCTGACTATACTTCTAGGGACATAACAATAACAAACAACAATAACATTTCTAGAGCACATTTCTCCCATAGGACTCAAAGCGCTTAGCCTCTCTCAGATTCAGTAGTTGGTAGTAGAATTAAGTATTCACACAACAAAAATTATATTTCTGCAAATGCCAAACTGAACAGGTGGGTTTTCAGTCGTCCAGAGATGGAGCTGTCCTGATCTGCTGAGGTAAGGAGTTTCAGAACGTAGGAGCAGCATAACAGAGGGCTCTGGGACCAAAAGTTTTCAGGTGGACTCTGGGTATAACCAGAGCCGGGACAAGGTCCTCCAGCACCCAAGGCTGAGACACCCAAGTGCGCCCCTCCATCCCTCCCACCCCAGCCGTCACACACTGATTGCTCTTAGACTAAGAGGCACCCCAGGGCCCCCAACACCTTAATCTCTTGTTATCTGGCTTGTAGTCACTTCCATGTATCTCCTTTTCTTATTTCTTTCTGCTTCATACTCAATTAGGAATGACAGCTGAATGAATTGTGCGCCCCTCCTACACTGCGCCCTGAGGCTGGAGCCTCTCCAGCCTATGCCTCGGCCCGGCCCTGGGTATAACTATGAGAAACAGCACGAAACAACAGAGGCGCCAGCAAGGATAAAATATTTAAAAACCGTTTAAAAGGAGGGGTGTTGGTGGACTCACCTCCCTCAGGTACAAACCAGCCAATGAGCCGTCAATAAACAGTAATAATATTTATTGGGGATTCTCCGAGTAAATGCAACGCGTTTCGCGGGCAAAGCTCCCGCTTCTTCAGGCAATCAAAAATGGAGAAAAACATTGAAAGGTCGAGTTCTGGTAAGAGCGCCTCTGTAAGCACATTGGCTGGCTCATTGGCTGGTTTGTACCTGAGGGAGGTGAGTCCACCAACACCCCTCCTTTTAAACGGTTTTTAAATATTTTATCCTTGCTGGCGCCTCTGTTGTTTCGTGCTGTTTCTCATTGATTGAGTCCACCCTGGGTGGAGGGGTGCATCCCCAACATGTTTTTCTATCTACAGAGAGCGACAATTTTTATACCTGAGTGGGGTTAGGTCATAATTCTCCCCACCTGCTGTTCCAGTGGTTGCCTTAGTGGTAGCCCAATTTTGTGAGTATTTTTATTGCAAATTTACATTTATCTCGTCATAATCGACATACTGCACCATATTGGGCTCTCGGTCTTGTTTTGTTATTTCTCAAGCTATGGATATGACTAGATTATTAGAACCTGCGGATCTGAGATTGCAGGGATTGCTACGCAGCTGTAACATTTCTTTCATGTATCCAGGGCCCAGATTATGTAGTGATTTAAATGCCAGTAGCTGTGTGGGGGGGGGGGGGGGGGGCATGACTATGCTAGTTTCTGGTGTTTACACATTTTCAAATGTAAGTGGGTGCAAAGGTATGGGGTTGACTTTCACTCAAATTCTGCTTTACCTTGAGAAAGTAAAGTACATGCGTTCCAATTTCTAGAACCGCCTGAAAACCTACAAAGGCAAAGGTAATGTCTGATTCTGCACTTTGCTACAATATGCTCACTTTAAATTGCCTCGGTTTAGTTCAGGGTCATTTCAATGCTGAACTAGAGTAATGAAGCAAAAAAAAAAGTCAAGCTGTTATCTATGGTGGTTGAGAGGTTAGATTGAATGTCTTTTCCATAATCAGATCCTCCTTTTATTTATTTAAAAAAATACCGAGCGCTGAAGCTGGGAGGCGCTATAGCACTAATGTTATAGTGTGTGGGGCGCGTAATGGTAATTCAGGATTACAGCGAGTTCCTCCAAGTTGCTACGACTCAGAGCGGGAATAGTATTTAAAGAGACACTGAAGCGAAAAAAGAAATGATGATATAATGAATTGGTTGTGTAGTACGGAAAATTACTAGAACATTAGTAGCAAATAAACTATTC
Organism: Hyperolius riggenbachi; assembly: GCF_040937935.1. Lineage (NCBI taxonomy): Eukaryota > Metazoa > Chordata > Amphibia > Anura > Hyperoliidae > Hyperolius > Hyperolius riggenbachi. Next base: position 331,639,903 of record NC_090651.1, read on the forward strand.
TCATAGTTTTATTTTCAGTTATATAGTGTTTTTTTTTTAACATTGCATCATTCTCTAATATTTGCAGTTTACACACTACTCAGCATTCTAAATGATTTTTCAGAGCAGGCTAGTGAACTTTTGACCTGTCCTCTGGAGAAAAAGAAAATACTAAGACTGACAGTTGAGATAACAAGCTTCAGAAGACAGAGCTCTCTAAGACTTTGAAAGTCGTGGAGCTCAATAGCACTTTTGCATAGATAACTGGAGCTTCTTAACTCTTCTTGTACTGGAAACAATATTAGACTTATGTCTCTGCTCCTAATGTTTTATTTCTTAGCTGTACTACACATACAAATTATTATATCATATTTTTTTTTCCGCTTTAGTATCTCTTTAACGCCACCGGGAATTTGAGCGGCAGCAGGGGAGCGGTCATTCGGCAACATGTACACATGGAGCTACATACTACAAGCAACTCAAGCAGCTGTTCACCTTAAAGGGAACCTGAAGCGAGGGAAATTATTTAAAATAAACACATGATGTACCTGCAAATGAATATTACATATTTACCTCACTGTCAGTTCCTCTCAGAAGCTCACCATTTTCTTCTTACTGTGATCCCTTCCAGTTCTGACAATATTTTGTCAAAACTGAAATATACCAGTTGCTGTCAGTTACAACTGAATGTGTAAGGTAATGTCCATGTTTCCCTAAGGCTCAAGTGGGCGATATTACAGTTTAACAGCGTGCTGAGCAGGAAGCTGTTAGGGGGTAATGGCCATTTTTAAAATGGAGGACCAAGAATTCCATTGATCACAGTGGACAAAGGGGACGCAGGAGAGGAGAAAGAGATTGATGAGTAGACTACACAGGAGGTAAGTATGACCTGTGTATGGTTATTTTGACTTTTTATTTTCAGTTCAGCTTCTCTTTAAGAGAGGGCCGAAGCCTTACTGGTGGCTGAAAGAAGCATACAGTCATTTTTCTTCTTTTAAATGAGTCACTCAGTATTCATAGAGGCATATTCAATAAGGCAGTGCAAAGTGCAGTCACCCTCACCAAGCAATCAGGAATCATCTCTTTTTGCTGATTTAATGATAGCAACCTGTAATGGAATGGTTGCTATGGGCTACTGCACATCACACTCCTTCAAAACTGCCTTCTCCAGCAAGCCCAATTACTTTACATTTAACTGAACATCATGAACTTTCATAGAGACCCACAACATAATTATCTAATAGCAGCATGGAGATAGATCAGATAAGTGAAAAACAAGATGCACAAATAACATATAAATGTGTTTTTCTGCAATGCACTCTGACAAGATAAATAAACTCTCAGGTTCAAACCCTGGAAGGGACAATATCTGCATGGAGTCCGTATGTTCTTCCTGTGTTTGCGTGGGTTTCCTCCAGGCACTCTGCCCCTGCCCCCCCCCCCCCCCCCAAAAAAAAAAAATTAAAAATAAATGATGAGTTAAAGAGTACTTCCAGTATAAGAGACAGAGCCTGTCATGTCAGACTTTGTCTGTGGGCGCTTTTACACTAGCCTGCATTTTGACGAATCGCAAAACGCATGCTACAGTAACACTAATGGAAACAGCAATGGCCTTTTCCATAGTGCAATCCGATCTTGCCTCATTTTCGATGCAATTGAGCTACTTTTCGGGGGTTCAGTAGCTCAATTGCAATCATGGAAATTAGTTAAAAACTTTATAGTGGAGAAGAGCCCTTAATGATGCAGGATTGGGGGTGGGTTTTCAGGGTTAATTACTTACCTGATTGGCCATAATACATTTAGTCAGGTTCTGCCGAGGCTCTGTTAGCCGCCATCTGCATTGCTGAGGCCTGTCTGGGGCACGACAACACAGATGGAGGTTTCCAAAAGCTTTAAAAGACTTGGGAAACATGGCTGCAACTACACTGCCAAGGAAGGGGCAAAGTGTCACCTCGGGCCTGTTCATACTTGCTGCGTTTGTAGAACGCGTATAAATTCAAAGAAACGCAAGTTGAAAAACGCATGCGTTTTTCTTGCGTTTGAATGCGTTTTCTATTGCGTTTTGCACAAACACGTGACCCAGGGGAAAAAAAAGAATTATGGGAACCGCAGAGGAAAACGGACGCTAAAAACGCAATAGTACGCGTTTTTGATACGCGTCCATAGACTTTCATTGCGTCCGTTTCTATGCGTATCGCACAGAACTGCGTGCAGCAATGCGGATGAGAAACGTATGCGTCTCATACGCATACATGTGAACTAGCCCATTCAAAAGCATTAGGAGCCGTTTCTATGCGTTTTTGGTACCCGGACATGTTCCCTGAAAACGGCTAGGAACGCATATAGTCTGAACAGGCCCAAAGCACACAGCTTAACAGCTAATCAGGTGAATAATTAACCCTGAGAACCCCCCTTCCGCATCATTAAGACACCGCCTGACATAACAGGCACCACCTTTTACTCTGGAAGAACTGTTTTTTTATTTTCCCTTTATACTTACTTTTAGGCTGGTTTCACAGTGGGACGTTACAGGCGCACGTTCGAGCAGCCTGTAACGCAGCCCACCGCACAGTAATGAAAAATCAATGGGGCTGTTCACAGTGCGGACGTTGCGTTACACTGTAACGCTGCGTCACAAGGCAACGTACTGCATGCAGTACTTTGGACGCGGCTGAGCCGCGTTAGACTGCTTGCACATGCTCAGTAATGTTGTGGAGGAGCGGAGAGCGGCCAGGCACATGGCTAATTAATATGCACTGCACGTTATGACGTGCAGTGTTTACTTCCTGGAGCAGCCGCTCTGTGCGGCGATTGGCCGGCGGGACCACGTGATGCCGCATGCGCACAAGAGTGCGCATCACGGCATCACTGACGCCAGAGTGAGCTGCACAACGCGGCTCACTCTGACGTCCAGATCCAGCACCACCAGGCGTTGAGTTAGGGGGACGTTATGCGACCTTAACGCCCCCTCTAACGCAACGTCCTGGTGTGAAATTAGCCTAAATGTGTGTATCCCTTATTAGTGATGACCGTAATGTGCTAATTTTGCTTACACCAAAATTTTACTGATAATTTGAAAATTATGATTGAACGTAATTACAATTTCACAACTGAACTCATTTTACGTACTCCATTCATAAGTTTCACATGCTTTTGTAGCATTACAAATGTGGAAGTCAGGGCTCGTTTCCACTATTGCGGTGCAGAATCGCCTGGATTCCACCGCTGATGAAATCGCATGCGGATGCGATTCCGCGTGCGGTCTTTGCCGCGAATTCACATGCGAATTCGCATAGGTGAGGGTATATGCTATTTTAATTATCTCACTGCCTGTGTGAATTTACATTGGTACCTATGCGAATTCGCATGCGAATTCGCGGCAAAAAACGCTTGGGGAAAATGCATGTGATTTCCCTATTAAATACATTGGGCTTGATTCACAAAGCGGTGCTAACCTACTTAGCACGTCTAAAGTCTTTAGACGCGCTAACCAGGGTGCTAAGTAGGTTAGCACCGGATTTCTCAATCAGATCGTGCGCTAACTTTGCGCGCGTAAAGTTTTACGCGCGCAAAGTTTTACGCGCGCTAAGTCCCATAGGCTTTAATGGGCACTTCGCGCGGTGCGCCCTGTGCTCTGTGCAGTACGCGCGTAAAGTTTTACGCGCATAAAGTTTTGCGCGCGTAAAGTTTTATGCGTGAAAAGCTTGTTTAGACGTGCTAAGGGGGTTTTCACAGGCGTGCTAACAGTTAGCACCGCTTTGTGAATCAAGCCCATTGTGTGCGATTCGCCTGCATTCCACACGCAGGCGAATTCTGAGGGCTGAAAAATCCTGCACAGTAAAACGCACAGCAAAACTGACAAGTGGAAACAGGCACATCCATTTGTATTGGTTGTGCGAATCCGCATGCGGACAACGCATGCAGATTCGCGATAGTGGAAACGGGCCCTCAAAAATGATTTTTTTGAGTAAACTGTGAAAACCATTTTGCGCAAACCAGAAAGTGGGAACAAGCCCCCAATTTTTTTTTTCAAAAAAACCTTGTTCTTTTTGAGAAAATTGTTTTTTGTTTTTTTTTAAATTCAAAGGAAAAAAATGTTTTTTAAACAATTTTCTGTGGTATACTTTAATATATACCAAGTTCTACAAACACATTTTAAAGCAGTAGGATCAGCCATACTATCCCAGGAAAAAAAACACATATATATGTAGATAAATACTTGCTCTACTTACATAACACATGTATTGTACTGTCCACATTTTGATTTCAGTAAATTTTATATAGTAAATAAAGAGAAAACTGCTCCAGGCACCTTTATCGCTTCTGACTGATGCCAATCCTGATGTCATTTCCTTTCTTAACCCCCCTGGCGTTCTATTAACCTATTTTGGTTTCTGGACGTAGAAACTACGTCCAGGAACCATGCGCGCTACCGCGCGCTCCCGCGGCCGATCGCGCGCGTGCACGCGCACTCCCGGCCGCGGATTCGGTAGCCACGGAATCAATGTATCGGGCTATGGTGCCCGATCACTGATTCCTCTCCCCCGCTGAAAAAGCGACAGCTTCTCTCGGAAGCTGTGCTTTTTCTGGCCGTTCTCTCCCCGATGCGTCACTCTAAGCGTGTGTTACGCTTAGAATGACGTCATGTAAACAAACTTATGGCCGCCATCTTGTGGCCAAAAAGTAAAACTACAACTAAAATTTAAAAAAATTAAAAACAACACACAATTACATTATAAAACTATACTTTACATCCCACCCTCCCAAAAATACACAAATAAAATGTTTAATATAAAAAAAAAACCATTACAATAAAAGAAAAAACATGTAAATATTTACCTAAGGGTCTAAACTTTTTAAATATCAATGTAAAGATGAAATATTTCTATATTTTTTTAATTTTAAACTTGTAAATAGTGATAGATGCAAAGCGGAAAAAATGCACCTTTATTTCCAAATAAAATATTGTCGCCATACATTGTGATAGGGACATAATTTTAACGGTGTAATAACCGGGACATATGGGCAAATACAATACGTGAGTTTTAATTATCGAGGCATGTATTATTTTCAAACTATAATGGCTGAAAACTGAGAAATAATGATTTTTTCCGTTTTTTTCTTATTCTTCCTGTTAAAATGCATTTACAGTAAAGTGGCTCTTAGCAAAATGTACCCCCCAAAAAAAGCCTAATTGGTGGCGGAAAAAACAAGATATAGATCAGTTCATTGTGATAAGTAGTGATAAAGTTATAGGCTAATGAATGGGAGGTGAACATTTCTCACGTGAAAACGACGGAACCTGAATGGGTTAAGATCGCCAGGGCGGCTGCGGGAGGTTTTTTTTTAAATTTAAAAAAAAACTATTTCATGCAGCCAACTGAAAGTTGGCTGCATGAAAGCCCACTAGAGGGCGCTCTGTATGCGCACTTCTGATCGCCTCCGGCGATCAGAAGTAACAAGGAAGGCCGCAATGAGCGGCCTTCCTTGTTTCGCTTTCCTCATCGCCATGGCGAGGAGCGGAGTGATGTCATCACGTGGACGTCAGCCGCCCCCGATCCAGCCCTTAGTGCTGGCCGGAACTGTTTGTTCCGGCTGCGCTGGGCTCGGGCGGCTGGCGGGACCCTCTTTCGCGCTGCACGCGGCGGATCGCTGATCAGGTAGCACACGCGGCTGGCAAAGTGCCGGCTGCATGTGCTCCTTTTTATTTGATAGAAATCGGTCCAGCGGGGCCTGAGAAATCCTCCTGCGCAGGTTACCCCGAGCTGCGCTCGGGATAACCGGCAAGGAGGTTAAGGTGGCCCTACATCAGAAGATTTTGGGCAGATTCGATCAAGAGACAAATTTATCTCTAATCGAATCTGATTAGAGATACATTTACATAATGTAATTATGGTTATGTGCAAAATCATTATGATTTTGCCTGAAATTTTGCATCATCATTTCTACTTTGGATGTGAGATTACTATTATGCAAACTTTGAGCTTAACACTATCCCTTATCACAACTAGTCAAATATAGGTTACCTGAAGTGGGTCAAACTGTGTCACACGTACCCCTTGAAATTTACATTTTTAGATGCTCACCCTACTTGTGTTTAAGTACTTTCCAAATATTGCATTATGACAATAGCTATTATTACTCATTACTTTATATATTGTATGATTTAGTGCTGCCTAAAGCACAAGCATCTCTTTGATGAAATTACTTTGACCAACAGAAATTCCATCAGTAGCACGTCGCCCCTCCCCCCCCCCCCATCCACCCGGGGGGTACAGGAGCCTGAGAACGCAGAATCTACGCAGCGAGGCTGTATACCTCCTATCTTTACAAAAGTGCAGAAATAACAATCAAGGTTCTGTGATTACACACTGCGGCTCTACAAGGTACAGCAGCGAAAAATTATACATTCTAAATGTCATAGCTTTTAAATCATTGTGTTATTGTTTCCAGCAAAACATACGTTGCTGCTTAAATGTCAGCATCTGAATCCATTAATCAGTCCATCATTTGTTTATGTTAAAAGAACAAGGTTATGAGATTAAATGCCAGGTCCGCACAAATTACTAGCTACTATTAGCACTACTATTGTTTTCTATGAGATTTATTTTTTTAGATTGACTAAATGAGCATTTAATGAAATGTGATTTCATGTTCTATGGAAAGGTTTTTAAGTGAAATATATTTTATTATTATCATGAAACTTTATTTATAAAGCACAAACCTATTATACAGTGCTGTACACAAGATAGGGGAGACATTACAGCAAGTCTATATGGTGGCGGAGAAGAGCACACGGGGAGGAGGGCTTACACTGCAAGGGGTGGGATAGAGGGACACATAAGGTGGGGGGACTTCCAAGGAAGGGGGTTGGAGCTATGAAGATGGCGGGTAAGCAATAGTGAACAGAGGGGTCTTTAAAGGAAACCCGAAGTGACATGTGGCATGATGAGATAGACATGTGTATGTACAGTCTCACACAATAGCTGCGCACAAGAACACTAGCAAGCTGCGTTCCACACTCCAAGTGGTATACGTAACTCCTCCTTTCAGGGTCAGGCAAAGAAACTCCACTTCAGTGAGACACCACCACCACACCCCAAGCAGTGGCCACTCACCGTTAAATGTGACCCTCTATTAGATGGGTCTACAGCGCTTGCGGGGTCATCTGGCCGCCCCCTGCCTCTTAGATGGAAGGTCACCTCCTCACCACTTTCTGTGTCAGCTGCTGGTTCTTTCACCTCAAAAGACATATACCAGAGCTCCCATAGCGTAAAATTGTATAAAAATTTTATTTAATAAAAAGATTGCTCACTTACAAACATATCCAGGGTTTTTCGCATAGAGTTTTTGTGGGCTCCACCCCAAACGTTGGCCACCGGGTTGGCTGTAGAGCGCTGTATTCTGTCGCCTTCCCCTCTGCGTCCACGTTCCTCCCCTTTGGATAGTGATAAGGCCGCGTATACTTGACCGGTTTCGTCGCTCTAGGCGACTCCTCAGAAGCTTACACGGCCTGCATCCGTCTGTTTTTAAATACCCTCTGCTAATGTTAAAATTCCCTCCCCTTCCTCCCTAACCCGGAAACGTACCTTTTTGCCTCATAGCTCCCACCCAATAGCTGTCACTGGCCGGGTTTCCTGCGTTCCAGGGTGGTTCCGCCCACCCGGAAGCATTTCCCGTTCTCCGGGATCCTACACGCCTAGTGGGCGTGTTGGTTTACCCAATCCCTTCCCGTATCACCACTAGAGATTACTCGCCGCGCATTTAGCGCGCATCTCCGCCCTCCCCGCCGCGTATGCGGCAAGTAACTCCGCCCCCTGCGTCTACTTGGTTGCCATAACAGCATTTCTCTTTTCCCAGCGCCTCTCCCTAACTGTCCATTAAGCGCTCCAAAGCCTTCCCGGTTGCCACTCCCAATTAACCCTCCCAATTCCTCGTCCATATCATGACACGAAGTGGGATAAGCTACATATAGTTAGCACATACGGCTTGCACGGGATGATGTACTATATAACATTTTGTCCTTACACTTTACATGCTGGCATTTATTACAGTTCCTTTCAAGTCATGTTATTATGTTACAGAATTTCTTTGAATAGATGAATTCCCCACTTTATTTTATTCATACTTTATCATTAACCACACCGTCTTCTTTCCCACTTTTATTATAGGTAGGTTTGCCTCCAGGTACTCCTATCCCGCGATCCTTAAAGTGATACCTCGAAATGGTGCCCCTTATCCCTTTATAACACATTCTCATAACCCCTCCCCTTTTAAACTCCCATAACCCTAACTCTAAAACAGTTCAAATCGTTCCGCCTCAGATATAATGTGATCATTACCAAAATTTTCAGGGGATCTTGGGATTCTGGTCCCGGAGGCATCCCCCCTTCTCTAATCATCAGCTAGAAAGCATATCAAATCTATCTCAGCATTATGTCCCCTTGGTTTCAGGGTATCCAACAAGTATATCCACTTTGTTTCCCTCTGTGAGACCTCCTTCACCATGTCCCCTCCCCTCCACGGCCTTGAAACCTTTTCAGCTCCACAAAAGGTCAGGAGTGAGGGATTGCTATTATGTACCTTTTTAAAGTGGGCCGACAAGCTATGGCTCATCAGTCCCTTAGCGATGTTCCTAAGATGTTCCCCTATCCTCTCTCTTAATGGCCTCGTTGTTCTTCCCACGTACTGTTTTCCACACGGGCACCATGCCACATATATAACATACCTATCATTGCACGTAATAAAGTCCCTTATTTTTATTTGTTTCCCATTAGATTTACCCCTTATGTGTGTTACTCTTTCAGCTCTGGCCTCTCTACACCCCTTGCAATCTCTACATGGGTGAAACCCTGGACGCTGCCATCCCTGAAATCTAGAGCTTTGTTTTTGGGGTTCCACGCAACTTGGGGCCAAAATGTGCTTTAAATTTGGGGCTTTTCTGTATATGAACCTCGGTTTTGGTGGCAATATTTTACTCAATTCCACATCGGACAACAAAATTTCCCAGTGTTTGGTCACTATACCTTCAATTTCTTTATACTGGCTACTATATTCCGTAATAAAAGCCAGGTTGTGCGTGTTTACTTGGTTTTCATCATTCTTCACCCTGTGCACCAATGTCTGTCTATCTATGTGTTTGACCCTCGCTATTTCCCTATCCAAGAAATCTTCCTCGTACCCCTTCTCCATAAATCTTCCCTTCAAAACATGTGATTGGACCTCATAGTCTTCTATATTGCTACAGTTCCTCCTCAGTCGTGTGAATTGTCCTCTAGGGACATTCTTGATCCAATTAGGGTGGTGGCCACTCACTGTAGAAATATATCCATTACGGTCCGTGGCCTTAAAATGTGTTTTAGTTACAATCCTATTTCCCATAACCATAAGTTGAAGATCCAAATAACTTATCCTTTCAGTGTCGTGCTCATATGTTAATTTGATGTTTAACACATTATCATTAAGCTGTGCCATAAAGGTATCCAACTCTTCTACCGTGCCCCCCCACATAATTAACAAATCATCAATGTACCTTTTCCAGGTAATCACCCTTTGTGATGCCCCCATTAGAACCCCCTCTTCCCATCTACCCATATATAAGTTCGCCAGACTGGGTGCGAACCCCGCCCCCATCGCACATCCCCTGTGTTGTCTATAAAAATTGCCCCCGTGCCAAAAATAATTTTTCTCTAACGCAAATTTTAATACTTCCAGCAAAAATTCAACCTGTTCTCCTGGCAACTCCCCTTCCCTCTCCATATAATATCTCACTGCTTCTATACCCTTGTCTTGTGGTATACTTGTGTAAAGTGAGGAGACGTCCGCCGTCACCAGCAGTGTCCCCTCACTAACATCAAGCCCCTCAACCTCTTGGATGGTATGCTTCGTATCTTTCAGTATACATGGCAATTTCATAACCAACGGTTGAAGAAAGTGGTCAAGGTATTGGCCAAGTCTATGGGTCAGGGAGCCCAATCCACTCAAAATAGGTCTGCCCGGGGGGTTAACCGGATCCTTGTGAACTTTTGGTACTTGATAGATCACTGGAATTTTGGGAGAGTTGGGGATAAGGTACCTATATTCAGCATCCAACAGACATCCCATATCCAACCCTTTCTTCAGTAGTTGCCTCAGTTCAGTCATATACTTATGTGTGGGATCCCCTCTAAGTTTTTCATAAGTGTCCTCATCCTGTACTAGTCTGTTCAACTCAGTCCTGTATTGCACTTTGTTGAGGACCACTACCCCACCTCCCTTATCTGCCGGTCGTACTACCAGTCCTTTCTTGTCCATCAAGTTTTTGGCAACATTTTTTACCCCCGGGTACCTCTTTTCTGGGATCTCCCTTATTTCATTACTAACCAGTTTCTTAAAAGCTCCTATGGCTTGAAACCCTGTCTCCTGTGGATTAAATACGGATTTGTTCTTAAGGGTGGTATGTGTATACCGGTTAGGTTGGGTCAGGCTTGCTGAATTATATGTTCTACCATTGAACCCTTCCCTCTTCGAGAAATATTTTTTCAAATTAAGTTTGCGTGTAAACTTCTCTAAATCAATGTACGTTTCAAATTTGTTCAGACCCTTTTTGGGGGCAAACTTCAGGCCTTCATCAAGGACTCGTATCTCCCCGTTAGTGAGTGGGACTCCGCTCAAATTGAATATCCCTTTACCCTCTATTTTTTCTTTATTTTTTTGGCGCTCCCTTCTTCCACCCCTTGTCCCCCTTCTGCTCCTCTTTTTCCCGGGAGGTATCCTGTTTCTTCCACCCAGTCTGTTTGGTGGTATATTCTGTCCTCCCCCCAAAAATTCTCATATTGGTTCTGTTGGGCAAGGGGATCATATCTGTTGCTCAGAGGTATATGGTATGTGGGTTCCTGACCCTGGTGATTAAAGTGGTGGGGTACCGTGTGGGGTCTATATTGTCCCCCCATTGGACGTCCCCCCCTTCCCCCTCCCCCCGGTATCCCCCTGTATGGTCTCCAACTTGGTCTACCCTGTACATTTGTTGGCCCCATTGGTTGTGCTGGTCTATAGACCTCTTTGAGGTGCCCACCACCCCAACCCCCCCGCCCACCCATCTGTCCTCCCCCCCCCCCTCATTCCCAAATTCTGTCCCGCCATGGCGGCTATTGGTTCTTGTGGTAATGAGGGATTACCATGCACATAAGAATAAGGAGGCATATAAATGGCAAATTAAAAAGAAAGTGACTCAGCAAACTCAGGTGGGAGAAAAGAAGGACAACTTGATACCACAAAATAATCCCCAATTACCACAAGAACCAATAGCTGCCATGGCGGGACAGAATTTGGGAATGAGGGGGGGGGAGGACAGATGGGTGGGCGGGGGGGTTGGGGTGGTGGGCACCTCAAAGAGGTCTATAGACCAGCACAACCAATGGGGCCAACAAATGTACAGGGTAGACCAAGTTGGAGACCATACAGGGGGATACCGGGGGGAGGGGGAAGGGGGGGACGTCCAATGGGGGGACAATATAGACCCCACACGGTACCCCACCACTTTAATCACCAGGGTCAGGAACCCACATACCATATACCTCTGAGCAACAGATATGATCCCCTTGCCCAACAGAACCAATATGAGAATTTTTTGGGGGAGGACAGAATATACCACCAAACAGACTGGGTGGAAGAAACAGGATACCTCCCGGGAAAAAGAGGAGCAGAAGGGGGACAAGGGGTGGAAGAAGGGAGCGCCAAAAAAATAAAGAAAAAATAGAGGGTAAAGGGATATTCAATTTGAGCGGAGTCCCACTCACTAACGGGGAGATACGAGTCCTTGATGAAGGCCTGAAGTTTGCCCCCAAAAAGGGTCTGAACAAATTTGAAACGTACATTGATTTAGAGAAGTTTACACGCAAACTTAATTTGAAAAAATATTTCTCGAAGAGGGAAGGGTTCAATGGTAGAACATATAATTCAGCAAGCCTGACCCAACCTAACCGGTATACACATACCACCCTTAAGAACAAATCCGTATTTAATCCACAGGAGACAGGGTTTCAAGCCATAGGAGCTTTTAAGAAACTGGTTAGTAATGAAATAAGGGAGATCCCAGAAAAGAGGTACCCGGGGGTAAAAAATGTTGCCAAAAACTTGATGGACAAGAAAGGACTGGTAGTACGACCGGCAGATAAGGGAGGTGGGGTAGTGGTCCTCAACAAAGTGCAATACAGGACTGAGTTGAACAGACTAGTACAGGATGAGGACACTTATGAAAAACTTAGAGGGGATCCCACACATAAGTATATGACTGAACTGAGGCAACTACTGAAGAAAGGGTTGGATATGGGATGTCTGTTGGATGCTGAATATAGGTACCTTATCCCCAACTCTCCCAAAATTCCAGTGATCTATCAAGTACCAAAAGTTCACAAGGATCCGGTTAACCCCCCGGGCAGACCTATTTTGAGTGGATTGGGCTCCCTGACCCATAGACTTGGCCAATACCTTGACCACTTTCTTCAACCGTTGGTTATGAAATTGCCATGTATACTGAAAGATACGAAGCATACCATCCAAGAGGTTGAGGGGCTTGATGTTAGTGAGGGGACACTGCTGGTGACGGCGGACGTCTCCTCACTTTACACAAGTATACCACAAGACAAGGGTATAGAAGCAGTGAGATATTATATGGAGAGGGAAGGGGAGTTGCCAGGAGAACAGGTTGAATTTTTGCTGGAAGTATTAAAATTTGCGTTAGAGAAAAATTATTTTTGGCACGGGGGCAATTTTTATAGACAACACAGGGGATGTGCGATGGGGGCGGGGTTCGCACCCAGTCTGGCGAACTTATATATGGGTAGATGGGAAGAGGGGGTTCTAATGGGGGCATCACAAAGGGTGATTACCTGGAAAAGGTACATTGATGATTTGTTAATTATGTGGGGGGGCACGGTAGAAGAGTTGGATACCTTTATGGCACAGCTTAATGATAATGTGTTAAACATCAAATTAACATATGAGCACGACACTGAAAGGATAAGTTATTTGGATCTTCAACTTATGGTTATGGGAAATAGGATTGTAACTAAAACACATTTTAAGGCCACGGACCGTAATGGATATATTTCTACAGTGAGTGGCCACCACCCTAATTGGATCAAGAATGTCCCTAGAGGACAATTCACACGACTGAGGAGGAACTGTAGCAATATAGAAGACTATGAGGTCCAATCACATGTTTTGAAGGGAAGATTTATGGAGAAGGGGTACGAGGAAGATTTCTTGGATAGGGAAATAGCGAGGGTCAAACACATAGATAGACAGACATTGGTGCACAGGGTGAAGAATGATGAAAACCAAGTAAACACGCACAACCTGGCTTTTATTACGGAATATAGTAGCCAGTATAAAGAAATTGAAGGTATAGTGACCAAACACTGGGAAATTTTGTTGTCCGATGTGGAATTGAGTAAAATATTGCCACCAAAACCGAGGTTCATATACAGAAAAGCCCCAAATTTAAAGCACATTTTGGCCCCAAGTTGCGTGGAACCCCAAAAACAAAGCTCTAGATTTCAGGGATGGCAGCGTCCAGGGTTTCACCCATGTAGAGATTGCAAGGGGTGTAGAGAGGCCAGAGCTGAAAGAGTAACACACATAAGGGGTAAATCTAATGGGAAACAAATAAAAATAAGGGACTTTATTACGTGCAATGATAGGTATGTTATATATGTGGCATGGTGCCCGTGTGGAACACAGTACGTGGGAAGAACAACGAGGCCATTAAGAGAGAGGATAGGGGAACATCTTAGGAACATCGCTAAGGGACTGATGAGCCATAGCTTGTCGGCCCACTTTAAAAAGGTACATAATAGCAATCCCTCACTCCTGACCTGTTGTGGAGCTGAAAAGGTTTCAAGGCCGTGGAGGGGAGGGGACATGGTGAGGGAGGTCTCACAGAGGGAAACAAAGTGGATATACTTGTTGGATACCCTGAAACCAAGGGGACATAATGCTGAGATAGATTTGATATGCTTTCTAGCTGATGATTAGAGAAGGGGGGATGCCTCCGGGACCAGAATCCCAAGATCCCCTGAAAATTTTGGTAATGATCACATTATATCTGAGGGGGAACGATTTGAACTGTTTTAGAGTTAGGGTTATGGGAGTTTAAAAGGGGAGGGGTTATGAGAATGTGTTATAAAGGGATAAGGGGCACCATTTCGAGGTATCACTTTAAGGATCGCGGGATAGGAGTACCTGGAGGCAAACCTACCTATAATAAAAGTGGGAAAGAAGACGGTGTGGTTAATGATAAAGTATGAATAAAATAAAGTGGGGAATTCATCTATTCAAAGAAATTCTGTAACATAATAACATGACTTGAAAGGAACTGTAATAAATGCCAGCATGTAAAGTGTAAGGACAAAATGTTATAGTACATCATCCCGTGCAAGCCGTATGTGCTAACTATATGTAGCTTATCCCACTTCGTGTCATGATATGGACGAGGAATTGGGAGGGTTAATTGGGAGTGGCAACCGGGAAGGCTTTGGAGCGCTTAATGGACGGTTAGGGAGAGGCGCTGGGAAAAGAGAAATGCTGTTATGGCAACCAAGTAGACGCAGGGGGCGGAGTTACTTGCCGCATACGCGGCGGGGAGGGCGGAGATGCGCGCTAAATGCGCGGCGAGTAATCTCTAGTGGTGATGCGGGAAGGGATTGGGTAAACCAACACGCCCACTAGGCGTGTAGGATCCCGGAGAACGGGAAATGCTTCCGGGTGGGCGGAACCACCCTGGAACGCAGGAAACCCGGCCAGTGACAGCTATTGGGTGGGAGCTATGAGGCAAAAAGGTACGTTTCTGGGTTAGGGAGGAAGGGGAGGGAATTTTAACATTAGCAGAGGGTATTTAAAAACAGACGGATGCAGGCCGTGTAAGCTTCTGAGGAGTCGCCTAGAGCGACGAAACCGGTCAAGTATACGCGGCCTTATCACTATCCAAAGGGGAGGAACGTGGACGCAGAGGGGAAGGCGACAGAATACAGCGCTCTACAGCCAACCCGGTGGCCAACGTTTGGGGTGGAGCCCACAAAAACTCTATGCGAAAAACCCTGGATATGTTTGTAAGTGAGCAATCTTTTTATTAAATAAAATTTTTATACAATTTTACGCTATGGGAGCTCTGGTATATGTCTTTTGAGGTGAAAGAACCAGCAGCTGACACAGAAAGTGGTGAGGAGGTGACCTTCCATCTAAGAGGCAGGGGGCGGCCAGATGACCCCGCAAGCGCTGTAGACCCATCTAATAGAGGGTCACATTTAACGGTGAGTGGCCACTGCTTGGGGTGTGGTGGTGGTGTCTCACTGAAGTGGAGTTTCTTTGCCTGACCCTGAAAGGAGGAGTTACGTATACCACTTGGAGTGTGGAACGCAGCTTGCTAGTGTTCTTGTGCGCAGCTATTGTGTGAGACTTATTGATGATATTGTGTACAGCAGCGCACCACCAAAAGAAGTTACACCCAGTATTGATATCAGCGCAGTTTTTGGAGATTTTTAATGTGTATGTACAGTGCCAAGCACACAAATAACTACCGTATGTTGTGTTCCTTTTTTTCTTTCTCTGCCTGAAAGAGTTAAACATCAGGTATGTAAGTGGCAGTTCCTGTCTTAGTCAGGACTGAGTCAGACTACAGTGTGACCCTCACTGATAAGAACACTTTCCTAGCAGAAAATAGCTTATGAGAGCAGGAAAGATATGAAATGGGTCAGTAGCTCATGGATTTTAGCTCTGGCATACTTCAATGAATGGGTCATTGAGCAAAGACGATCAAACAGTAAAAACTTAAAAAGTAGATTTAAATATAAAATAAAAATGGAATATCTTAACCATTCAATGACAAACATACGTATTAAAATGTCATGCTTTCGCCTATTAACGGCAACATGACGTTGTAATACGTCGCGCGTTCCCGCCTCCGCTCCGCACGTGTCCGCGCCGCTACCGCCGCTGTTTCCGTCGGGTTCCCGTGCTGGGTGATTGGGGAAGAGGACCGAGCGGTCCTCTACACAATCGCACTGCCTGGAGTGAATGGACGCGACCGCGAACAGCGGCCGCATCCATTCACAAAACAGGAAACTGTCACAGTTGTTAAAATGTAAAAAGAAAAAAAAGTGATCACTTCCTAATGGGATCTTGTGGCCAAAAAGTATATTGCACATTACAGGCAAATACATAATATCCACACACTATTAATAAAATTAATGAATTACATTTCCACCCGCCACCCCCCCCCCCCCCCCAAAAGAAAAAAACACTTGTAAAAAAAAGAAAAAAAAAAAAAAACAGCTATAAATAAATAAATAGTTGCCTCAGGGACTCAGCTTTTTGAATCTATATTTTATGAGGGAAAATTAATTTTACTTTATTACATAGGGGCTTGTAATTATGGCCAGAACAAAAAAAAACAAAACAGAAAAATAACACCAATATTTCAAAATAATATATTGTCGCCATACATTGTGATAGGGACATAATTTAAACGGTTTAATATTCGGGACAACTGGGCAAATAAAATGTGTTGGTTTTATCCACAGGAGAATGTTTAATTTTAAAACTATAATGGCTGAAAACTGAGAAATAACGATTTTTTCCCATTCTTTTTGTATTTTTCCCATTAAAATGCATTTAGAATAAAAAAAATTGTAGCAAAATGTGCTACCCACAGAAAGCTTAATTGGTGGCGAAAAAAACGAGGTATAGATCATTTCCTTGTGATAAGTAGTAATATAGTTATTAGGGAATAAAAGGGAGGAGCACTGACAGGTGAAAATTGCTCTGGTCCGTTTGGGTAAAAACCCTTGGGGGTGAACTGGTTAAAAAGACATTTTAGGAGAAGGAGGATAGATACAATTGTTTATTTCATTAGTTTATTTTCACCTCGGGTGTCCTTTAAATCTTGCCCAGTGCCCACCTGCCCACCACCCCTATGAGGAGCACTAGTGCCTGACCAATAATTCAGAGCAACTAACAGGCATTTCATCGCCTTTAGCTACCCGTGCAAATGAGGTCCTATAATCACATAGAAATGCACAAACCATTTAACCACTTCCATACCATAGTTTTTTTCCCCTTAAAAACCACAGCAATTTTCACATCACGCTTCTCCCATTCATTCGCCAATAACATTGTCACTATTTATCACACTGAAATGATCTATATGTTGTGTTTTTTTCCACAAATTAGGCTTTCTTTGGGTGGTACTTTTTGCTAAGAATTATCCTATTGTTTTATGCCTTTTAAAGATAATAATAACAAAAATGTTTTAAAAAGTCCTTATTTCTCAGGTTTCAGCCATTATAGTTTAAAATAAATTAAAAAGTGCTACTGTGTATAAAACCCACACATTTTATTTGCCCATTTGTCTCAGTTATAATAACATTTAAATGATGTTCCTAGTACAATGTATGGCAATAATATCTTATTTGGAAATAAAGGTGTATTTTTTCCTATTAGTGTTTTTTTTTATTATATTATATAAATAATTAAGAGCCCATATTTGCAAAAATAACAATAATATACGGTACCCTTATGATATACATAGTAAAAAAAAAATCTCCACGGTAACTGTTTATATATTTTTTTTACATATACACAGTATATATATATATATATATATATATATATATATATATATATATATATCTACACTCATCTAAAGGATTATTAGGAACACCTGTTCAATTTCTCATTAATGCAGTTATCTAATCAACCAATCACATGACAGTTTCTTCAATGCATTTAGGGGTGTGGTCCTGGTCAAGACAATCTCCTGAACTACAAACTAAATGTCAGAATGGGAAAGAAAGGTGATTTAAGCAATTTTGAGCATGGCATGGTTGTTGGCGCCAGAGCGGCCGGTCTGCGTATTTCACAATCTGCTCAGTTACTGGGATTTTCACGCACAACTATTTCTAGGGTTTACAAAGAATGGTGTGAAAAGGGAAAAACATCCAGTATGCGGCAGTCCTGTGGACGAAAATGCCTTGTTGATGCTAGAGGTCAAAGGAGAATGGGCCGGCTGAATCAAGTTGATAGAAGAGCGACGTTGACTGAAATAACCACTCATTACAACCGAGGTATGCAGCAAAGCATTTGTGAAGCCACAACATGCACAACCTTGAGATGGATGGGCTACAACAGCAGAAGACCCCGTCGGGTACCATTCATCTCCACTACAAATAGGAAAAAGAAGCTACAATTTGCACGAGCTCACCAAAATTGGACAGTTGAAGACTGGAAAAATGTTGCCTGGTCTGATGAGTCTTGATAAGAGTCAGAATTTGGCGTAAACAGAACGAGAACATGGATCCATCATGCCTTGTTACCACTGTGCAGGCTGCTGGTGGTGGTGTAATGGTGTGGAGGTTGTTTTCTTGGCAAACTTTAGGCCCCTTAGCGCCAATTGGGCATCGTTTTAATGCCACAGGCTACCTGAGCATTGTTTCTGACCATGTCCACCATGTACCCATCCTCTGATGGCTACTTCCAGCAGGATAAAGCACCATGTCACAAAGCTCAAATCATTTCAAATTGGTTTCTTGAACATGACAATGAGTTCACTGTACTAAAATGGCCCCCACAGTCACCAGATCTCAACCCAATAGAGCATCTTTGGGATGTGATGGAACGGAAGCTTCGTGCCCTGGATGTGCATCCCACAAATCTCCATCAACTGCAAGATGCTATCCTATCAATATGGGCCAACATTTCTAAAGAATGCTTTCAGCACCTTGTTGAATCAATGCCACGTAGAATTAAGGCAGTTCTGAAGGTGAAATGGGGTCAAACACCGTATTAGTATGGTGTTCCTAATAGTCTTGTAGGTGAGTGTATATATGTATGTAAATTATATAAATTATACTGTATGTGAGTGTATTTTTACTTTTTGAACACTGGATATTCCCACACTTTTTCTCGTGTACTATAAACAGTACATAAGAAGTGCAGTGTATTTATTTTATACTTTCACTATGAATGAATACCGGCATCTCACTCATGCCGGCTGTCATTCATTGCAGGCACTTTGATCAGCTTTGGGAACACATGTTCCCATTCACTTATCTGGTGACCCTGCATGGGTGCATGCACAAATGAGAGTGGTGGCGAGCACAACCCGATGCGCTGGCCTATCTACACCCCTGATTCGCAAGTGACGCTTACAGGCGCGTAGATGTGCATAGCAAAAATCTGCAAGTGGTTAAAGCAGAGTAACTGAACTTAAATTCACGTTGCATAGCACGAGATGAACACGAACTTAGCTTGAGCACTGATCCAGAGAGTTCTGAAACTTAAAGTGGTATCTCTCTGTGTGGTTATCGATGAGATCAATACACACAAATTGTGCTTGCATGTCATTATAAATATTCACAGCCGGCTTCAAACTGAAATTGAAAAGTAATTTTTAATGACGTAAATATGACTTCTGTGGCCATGATAAACGTCACAGCAATTTTTTAACAAAGTTGGAGAGTCCCTTTAAAGCAAACCTGAAGCAAAAATAAACTTATGAGATAATGAATTGTATGTGTAGTACAGCTAAGGAATGGAACATTAGTAGCAAAGAAAAAAGTCTCATTTTGTTTTCCAGTACAGGACGAGTTAAAAACAACTTCAGTTGTTATCAATGCAAAAGAGCATCTCTGATACAGTCCTGTTTTCTGAAGCACTTAAAGGGAACCCGAGGTTAGAGTTATATGAAGGCTGCCATATTTATTTCCTTTTAACCACCCTAGCGTTACGGACGACCTCAGCTTGTCCATGAACGCTGGAGTGAATAGCTCTGGCTAGGAGCGGTCTTTTTTAAAAAAAAATTTAAAAACATGTAGCTAGCACTTTGCTAGCTACATATTGTATCCGCCACTACCCACCGCGAAAGGGCCCCGCTCCGAGACGCATAGCGCACCCTGGCCAATCACAGCCAGGCTGCGCTATGGGGTGGATCGGAATGACGCATGAGTCATGCTGTCATGTCCGATCGTCGCCATGGCGACGACAGAAGCCCAAACAGGAAATCACGTTTATAGTGGGATCACGGACGCATAAGTATCGCCGGAAAAAAAAAAGGTAGACGGGGAGCCGAGCCAATGGAGGAAGTCATGTAGCTAGCACTAGGCTAGCTACATGACAGAAAAAAAAAATATTGAAAAAAAAAACCCGCCCGTGGCCGCATGGCTGCGGGAATTAGAACGCCAGGGTGGTTAAGCAATTCCAGTTGCCTGGCTCTAACACTTTTAGCCAGAGACCCTGAACAAGCATGCAGCATATCAGGTGTTTCTGACAATATCGTCAGAACTGACAAGATTAGCTGCATACTTGTTTCTGGTGTTATTCAGACACTACTGCAGCCAAATATATCAGCAGAGCTGCCAGGCAACTGGTATTGTTTAAAAGGAAACAAATATGGCAGCCTCCATATCAATCTTACCTTGGGTTTAAACAGCAGAGAAACAATGACAGTTTGAGATAAGATTTTACTGCAGGAAAGTTCAAAGGGTCATTATTTCTGCTTTGTTTTATAGCTTCAAAGACAGAGTGTGGATTGTAACTGCAAATATGATAGAATGATGCAGTTATAAAAAAAATATACGGTAACTAAAATAAAAAATATATACGGTAACTAAAAATAAAAAATATGAGACTCTTTTCTTTGCTACTAATGTTCTATTTTTTTTCCGTACTACACATACAGTTGATTATATCATGTTTGTTTGTTTTTTGCCTGAGGTTTGCTTTAAACAGAACATGACTGTGTAGAGCAATATAAATGAGAGCAGCAGAGGGACAGCTGTGGAGGGATGAGGGACAGAAGGGTTTGGGCAGGAAAGTGGGGCAGTTGGGAGCGGTGCCTCTCCTCTCCCGTGATATGTTGCCATGCAGTTTTAAAAATCAGCAGCTGCACCAGACAGCAGAGGTAATTATTCACGCCGCACCTCCGTGAACGCCATCATTCCGCGGACAGCGTGATCATCAACATGCAAATTTTCTATCATGCTCTCGGGACTTTGATGAATGGGGCCCGTAATCTTTTACAGTACACCGGCTTTTACATTTCGGCTGCCTCTTTTTTTCCTCGGCATTTTGAAGTTTTCTGCCACAGCGAAAGATGTTCCGTAACCTAAATAGCTGCCTTCAGATCAAAACATTATTATACAAACTGTGAGCGATAAACCCACAGGACAGGACGCTCGCCGAAAATGAATAAAAACGCACTTTAAATAGCACCTGTGGTACTAACAAAAGATGCGCTGTGACGGCGAGCACCGGAGACGGGATTGGGTCAATTTTTTGGAGGGTTATGCTGTAAAAAATTTGAATAATGCTACTTGTAAGATAAGTCATTTTTTACAAAACCCAGAATACAGTTTAAAGTAACACAAGTATTGTAGGTGAAGCGGAGATGCTTTTGTTTAGGGATGCGTTTCTCATCAGACATGATGGCGTTGTCTCCTGTGTATAATCAGAATTGCATTCTAGGGAGCTTTAAAGTGAACCTAAGGTGAAAATAAACTGATGAGATAAACAATTGTATTTATCCTTCTACTCCCCTTTTTTTTTAGATATCTGTAATGATCTGCTCAGCTGTCTGCACAGGCAGACAGCTGTTTGACTATTCTTTAGGTCTGAGTGCTGACCTGTCTTCACTTTGCAAGTGTCAGAGTTGCTCTGCTGCTGAGGAATTTGCATATACTTGTCATGCGAATTGCTCAGCTGCTTCCTTTGATGGTTTGCAATATAAATACGATTCTCTCCCAGAATTCCTTGCTGGTCATGATGGTTTGTTCCTGTTGACTCACCTGGAGTATCAGCCTTTTGCTAATCGTTTGTTAAGATTATCTTAGAGTAATTCTTTGGGACTGCACTACGCATCCCTTCTAGCATAGTCAGGTTGTATTATCTGTCTTGCCTTATATCTGTCTGTCTCTTGCGATTGTCTTGTCGCCAGCGGTGGTCGACAGGAAATCATTCTGTCTGCATTCTGCCTTAGGGGTGCTAACCAGAGCAGCGGTTGCTACTGGTAGCCCCATCTGTCTGCCTGTCTGGATCGCATCCGCTCTAGCGGTAGTGGCGGTGGTTCCTTCTGTACTCTGTCTAGGAGTGTAGGCCAGAGCTGCGGTTGCTGCTGGCTACTCTTTCTGTCTGTCTTGTCTGGTACGAACGCTTGCTGTAGGCTCGGTGTGGTAACCGTTTAGCAAACGTTCGCGTTCTCTATTTTTGTGTTTGTGTTACTTTGGTTAGTTAGGGTGGCACGCTTATAACTGGGCACCTAACGCGCGGTGATCGTGTCTTTAACCCGTTTGCTGTTGCGAATGAGTGCGGTGTTCGCGTTTAGCTAGCGTTTGTTATTTTCCTTGATGTTCTGATCATTGTTATTTGCTGTGTCTTTCCTGCTACACTTGTGCTTTGTCTGATTCGGTCTTGTGTCACTATTGGCAATCGCCACTCTTGCGATTGCGTTCCCACTTCGTTTCCGCTGTTGTGTGTTCACCGTTGCTGGGTGGCGACTAGATTGGTGGACACACATAAACTGGCAATCGCCACTCTTGCGATTGCGTTCCCATTTCGTTTCCGCTGTTGTGTGTTCACAGTCGCTGGGTGGCGACTAGATTGGTGGACACACATACATTCTATTTCTGTGTTCTCTCTCTCTTTAAGGGCTATCTTGCCCTGCATTGCTTCGACTCATGCAATTCCCATCTGGCATCTGTGGCAGGGCAGAGGCTGTGTTCCTCTGCACTCCACAGCTCCATCTGCCAGTGGGAATTTCCCTCTACAGGTGATAGCACCATAGCTGGGTTCTGTTAAATTACATGTTTGTGGAGGATTTCCGCAGTGTCAGCGCACATCTTGTGCGCTGACCACGGAAATAATTCCGCAATCGTTACAATATCCCATGGTTTTATTTTATATTTAACCACTTGCTGTCCCTATGATGTTAAAATAAGTCTCTGCACTCTCCTTCCTACAAAATCTTAGATAACACTGTTTATTTATCTCTGACCTGATAACATCACTACAGAGTTGTAAAATAATGACAGCAAACCCCTCT
Source organism: Hyperolius riggenbachi (assembly GCF_040937935.1). Classification (NCBI taxonomy): domain Eukaryota; kingdom Metazoa; phylum Chordata; class Amphibia; order Anura; family Hyperoliidae; genus Hyperolius; species Hyperolius riggenbachi. The sequence continues at coordinate 331,662,953 of NC_090651.1, forward strand.
CCTCCTCCCAGGGAATTCAATATCAGAGTTAATTAGTAAACAAGTGTAAAATACACTTCTAGGAGCAGACAGCAGATTGTATACATTACTTAATTGTTACATCTAATACATTATCAAAACAAATGAACAGTTTAAATAAACAGGAGGGATAGACAAATAAATAGTGTGTGGTTAATGTACAATAGAACTGTTTACATTAAAACTATAATGTATGAAAGTGGATACATTGTGTATTTTTTTCCCTTTTTTCCTCTTAAAATGCATAGAAAATAAGATAATTACTAATAACAAATATCAGCCACAAAAAGCCTTATTTGTCCGGAAAAAAACAATATATAGATCATTTACTTGTGATAATTATTGATAAAGTTATTGTCAAAGTAATCGCAGCTGAGCTGAGCTGAACTGTGAAAATTACCAGGGTAGTGAAGTGGTTAAACATTTACAAAGTAGATTTAATCTTTTATTGTCTCTGCAAAATGGCAGCCTATTAAGTGAGCCAGAGTTACAATTCATGAACTATTGACCTTTTTCTATCTCTCCCCTGCCCTCATAAGGTGCACATTTGAGGCTATGAAGAAGCTACATCCTAGCAAAATGGTATTTTCTTATCAGAGACGTTATAAGATAAACAGCCTGGTTATTAACCACCTTAGCGGTATGGACGAGCTCAGCTCGTCCATTACTGCCAGAGGGTGCCGCTCAGGCCCTGCTGGGCCGATTTTGATGAAATAAAGAGCATCACACGCAGCCGGCACTTTGCCAGCCGTGTGTGCTGCCCGATCGCCGCCGCTCTGCGAGCAGCGGCGAAAGAGGGTCCCCCCCGCCGCCTGAGCCCTGCGCAGCCGGAACAAATATTTCCGGCCAGCGCTAAGGGCTGGATCGGAGGCGGCTGACGTCAGGACGTCCATGACGTCACTCCGCTCGTCGCCATGGCGACGAAGTAAGCAAAACACGGAAGGCCGCTCATTGCGGCCTTCCGTTTTACTTTTGGCCGCCGGAGGCGATCAGAAGAACGCCTCCGGAGCGCCCTCTAGTGGGCTTTCATGCAGCCAACTTTCAGTTGGCTGCATGAAATAGTTTTTTTTTTATTTAAAAAAAAACCCTCCTGCAGCCGCCCTGGCGATCTTAATAGAACGCCAGGGTGGTTAATATGTTTTGCACTCTACATACACATGTTTATCTCATTATGTCACATGTCGCCTCAGGTACACTTTAATGGATTAAAGGACCAATACTGCGAAAAATGATGGCTCTCCCTGCTGCCGCTAAACTCCTCAGCTGCATTAAATAATATTTTCCCTCCAAGATGTAGCAGCTCAGAGGGAGGTGTGATTTGGGGCCCAGCGATCGCCGGAATCCTGAATTACTCTTACGCTCCTCACGCACTGTAACATTACTATGACTGGTTTTCGCGCCCGGCGTGTACCGAAAGCACCTGCTTCGTTAGCTAGGCCTGTTTTTAACATCGAGTCTCCAGCAACTCAAGCGACGATCCCCGTTGGTGCCGGATAACCACTCTACTGTATTTCAAAGAGGCACAACAGAACAGAAATGAGCGTCAGTGGATCTGGTATTGTCTTTTGTATTTGTTTTATATAGGTCTGTGAATTATATTGGTCTTCCTTTCCTTATTATTTTATATCAGAATTAACTTTTAGTTATTGACCTTGTAGGCCACCTCTGCTGTCTGTGTATTGTGTAAACTGGAATTTCAGGGAATTTGTTGTTAAGATGACTATCTGCTAACCTATATGAGTTTAGGTTTAATGTGTAAACTAGAATCTCAGATAATGTATTTTTGATGGATATCGGCTACATTGATGAGTTTCTGTTAACGCATATGGAAATGTCGCCAGGTAAATAGTCACATCTTGAGGTGGCCATACATCAGGTGACTTGGTGGCCGATCCACCATCCGATTCGATTAATATAATTGGAAGAATATCGGTGCCACCAAGTGCATGCTGGATCGACGATGCGATCAATTTCGCGACAAGATTGGTCACATTAATTGGGCAGACATGCTGCAGGATGTTGGGATGCGCGGCGGTCAATCCACAGTAGAGTCGGCACCACCAAAATGTATTAAAGCTCTTTTATTCCATCAATGAATAGGTACAAGTAATCTGTAGCAGCGACAGCCCCGCTGTTTCGGTCATGCGACCTTTCTCAAGCTGTTCAGCATTACATATCATACAGCTTGAGAAAGGTCGCATGACCGAAACAGCGGGGCTGTCGCTGCTACAGATTACTTTTACCTATTCATTGATGGAATAAAAGAGCTTTAATACAATTTGGTGGTGCCGACTCTACTGTGGATTGTCTAATGGAGTACTGGAGTGCCGAGTACTGAGAGTCAAGGCACACCAAGCTTTCCATTCCTGAGTGCTTGCTTCACACCGAAAAATTGCTGGGATGCGCGGCGGTAACGGCCAGTGATGTCAGGAAATGTGGTGGCGGCCGTGGACAGGTAATGTGGTAGTGGGTATTAAACATTAGGGGGGGGGGGGGGGGGCAGCGTTGGGGCGGCAAATGCAGTGTCACAAGGCTGATTCCTGATCCATTTCAGCATGCAATTGATCGGGAATCGGTCTGTGGTGTATGCACAGCTGACAGATCTCTCTCTCTAATCAGTTTCGATCAGAGAGAGATTTGTCTCTTGGTCGAATCTGCCCATCATCGCTAGATTTAAGGCTACCTTTATATATGGAATTTGTATGTCATTTTACCTGTCCTAAGCAGCTGACTGGTCTAGCATTTCACTGTTTGCCCATATATACCTTGCTTGGAATACATAGAATCAGAACAGCGTACAATTAAGCTTTGTTTGATGATTGTTCTCCTGGTCAGAGGAATCACACTGAGGCTGTAGGACAGAGGACTGGGGTGTGACGGTATTGAAGAACTCTTAAAATGACTCTTTTAGACACACATCCCACAAAAAAGCACTTTTATTTGCTAAAATGAACAGAAATGTGCGAGGAAATTAGTTATGTTCTCCGCCTCGGGGTTCTACTGTCTCGGCAACCTAGCAAGTTTTAATGTAGCGGATATATATCAGAATAGGTCAAATATATTGTAAAGCTAAAGAGGGAATTTGTAAGCAAAAAGTGCATTTATTTTTTACCCTTCACCTCCCTTCCTGGAGAAACTAGCTAGAGAACTAACGGCCTAAAATACAGAGATTAGCGATTAGGACGAGGTCTGTGCAGTTTTTTTCATCTTTCATATTCACACTGAGAATCTGATCATTACAGGTAGAAAAGTTTATTCTAGCTTTAGATACTTGCATAAACACAAAAGCAATAGTTCCTGTATTTTAGCACTGGGACTCTAAAAACAACTGCCATTGAGCAGAGACAATAAAACAAATTCTACTTTGTAGATGTTCACACATAAAATAAAACCATGGGATATCTAAAAAAACAAACAAACCTCGTTTTTAGGAGGAGGAGGATAGATGCAATTGTTTATCAGGGTTTTTTTTACCCTCGAGTTCACATTACACTCCCTTAGTTATTGGGCATTGGCTCTGTATAAAGGTGGCCACACACGATACAATAAAATGATCCGATTTTACGTTAATTCGATAAAAACGATCGGATCTCCCGAAAAAAATCGAAAGCTTTTTATTCATTTGACTGAACAATCCGATCGGATTTCCCGTTTTCTTCGATTTTAATCGATCCGGAATGCCAGATATTTTTCTTCAATCTTTCTAAAGATTGTATGGTGTGTGTTGGATTGTCAATTTTATTAATATACATACCCTAGCAATTTTGTCAGAGTTTCCAATCATTTTTATCATAATTGGGGAAAAATTTAACATACGTGTGTGGTACATTGGTCATATTTTTGAAATGTTACAATCAGTCAGAAAAATTTATTGCAATTCTTAAATTGAAGAGATATTTAAAAAATTGTATGGTGTGTGGCCACCTTAAGAGGTCAGAGAAAAATGGCGCACAGTGCCGATGTTTAAAAATGGCACGGTATTGAAAAAATAGCCTTACAGTAAACCTACGGACTAAAATCTACTCAGCAGCACTGAAAAGGCTTAGTGTTTCTTTAACAGTTTCACAGCATCAGAACTTTGTTTTTCTTACCAAAGCATCATTTTTAGCTGCATTTTTAGCTAAGCTCCACCCATCAAAGAAAACTACCCGGGCGGTCTTTCACTGATGCTGTGCAAAGTATGATGGGATGTTGTTATTCACATTGCCTGGCAACTGGGAGGGGTGATCAGCACACAGGACAGTTGGAACTGTGTCTCATGCTCCCCGTCACCTCCTTTCAACCAAAAAGATGGCTGCCCTCGTGAAATCAAACATTTGCCTGTTCTTTTAAAACAGGGTGGGTAAGAGATTATATTACCTATCTATTTTAATAAACATAACTAATGTAACTTAATGACAGTATGTTTGTTTAGGCTGGAGTTCCTCTTTAACGTTATTTAGCAATATGGAGCACAGACGAAAAACTAATTGAAAGGTTCAATTGTTAAGTGGTATATCGCTAATTATCATTTTATTGTCTTTAACGTTAATTAACGCACCGTGACACAATTTTCTCATATGTGGCGGCTTCTCAAGGTTCAACACAAGCAGCAGGAGGGAAGAGAGCGGAGTGGATGGGTGGAGAGCAGACACGTTAGCCCTGCCACCTCTGCCGTCTAGGAAAAACAGATCCCGGGGTGAGGATGGTTGGCACAGCGCGGGGATGATGCTGGCAGGAGGAGAGCGCAGCAGCAGGAGCCGGAATGCCATGCAGGCAGCAGTGAGCTGGATCACCCACACGGGATCGGCTGCTTGACTCTTCCAGCTCAACCAGACAACAGCGGGCGCTGCCTGCCAGCCACCAGCCATGCACAGGGTAAGAAAGTACTTTGAGTGGCAGAGCCCTGGAATTTTTATTGGTAGCCTCCATCATCTGGCTGATATTTGACATGGCAGCTTTGAGGTTCTCTTTTAATAAGATTAACAGCAGGCAACACAGAGAAGAACTTACAACGTTTTATAGCTAACCGTTAAATAATGTTTAATAACGTTTATAGCTTTTTGTTAAATAACAATAAGCATCACCGTGCGCCATTTTTGACTGGACCCGTGTGTAAACCTCGAGGGCATATTCACAGTGGGACGTTGCGTTGTAATGCGACGTTAAAGTCGCAACGCAGCATTACAACACAATGCAAAAAAAAGGTGGTAACACACATTAACGCTGCGTTACCATGGCATACAGTAGATACAGTGGAGCATACCAGCAATGGAAAGTATGGCTCTCTGTATCTGTTTAACGTCTAGAGGTAACACACTGCAAGCAGTGAGTGACCATAACATTTACAACGCGACATTAATGTCGCACTGTGAATGTCACATAGGCTGAACATTACAGTGTGGTAACCTGCGTTATAATGACTTTATAACGCAGGCCAATAATGTCCCACTGTGAATAGTCCCTGAAGGATTGTTTAATCTACTAGCTGGATACCCATGCTTTGCTACGTTGCTTCAGATAATGAAAAATAGAATATGTTATTCAAATGCATGTTTGAGATGTGTGTTCCTTGGGCCGCAGCTATGTTCAGCTGGTCGCACAATCCACATGCTGTCGGTAATACTTCATACACTGCAGAGCTCATGTGTGTCTACAAGCAACTAAAAAAAATGTAACCACAGTATAAAGGAGCTTACTCAAACTCCACTATCAATTCCACTGTTTGCTCCCACTGCATTTTGTCCCTATTTTCCTTCCATCACTGGCACTATCACTTTTATTTCCAAATAATATTGTCTCTTTTCTCTTTTTCCTATACATGTCATCTATAAAACCTTTAGTTTAGCAACGCTCTTGCATCTCTGTCACACTGTAATTGCTTTTGCTTAAGCTCCTCCTCTTGTTCCCCCTCTTGCATCTGTCTCACACTGTAACTGCTTCTGCTCAAGCTCAACCTCTTGTGCTCCCTTCTTCCCACTCTTGCATCTGTCTCACACTGTAACTGCTTCTGCTCAAGCTCCTCCTCTCATGCTCCCTCCTTCCCACTCTTGCATCTGTCTCACACTGTAACTGCTTCTGCTCAAGCTCCTCCTCTCATGCTCCCTCCTTCCCACTCTTGCATCTGTCTCACACTGTAACTGCTTCTGCTCAAGCTCCTCCTCTCATGCTTCCTTCTTCCCACTCTTGCATCTGTCTCACACTGTAACTACTTCTGCTCAAGCTCAACCTCTCATGCTTCCTTCTTCCCACTCTTGCATCTGTCTCACACTGTAACTGCTTCTGCTCAAGCTCCTCCTCTCATGCTTTTCTTCCCACTCTTGCATCTGTCTCACACTGTAACTGCTTCTGCTCAAGCTCCTCCTCTCATGCTTCCTTCTTCCCACTCTTGCATCTGTCTCACACTGTAACTGCTTCTGCTCAAGCTCATGCTCTTGTGCTCCCTTCTTCCCACTCTTGCATCTGTCTCACACTGTAACTGCTTCTGCTCAAGCTCCTCCTCTCATGCTTCCTTCTTCCCACTCTTGCATCTGTCTCACACTGTAACTGCTTCTGCTCAAGCTCCTCCTCTCATGCTTCCTTCTTCCCACTCTTGCATCTGTCTCACACTGTAACTGCTTCTGCTCAAGCTCCTCCTCTCGTGCTCCCTTCTTCCCACTCTTGCATCTGTCTCACACTGTAACTGCTTCTGCTCAAGCTCAACCTCTTGTGCTCCCTTCTTCCCACTCTTGCATCTGTCTCACACTGTAACTGCTTCTGCTCAAGCTCCTCCTCTCATGCTCCCTCCTTCCCACTCTTGCATCTGTCTCACACTGTAACTGCTTCTGCTCAAGCTCCTCCTCTCATGCTCCCTCCTTCCCACTCTTGCATCTGTCTCACACTGTAACTGCTTCTGCTCAAGCTCCTCCTCTCATGCTTCCTTCTTCCCACTCTTGCATCTGTCTCACACTGTAACTACTTCTGCTCAAGCTCAACCTCTCATGCTTCCTTCTTCCCACTCTTGCATCTGTCTCACACTGTAACTGCTTCTGCTCAAGCTCCTCCTCTCATGCTTTTCTTCCCACTCTTGCATCTGTCTCACACTGTAACTGCTTCTGCTCAAGCTCCTCCTCTCATGCTTCCTTCTTCCCACTCTTGCATCTGTCTCACACTGTAACTGCTTCTGCTCAAGCTCATGCTCTTGTGCTCCCTTCTTCCCACTCTTGCATCTGTCTCACACTGTAACTGCTTCTGCTCAAGCTCCTCCTCTCATGCTTCCTTCTTCCCACTCTTGCATCTGTCTCACACTGTAACTGCTTCTGCTCAAGCTCCTCCTCTCATGCTTCCTTCTTCCCACTCTTGCATCTGTCTCACACTGTAACTGCTTCTGCTCAAGCTCCTCCTCTCATGCTTCCTTCTTCCCACTCTTGCATCTGTCTCACACTGTAACTGCTTCTGCTCAAGCTCAACCTCTTGTGCTCCCTTCTTCCCACTCTTGCATCTGTCTCACACTGTAACTGCTTCTGCTCAAGCTCCTCCTCTCGTGCTCCCTTCTTCCCACTCTTGCATCTGTCTCACACTGTAACTGCTTCTGCTCAAGCTCCTCCTCTCGTGCTCCCTTCTTCCCACTCTTGCATCTGTCTCACACTGTAACTGCTTCTGCTCAAGCTCCTCCTCTCATGCTTCCTTCTTCCCACTCTTGCATCTGTCTCACACTGTAACTGCTTCTGCTCAAGCTCCTCCTCTCATGCTCCCTCCTTCCCACTCTTGCATCTGTCTCATCCTGTAACTGCTTCTGCTCAAGGTCCTCCTCTCATGCTCCCTTCTTCCCACTCTTGCATCTGTCTCACACTGTAACTGCTTCTGCTCAAGGTCCTCCTCTCATGCTCCCTTCTTCCCACTCTTGCATCTGTCTCACACTGTAACTGCTTCTGCTCAAGGTCCTCCTCTCATGCTCTCTTCTTCCCACTCTTGCATCTGTCTCACACTGTAACTGCTTCTGCTCAAGGTCCTCCTCTCGTGCTCCCTTCTTCCCACTCTTGCATCTGTCTCACACTGTAACTGCTTCTGCTCAAGCTCCTCCTCTCGTGCTCCCTTCTTCCCACTCTTGCATCTGTCTCACTCTGTAACTGCTTCTGCTCAAGCTCCTCCTCTCATGCTCCCTTCTTCCCACTCTTGCATCTGTCTCATTCTGTAACTGCCTTTTCTCCTTGTATTGTGCCCCCACCTTCCCACACTGTAACTGCTTCTGCTCATGTGCCCCTTTCTTCCCACTCTTGTGTCTGTCTCACACTGTAACTGCTGCTGCACAAGCTCTACAGCCATGCTCCCTGGTGCCACCTGGTGTTAATTCAGTGTAGTTATTTTTACCCACTTAACCTATTTTGGTTCCTGGACATAGAAACTACGTCCAGGAACCATGCGCGCTACCGCGCACTCCCGCGGCCGATCGCGTGCGTGCACGCGCACTCCCGGCCGCGGATTCGGTAGCCAAGGAATCAATGTATCGGGCTATGGTGCCCGATCACTGATTCCTCTCCCCTGCTGAAAAAGCGACAGCTTCTCTCGGAAGCTGTGCTTTTTTTGGCCGTTCCCTCCCCAATGCGTCACTCTAAGCGTGTGTTACGCTTAGAGTGACGTCATGTAAACAAACTCATGGCCGCCATCTTGTGGCCAAAAAGTAATACTACAACTGAAAGGGAAAAAAAATAAAAATGAACACACATTTACATTATAAATCTATTGTTTACCTCCCACCCTCCCAAAACTACCCAAATAAATTGTTTACTATAAAAAAAAAAACATTACAATAAAAAAAAACAAAAAACATGTAAATATTTACCTAAGGGTCTAAACTTTTTAAATATCAATGTAAAGATGAAATATGTCTATATTTTTTTTATTTTAAACTTGTAAATAGTGATAGAAGCAAAATGGAAAAAATGCACCTTTATTTCCAAATAAAATATTGTCGCCATACATTGTGATAGGGACATAATTTTAACGGTGTAATAACCGGGACATATGGGCAAATACAATACGTGAGTTTTAATTATGGAGGCATGTATTATTTTAAAACTATAATGCATTTACAGTAAAGTGGCTCTTAGCAAAATGTACCCCCCAAAGAAAGCCTAATTGGTGGCGGAAAAAACAAGATATAGATCAGTTCATTGTGATAATTAGTGATAAAGTTATAGGCTAATGAATGGGAGGTGAACATTTCTCACGTGAAAACGACGGAACCTGAATGGGTTAAAGACACTCAGAGCTGAGTCTTCCTGCTGTTTTTTTTACTTAGCTGGGGCTTCCTCCAGCCCCATAAGCATGGACATGTCCCTCACCGTCCTCCTCAGCGCCTCAGTTCAGCCGCAATCTTCTCCGGTAAGCAGCTCAGTGACATCAGAAGCGCAGAAGGCCCCGGCTAACATCACTCAGTCCGACTGAGCCAAGTACCGGGTGTTGACTGCGGCGAGGGACACATCCATGCTTATGGGGCTGGAGGAAGCCCCGGGTAAGTAAAAAATGGCAGGATGACTCATCTCTGAGTCTCTTTAAAGGTGGAATTTCAAAAAATCCCTTTTTAGTGGATACTTATATCATAATAGGGATAAACATACCAAATTATGTTTCTACGGTGAGGAGTTTGGGCTGGGTGAGGAGTCGTGCCTTTAATATACATTTTCATGCATATACTCTCCATTTACATGCGACTTTTGCCTTTAGCGATGTGTATTAGGTACAATAAAGCCAGGTGGCACCTGAATAAATGCCATCACAACCTGTGATCTTTGGCTGTTGTAATGTGTTGTGTGGTTTATGTGGTGGAATATGGGTGCACGGGGAGCAGGTCATTTAGTGGTGACTATTGCTTGTCCTTGGCACACACCTTTATACATTATTTTTTCATTCATGTTTTGGCATACTGTGATATGTGCATATTACACTGTTTTTATTTTGGTTTATGTATAGGTTGTGACATAACCCCCCATAAGGTGGCTAGGACTTATTTTGGGGAAATTGATTAAAACTAATTGTTTGCCTATAGCAAGTACAGCATTAGTGTATACACTGTATTATTATGGTGTTAGACACTGGAGAGGGGCAACATTAGGGTTAGGCAAAGGGTAGATGCCGAGGTTGGTGTTAAACCTTTATTTACAAAACCAACCATACGCTGAAATTGGACTTCTTTGCAAGCACGGAATCTCTACTCTGTTTGGAGTACACACTTTTTAGAATCATCCCATCCTGCTGAACGAGTAATCACCTACAAACAGCAGGAACCTTTGTTACTCACTCCCACCCTAGGACTATTTGGCAGCAGGCTTTACCACCTATCCGTTTGTGTTTTAAACCACAAGGAAAGCGAGCTGAAATGTAAAGTGTAACTTCAGGCATAACATCAATTCTTTATTTGTATCTGGTAAGCAAGTAATAAGGATGCTAACCAGACAATCCAAAGGTTAAAATCCCAATTACTTTTCTTGTTGATAAATGATCATTCCCCAGTTTACCTGACTCTTATTTGGTACACAGAAAGGAAGTTGCAGGGCATGCTGGGTTGTCCTTTTTTGCTTATCTACTTTCCCCTCAGACTTAACTAATGCAGCCTGATTGGCTGAAGCCTCTTTCCCTCCTGTTTTCCCCTGCCACACCTCTGTTCCTCTCTGATTGGCCAATATTTCTCAGAGACGGCAGAGAGAGCAGCCTGCGGCGGGGACAGAGCGGCGTGACCGGCGGGAGCGACGGATTATTGGGGCGATTCGTCGGGATACGGTGTTTTAGTGTACCAGCAGCCTCTGGTCCTTAAAGGACTTACGAGGCCTGTTTGCTCAAAAAAAATATAAAAAAAGTTAGATACCTGTGTCAGTTTGTGAGGCACGGAGGACGCCGTCCGCGCCCTCCGTGCCGTTCCGCCGGGTCCTTCACAAAGATGGCCGCCGGAGCTGGCGGCTACAGGAAACAGCCTGTTACGTGGATCGGGGGGTTGGCCTTAGAGCTGCACAGCCGCACTCGTGGCCATCTTTGTGAAGGCTGAAGAGCCCGGGCCGTGCGGTCGGGGGATGTTCGGGGGGATACTGAGCGGCGGGGACCCGGCGGAACGGCACGGAGGGCGCGGACGGCGTCCTCCGTGCCTCACAAACTGACACAGGTATCTAACTTTTTTTATTTTTTTTTTGAGCAAACAGGCCTCATAAGTCCTTTAAGGGGGCAGAGGCTGCTGGTACCGAAGTGGTTAAAGTGTATCAGAGACAATCTAAACAAAGTTTTTTACATACCTGGGGCTTCCTCCGGCTGCCAGAGAGAGGCACACTTTTTTTGCGCAGACTGGCTGAAGTTACGGGACCCGGTACCGGCAATACAGAAGGCTGAAGATGGCGGTGTGGGAGCGATACATGCGCATGGGGCTAGAGGAAGTCCCAGGTATGTAAAAAACTTTTAGTTTTAGATCATCTCTGGTTTCCTTTAACATTAAAGAGACACTGAAGCGAGACTAAATCTCGCTTCAGCTCTCATATATAGCAGGGGCACGTGTGCCCCTGCTAAAACGCCGCTATCCCGCGGCTGCATGAGGGTCCCTTCACCCCCAACCTACCCCCCGCAAAAGTTGGTCGGAAAGTTGGTCGTAGGATTTGTCTTCCTGGAGGCAGGGCTAACGGCTGCAGCCCTGCCTCCAGTCGCGTCTATCAGACGCGCATCGCCGCCTCTCCCCCGCCCCTCTCAGTGAAGGAAGACTGAGAGGGGCGGGGGAGAGGCGGAGATACGCGCTGACAGACGCGCGTGGGGCAGGGCTGCGGCGGTTAGCCCTGCCCCAATGCGGAAGCGCTCCCCCGCATTACGGAGGGGATTTGGGGGGACAGGGACCCCTGTTAAGCCGCGGGATAGCGGCGTTTTAGCAGGGGCACACGTGCCCCTGCTATATATGAGGTCTGAAGCGAGATCTATTCTCGCTTCAGACTCTCTTTAACCACTGCAGAGTATATGGCTAAAAACATACAAATAATAAGTACATTTCTTCCAGTGTAAAATTAGCTATAAATTACTTTTCTCCTTTGTTGCTGTCACTTGTGGTACGTAGTAAAAACCTTACAGAACTGACATATTTTGGACTAGTTTATCTCCTCATGGGGGATTCTTAGTATCTCCCATATTCTCTACAAAAGCACTTCTCCAAAAAATATCTATACAAAGATGCAGGGCAACCTCCTCTACCTGTGTATACACTATTTTGGCACTTGGACTGTGCAACTACTATTTAGTAAGTGCTTTAGAAAATACATAAAAACACATGAGAATACCCCATGAGTAGATGAGCTAGTCCGAAACCTGTCACATTTTTACTACCTAGCAGCATAGGAGAAAAGTACGGTAATTTATAGCTCAATTGGAAAAAATGTACATCCTATTTATATGTGCTTACACGTGTTTTAAATTTTACAATTTTTCGTGGTCCTTTAATAAACTGCTTCCTTTTAATAAAAGTGGAGTTTTACTGTGACCAGATAACCTGCTCTAAGCTCAATATATCGGTGATCAAAAGGACACTGCAAGACTGAGTTTAGTTATCAAAATACCCAATATAGTTACCATGGCGACAGTTCCCAAAAACTGGGGCAAAACTGGAGAAGTTGCCCAGAGCAACAAGTCGTGTTTCATCAGTTGCACTAAATGAGGATTCTGATTGGTTGCTCTGGGCAACCGCCACACTCTTGCTTCAGTATTCTTTGCACCTGTCTTTTGTGTATCAAGCTCCATCCTGTCTCCATCATGCGGAAAAAATAATTGTATCCTTTAATTCTCCAACTGTCATTTACCAGTGCAGACCTGAAAGTGGTTGGTTACTATGGGGCAACACAGATCTCATTTCACATACGTTCGTAATGAATCCCATTGGAGCCTCATTTACTAGAGTAAATGAAAAATAGGGCAGTGGCCCTACAACCAACATTTCTTTTTCTGAACAGCTACAACTCTTTAGGGATGCGGAGGACTGTGGTGGGAGGGATAAAAAATACTTGTCCCACATTCAGTCCAAACTGAATCTCGGGGTTCCCAGAAGACAGGAATACTGTCAACAAAGGCACCTTTTGCCCCGGGGCAGCCTGGCGTACTAGAACAATGGCTTGATAAAGAGAGAAAACTGTCAGCAGATATCCTGTGTATGATGTGTGTGTGTCTCCTGCCTGTAATATCAGCTGTGACTGGCTTCTGCCCTGAATGATTTAGCATTTAGTAAATGGTCGCAACTGCAGTGTCAAATCCGGGAGCAGTTCACATAATTCTGTTGAGCTGAGAGATTTCTATTGGTTGCTAGGGTATTATTACATTTTACAGTTAGAGCATTTTTGGTTGAGCACTTTTAACTGTCTTGTTTCTGAACTGGTTTCGATGGGGAAGTCTTACCTTTCCTCAGTGGCTGTTAGTCCTGTTACTTTAAGTAGCATGACGAGTTAAATCTGTGTATGTGCAGTTCCAATCCTACTTACAACCAGGCTGTGTTTTTTTTCTCACTGTAACAGTTAAGAATTGAGAGCTCTTAATGCTTGTTTCTCTGCAGACGAACTATGGTCGGACGGTAACAACTGATAAAACTCTTGTGTGGATAAGAAACACTACTTATATGTTCAGAGAACATATCACAAGATTAATCAGTTTAAGATTGGTCTGTATGGGAGCTGAAAAACATCTACAAACTGCTATCATTCACCGGAGACAGTAAAAAACCTTAAACTTACTTTTTTTTAACTCATGCTGGTGGTCCTAGTGGTTGGAGGCTTCCTGGCAGAGTGTGGGCAGGAGTACACATAAGTGCTGTGGGTTTATGATTTTTGATAGTGTAACATGGTTCATATATGCCACATGTAGGACCACATGGCAAAGGCCCCATGACTAGAGCACAACAGGTTCCTCTTTACCGCAAGTCTTTAGCTCAGCTCCGTTACACTCGCCTGCCTGAGTCTGTTTTACTGATGTTGACCAGCTTGCCTCAACCTTGTCTTGCCTTTACCTGACCTGCATTGGTCAACCTTGCCTTATATTTGTTGCTTCCCTTAATTTCAGCTACTTTCTATGAACTTGGCCTTCTGATTTTCACTCGACGTGATCTCAGCTATGCCCTTCTCCTTGTCTACAAATAGTCGCTGGCCTCATCCTCTGCTTACTGCTTGCTTCCAGTTTTAAACCCAGTCTATCAACCAATTTCGCTAGTGTTCATTTGCCCAGAACCTGGTCACAACTTGGTAACCACTGGTAAAGTAGCCCATTGCCCACTAAGGGTAGCAGCCCATCACTTCTTCTGGGGTACCAAGATGAAGACCAGTGGCTGCTTACATTCCACACAAAAGCCCACACCAACTGCCGAGGGTCAGCAGGTACCTACCAATGTAACAGAAATTCTGGTGTCCTTACATTAGGGGTGGATGTCAACACATCCTACATAAACAGTGAGCATGTCCACAATGGGACACAAAAATGGACAAAAAGTTAAAGAAATAACTTCACTGAGGCCGCTCGCAGCTTTTTGTTTTCTGTTTGGCTGGTTTATGCTGTAACAACGGAGGATTCACATGATGGACCCCTGCTGTTAACTACATTACACAAAGTAAAGGGCTCTAAGCCCTGCGTTCAACCTAAGGTTCATTCCCAAGCTTTTCGTCCATTTGCATGTGCCATTGTGGATGCGCACACTAAGAAATCTGAGATCACATCCACCACTAGCATGGGGAACCCAGGATTAAATAGACTTGTCATATGAGGAACCAAAACTTTCTTTTTTTTGTGAGTTGAGGCATTATATATTTTTTGCTGTGTGACTTATTTCAGTGCCCTGTGAGTTGAGTTGGCAGGTTCAAACTACTGTCAGAGAACACTTGGAGCGAAACGACTTTTCTAATGCAGCAATGCTGTGTCAGTAGAATGTCCTGTATCAGTCACAGCCACAGAAACTTGGCTCTAAAGGAATATATTTTCTGGAGAATAGAGCAAACTTTTACTCTGAAGACCTTTATGCAGTAAGGGAGCTCCTGGGCTTCGCTATGACTTGGTGGTTCTGGTCCTCCATAACTTAACAGGGTACGCTATAACTCTTCTGCCTCCTGTGCCCCCTCAACCAAGGTACATCAGTCTATGGGCCTAAGGTAACCCTGGTTTGTGAGTATCGCTTTGTCACACTTTAATATTCACCAATTACCAGTGCATACTACACCATATTAGGCTCTCTGTGTTCCTTTTGTATGCACTATTGTGACTGGCCTTAAAGCAAAACTGAAGCTTGAAAAAAAAATTCTCAGTGCTCTTGCGGCAGATGCACCACTTGTGGCGCTTCACATCCAGTGTGAAATGCCCCATAGACTTTCATTGCCCTAGCATCAGCCTGTTGTAAAAAAGGGGCAATGCACCATAATGAAAACATTCCAGTGTGAAAGGGGCCTCAAGGTTTGGTGCTAAGTGACCACTGTTGAACTTTTTGGGGGGCAGGTCAGGTGGCTTGCGAGAAGAGAGGGGGGTGGGGAGCTCATGCAGATTCCGCGGAGTTAAAATTAACGTAATTCAGATCGGAAATCGCCATTTTACGAATGAAAATCGGATTACAGCAATTTGGTAATTTTATGCTAGGTACAAACGATACAATTTTCTAGTAGATTGACATATCCAATCTGATTTTCGATAGTTTTTTCCGATTGTTTTTCCCATCGATATTCCATTAACTCCTTTGGAAATCGATTGGAAAAATTATCAGTAAATCACTGACTGGACATGTTGGAAAAATTGATCTGGCAGGTAAATCTGCCAGAAAATTGTATCATGTGTACCTAGCATAGGATAACCAAGTTGCGGTAATCCCATTTCCATTCGTAAAATGGCGATTTCCGATCTGAAATGTGGTAATTTCAACTCAGCAGAATCTGCATGAGCACCCCCCCCCCCTCTCCCCGCAAGCCACCTGACCTGCCCCCCAAAAAGTTCTACAGTGATCACTTAGCACAAAACCTTGAGGCCCCTTTCACACTGAAAAGTTTTCATTGTGGTGTATTACCCTTTTTTTTTTTTACCACAGGGTGATGCTAGGGCAATGAAAGTCTATGGGGCCTTTCGCAGGGCTTGCGAAGCGCCAAAAGTGGTGCATCTGCCGCAAGAGCACTGAGGATCTTTTTTTTTCTAGCTTCAGTTTAGCTTTAAGGCCAGTCACAATAGTGCATAAAAAAAAGGAAGACCGAGAGCCTAATATAGTGTAGTATACACTGGTAATTGGTGAATATTAAAGCGTGAGAAAGAGATACTCACAAACCAGGGTTACCTCCTAGGCAACCACTGTAAATGCAGGTGAGGAAATTAGACCTGTCCTCACTTAAGATTAAGAAGTCACTCTCTGTAGACCGGAAAAGAAGGGGGTATATCACCCCTCCACCAGGGGTGGACACAAATCTTGTAGATCTTAAACAGAGGCGCCAAAAGAATAAAATGAACTGAAATAATAAAAATTGCTTGGAAGGCAGTGGTGGACTTACCTCCTAAAAGCAGACACAATAATTGTCAATTTCAAAATGACATCAATTTATTGGCATTTTGGGGAGTATACCAATACATTTATGTCATTTTGAAATTGACAGTTTTTGTGTCTGCAGTGGGTAGTAAGACACACACACCTACACAGACACCTTTACCCACTGGCACCATTTCCCCACATAGCAGAGTAGTGCAGAAGAACAGTGCAATACTTACCTGCTCCAGCGATGCATCAGTCTCTTCTGTTCTTCCCAGCAGCTGCATGGTCTATACTTCCATAACTCCGGCTCCCAATCACATGGCATACATTCGGAGCCAGAGGTATGCATCATAGAGCATGCATGCTAGAGAACAGAGGTGCAAGCAGGATAAAAAGTGATAAGTGATAAAAACGTAAAAGTTGCTAGGAGGCAGCGGTGGACTTTCCTCCGGAATGCAGACACGAACAACTGTCTGAATAATCCAAATTCATTTTTTAAAAGTACCCCAAAAAATGTGACGCGTTTCACAGGCACAGCCCGCTTCTTCAGGCAATACAGTAGGTGACATAAACAGTAGCTAGTTAGGAACTCGAAAAGCACCTCTGTGTATTAAGTTTTTATCACTTTTTATCCTGATGGCGCCTCTGTTCTCTAGCAATTATACTGTGTCCACCCCTGGTGGAGGGGTGACCAACCCCTAGTTTTTCCGATCTACAGAGAGTGACATCTTAATCCTGAGTGAGGACAGGTCTAATCTCCTCACCTGCATCTACAGTGGTTGCCTGAGTGGTATTTATCTTACTATTATCATTTACATGTGATCCTGTACATACTACACTATACTGGGCTCTCGGTGTCTCCTTTTTATCATAGAGCATGTGACTGTCAGGAAGATTAGCAGCACTGGTACGGGTAAGTATTAAACTGCTATTTTAAAGAAGGGGGGAAGAGTGGGTTCCCAGCCCTCCCACGGGCGCTATAGCTACTCCACTTAATCTGAGACAGTTCAACAAACAGGCCTGGATTTACCTCACAGGAGCCTAGAGACACAAATGTCCTGGCCCCTTAGACATTGCCTTACTTAACCTACAAACCCCCACTGCACCGCAAGGGTGCTGGCAGGCCCAGATGTCATTCTCCCTTACTTCCCTTGCCTGACATATGTAGTCACAGGTTCCCCTTAGTAGTAGCCTGAAGTACCCTCAATATTAAGTAGGTGAAAGTGTCCCTAAGTATTAGGTAGCTAGAGGAACCTCAGCATGAAGTAGCTAGTGTTGCCCCTGACTGAAGGTAGATATTGTCAGTGGAATGCCAGGAGCAAGGTGAGTTACTTCTCATTTACACTCTCATCAGGATTCTGCATAGGGTAGGAGGGAGGGAGGCTATAAGGGAGGGGAGTGAGACACCTTTCCATCATCAGGGGCCTGTAGACACGTGCCTACAGTGCCTAATGGTAAATCCAGCCCTGTCAATAAATGTTATAGGACTGCTGTAGGGGGTGGGGGGGGGGGGGAAGAGTTGAACTTACCTGGGGCTTCTAATGGTCCCCCCGCAGACATCCTGTGCCCGCGCAGCCACTCACCGATGCTCTAGTCCCCGCCTCCGGTTCATTTCTAGAATTTCCAACTTTAAAGTTGGAAAACCACTGTGGCTGCGCCCTTGCTCCCACTGACATCACCAGGAGTGTATTGCGCAGAGTTTTTCCGACTTTAAAGTCAGAAAGTCCTTAAGTGAACCGGAGGCGGTGACTGGAGCATCAGTGAGTGGCTGCGCAGGCACAGGATGTCTGCGGGGGACCATTACCCCGGGTAAGTTCAACTCTTTTTCCCCCTACAGTAGTCCTTTAAATCCTAACAATTTGGCACTCGACTTAGACTATGGTTTATATTTTGGCCTCTTGCGTGCTTGAGTTTTACACCCCGGGCCTATGGCATCAAAATGGTCAGGAGTGTCCCTATCCTGACCCTTCCCAAGCTGCTCAAAACTGAATTTGAAAGGAACATAAAAAAACAGCTACTGACAGAATTGCTGCAAAATGTGTTTGCATTTTTATGTAGAGGATTGTAATATTAATATCAGGCATTTTATGGCTAATGAAATTCCATCACTGCCTTACCTGCATCAGCAAACAGCACATGAATAAATTCATACCTGCCAGTAATTAAAGCAATGATTCCAACTGTCCTGTATTTCAGCATTCTGCATTTCCCAGCCACTCAATATAATGACAAATCGCTAGTTATTCCCTGTGTTAGGGGAGCAATTATTGCCTTCAGTCAGACAAAAGCAATCGATCTGCTGAATTTTCTGCGTTCGCACAGAAAAGGTCAGTCCAGTCGTCAAAAAAATAAGACGAGGAGATAATCGGAAGTGATGAATAAGAGGAAAATCTTCAGGGTCTATTGACAGAGCAACCTAATGTCCTGTCTTCATACCGCATTAAATTGTCCACAGAAACAACCGTTTTAAAGGAAAGATTTACAGAGCGAAGTTGTGTCTTTAAAACTGTTTCAATAGTGCAACTGACAGGGCTATGTCTGTGTTATCTTCAGTCCTATCCTGCAAGTGAGGATCCACAGATCACTTCTGAGCTCTGAATGTGGCTGCATCCACCCTCCCCCGCCTCACTGCCTTTCCCTTCTCCGCTGGTCATTTTCATTGTCCTCTGTATCCCAGTGTAGCTCTGCTTTCTATTCACAGAACTCACAAAACTCTGCTATACCCATCTGCTGACACATATTGGAACTGAATTTGCAATTTAGGCCCGTATCCTCTACGCGATTTCTACAGCCATTTTTCTGCGCCCGGCAATTTTTTGATTGATTGTTTCTGTGCAACGTGGGTACAGGTGCGTGATTACGGGAATTATGTTTGGCAACGTGTGGCGATAGCAACTGTCATGGCAGATCAGATCTTCAAAGGGGAACCTTAGCCTAAACAAACATACTGTCTTTAAGTTACATTAGTTATGTTAATTAAAATAGATAGGCAATATAATCTCTTACCCACCCTGTTTTAAAAAAAACAGGCAAATGTTTGTGATTTCATGGGGCAGCCATCTTTTTCATGAGGGGCAGCCATGTTTTAGGTTGAAAATAGGTGACAGGGAGCATAAGACACAGTTCCAACTGTCCTGTGTCCTGAACATCTCTCCCAGCTGCATGCGCTAGGCTTCAAATCTCAAATTCAAAATAAAAAAAAATAAAAAATTTGCACCAAAGCAGCAGAAGGAGAACAACAACATCAGAAATCCCATCATGCTTTGCACAGCATCAGGGGAAAAATGCCCGGGCAGTTTTCTTCTGTGCAGCTAAAAATGAGGCTTGGGTAAGAAAAACAAAGTTCTGATGCTGTGAAAATGTTAAAGAAACACCAAGCCTTTTCAGTGCTGCCGAGTAGATTTTTAGTCTGGAGATTCACTTTAAGATCCCCGTCGACTCCTGCACAAAGTGCCCTGATCGTTTGAACTCTCGTTCGCACCCATCGTGTGCCGTTGCATGTTCCCGCTGGCAGGAGGATGGAACGAGGAATGCTTGTTGTCGGGGGATGTCACTGGGATCCATCTTCCTGCATCGTCAGGTATTCAGCTTTAATTTGTTATTATCTCCAGACTATTATGGTGACTCAGTGTATCTGACAAGTAGCAGAGCACAAAGATCAACCACATACAGCATGGTGGCATAGCGGTTAGCACTCTCATGTAGCAGCGCTGGGTCACCGGTTCAAATCCCAGTCAGGGAACTATCTACGCAAAGTTTGTAGGTTTTCCCTGTGTCTGTGTGGGTTTCCTCCTAGCAC
This sequence comes from Hyperolius riggenbachi, assembly GCF_040937935.1. Lineage (NCBI taxonomy): Eukaryota > Metazoa > Chordata > Amphibia > Anura > Hyperoliidae > Hyperolius > Hyperolius riggenbachi. Next base: position 331,683,217 of record NC_090651.1, read on the forward strand.
TTCGGTTTCCTCCCACCACTAAAAAACATACAGATAAGATAATTGGCTTCCCCCTAAATTGGCCCTAGGCTATCATAGACATGTGACTACGGTAGGGATTAGTTAGTAACAAGACTACAGTATTCTGTGCAAAGTGCTGCAGAAGATGTTTGTGTATATAAATACAAAATAATAATAATAATGCCTCACTCACTCCAGTACTCTGCCATCCTTGTTTCTCTCTTGTTACCCTGTCAATTTAAAGGATACCTGGTCAGCCTCATTCTTGTCTACAGCCTGTAATGATCTGGTCACATCTTGTGGAAGGTCCTTTGCTGATCTGTCAGTCTGGCCAGCTGTTTGCTCACATCTGCATATCCCCTTTGGTGACACAGAGCATCTACTGTCCAGATGGCAGCACTGGTATAGGTTTATCAGGTTTTTACTTCTGTAAATGGATGTTCCATGGGAGAAACACCTGAGGTCTTTATAACTTCAAAATATGGCATAAAATGTCACATCAGTAAATAGCTAGCCCTGCTGTGTGCAGGTGATTGCCGTTAGCTGTTTAGGGCATCGTAATGGGTGATGCTGCATCCCTCATAACTGTGTTCTATGCTGTTCAGTACTTAGTTTTCTACATTGGCTATCATTCATAAAGCATTACCGCATGTAGTAATGCAGAAAACTGCTGACTTTACAGAGCACTTAGCAAAATGTCAATTCATAAAAGCAGTTAAGCTGAAATTCCCGAGCAGTGAGGTAAATTACCGCCGTATGTGGTGATTAACTCAACACATGTCAGTAAATGTCAGTAAATGTCAATTCATAAACATTAGAGCAGGCGGTAATGACACAGAGAATATCACCTGCTTTGAAGAGGTGATAAGAGAGCGATAACAGCAAAGTTAATGGAGACAGATCTCCCAGGCAGCAGCAGAGCTATTGGAACAAACAAGGCTTCCCATAAATACCCCAGGCTGTGTTTTTAACCTCTTGGGTACCTGTTTTCAGATACAATAATACAATACAATAACATTTGTAAAGCGCTTTTCTTCCATAGGACTCAAAGCGCATAGTTGTGTCTCAGATCAATACAGGGTTGCAGGCTGGACTGTGTTACAGAGGAGATAGTCAGGTGATTATAAATGCCAGACTGAAGAGGTGGGTTTTCAGTTTAGACTTCAATGCTTCCAGGGATGGAGCTGTCCTGATTGGGTGTGGCAGGGAGTTCCAAAGTTTAGGGGCAGCATGACAGAAGGCTCTGTCTCCAAAGGTTTTGAGGTGGACTCTGGGGGTGACCAAGGTGTTACATCCTTTTGATCTAAAATTGTGGGGGGTGTGATGCAGTTGCAGAAAGCCCTTCAGGTATCCAGGGTCCAGATTGTGCAAGGATTTGAATGTCAGTAAGCCAGTCTTAAACAAAATTCTCCATATTATCAGTAGCCAGTGGAGTGAGCGCAGGGTTGGTGTTATGTGGCAATAGCGGGGTTGGTTCGTTAACAGCCTTGCGGCGGCATTCTGTACTAATTGCAGGCGGCGTAGATCTTTCTTATGAAGGCCTGTGTAGAGAACATTGCAGTAGTCCAACCTTGATGTGACGAAGGCATGAACTAGGGTTGGAAGATTATCTGAAGGAATGAGGTGTTTAATCCTTGCAATATTCCTTAGGTGAAAGAAGGTATGTTTCACAACAGCTGAGATTTCATTCCTGAAGCTTAATTTCCCATCAATCAGTACTCCCAGGCTGCGCACACAGTCTGAGTTGTTCAGGTCCGAGCTCCCTATCCTTAGCGGTGTTGGTTGAGATTGGGGCTGCTTTGCTGTCGAGCCCTGACCTTCGATAACAAGAACCTCAGTTTTGTCAGCATTAAGTTTTAGCCAGTTGTTATTCATCCACTCCTGAAGCTCAGCTAAACATGCGTTTATTTGTGGAGTAGGGTTTGCGATGCCAGGTTTGAATGGCAAATATAGCTGGGTGTCATCAGCATAGCAATGATATGTCAGGCCATGTTTTTGTATGATTTCTCCAAGTGGCAGCATATATATGGTGAAAAGTAAAGGGGATAATATCGCACCCTGAGGTACACCGTATTTTAGTGGTACAGGGTTGGAGAGGAAGGGCCCTAAGGCTACCCTTTGTGTTCTGCCAGCCAGGAAGGAGTTGAACCACCGGAGAACAATGCCATCTTCACAACAGTACTCTTGTAGCCTGTTAAGCAAGATTTCATGATCAACTGTGTCAAAAGCCGCTGAGAGGTTGAGCAAAATCAGGATGGAACATTGGCCTTTGTCTTTTGCCATGAGCAGATCATTGCAAATCTGGGTGAGGGCTGTTTCACAGCTGTGATATTTCCTGAAGCCAGATTGAAGAGGGTCAAGGATGCTGTTTCTGGAGAGCCTGGCTTCAAGTTGGAGGTAGACAGCCTTTTCAACAATTTTCCCCAGAAAGGGGAGGTTTGAGACAGGTCTGTAGTTATTTAAAGCGTCTGGGTCTAAGAATGGTTTCTTGAGTAGTGGCCTGACGATTGCTTCTTTCAGACAAGAGGGAAACCATCCTTCTTGTAAGGAGCCGTTGACTATTTTGTGGTATGCCGGTATAAATAGCTCAGTACATTTTAACATGAACTTAGTGGTGCCAGATCGTAGGTAGTCTGGGGAAGGTTTGAGAGGATATCCAAGATGTCTTTTTCAGTGATAACCTTGAAATCAGACCATGGTGGTAGGCTATTTTTGCATCCATTATATGGCTTTGCATAGGTTTCCGGGGCTGTGAATTGTATAGCAGATCGTATGGAGGAGATTTTGTCTGAAAAGAAGTGTGCAAAATTCTCGCACAGGTCCTGTGAAGGTCTGACGCTGGATTTCCGGCAAGGTGGATTGCAGAGATTGTCAACCGTGCTGAAAACTTGGGCAAGTCTGTTGGCTGCATTTGCAATCCCGTGAGACAGGAATAAGGACTTCTTTTTGTTGATCAGCGTTTGTATTTCACATGAGAAAGCCTGCATGTGTAAAGTTTTTTGACGTTCTTCAAAGTTGTGGCAATTAGATAGATTGTTTAGAAAGACTAATAGACAGATTCAGAGCAGATTCAGTGCAAGCAGAGGCAGTATAACAAAAAATACACATCTAAAGGGAAGTTGGGGATGCCTCTTTTATTGTAATGCTGTCTCTGCACGGAGAACAGGAATGTAACAATGTTACCGACAGCTGTGAAAATGTTTATGAATTAGCAAACAGAAGTTTAAAATACCGAATGCAGTATTTTCCAGCCCAGATTTTTTTTTTATCACACATGCTTTTATAAATGATAACCATTAGATATACTTCGATTTAGCATAATTGTTTTACATGTAGCTAACACCTACTCTACTCAGTGTAAGTTAGCTGTCTTCTCTGTGTGCATGTCTAACATCTCCATACGTGCACAGTCTGTTTAATGTATTTCGGACTGATATTCCAACTACCAAGATGTGCACAGATAAAAATACATTTCATCTATATCTTCATCTTGTATCATCTATGACTGAATGTAGTGTGGATATTGCAGCTGTGTGACTACAGCAACTAATACAGGCTTGGTACGGTCTCTTGCTTTAAAAATCGAGACCACTTCTGATAAGGGGTTCATATTCATATATAATATTTATGAATACTCTGGAATTTTTGTTGAGTTTCAAAACAATTTAAAGGGAACTTGAAGTGAAAGGTATATGGAGGGTACCATATTTATTTTCTTTTAAACAATACTAGTTGCCTGGCCTTTCTGCTGATCATTTTGGCATCAATAATGTCGGCTGATGTGCATGTTTGTTTAGGGTCTATGGCTATGTACTCATGTGGCGATTTTTTTAAGTGATTTTTCCTGAGACTGGTGATTTTTGGTGTGACAAACATTTGTTTCTGTGATTTTGCGGTGTGGATACGTGCACGCAATTAAACAAACAACATTTGCGATGCAATGCGATTACAACTGCCACGGCGGAGCTTTAAAATCCCTAATGACACCCACGCAAAGTGCAGCTATCGTTTGAACTTTCGTTTGTGCCCATCGCATGCTGTTGCATGGCATTGCGTGTTCCCGAGTGTAGGAAGATGGAGCGGGGAATGCTCGTTACCGGATTGCATTGCTGTAGGTTACCTGATTACAGGCCTCACGCATGCCTGTTCACGATTATTGACGGAGTCCACCCACCTGTGGTGCATGCACGCCAGGCACAGCAGATGCACAGACGTAGGGATACAGGAGGATGCAGGTACAGGGGAATTATTATACAGGATTTAGCTCAACTCTGTAAGATTTGATACACATGGTGAAATTTACCTTTCCCATTAACAGGAAATTTCCCATCGTTCGATATTTTCTTAAGATCTCCAATCTACTTGAAAGGGATACATTTTGTGCAGTACTGATTTCATAATCGGTCCCTTTCTCAATCAGAAGCAGATTGGAAATGATCAAACAATGGCAAATTTCCCATCAGTCTGGTGGGATAATTGCATTGCGTGTGAAAGGTATTATAGACTACGCTGGTATAAATCAGATCACAAGATAACTGCAGTCATGGTATGCAGGTGACACAGATCATTAGTTCCATTTTAAGGAACTGTAATGGGTGCGGAGCGAAGCCCATAGAAGTGAAAATAACTTGATATACAGACAGCTGAGAACTCAGAAGAACTACAGTATAAACATGAATACAAGTTGACCTTGTGTATAAGTCGACTCTAATATTCAACCCTCTTCAGCTGGAATTTTTCTTGACTCAAGTATAAGTCTACCCAGCAAAGTTAATGGCTGCACTTGGGGCTCAGGAGGGGTTAATGACTCCACTGCATAAAGTATTGCAAACATTAACCCCTCCTTGCTGCAAAAGGGAATGTCACTATAAGTCACTATAAGTCGACCCCTATACTTTTAAGAAGTGAATCAGACCTACATTTCTAAACTCATACTCGAGTATTTACAGTAAATATCATATACATAGTATCTGAAAAAGAATGATGATTAGCATTACAGATATATACAGTATATATGAATTTTATAAGCTTATTTACTTTGGGGTGCAGAATGTTATAATATTAGGGGGTTGGCACAGTTGAATGGTGCAGAGGCATCATGCATAGGTTCCAGTGTGGGACGCGCAGAACATCATGGTGCATAGGGTTTAGCATAATGAAGGTTGTAGAGGTTTAGCACGTTCAAGGATCATACAGCTCAATACAGTGGATGCGTCTACAGTTCAGTTCACAGAAAGGTCAGAGAAACAGGGGTTATTACCTGGCTGCCAAGAACAGCACACAGCTGACGGCCAGATAAGCCAACAACATGAAGAGCCAGACAGCAGGAGAGAAAGGATCCAGGAAGGAGAAGTACCCAGGCTTCCGGCCCTGTGGGAGACATGGGAATATATACAGGAGGGAACATATGTATACAAGAGGCACACAGGAGGATTGGGGTGCACAAATACAGGGAGAGAGAACAGTGAAAAGGGCATACACATGTATGAGAGCTCACAGTATGAAGTCTAAAGATCTCAGGAAAAGATCACAATACCACAACTATATAGGTATGTATGCATGTGCTGTGTAAATATGAGCTATGCAAGGAAAATCCGTACTTACGTATTTTTCCCTTCTGGAAAGTTTGGCAGCTTGTTGTTGAAGTTCTGTTTGCTCTTCCGGGAAGCACAGGAAGATCTGACCATTTCAGGAAAGCTGAAAGTCCCGGCTTTCTGTTGCACCGGGTCCCGAGTTGGTATCATGCTCAGTTCCCAAGTTATGGGGTTTTGAAGGAGGGGTGTCCCCTGAACTTGTCTGCACAAAGTGCAATTGCAGAAGTACAGGACGAAGCCGACAGCTCGCCCAGTAGGTCTTCTTCCTTCGCAGCATAAATCTGTGTCTTCAAAACTTATGTCCAGTGCCCTGGGTCTCTCATTGCAGATGAAGGAGCAGCGCAGCTATGCACCCTCATCTCCTCTCTGTCTTACATGGGCAGGAGACTCAATTCCACTACGCTCTCTGCAGCAAAGTGCAGGGGACACCTGTCCCCCAAACCCCCCTAACTTGGGATTGGGGCATCGCATTGACTCAGGACCCAGTGCAAAGGAAAGCTGGGACTTTACGTTTTCCAAAAATGGTTAGAGCTGGCTGGGGGATCAAACAGAATTTTCCCAAAACGCTGCCAAACTTTCCAGATGGGATAATATGTAAGTACCGAAAAATCTTACTATGAAGAATAAACAATCAAATACATAACATAACATTGTGAAAATCCCTGAGTGTGCCTATAGCGGTCACAGGCCATGTGACTCTCGTGGGGTCCTGCAGTGCATTGGGTGCTATACCCGATGGCTATAAAATGATTTATCCAGGCAAGGCAATCACAGTAGATGGCAAATGATTTTAAATATAGGAAAATATAAGCATTTCAGTTATCTCTGTAAGTCTTCTATGAAGGTAAATAATTGATTTATCTATTCTCCTAGAATAGGTTCATTTGCAGTGAGAAATTTTAGGAGAAGCATCTGTGATTGATTTGTACTCCTCTGGTTGGTTGGTCGGTCATGTGATCATGTCTCACTTTTGCTTCCTGTGTAAGCTTATCATGATTTACAGAAAAAGTGAATGGAGTTCCCTGACTGATTGGCATAAACTTTATGCTGTACATCCACCCCTTTCTTCTTGATTTATAAGCAGGGCCGGATTTACCATAAGGCACTGTAGGCATGTGCCTACAGGTGCCTGATGAAGGAAAGGCGGCTCATTCCCCTCCCTGAGTGCCACCCTCCCTCCTTCCCTATGCAGAGTCCCGAGCAAAGCATAGATGAGAGGTTACTTACCCTGGTCTCGGCATTCCCCTGACAAGATCTCCCTTCCATCGGGGGCACCTCTAGCTACTTAATATTGAGGGTACTTCTGGCTACCTAATACTAAGCGACACCTGTAGCTACCTATGATGGGCAAGGGAAGTAAGGGAGTGAGTATGAAAAGTGAGTAAGTGACCAGGCCAGCCAGCACAGTTGCAGTGCGGTTCGGCGGTTCCCTAGGGCAAAGTCTAGGGAGCCAGGACATGTGTGCCTATAGGCTCTTGTGATGTAAATCCGGGCCTGTTTATAAGGTACAGTATGGGGGCAAAATATAAACAATTTAAAAGTAAAACATTTAAAAAAAATAAATTAAATAATACTAAAAACCTGTTTTTGTTTTTCTTTTTAATAAGTAAATAAGTAAATAAAATAAGAAAAGTTAAGATATTATCCGAAGTAGGTAAATTCAAATCATACCACATAAATATTTACATTTAAGTTTCTGGCAGTAAAGACACTGAATGCATGTATTCCTCTATGGAAAAAGTACATAACTCAATTGGGGAGAGCCCAATTAAGTAAATTATGCAAAATCACAACTGACTGTCTGATATCCCAGAAAATGAGGGCATTTAAACTTGTCTGTAGTGGTGCTGTTGGCAAAATTTTGCAGAAGAAATTTAAGAAAATATTTTGATAGATTTCTACCCATTCTATACAGGTGAAACTTGGAAAATTAGAATTAAACTATTGTGCAAAAGTCCATTTATGTCAGTAATTCAACTTACAAGGTGAAACTACGGTAATATATGAAATAGACTCATTAGTTGTAAAGCGAGATATCTCAAGCCTTTATTTGTTATACTGTTGATATTTATGGCTTACAGCTTCTGAAAACCTTCAAATCCAAATCTCAGACCAGTAGACTATTGTGAAAATGTTCAATTTTTTAGGCTCAATGTCAAACTCTAATCAGCTAATTAATCCAAAACACCTGCAGAGGGTTCTTATTTCATACCTTAGTTTCACCTAGTAAGTTGAATCAATGAAATATATGGACTTTTGCACAATATTCAAACTTTCTGACTTATTATAATTCTTATTTAGTATTTACCATATATAGCACCTCCACAGCGCTGTACAGTTATATATATATATATATATATATATATATAATGTATGTATTCTTTTAAAAGTTATCAGTTGACTGTACAGTATGACCAGAGGGTGAGGCAGGCAGCCAAGATCAGTAATGGGATTGGTATAGCAGGCAGGGGCAAGACAATCTGTGTCACAAACAGTTAAACTGTAACAAACTACTGTATAGCAAGGTTTCCAGAACAACCAGAGCTAGTCAAAGCGAGGGCCAGGTGAATCTATATATCTATATCCAGACATTATGAAAAGAATGAATTTAATTCATTTTAAAATAAGGCTGTGACATAACAAAAATGTGGAAAAAGTGATGCACTGTGCACACTTTTTGGATGCACTGTACCCACGCTAGATTAAACTCGGCTGAGGAGTTTTATAACTACTGGAAATCTAGCATGTGTGCAGCAGGCCCTGATGTCCCCAATGCCTTGGCCAGTGATCAGACCGTAGATACACTTGGCTGACTGAGAGCATTGTACTCTACTCACCCGACCCACTGCGTGACACACATTTTTTGGACTATATTACTGTATTTTTGGACTATACGACACTTCTGACCATAAAACGCACCTAGGTTTAGAGGACAAAAGCCAGAGGAAAAAAATATATACTAATCCTGGTGTATCCATGGTGAAGGGGCATCTTGTGGATTATGCTGCCTATGTACCTTATGCCCCCTTGTACCTCTTGTCTCTCCCTGTGTCCACCTCTGTCCCCCTTGTGTCCTCCTGTATCCCCCATGTGTCCACCTCTGTCCTCCTTGTGTCCTCCTGTGTCCCCCAAGTATCTGCCTCGGTCCTCCTTGTGTCCTCCTCTATGCCTCTTTGTTTCCCCCTGTGTCCTCCATTTGTCCCCCTGTGTCCTCCTCTGCACATTGCGGTGGGTTGAAGGTTCGTATTGGAAGGCGTTCAGAAGTCAGGAACTCCCTGCATTTGGACTATAAGATGCAGTGACTCCCCCACCCCCCACACTTTTGGGGGAGAAAAAGTGAGTCTTATAGTACCAAAAATACAGTATGTAGCTTCAGATCATTTTCCTCAAGAAAATAAATGAACAAGCAAAATGTTTTGGACTGCCATGACCAGGTTCTCCTGATGTCATTTTAGGGCTTGCATGAAAAAACAGACCACACCTTACAGTATGCCAATGTAATTGAAGAAAGGATTCACAAATGGCATCACTAGATTTAGGAGCAGAGACACTACACCCCCCATCCCCTTCTCTCCAGGACCCCCCTTCCCTTCTCTGCCCCGCCCATCCCACCACCATCTCATTCAGCCATTATTAGTAAGTGTATAAGAAAAATAAAAGTGGTGATTGCTATTTATGAGGTAGAGGACACATGGAGGACAGGAGACGTGGTGTGACAGACAAATGACTTCACGCGCTGATGGATGTGTCAATAAAGGACATCATATTTAGAGGTGTCAGGCTGGGCTGTATAGAAGGAGGCAGCTTGGTAAATTAGCGGCATGGTACAGGAATATACTGGGATGATTGGCAGAAGGTGAGAGGGGAACTGAGCGGATTCTCTTCCTATATACAGACTTGGTTAAAGTCACCAGGTTACAGCAGAACAGACACAAAACAGCTGGTGGATTGCTGTAATTATGATTCACTTGTTATACCTTGGGGATTCATCTGTCAAAAAACGACAGGACTGTGAGTAAATATACAGCAAGACACTGCAGATCATACACAAAATAATGCTTATTAATGATGAAATCCAAGTGAACACAAATAAAAAATCAACAAATATTAAAAGCAAATGTAATGAAATGTACTCATGAAAAACATTAAATATGTGTAAAACACTGCCAGTCAAATCTACCATAAAGCATACCTGAACTAAGAACTTCCTCTCTGCTCTAAAAGATATGCAACAGCCTCATACCCTTTAAAGAAAAACATTTCTTTGTTATAGCTGATACAAATCCTGCAATAAATCTACACTGTTTGTACTTCCTGCTTTCATGAAAGCAGATATATTGTTAACAGCCTGTGCTTTCAAATAAGCTTATCTGCCGTGGCGGTCAGTTGACACGGGGAGAGATCAAATTGCAACTTGTGATTAGTCACAGATGAGGGGAAATTAGACAGGCTAAACTCTCTAAAAACATACAGGGTGCATTTCTCTGTGTTTTACTTCGGTCCTGTGTGGAAGTTCAGGTCCACTCTAATATGGCTAATGCAAACTTCCGTACTAGTGCTTGGCAACAGGGAAAGCACAGTGCTGTTTGCCTGTAACACTGGAGGGGCTGTTGCCCTAAACATTTGCCTGTTCCACTGGAGGGGCTGTTGCATCAGACATTTGCATGTATAGTAACTCTGGGTGGGCTCCTGCCTTGTTTGGCTGTAACACTGGCAGGGCTATTGCCCTGAACATTTGCCTGTAACACTGGCTGTGACGCCATCAACCAATAAATGGCATTTGAGCCCCTGCGTCTCTTGTTTTGTAAGCACTTGTACGTTCATGGATTGCTGTAATCTCAGGGAGCTCCTGTCCAGAATATCTGAAAAGGGTTGTTGATTCCTTGCTCCACATTTGTGTTTAAACAGCAGGGTGCTGCCAATCATACTATGTGACCTTTTGTACAAGAAGAAAGAGCACATTGATGACTCATCAATGTGCTGCTGATATTCACTGTACAATCAGCATAAGTGGAGAAATTTGAACTTCAAGACTGACTGAACACACCTACATTTAATGTAAAACACAACCAAGCTCTTTATTTAAATGCCTGACGGGAGTTCAGCTGTAAGTTGTAAAAATGGACCTGAACTCATGCACAGGACAGAAGGAAAACACTGATTAATCCACCCTGTTTGTGTTTAGAGTGAAGAGCCTGTCCCCCTCAGCTGCTAGTAATTACAATTACAATTTGATCCCTCAGCTGTGTCAGCACAGAAATCTCATGAGCGTTGGCAGAGCAGCTAATTTGTAAACACAGGATGTTAACCCTATGTCTGCTTCCATGAAATCAGGAAGTAGACACACTGCAGATTTCTAGGCTGCAACGAATGTTTTTTTTCTGTAAAGGTTATCATGCTGTTGCTTATCTTTTAGAGCAGAGAGGAAGTTCTGAGTTCAGGTGCGCTTTAAAGAGAACCCGAGGTGTGTTTAAAGAATGTTATCTGCATACAGAGGCTGGATCTGCCTATACAGCCCAGCTTCTGTTGCTATCCCAAACCCCACTAAGGTCCCTCTGCACTCTGCAATCCCTCATAAATCACAGCGTTGTTGTGAGGCTGTGTTTATATCTGTAGTGTCAGTCTCAGCTGCTCCCCCGCCTCCTGCATAGCTCCGGTCCCTGCCCCTGTCCCTTCCCTCCAATCAGCAGGGAAGGAAGGGATGCAGGCGGGGACTGGAGTTCTGCAGGAGGCGGGGAGAGCAGCAGACTGACACTATAGAGATAAACACAGCCAGCTCTGACAAGCTGTTTGTCAGCAGCGTGGCTCTGATTTATGAGGGATTGCAGAGTGCAGGGGGACCTTAGGGGGGTTTGGGATAGCAACAGAGGCTGGGCTGTATAGGCAGATCCAGCCTCTGTATGCAGATAATATTCTTCCAAATCACCTCGGGTTCTCTTTAAGTCTAAAAAGCAAAGGTTATCTGTCTACTCAGCCACTAGAGGGAGCCATGTATACATACAGTACAAGGCTACTGAATATATAACTATGTGCTAGTCAGGTCCCTTAAGGTCCTGTAAGGTACACAAAGGGACTGCATGCCAAATCTAGTCTAGGCACTCCTGGCTCTCCTATGTATTATTATAGAAATGCTCTACAGAGACTGGTGCTATTGTACACTGACAGCCAAGTCTGCCGACAACTCATTTTCTTTACAATGTGAAAGAGGTTCCTGATTACCTTCCTGTTGTGCGGCAACATTATGAAATGTGAAAGCCAAGCTATTCTCAGTAGTCTGTGTATGATAGGCTCTCCATATCAACATATGCAGATAATCATCTGGCTTGCAGCCCTCAAGGTAAATGATAGTGAGGGGGAGAGAGTTGCAGGAATGTGATGTCATACATTAGCAGTGGAATGCGCCTCTTTGTAATATGTGGACATCTTTTTCTTTAAAGGACACCTGACCAGCAAAGCTAAGTAAGGTAAGTACAGAGTATGATCATGGCTTCACAGACCTCTGTGCACTGTCTATTCCTCAGCCCTGTAATCACGTCTTGAAAATGTGAACCTTAGGCTATAGTCACATTTTCAGACAGGAAGAGGCAGGCTTGCCACAGTGTCTCTCCTTTCAACCTCTTATTCCCTCCTAAGGGGAGTGAATGGGAGGGGGATAGGAGGGAACATCGTCGCATACTTGCCTCTTCCAGAGCCGTAGCTAGTATTTTCAGCACCCGGGGACAAAGAAACTGTTTGCGTCCCCCGGGCTGGCATCATCAGAATGTGGGTGTGGTCATTAATGAGCCAAATATACAATGCTGTTTAGATAGTAAGATATGCCCCCTTCCCCCCATAGATTGCCAGATGCCCCCCCTCCTCCCATTTAGATAGCCAAATGTGCGCCCTTCCCTCATTCAAATAGCGAGTGTGCCCATTATAGATAGCCAGATGTGCCCACCTTTACATAGCCAGATGTAACAGCAGACTCACTGGCTCCAACATTCCAGTGATGGCGTCATCTCTCCTCTGTAGCACGCCCAGCACCCTCTCCTTGGTAACAGCGGTGTCTCTTGTCACATGACGCCGCTGTTACCAAGGAGAGGATGCTGGGCACAGCGCTAGGAAAAGAGAGAAGTGGGGCACTTAGGACAACCAGCAAGCCACCTATCACACACTTGGGGGTGCGGCGGTCGCGCTGAGCACCCTCTCAGTGTTGCACCCAGGGACATATATTCCCCCTTGCACCCTAGCTACGCCTCTTCTTGTCTGACAATTTTACTTAAATTCACCAAAAGTCGAGTGAACACGAGGGGGAAGGGGGGGGGGGGGTATTGTGAACGGTGGTGTGTGAGTCTGGCGTGAACATACCTCTGTGCTTACCTTAGGTGGCTTTGCCTCAGGTTAGGTGTGCAGATCTATCACCTGCCTTCCAAGTCTAAGTTGCTTTCATGTCATACTAACAATACACGGTGGCCAAGATGCAGTATGCCAATACTAAAAAGCTTGCTTGGATCTCCCATCAGGCCCCAGGACAGGAAACAACACAGCTGCTCCACTTGGGAAGAAGCTCAGCACTCTGCTATATTCAGTTCTTCCGTCAGGGATATTCTACAGACAGTTGTTTTTCTTTCATCCAGGAATTGTTTTCCACAAATGTAACTTCAAGCTCTGTGTAAGGCTCCGGTGACACTGTCTGTTCTGCAAACGTATAGTAAACTCTGCACAGTGTTTATTTGTGGTCTTGCTAGAATTCGCTGGGCAGTTTTCAGCCAGATAAGCCAGGAGTTAAGCCGCTCTGTAGCTTTTCAGGACAACCCCTGCAGAGCAATCCTGCAGGGCAAACAGTCCCATAAATTCCACAAAAATGCCAACAGAATTGCCCCCATTATTTTCGGCATATCGGTTAAACGGCTTGTCACAGAATGAGCCATGCCGGCTTCATTTGGGTGAATTTGCTCATAGCTGTTGGCTGATGGGTAGGGAGGTTTTCTGCTCTGGAGCTGTCTTTCAGCACCACAGCACAGCTACCTCGCTCCCCCGTGAGATTTGCCCATTGCTTGCTGCCGCTACCTTCCAAGGCATCCGTCACTCACCAGATGTCACTCACCAGATGTCCGTCACTACAGCTCCAGGATTCTTGCTACCCACCACATGTCAGGCACCCCTGGCACCGGCGCTCCCTGCCGGGACCACCGCCGCTCTCCGCTGCTTCTTTTGCAACCACTGAAGACTAGAGCCCCGGCAGAAGAATCTTCAAAGCAACCGCTGAGGCTTCTCATTGGTTCAATAAGAAACATCATCAGCCACCATTTTTTAGTGAAAATTATAGTAATATGCATTTAATGTGGATTGCAAACTTTTTTGCATTGAACATCTGTACTTTTTTTTATTTGCAATAAATATATTGTGCAGAGAGACATTAACTCTCTGTGGCCAGTACTGGAGCTACTGTGTCTCTCTGCTATGCATGCAACAAAGCATTTATCCTGACCCTGAACAAGCATGCAGATCAGATCTTTATGACAAAAACCTGGCAAGATTAGCCACATGCTTGTTTCAGGTGTGAGATTCAGACATTTCTGACAAGAAAGATCAGTAGGACTGCCAGGCAACTGGTATTGTTTACAAGGGAATACATGTAGCAACCTTCATATGTCTCTCAGCTCTGGTTCATTTTGCAGCAATGTTCTATGCATCGCTTTATGGTGCCCCTCCCCTTCCCCATTTGCCTATGCCTAAAAATGGGCCTGTCATCCTTTAATAAAATGCCACTTCCAACTGCTGTTTCGTTTAACCCTGTTATAAAGACACTGGGGTGGGTTTGGAATTATTAAATTGCTTTATTGCACAATGACAAAGCAGGAATTGCTCTGTTGCCCCTGCAGTGCTGGCTAGTGGCCACAAGGAGTTAGTGGAGCAGGTGGACTAGGTCAGGTGATCTGTGAAAGACATTAGCTAGTGGCTTCCTCCCAGCTCAGGGTGTGGCTAATGCAAGAAGATGAGGTGGTGTTGTATGCCCAGGAAACATAGCATGTAAAAAGGAAATTGGCCTACAAGACCCAGCCAGCCAGGGAATTTCCAACACATTGATTGCAAAACGTACAAACATTTATTGCATACAGCAGTGCATTGCTAATTAATGTGCATTTACTATAATATACACTAAAAATGAGATGAGAGGCTGACCCAGAGATTTAACCTTCTGTTTATGATTATACACCCCCAATGGACAGCACAATCTGCTCATTTGGCCTTTTACCAGGTCTGTTAGGTACCGCTGCAGGTTAAAACGTGTCAATAGCTTTGGGCTACATATAGCGAACAACCAAATGGCTGACAGAAAACCATGAGGTTTTTTTTTTTCTTTAAATTATGTATATGACAATGGCAAATCATAAATGAATAGGTTAACTCAACTAAACCGGACTAACCATGGATAGATAGAAGCTGCCAGTTAAGGTGCCCATATACCTGGTTCAGTATTTACTTTGCTAAGCCTCATGTGGGCTATAAATCATATATGAATGAAAAATGTTCATTAAAGAGAACTGGAGGTGGTGCGGTGTCTCCTGCCTCATGACATACCTCTGCCCCCGCCCACACACACACACACTGCTCTCTGCCCCCCACCACCGCCTATAACCCCCCAAAAATGCTGACAATAATTGTCACTGATCTAGAGAAGAGAGGAAGAGAGGGATTCACTGCTCAAAATGCCCACTGGGGGCGTTCTTGAAGGCTTTCCACAGCTGCCAGTGGGCAGCTGTCTCTCCCTGGCTACACCCCCTGCCACTCCCCCGCCTCCCTGCATGCTGAGAGAGAATCTCTCTTTCCAGCATCATGACCCGGAGAGGTCACAAAAGTGAAATTAAGAAAAAGCAGGCTGATGACGCAGCGACGGGGATGGCAGCTACTTGATCCACCCAACCCCCCGAATCAGGAAGCATTTTTTTTTTCATGTGCCCACCTTGGGCTCTCTTTAAAGAGAACCCGAGGTGGGGATCGTAGAAAGAAATCTGTACACAGAGGCTGGGTCTGGCTATAGTGCCCAGCCTCTGTTGCTAGTTGAATCCCCGCTAAGTCCTCCCTGCGCTCCGCTCTCCCCCATAAATTACAGCCACGCTGGCGGCACGCAGCGAGTCGCAGCGGACTGTATTTACCTCACTAGTGTCACTCACGGCGCTCCCACGCCTCCTGCAGAGCGCCGATCCCCGCCCACGTCCCTTCCCTCGCCGCTGATTGGAGGGAAGGGACGCGGGCGGGGACCGGCGCTCTGCAGGAGGCGGGGGAGTGGCGTGAGTGACATTAGTAAGGTAAACAATGCCCGAGAGCACGGCCGTAATTTATGGGGGAGAGCGGAGCGCAGGGGCACTTAGGGGGATTCAACTAGCAACAGAGGCTGGGCACTATAGCCCGACCCAGTCTCTGTGTATAGATTTCTTTCTACGATCCCCACCTCGGGTTCTCTTTAAAGCCAGTTTTATACCTGAGGAAAGCGCTGCGGTGCGATGCTCCACTCCCTCGCATCACACCGCTAAAAAAAAAGATTTATATGATCCTGTGGCAGAGTGCCCCAAATGGGTCATGTGCATAGCGGCACCCAAGGAGGATAAATAGAATTATTTATCTCATCACTTTATTTTCACCCCTGGTTCACTTTAACCTTTTCCGGACCGCCTGCATTAGATCCTACGCCGCACTTGTGGCTGTTCTAGCCTGATGCGGCGTAGCATCTACGCTGCCCGCCGTTACCGCTCCCTGACGCGATCGTGCGCATCCGAGAGGGGTGGTTAAGCTGTTATATGACAGCTGACATCTCCCCTCAGTGATCAGCAGCCATCGCATATGGCTGCTGATCACGTGATCACAACGATTGCCAGCGGATCATAGTGATCACCAGTAACAGCTGTGGCGATAGGGGGAAAGAAGAGGATCCACTCACCTCCATGTCGTTCCCGTGATGAACGGGGCTCCACACCGCTCTGGCCGGCATCTCTGCTCCCCCTGACGTCAGCGCCGGGTCCCGGCTTGATGATGTCATTAAGCCGTGACCCGGAACTGAGTGGCAGTAGGAGCAGAGATGCCAGCGGAGCAGAGGGGTCCACAGCAGCTCATCGCTGGAGCCTGGAAGGTGAGTGAAGGCTGCTGTGCACAGGGGGGGCACCTGGCCACCATGGGGACACACAGCCCAGCACACAGAACTGGGGATCCGGCTGCCTGACCCCCCAAATGCGCCCCCACCCCCCATGCAAAAATGCCTGGTCCTTCAGGAGGGTTAGGTGGCCGGTCCCCAAATGGTTAAGCACCAGCGATAGTCTGAAAGCACTGCAAACTCTGACAAGTCCTCCTTTAACAGTATTTATATAACTAATCCAACCCGGATAAGATCTGCCTATCACAGTGTCTAAACAACAGGATTTGCCCTGTGAAAGGGGTGCAGGTAGGAGATGACCAATGGTAGCTGTTCTGCATCAGCAACATTTTCTTATGTCTATGAAAGTTCATAGTTCAGCCTTTATTCCACAGCTTGGCTGGTATTTCCTACCCAAGATCCCTTCCTCTTCCGAAGAACAGATTGCCCAGCAAGCGTATATATTAAAAAATAGCGACACAAAGAAATGGTGCAGGGTGATGCCGATAATGACATCTTGCTACTAAGGTTATTCAAGATTTTGAAATGCCCTAAAACGTTAAATAACCTTAGTAATAAGATGTCATTACTGGCATCTGCATACTTCCCAGGAATTGCATCTTCCCCAGGGATGAGCAGAAACTACGCCAGTGCGAATTTACGCATCGTAGTTCGCATCTACGCATCGTAGTTCATAGGCGAAGTTTCAAACCTACGCTTAGGAATTTACGCGTAGCGAAGTACCGCTACGCGTAGCTTACGCCCACTATGCGTAGTTAACATGGGTATTGCGTAGTGAACTACGAATGCGTTACTCGCGTCTAATTTTCCGCATGCGATTGTATCTATACAAATTTACGCATGGAAAGGGGAATGTACGCATAGAAGGGTTCCCAGTATATGCATTTCTAAAGAAATTAATGCGTACAATTTTCTGCATACGGGCATAAGTATCCGCATACACTACGCTTCACACTACGCGTAATTGCGTATTTTAACGCGTATTCTACGAAATGCATACGAAGCGAATATTTGTTTTCGAAGCCGTAGTTTGGCGAAGCGTAATTGCGTAAAACTACGCGTATTTCCAGCGTAGCGAATTTGGCTGACTACGACCATCCCTGATCTTCCCCACTTCCTGGTTAGTTTGTGGGAGTCTTGCAGCCAACCAATCACCATGCGAGGACTGAAGCTGCATGGTGATTGGCTGGCAGCAAGACAGCTGCAAATTAACCAGGAAATGGAGGAGAAGCGACCAGGTAATGGATCCCTCCACTCCTGCCTACCCTCACACTGAAACTCTACCTATTACTAACCTTAGACCCCCAGTTGCTAAACCCTAACCACTCCATTTCTGCTGCCTCACCCTAACCACTCCATTCCTGCTGCCTAACACTAACCACTCCACCCCCGCTGCCTAAACCTATACACTCCATTCCTGCTGCCTAACCCTAACCACTCCACTCCCGCTGCCTAATCCTAACCACTCCACTGAGCTGCCTAACCCTAACCACTCCATTCCTGCTGCCTAACCCTAACCACTCCATTCCTGCTGCCTAACCCTAACCACTCCATTCCTGCTGCCTAACCCTAACCACTCCACTCCCGCTGCCTAATCCTAACCACTCCACTGAGCTGGCTAACCCTAACCACTCCATTCCTGCTGCCTAACCCTAACCACTCCATTCCTGCTGCCTAACCCTAACTGCTCCATCCCTGCGGCCTAACACTAACCATTCCACCCCCGCTGCCTAAACCTATACACTCCATTCCTGCTGCCTAACCACTCCACTCCCGCTGCCTAGCCCTAACCACTCCATTCCTGCTGCCAAGACAAATTCCTTGTAGGTGCAAACTTACTTGGCGAAAATAAATTGATTCTGATTGATTCTGATTCTGATTCTAACCCTAACCACTCCACCCTGCTGCCTAATCCTAACCGCTCCATCCCTGCTGCATAACACTAACCACTCCACCCCCGCTGCCTAAACCTAACCGCTCCATACCTGCTGCCTAACCCTAACCACTCCACTCCCGCTGCCTAATCCTAACCACTCCACCGAGCTGCCTAACCCTAACCACTCCAGCCAGATGTCTAACCCTAACCACTGCATTCCTGCTGCCTAACCCTAACCACTCCACCCCGTTGCCTAACCCTAATCACTCCACCCCGCTGCCTAACCCTAATCACTTCACCCAGCTGCCTAACACTAACCACTCCATTCCTTCTGCCTAACCCTAACCACTTCATTCCTGCTGCCTAACCCTAACCGCTCCATCCTTGCTGCCTAACCCTAATCACTCCACCCCGCTGCCTAACCCTAATCACTCCACCCAGCTGCCTAACCCTAACTACTCCATTCCTGCTGCCTAACCCTAACCACTCCATTCCTGCTGCCTAACCCTATACACTCCATCCCTGCTGGCTAACCCTAACCACTCCACCCAGCTGTCTAACCCTAACCACTCCACTTCCGCTGCCTAATCCTAACCACTCCACCCAGCTGCCTAACCACTCCACTCCACCCCTCTGCCTAACCCTAACCACTCCACTCTCGCTGCCTAATCCTAACCACTCCAGCCAGCTGCCTAACCCAAACCACTCCACCCAGCTGCCTAACCCTAACCACTCCCCCCAGCTGCCTAACCCACTCCACCCCCGCTGCCTAACCCTAACCACTCCAATCCGCTGCCTAACCCTAACCACTCCACTGCCACTGCCTTGCCCTAACCACTCCACTGCCACTGCCTTGCCCTAACCACTTCACTCCCAGTGCCTAACCCTAACCACTCCACCCCACTGCCTAACCCTAACCACTCCACCCCGCTGCCTAACCCTAACCACTCCACCCTGCTGCCTAACCCTAACCACTTCACTCCCGGTGCCTAACCCTAACCACTCCACCCCGCTGCCTAACCCTAACCACTTCACTCCCGGTGCCTAACCCTAACCACTCCACCCTGCTGCCTAACCCTAATCACTTCACCCAGCTGCCTAACACTAACCACTCCATTCCTTTTGCCTAACCCTAACCACTTCATTCCTGCTGCCTAACGCTAACCGCTCCATCCTTGCTGCCTAACCCTAATCACTCCACCCCGCTGCCTAACCCTAATCACTCCACCCAACTGCCTAACCCTAACTACTCCATTCCTACTGCCTAACCCTAACCACTCCATTCCTGCTGCCTAACCCTATACACTCCATCCCTGCTGGCTAACCCTAACCACTCCACCCAGCTGTCTAACACTAACCACTCCACTTCCGCTGCCTAATCCTAACCACTCCACCCAGCTGCCTAACCACTCCACCCCTCTGCCTAACCCTAACCACTCCACTCCCGCTGCCTAATCCTAACCACTCCAGCCAGCTCCCTAACCCAAACCACTCCACCCAGCTGCCTAACCCTAACCACTCCCCCCAGCTGCCTAACCCACTCCACCCCCGCTGCCTAACCCTAACCACTCCAATCCGCTGCCTAACCCTAACCACTCCACCCCGCTGCCAAACCCTAACCACTCCACCGCCACTGCCTTGCCCTAACCACTTCACTCCCAGTGCCTAACCCTAACCACTCCACCCCACTGCCTAACCCTAACCACTCCACCCCGCTGCCTAACCCTAACCACTCCACCCTGCTGCCTAACCCTAACCACTTCACTCCCGGTGCCTAACCCTAACCACTCCATTTCTTCTGCCTAACCCTAACCACTTCACTCCCGGGGCCTAACCCTAACCACTCCACCCTGCTGCCTAACCCTAATCACTTCACCCAGCTGCCTAACACTAACCACTCCATTTCTTCTGCCTAACCCTAACCACTTCATTCCTGCTGCCTAACCCTAACCGCTCCATCCTTGCTGCCTAACCCTAATCACTCCA
This sequence comes from Hyperolius riggenbachi, assembly GCF_040937935.1. Classification (NCBI taxonomy): domain Eukaryota; kingdom Metazoa; phylum Chordata; class Amphibia; order Anura; family Hyperoliidae; genus Hyperolius; species Hyperolius riggenbachi. Next base: position 331,703,804 of record NC_090651.1, read on the forward strand.
CCCCGCTGCCTAACCCTAATCACTCCACCCAGCTGCCTAACCCTAACTACTCCATTCCTGCTGCCTAACCCTAACTACTCCATTCCTGCTGCCTAACCCTAACCACTCCATCCCTGCTGCCTAACCCTATACACTCCATCCCTGCTGCCTAACCCTAACCACTCCACCCAGCTGTCTAACCCTAACCACTCCACTTCCGCTGCCTAATCCTAACCACTCCACCCAGCTGCCTAACCACTCCACCCCTCTGCCTAACCCTAACCACTCCACTCCCGCTGCCTAATCCTAACCACTCCAGCCAGCTGCCTAACCCAAACCACTCCACCCAGCTGCCTAACCCTAACCACTCCCCCCAGCTGCCTAACCCACTCCACCCCCGCTGCCTAACCCTAACCACTCCAATCCGCTGCCTAACCCTAACCACTCCACCCCGCTGCCTAACCCTAACCACTCCACCTCCACTGCCTTGCCCTAACAACTTCACTCCCAGTGCCTAACCCTAACCACTCCACCCCACTGCCTAACCCTAACCACTCCACCCCGCTGCCTAACCCTAACCACTACACCCTGCTGCCTAACCCTAACCACTTTACTCCCGGTGCCTAACCCTAACCACTCCACTCCGCTGCCTAACCCTAACCACTTCATTCCCGGTGCCTAACCCTAACCACTCCACCCTGCTGCCTAACCCTTACCACTTCATTCCCGGTGCCTAACCCTAACCACTCTACCCTCCCTGCCTAACCGTAGCCACTCCACCTCAGCGGCCTAAACTTAACCACTCCACCAGTGGTGGACCACTCTACCCCCATGCCTAACCCTAACCCCCCTGCCTAATTTAACCTACTCCCTTCCTCCATAGGCGGCAATAGTAAAAGCTGCAATTAGTGGCAGGAAGGTTAAATTATGGAGCCTAATAAATAGCGGGCGCTATGCCATTTTTATCTGTCATGCCATCAAGCTAATGGTGAACCAGAACTCCTAGAAGTCCTGAAAAAAATGTGCATTATTTCTGTAATTGTCTGTACGGTTCTACCAGGTGTTGTGGAGGATGATTGACATGATGTACTGCTGACTCCCTGTTCCACCCGCTATGATATAAAGTCTCTGAAGAAGACATGAGGTGACACAGGGAAACAGAGTGGGGAGTATGGAGGTCTGCAGAAAGGGGTACAAGCAGTGTCTTACCATCTGGACCCGGTACAAGATGCTGATCCCCAGCGTCATGAAAGGCTTTGAGAAATCGATGACTTTTTCACGCTCTGCAGTGATGGTGAACGCCGCAACCGCCAGGTCCGCCTTCTGTTGGGAGGCAGAGAGGGAAGAGCTCATCAGGGAGAGTGTAGCTCATAGTATACAAAGTACAATATTTATATTTCTTTAGCTAATCATTATGCACAGATACCTTACCTCTAAGAAAATCAAACAAGTGTGTGACACATTGGTCAGATTTTTCAAATGTTACAACAAACCAGAAAAATTGATTGGCTGGAATTCTAAGATTGAAAAGTAATATAGAAAATTGTATGGTTTGTGACCACTTTTGGTCTAGTCCACTATTGCAAAAAATGTTAACATTTAAAATACAAGTAAACATATACAAATAAGAAGTATGTTTTTTTCAAGAGTAAAGTGGGCCATAAATTACTTTTCTCCCATGTTGCTTTTACTTACAGTAGGCAGTAGAAATCTGATAGAACTGACAGGTTTTGAACTAGTCCATCTCGTCATAGGGGATTTTCAGCAAGGCTTTTATTCTATATAAAGACATTGCCTGAAAAGGATTTATACAGTGATGCTGGCTCACTGCACAATTTTTTGGCAGTTGGACAGAGCAACTGCCATTCACTAAGTGCTTTTGAAACTAAACAAAACCCTGAGAATCCCCCATGAGGAGATGGACTAGTCCAAAACCTGTCGGTAATGTCCGATTTCTACTACCTACTGTAAGTGACAGCAACATAGCAGAAAGGTAATTTATGGTTCATTTTACTCTGGAAGAAATGTACTTCATATTTGTATGTGTGTAGATGTATTTAAAACGTTATGATTTTCACAATAGTGGTCGTTTAAAACAAGATTATTTTTTTTTAGGAAATCTGAAACACTTGGATGTTGTCTTTGGAACAGTGAGGAAGGGGTTAATAATCTGCATCATCTTATGCTTGGTGTTATTTTCTCTGTAGCCACAGACACTTGTGGAATAAGTTGCAATCAGCTTTCTCGGTTGTTGAGCAATGATTGGGAGGGGCTTAAAGGATACCTTAGCCCTAATTTAAATTTCAAAATGACGCCCTGTGTGTGTGGGGAGGTGCCATAGGCTTACCACATCTCCTGTGGCCCTGCGTCTTCCTCCGCTTGCTAGCTATGCCTCTTGTTGTCTATTTTGTACTCGGCGCCCTTTGACCTGGACATATGCACTGCGCATGCGGTGGAGCGCGCGCACGCCCGGTACGTCCTTACGCTGGCGTGCATGCGTACATTATACTGGTCCCCGGTGAGAGCGGTTACAGGCAGCCCCAAAACGACATACTGCTCATGCACAGTGCATATGTCCGAATCAAAGGGCGCCGACCGCGCCGACCAGGAAAGAGTAAACAGGAGGCTATAGTGACACGTTCTGTTGCTATGTGTTGTGGGGGTGTGTCCTGCCAATGTACTGAATTATGGGTAGGAAGTAGGATAGGAATGATCCTTTCAATAAGAAGACAGAAAACAGTACAAACCTCATAGATGTTTTCTGGATTCTTAACCTTACTAAGAATTCTGTTTTTATTTTTGTGTGCACCTAAATTGGAAAGACTTAAAGGGTAACTCCAGTGAAAATAATGTACTAAAAAAAGTGCTTAATTTTTACAATAATTATGTATAAATGATTTAGTCAGTGTTTGCTATTTTGTAAAATCTTTTCTCTCCCTGACTTACATTAAGACATTGATCACATGGTTACATTCTTACTGCTGGCAGGTGATGTCACTGGAAGGAGGTGCCGCTTGCTTTTTTGGCAGTTGGAAACAGCTATTATTTACCACAATGCAACAAGGCTCCCACAGTGTGAGGTCAGGACTTCAGAGCTGTGAGGCACTGGCATCACACTGTGGGAGGGGTTTCACCACAAAATCAGCCATACAGAGCCCCCCAGATGATCCATTTGAGAAAAGGAATAGATTTCACATGGGAAAGGGGGTATCAGCTACTGATTGGGATGAAGTTCAATTCTTGGTTACGGTTTGTCTTTAACCACTTTACCCCCGCGCGTACGGATTTCTCCGCCCCTTTTTCCATCCTTTCACCCCCAGGGACGGAGAAATCCGTACTTTGCGCACTCCCGCCGCTGTCCGCGTTCCCGCTCGTAAACACGCCGCCCGCCGCTAGTAAACACGCCGCCGCCCGCTCGCCCAGAGATCAACGAACGGGAAAATCCATTCCCGTTCGTTGATCTAAGCCCCGCAATGACCTGCTGCCGCTCGGCTGAGCAGCGCGATCATTGTGAAAAAATAACAAAGTCCCAGCCTCTTTCTACTTCCTGCAAGAGTCCGGAAGGACGCTTGCAGGTAGCATGAAACAAATTAGTAATGTTGCCATCTTGTGGCCAAATAGTAAAACTACACCCTAACCATTTTCTACACACAAATAAACTTGTTTTACACAAAAAATTAACTCCTTACCTCCCACACTCCCCAATTTTTTTTTTTTTGTAATTAAAAAAAAAATAAAAAATTTACAATAAAAAAAAAAACATAAATAGTTACCTTAGGGACTAAACTTTTTAAATATTTATGTCAAGAAGGTATAACACTGTTACTTTATAAACTATGGGCTTATAATTAGGGATGGACGCAAAACTGAAAAAAATGCACCTTTATTTCCAACTAAAATATTGGCGGCAAACATTGTGATAGGGACATAATTTAAACGGTTTTATAACCGGGATAAATAGGCATATACATTTAATGGGTTTTAATTACAGTAGCATGCATTATTTAAAAACTATAAAGGGCGAAAACTGAAAAATAATAAATTTTTTCCCACATTTTTTCCTATTTTCCCATTAAAACACATTTAGAATAAAATTATTCTTGGCATAATGTCCCACCTAAAGAAAGCCTAATTGGTGGCGAAAAAAACAAGATATAGTTCATTTCATTGCGATAAGTAATGATAAAATTATAGATGAATGAATGGAAGGAGCGCTGAAAGGTGAAAATTGCTCTGGTGGTCAAGGGGTAAAACCCCTCAGTTGGGAAGTGGTTAAGCTCACTTTCTGTTCTCAGTGACCCTATCAGCGTAACAGAAAAAGACAGGAAATTTCCCCAATTGGAATCCAGACAGAAATAAAATAATGGCAGATGCTGCAACCTTCTCTGCTGTATTCAATACTAGAGAAAACATTGCTGTTTTGAGTTTGCCTGAAGTGTCCTTGAAGTAAAATATAAATGCAGTGTGACAACATGATCTTAGGTTAAAATCAATATGAAAACCAACAAAAACAGTTTTGTCGGGGTTCCTAAACCATGTAATGAAACCCTGTAAGAACAAAAATATATTCAAGTTACTAAAAGGGTTAATCGTCTGTGTTCCACTTTGCAGGTGATAAAATAGAGCACACCTGTATAGAGGCGCATCATGTCTTTTTTTTTTTTCTAAGACAGATTTTATTTATGCATCATCTCTTTTTTGCATACACCCTAAACAACTTAACGCGGACCTGAACTCAGAACTTCCTCTCTGCTTTTAAAGATACGCAACAGCATAATAACCTTTAAAGAAAAAAATTCTATGTTACAGCTGATACACATCCTGCAATAAATGTGTAAGGTTTCTACTTCCCACTTTCATGGAAGCAGACATAGGGTTAACATCCCGTGTTTACCAATAACCTCTCTGCCATGGCAGGCGGATGACACAGCAGAGGGATCAAATGACAACTTGTGATTAGTCACAGATAAAGAGGAGTTAGACAGGCTAAACTCTTTAAAGAGACACTGAAGCGAAAAAAAATATATGATATTATGATTTGTATGTGTAGTACAGCTAAGAAATAAAACATTAAGATCAGATACATCAGTCTAATTGTTTCCAGTACAGGAAGAGTTGAGAAACTCCAGTTGTTATCTCTATGCAAACAAGCCATTAAGCTCTCCGACTAAGTTAGTCATGGAGAGGGCTGTTATCTGACTTTTATTATCTCAACTGTAAGTGAACTGTTTACTTTTTCTCTGCTAGAGGAGAGGTCATTACTTCACAGACTGCTCTGAAAGAATCATTTTGAATACTGAGTGTTGTGTAATCTGCACATATTATAGAATAATGCAATGTTAGAAAAAACACTATATACCTGAAAATAAAAGTATGAGAATATTTTCTTTGCTGCTAATCTTCTAGTAATTATTCATAGTACACAACCAATTCATTATATCATATATTTTTTTTCGCTTCAGTGTCTCTTTAAACGCATACAGGGTGTATTCACTGATGTTTTCTTTCTGTCCTGTGAAAGAGTAACAGCGTACGTCAAAAAAGGGCGTCGGGAAAAAAGGGTGCGGGGTGTAAACGATAAGCACTAATAGCGTTTATAAAAATATTGTGCTGTATTTCGTTTAAAAATAATGTTTTACAAATTTATAAATCATTAAATAATGTGTATGAAATCGGTAATTGTGAAAACGTTAATCTTCCATTTCAAAAGTGAAACTTATAATTACGATAATATATGTTTAATGGTTGTAATTGTATATTATTGTGAATAACCTTCATTTATTGTTTCTTCTTATAATAAAATCTGAAAATATTGTTTATAACGATGATATAAATATAACTAAGTTCGTAATAAGTGTTGTAAAACATTAGTAAGTATTACTAAAATTTTACTAAAACTATACCTAACCCTACTCTCACTCTATACTAACACTACTCTCACTCTAACCCCTAGACCCCCCTGGTGGTGCCTAACCCTAAGACCCCCCCTGGTGGTGCCTAAACCTAAGACCCCCCTGGTGGTGCCTAAACCTAAGACCCCCCCTGGTGGTGCCTAAACCTAAGACCCCCCTGGTGGTGCCTAAACCTAAGACCCCCCCCCCCTGGTGGTGCCTAACCTAAGACCCCCCCTGGTGGTGCCTAAACCTAAGACCCCCCTGGTGGTGCCTAAACCTAAGACCCCCCCTGGTGGTGCCTAAACCTAAGACCCCCCTGGTGGTGCCTAAACCTAAGACCCCCCCCCCTGGTGGTGCCTAACCTAAGACCCCCCCTGGTGGTGCCTAAACCTAAGACCCCCCCTGGTGGTGCCTAAACCTAAGACCCTCCCTGATGGTGCCTAAACCTAAGACCCCCCTTAGTGATCGCTTTATTGTGTGGAGAATAATGTTTTAAAAACAGTAAGGGATACAATTTTAAATAACGTTTTAGTTAAATAGGTTAAATATGTTTAGTATTTTTATAAACGTTATTCGTCACGGGTGCATTTTCTAAACGTAAATCATCACAAGCAGTTATAAAACATTCAAAATCTCCGGGCACCGCTTGTAAAACATTATTCTCCGGCACCCTTTTTTCCTGTTCGGCGCCCATTAAACGATATTTATAATGGGAGTGAATGGCGGCGCCCATTTTGTCCGCTAGCTGCCTGCGCCCTTTTTTCCTGTTTCCACTGTAACATGATAATGTTTAAACAAGACTTGACATGGGAGAGTCTAGCTGGTAAGTTAACTGGAGAAATGGGAGGGACTAATTAGGTATAAGAGGGAAATAATTTAATTCAGGTTGGATGACAACAGTGTAGAATTACATCAAAGAGCAGGCTGGAGGCGGAGCAGTGGCACAGAGTCGACAGGACTTTTTAATCTTGTCAAAAGAAGAAAAAATGATGTAATACAGGGAGAAGTGTATAGAGCAAAAGCAAAAATAATGTTACCACAGATCTCAACAGTCACAGCTCCTCTGCTTCAGCCTTGGGTTCCGCTGTCTGGCTGGAGTCCCCCTTTAATGGGATATAATAGTTGTCATGCAATACTGGAGGCGATACTCATTAGCTTTCATCTATCATAGCAATCCATTGCCTGCTAATAATCTACTGATGTCTCCAGCGGCTGCAGTGATGGGATCGGAGCTCTCTCATCTTCCTGTAGCGACAGTCTCAGTACGTGGGATGGAAGGAATGATCCGTGTATTCCTTATGGTGATGGGAAGGTACACGACTGGAATTAATACGCTAATAAACTGCCCATCAAGTGCAGGCACTGTGGTTTTTGCTTAGGCGTATGCAAACAGTGCAATTATAGGTTTACCATGAGTAAACACACTAACAACCTCCCATTTCAGCCACAACGGCTACAATTCAACGCAGGCCTGTTTTTATGGGGAGCCTATTTGCACTTCACGCCTTGCTTCTGAAGTCTTGTATTTCCCGCTAGGATGATCCGGCAGTCAGGACCTTCGATGATGATATCTCAAGGAAAAAATAATGAAACAAAGCAGGCAATTTCTGAAGCGCAATTTACAGTGTCAACTGGCCAGGGTGCTTCTCGAATAAAGGAATGGAACTAATAAGCATTGGGGCTAAGGCAGCGATTGCCATTCTCATCCTCCGAGGACCATACTTTATTATTGTTATTTTATGTAGAGCCGCCTTCTGTGCAGAATAAGCAGATATAAAGTTGGCAGGTAACTCAAATGCACAGTACAAAGTCCATGCTCCATGCAGATAAATCACATACAGTAGCTATAAGAGAACTTGATTTTGTATGGAAAAATATGATTCGGTTCTGTAGAAAAACTCACCAAACTGACATTGCCCTAGCGTATTACCAGGGATTGCGTCACATGATCAGACTTCAGGGAGACAATCAGATCAGGTATTCATCAATATTAAATACCGGTATTCCCCAAATCCGTTTGGTTAAATTGTGTTATTGTTGGGTCTCAGGGACTTTTTAGAGGACAATCATTATTATTATTTGGTATTTTCTGTATTTTTTGGACTTTAAGACTTGTGAACACCTGCCAATACAAACCTCCAACCCGCTGCAATGTTGGGAACTCCCTGCACTGTACCCATGCAGAGGAGGAAACAGGGGGACAAACGGAGGACATAGTGAGACACATGAGCTACAAAGAGGGAATGAGGTACAAAGGGGGCATAATCCACAAGATGCCCCTTCCCCATACATGCACCAGGTTTAGTATATATTTTTCCCCTGGCTTTGTCCTCTAAACCTCGGTGCGTTGTATGGTCAGGAGCGTCTTATAGTCCGAAAAATACGGTATATAGCGCCGACATCTTCCGCAGCACAGAGTGTATTGTCTTGTCACTTAACTGTCCCTCAGAGGAGCTCACAATCTAATCCCTACCATAGTCCTATGTCTATGTATGTATCGTGTAGTGTCTGTGTCATAGTCTAGGGCCAATTTAGGGGGAAGCCAATTAACTCCCAAAAACATACAAATAAGTTAATTGGCTCCCCCTAAAAAAAATTGGCTCTAGACTACAGTACATACACTACATAATATAGACATATGGCAATGGTAGGGATTAGACTGTCAGCTCCTTTGAGGGACAGTTAGTGACAAGATATATATATATATATATATATATATATATATATATATATATATACACATTGTACAGCGCTGCGTAATATGTCGGCGCTATATAAATACTAAATAATAATAATAATAATAACTTATCTGTATATTTTTGGAATATGGGAGGAAACCAGAGTGCATGGAGGAAACCCGCACAGACACAGGGAGAAGGTACAAACTCTGTGCAGATTGTGCCCTGGCTGGAATTCGAACCAGGGAATACATTATACATTATACAGAAATTAATCATATGTCATTCGTTAGGTGATGAAAACTTGTCAAACTTTATTTCAACATATTATATAGAACCAACTATTTAAAAGAGGGACACAAAAATGTCGTTTTTGCATACGACTATCCCTCCCTCTGTAAAGTAGCCAGGTATGCTCCCAGTAGGAATCTCCCCACCCCCATTATAGGCAGAAGATATCCCCAGTATTAGGTATGCCCCCAGTACAGGGAGCAGATGTCCCCTCCTCCCTCAGTATACGTAGCCAGCAGTGCCCTCACTATTAAGTAGCACTCTTTCCCCCAATACAGGTAGCAGAAGTGCCCCCAGTATTAGAGAGGTTTCCTCTCTAGTGGAGGTGGAGCATGAGTGGTTACTCACTTCTCTGCATCCGTTGGTGGTGACTCTCAATCAGCTGAAGGTCTAATGTCCCCTCTATCACTACAGCAGCGTCACTCCTCATCTAACATGCTAGCGGGTCACATGAGGAGTGACACCTGTAGCCACTGAGACCGGACGCTGGATGAGCGTCTGGTAGAGAGCTTCTATCGCTGGCCGCCAGGGGAGTTTGAGTGTCCTGTGGGTTCCCTACTATGACGCGCTCAGGTCAAATGTCAGCCCTGAGTATAAGTACACTTTACTGTTACCTTGTAAAAGAAGCAGTAGGGTATTGTACCGTGTTAGCCATCAGTAAAAGCAAGAAGTTTTAAATCAGGATGATACCATTTATTGGCTAACTAAAAATGAATAAAAATAAGCAAGCTTTCGGCCTTGCAGCCTTCGTCGGGCTTATATCCTGTTAGTTTGCAGGCTGGTGGTACAGACAGCTTATATACATGCAACATCAAAAGGGAAAACAGATATTGTTTTCAAGCATAAATTTAAATAAGGACAACAACTTCTTATATTGGTATGAGACTGATGATATTTAAACTTTCTCAGCCATTCTAGCTGAACTTATGAACTAAGAATTTACGATACCTCTGGGTCAATTCTAATCCCAGGTCTGTGAGCAGGGAGTAAACAAGGATCCTTATCTTAGCTAACAACCTCTAACCCCATTTAGATGGTCTGTTTGAATTAAGGCATCTTAATGACATGGATTTATGCTTGAAAAGAATATCTGTTTTCCCTTTTGATGTTGCATGTATATAGCTGTCTGTACCACCAGCTTGCAAACTAACAGGATATAAGCCAGACGAAGGCTGCAAGGCCGAAAGCTTGCTTATTTTTATTCATTTTTAGTTAGACAATAAATGGTATCATCCTGATTTAAAACTTCTTGCTTGTAAAAGACACACCCTTCAGAAATTCTGTTCTCTCTCCTCACTACCATGCTTAGTCTACCTGCGCTTGGTTACAGTTCCTAACTGGCATCTTACGATAGCTGACTGGATTCCCTTCAGAACAACCACAGCCAAGAGCTCAAAACTCAAATAGAAACCTGTCTGCTATTAAAGCAAAACATTTTGTGCCTCTTCCATAAAAGTGTCACCTCTGAGCCTTCACATTCCCAGAATGTCTGTATAATGAGCAGTTTGAGTCTTGTTTTTTTCCTACCTAGAACAGAAATGGCACGATGGAGACTAAACAGTTTCTAGAAAGCTTCCAGCGTATTATTACAGTGAGATGGAAAAGTCAGTTCTACATATCGCCCTGAAGGGGTGGGAAGTGGAGTTTTAGAGAGGAAGCGTGACATTTCTTTCCATTCACTCATAACCCCGGCCGTTCCTGCCACCGTGGTCACTAAGAAAACACCGCAGGGATGCAGCTGCTAAATCTCTGTGCTGTGTCTCCATAGCAGCAAGCAGGCATGGGGCAAGGTGAGGACCTCCTCTCATGCTAGCTTTGGCTTCTCAGACATTTTGTCTTGTTTCTGACATCCTTCTGCAGCAGTTTGGAAAGATTGTGAGAGTCAATGTATTTGCAAAATTAGTATAGGTAGACCAGCATATCTCAACATTATCATAACATCTACTCTTTACGAGGAGGATGTGTGGATGTGTTGTGGCTCCGGATATGAGCTGGGTGCCGGGTTGTACCGCCAGAGAAAAATATTGGTAATGTACTGTATTTTATTGATATTTTCCCATTCCCACTTGAACCGTCCCTTCTAAAGCTAGGTACACACAATACAATTTTCTTGCAGATTTACCTGCCAGATCAATTTTTTTTAACATGTCCGATTTGAATCTTAATCGATTTTCCGATCGATTTTTCAATCAATTTCCATTCACTTTTTGGGAAATCGATTGGAAAAGGATCGGAAAAATCGATCGCAATTCAGATCGGGGCATGTTGGAAAAAATCAACCTGGCAGGTAAATCTGCCAGAAAATTGTATCGTGTGTACCTAGCATTAAAACCTAAAACTACCCCCCCCCCCCACCCCACATTGAACAGGTCATAGTCTGATTCCCATCGATGGGACCGGAGGTTGCACTGTGTGCTCCCAGCACAGAAAAGAGGAAACTTGCATTCTTGTTTTTTTATTTTTTGCTTTTGGCAATCTTGTTTGCATTGGACTTTTTGTATAATCAGAACTAAGCTTTGTCCAGCAGCTATTTTTGAAAATAGACACCCCCACTTTTCAGCGTATGCATAAAAAACGCTCTCAGTAAAATGGGCAGAGGAGATAGCCTCTAGAAGAATATTGGTAATATAACAGATATTCTGCTACTTAATTCCGATAGTAAAATACTGGTAATTTTTACCAATATTTTACTATGACCTAACCGTTAGGTCACAGTAAAATATTGGTAAAGATTACCAACCCTACTCTCACACTCAATCCTCCCTCTGCCGTTGCCTAACCCTAAGTGGTGCCTAACCTTCACCCCGCTGTAGTGCCTAACCTTCACTCCGCTGTAATGCCTAACCTTCACCCCGCTGTAGTGCCTAACCTTCACCCCGCTGCAGTGCCTAACCTTCACCCCGCTGCAGTGCCTAACCTTCACCCAGCTGTAGTGGCTAACCTTCACCCAGCTGTAGTGGCTAACCTTCACCCCGCTGTAGTGCCTAACCTTCACCTCGCTGTAGTGCCTAACCTTCACCCAGCTGTAGTGCCTAACTTTCACCCAGCTGTAGTGCCTGGCTAACCTTCACCCCGCTGTAGTGCCTAACCTTCACCCCGCTGTAGTGCCTAACCTTCACCCCACTGCAATGCCTAACCTTCACCCAGCTGTAGTGGCTAACCTTCACCCCGCTGTAGTGCCTAACCTTCACCCCGCTCTAGTGCCTAACCTTCACCCCGCTGTAGTGCCTAACCTTCACCCCGCTGTAGTGCCTAATCTTCACCCTGCTGTAGTGCCTAACCTTCACCCAGCTGTAGTGGCTAACCTTCACCCCGCTGTAGTGCCTAACCTTCACCCCGCTGTAGTGCCTAACCTTCCAACCTTGGTCTGGTCTAGAAAAGATTACCAGGGCGCCTCTAGTGCACTTATTACCTGCTTCACTCTTTTTAGTGTTAAATGTAATAAAATAATTTTCCTTATCTGTAAAGATGCTGCAGTATGCAGAGAGGCAGGTGTTTCCCCGCACATAGCGGTCTGCCTCCATTACAATCAGATAGGCATCCGAGACGCTCCCATTTTTATAAATGAGGTTGGGTAATGTGACCCATGTACAGCACTGAGTGAGATGACCTTCTCCCTGACATCCTTTATCAGGCAGATCAGCGGGGTCCTCCAGCAGAGCTGTCATCTCCTCCATTTGAGCCCGAGCGGGCCTCATCTCCATGGCTGCTCCGACCAGCAGAGCCTGAGGCCTTTCTCTCCTGCCAGGCCAGACAGATGAGCCCCGCACCTCCCTCCTCAGCCTGTTCATTAATAAAAGCGTGTTGGCTGTCAGCATGCCAGAATGCTCGGGCATTAGCTAGTGATTAATGGTGGGAATTCTGATCAATCAGAGACCGCGCTTCTCCTGGATGCCCAGAACTGTTGCTGTTTTCAGTCGACAATAAATATTAATTAAAATCCGGATCCTCGCAGGAATGCTTAAAAGATGACCAGGAGTGGAGTACACGGGAGCTGGAAACTATAAAGCCATCGAACGGAGAGAGAGGAGGAAGAGCTGATCGAAGGTTGGCAGAACAAAAACGCATTAGGGGAACCTTAAAGGGAACCTGAAGTGAGAAGAATATGGAGGCTGTCATATTTATTTCATTTTATACAATACTAGTTGTTTGGCAGTCCTGCTGATCTTTCATGCATCAAAGTGCATGAAAGTATTGAATGCAGATGATTAGCATGACAACCAGGCAATGTGCATTGTCGAAAAGGAAATAAATATGGCGGACTGCATATCCCTCTCACTTCAGGTTCCCTCTAAAGGACAGCTGAAGTGAGAGGGATATGGTGGCTGGCATATATATTTTTTTTAACAAACCCAGTTTCCTGCCTGTCCTGCTGATCCTCTGCTTCTAATACTTTAAGCCATAGACCATGAACAAGCATGCAGCATATCAGGTGTTTCTGACAGTATTGCCAGTTCTGACAAGATTAGCTGCTTGTTTCTGGTGTGATTCAGATACTACTGCAGACAAATAGATCAGCAGGCCTGCCAGGCAACTGGTATTGTTTAACCACTTAATGACCGCCTAATGCTGATAGGCGGCGGCAGGTCGTAAGTGAAATTACATGGAAACATTTCATGTCAGTTCACGGAGGGAGTCTCCGTGAACAGCCTGCGAGCCTCCGATCGCGGCTAGCAGGCCAAATGTAAACACGCGGGGAAGAAATCCCCGGTGTTCACGTCGCACGTCGCTGCTGCGCAGCAGCGCCGTAAAGGAGATCGGCGATCCCTGGCCTCTGATTGCCCGGGGATCGCCGGCATTTGATAGGCTGAAGCCTATCAGAGGCGGTGCAAGACGGATCGCCGTCCTGTGCCGCCCATGGTAAGGAGGGGAGGGAGGGAAAGAAAGGGAGGCGGAAAATCCCTGCGGAGTGGGGCTTTGAGGAGCCTGGTCGCCCTGGCTCAATCCTGATCTGTGCTGAGAGCCCACGCAGCACAGATCAATCAATAATCCCCTGATCTTTAAGTGGTTAAAAGGAAATAAATATGTCAGCCTCCATATTCTATTTTCTAATTTCAGATGGCCTTTAACCTCCTGTGTTTACATATTAGCCCAGAAGCCAGAACAACAGGGCATAGTTCACACAGCTGATAGCCCTGCCTTTACACCTGCTGGTAACTTGAGGATAAGGGAGAATTCGCCAGGCTGTTCTCTGTAAATACACACAAGGTGAATTTCTCCGTGTTTTCCTTGCCTCCTGTGCAAGAGTTTTAGTCCCCTTTAAAGTGTGATTGTCAGCCACAAAATCAAATTCCATTTAAACACTCAGGGGCTTAACTAGAAATCACTGGGCCCTCCTGCGAAAATTTGGATGCCTTCCCCCCCCCTTCCCCTCCCAGGTATATGTGCCGAAGCAGGTGGTTTCGGGCCCACGGAGCTCACCGCTGGGTGCCCCCAGTATAGCCAGGTATAGGTCCCCTCAGTATAGCCAAGTATAGGTGCCCACAGTATAGCTAAGTATAGGTGCCTACAGTATAGCCAGGTATAGGTGCCCATTGTATAGCCAGGCATAGGTGCCTACAGTATAGCCAGGTATAGGTGCCCATTGTATAGCCAGGCTTAGGTGCCTACAGTATAGCCAGGTATAGGTGCCCATTGTATAGCCAGGCATAGGTGCCTACAGTATAGCTAGGTATAGGTGCCCATTGTATAGCCAGGCATAGGTGCCTACAGTATAGCCAGGTATAGGTGCCCATTGTATAGCCAGGCAAAGGCTCCCACAGTATAGCCAGGCATAGGTTACCACAGTATAGCTAGGTATAGGTGCCCACAGTATAACCAGGTGCAGGTTCCCACAGTTCAGCCAGACATAGGTGCCCACGGTATAGACAGGTATAGGGAGGCAGTCAGGTGCCCCCAGGGTCGCAGCCCATGAGGGGAGAGCATTGGCCACCCACAGCGGCGGGGAGGAGGGCCCACTCCCCCCCTCCCTCAACCCGGGCTCTCCCTTCAGTGCTTCCCCGTCCAGCATCAATAGGCAGCAGCAGCAGCGGACAGGAACAGTGAAAGTGTGGACATACCTCTTCTGAGTTCCATTCGCCGGAGGTCCGGTCTCTGTAAGCGCCTCACGCTACTTCCTGATAATGTGTTTTTTTTCCTGGCATAGTATGACTGATCCTCCTGCTTTAAGAAACATAATAAGATAGTATGTCTACCAAGCTTCCAAACGTAATATAAATTCCAGTGGGAATTTAGCCCTTACAATGTCATTGCTAAAACTGATAGAAGTTTACATGTCTTGTAAATAAACGTCTATGATATGTAAATCCAATAAAAAGCATTATGTTTGAAGTGTTTCTTTACAGTGTAAACCAAAACAGAGGTTGACCATTGTATGCAATACTCTTTATGTTTTAGTAAACGTAGTTTCTTGAAGGATTAGCTTCCGTAGTGAATTCCTTCATCAGATCCTGACCCTACTGACTCAACCTTGAAACTTTAACAAAACATGAAAACACATTCTGAATGCAAGGATTTAAATAGGGGAGAGAAAGCGGAACAAATAAAAGCTCAAGGATAAGAGTATGTTATGCAAGGAACTGTGAGGGAGGAGGAAGAGAAGTAGGAAGGTATAGTGGTAAAAACGTTGAATTCATTCAGGATCTTAAGGTCAATATATTGAGTCCGATTTAAATTGTATTAAACATGATTATCATATTTAGTTAAAAGGTTTTACAGTCCTGCACAAATCCAAGGCAGTAAAGCCGGATCATTCACCAGGCAATCTTAGGCAGTCACCTAGGGCCTGGAGAAAGTCTAGGGGCCTTGCAGATGCTAGCCTCCACCAAATATTTCTTACTAAAAAAGCCAGGTGATCATCAGCAGTGGGAAAAATGCTATCTTGCCTTAATCCTTTTGTGCAAGGCAGCCTTTCTGAGCTATAACATTCAAACCTTCAGCACTATATCCTAGCTGGCAAAAATGGTAAGCCACTGTAGATTATTACGTTTTCTGTATCCCTGTATTTGTATAATGGAATAGATGTAAGCTTATTTCTTATAAGTTCTGCCATGTATCCCCTATGTAACACTACAGTCACTGCATTATGAGGCATACTGCATTGCTGGAAAAGCACATGTGTGATGAGCTATAACACTACCTGTTACACTCGTATATCAACTCTAGAAACAAAATTGGATTAAAGTATAATGTATCACCACCAGGGAGGACAAACAAGAGTTAAGAGGTGTAATAGCTTATATATACAAGTTATAAACATTCATTTTTATGCAGGCAGTACTTCCCCGATACATGAAGTGCAAGTAAACTTTATGTGCGCACACACAGTGCATGTAAAACTTTTTTTTTTCCAACTCATCTCTTGTATCATATACCCAACCATTTAATACAAGCTTCACCGCAGCCCTCTTGCTTGTCGGGTTGTTGTTTTGCATCATTGTTGGTTTATCGCTTCATCAATGAAACCTTTATTTTTATTTTTCCCTCCCTCCAATAAAAAAAAAGAGTTGTGGTAAGGCAAAGAAGCAAAACAAAAAACAAAAAGTAAAATAGAAAAAAGAAAAAAAACAAAGACAAATGCTCACCAAAGTTATAAACTATTTCACCTAAGTAATATTCCTAAGCCTAGTGATTACACAAATTAGGCTAACTCCTACAAGTACACTTCGTATGATGCAAAATTTAAGTTAGAACCATCTATACTCCACCTCTTCATAATTCCCATACATATTTGACTTAAAAAAAACAAAAACACTCTACTGAATATACATAGTCACTCTTTCATTCGTTATACTTCAAACATTCCATTAGTTCTTGTTTTCATTCTCCCTTATAAATCTCTCCCCGAATCACATAGTTGTGCTTAGTATATTGCTTAGTATATTGTCCCAAGAGGATCTAATTGCATTTAGTTTACTAGATAATGACCCCTCTTCTATAAATCCAGTGCAGTCCTCCAGGGTACAGGATAACCCACCAATCCAGTCCTCCAGAGTTGGAGTAACAACATCTCTCCATCTCTGCACAATCAGTCTTTTGGCCACCAAAACCTCTATTTCTTTTAATGAGGGGCTACCGTTTTCATTAGTGTTGGGCGAACAGTGTTCGCCACTGTTCGGGTTCTGCAGAACATCACCCTGTTCGGGTGATGTTCGGGTTCGGCCGAACACCTGATGGTGTTCGGCCAAACTGTTCGGCCATATGGCCGAACTAAGAGCGCATGGCCGAACGTTACCCGAACGTTCGGCTAGCGCTGTGATTGGCCGAACGGGTCACGTGTAGTGTTGGGCGAACATCTAGATGTTCGGGTTCGGGCCGAACATGGCCGAACTCCGAACATAATGGAAGTCAATGGGGACCCGAACTTTCATGCTTTGTAAAGCCTCCTTACATGCTACATACCCCAAATTTACAGGGTATGTGCACCTTGGGAGTGGGTACAAGAGGAAAAAAAATTTAGCAAAAAGAGCTTATAGTTTTTGAGAAAATCGATTTTAAAGTTTCAAAGGGAAAACTGTCTTTTAAATGCGGGAAATGTCTGTTTTCTTTGCACAGGTAACATGCTTTTTGTCGGCATGCAGTCATAAATGTAATACATATAAGAGGTTCCAGGAAAAGGGACCGGTAATGCTAACCCAGCAGCAGCACACGTGATGGAACAAGAGGAGGGTGGCGCAGGAGGAGAAGGCCACGCTTTGAGACACAACAACCCAGGCCTTGCATGAGGACAAGAAGCGTGCGGATAGCAATTTGCATTTTGTCGCCATGCAGTCATAAATGTAATACAGATGAGAGGTTCAATAAACAGGGACCGGAAACGCTAACCCATCACAGATGTTCATTGTTCATGTTACTTGGTTGGGGTCCGGGAGTGTTGCGTAGTCGTTTCCAATCCAGGATTGATTCATTTTAATTTGAGTCAGACGGTCTGCATTTTCTGTGGAGAGGCGGATACGCCGCCGATCTGTGACGATGCCTCCGGCAGCACTGAAACAGCGTTCCGACATAACGCTGGCTGCCGGGCAAGCCAGCACCTCTATTGCGTACATTGCCAGTTTGTGCCAGGTGTCTAGCTTCGATACCCAATAGTTGAAGGGTGCAGATGGATTGTTCAACACAGCTACGCCATCTGACATGTAGTCCTTGACCATCTTCTCCAGGCGATCGGTGTTGGAGGTAGATCTGCACGCTTGCTGTTCTGTGTGCTGCTGCATGGGTGTCAGAAAATTTTCCCACTCCAAGGACACTGCCGATACCATTCCCTTTTGGGCACTAGCTGCGGCTTGTGTTGTTTGCTGCCCTCCTGGTCGTCCTGGGTTTGCGGAAGTCAGTCTGTCGGCGTACAACTGGCTAGAGGAGGGGGAGGATGTCAATCTCCTCTCTAAAGTCTCCACAAGGGCCTGCTGGTATTCTTCCATTTTGACCTGTCTGGCTCTTTCTTCAAGCAGTTTTGGAACATTGTGTTTGTACCGTGGATCCAGAAGGGTATAAACCCAGTAATTGGTGTTGTCCAGAATGCGCACAATGCGTGGGTCGCGTTCAATGCAGTCCTAGGCCGAAGAGGTCATAGCCTAGGGTCACAAAACCTGTTTATTGGGCAATTTCAATGGTGGCGAGTCTGACGTACATAAATCGCAGCAATGGCCGTTAGCAACGTCTGAATCTCACGAAATGTCTCATGCAGGTAGAAGACATATTGTTAGACTTGGGCTCCAAAGATGGGTTCCCTACATCTCTGCAAACCAGAGTTACAGGGCTCCAAATTTGGTAAAATCCCCCACAGGCTTTCATTGGGCCTCCTATTTACAGTTCCAAAATCTCACATCTTTTCAAAGGGCAATTACTCAGCAGTGGCAAATTTTCTAGCATTGTAGGGACCCTTAGGGGGAACATGACTGGTGAGTTTCGGGCCCCTAGGCCAAAGAGGTCATAGCCTAGGGTCACAAAAACCTGTTTATTGGGGCTATTTCAATGGTAGTGATGGTGACGTACATAAATCGCAGCAATGGCCGTTAGCAAAGTCTGAATCTCACGAAATGTCTCATGCAGGTAGAAGACATATTGTTAGACTTGGATTCCAAAGATGGGGTCCCTACATCTCTGCAAACCAGAGTTACAGGGGTCCAAAATTGGTAAAATCCCCCATAGGATTTCATTGGCTCCCTATTTCACTTTCCAAAATCTCACATCTTTTCAAAGGGCAATGGCTCAGCAGTACCAAATTTTCTAGCATTGTAGGGACCCTTAGGGGGAACATGACTGGTGAGTTTCGGGCCCCTAGGCCGAAGAGGTCATAGCCTAGGGTCACAAAAACCTGTTTATTGGGGCTATTTCAATGGTAGTGATGGTGACGTACATAAATCGCAGCAATGGCCGTTAGCAAAGTCTGAATCTCACGAAATGTCTCATGCAGGTAGAAGACATATTGTTAGACTTGGATTCCAAAGATGGGGTCCCTACATCTCTGCAAACCAGAGTTACAGGGGTCCAAAATTGGTAAAATCCCCCATAGGATTTCATTGGCTCCCTATTTCACTTTCCAAAATCTCACATCTTTTCAAAGGGCAATGGCTCAGCAGTACCAAATTTTCTAGCATTGTAGGGACCCTTAGGGGGAACATGACTGGTGAGTTTCGGGGCCCTAGGCCGAAGAGGTCATAGCCTAGGGTCACAAAAACCTGTTTATTGGGGCTATTTCAATGGTAGTGATGGTGACGTACATAAATCGCAGCAATGGCCGTTAGCAAAGTCTGAATCTCACGAAATGTCTCATGCAGGTAGAAGACATATTGTTAGACTTGGATTCCAAAGATGGGGTCCCTACATCTCTGCAAACCAGAGTTACAGGGGTCCAAAATTGGTAAAATCCCCCATAGGATTTCATTGGCTCCCTATTTCACTTTCCAAAATCTCACATCTTTTCAAAGGGCAATGGCTCAGCAGTACCAAATTTTCTAGCATTGTAGGGACCCTTAGGGGGAACATGACTGGTGAGTTTCGGGGCCCTAGGCCGAAGAGGTCATAGCCTAGGGTCACAAAAACCTGTTTATTGGGGCTATTTCAATGGTAGTGATGGTGACGTACATAAATCGCAGCAATGGCCGTTAGCAAAGTCAGCAATGGCTCAGCAGTACCAAATTTTCTAGCATTGTAGGGACCCTTAGGGGGATCATGACTGGTGAGTTTTGCCACTGCTGAGCCATTGCCCTTTGAAATGGTGTGAGATTTTGGAACAGTAAATAGGAGGCCCAATGAAAGCCTATGGGGGATTTTACCAATTTTGGACCCCTGTAACTCTGGTTTGCAGAGATGTAGGGACCCCATCTTTGGAATCTAAGTCTAACAATATGTCTTCTACCTGTATGAGACATTTCGTGAGATTCAGACGTTGCTAACGGCCATGGCTGAGATTTATGTACGCCACCATCACTACCATTGAAATAGCCCAAATAAACAGGTTTTTGTGACCCTAGGCTATGACCTCTTCGGACTAGGGGCCCGAAACTCACCAGTCATGTTCCCCCTAAGGGTCCCTACAATGCTAGAAAATTTGGTACTGCTGAGCCATTGCCCTTTGAAAAGATGTGAGATTTTGGAAAGTGAAATAGGGAGCCAATGAAATCCTATGGGGGATTTTACCAATTTTGGACCCCTGTAACTCTGGTTTGCAGAGATGTAGGGACCCCATCTTTGGAATACAAGTCTAACAATATGTCTTCTACCTGCATGAGACATTTCGTGAGATTCAGACTTTGCTAACGGCCATTGCTGCGATTTATGTACGTCACCATCACTACCATTGAAATAGCCCCAATAAACAGGTTTTTGTGACCCTAGGCTATGACCTCTTCGGCCTAGGGGCCCGAAACTCACCAGTCATGTTCCCCCTAAGGGTCCCTACAATGCTAGAAAATTTGGTACTGCTGAGCCATTGCCCTTTGAAAAGATGTGAGATTTTGGAAAGTGAAATAGGGAGCCAATGAAATCCTATGGGGGATTTTACCAATTTTGGACCCCTGTAACTCTGGTTTGCAGAGATGTAGGGACCCCATCTTTGGAATCCAAGTCTAACAATATGTCTTCTACCTGCATGAGACATTTCGTGAGATTCAGACTTTGCTAACGGCCATTGCAGCGATTTATGTACGTCACCATCACTACCATTGAAATAGCCCCAATAAACAGGTTTTTGTGACCCTAGGCTATGACCTCTTCGGCCTAGGGGCCCGAAACTCACCAGTCATGTTCCCCCTAAGGGTCCCTACAATGCTAGAAAATTTGGTACTGCTGAGCCATTGCCCTTTGAAAAGATGTGAGATTTTGGAAAGTGAAATAGGGAGCCAATGAAATCCTATGGGGGATTTTACCAATTTTGGACCCCTGTAACTCTGGTTTGCAGAGATGTAGGGACCCCATCTTTGGAATCCAAGTCTAACAATATGTCTTCTACCTGCATGAGACATTTCGTGAGATTCAGACTTTGCTAACGGCCATTGCTGCGATTTATGTACGTCACCATCACTACCATTGAAATAGCCCCAATAAACAGGTTTTTGTGACCCTAGGCTATGACCTCTTTGGCCTAGGGGCCCGAAACTCACCAGTCATGTTCCCCCTAAGGGTTCCTACAATGCTAGAAAATTTGCCACTGCTGAGTAATTGCCCTTTGAAAAGATGTGAGATTTTGGAACTGTAAATAGGAGGCCCAATGAAAGCCTGTGGGGGATTTTACCAAATTTGGAGCCCTGTAACTCTGGTTTGCAGAGATGTAGGGAACCCATCTTTGGAGCCCAAGTCTAACAATATGTCTTCTACCTGCATGAGACATTTCGTGAGATTCAGACGTTGCTAACGGCCATTGCTGCGATTTATGTACGTCAGACTCGCCACCATTGAAATTGCCCAATAAACAGGCTTTGTGACCCTAGGCTATGACCTCTTCGGCCTAGGACTGCATTGAACGCGACCCACGCATTGTGCGCATTCTGGACAACACCAATTACTGGGTATATACCCTTCTGGATCCACGGTACAAACACAATGTTCCAAAACTGCTTGAAGAAAGAGCCAGACAGGTCAAAATGGAAGAATACCAGCAGGCCCTTGTGGAGACTTTAGAGAGGAGATTGACATCCTCCCCCTCCTCTAGCCAGTTGTACGCCGACAGACTGACTTCCGCAAACCCAGGACGACCAGGAGGGCAGCAAACAACACAAGCCGCAGCTAGTGCCCAAAAGGGAATGGTATCGGCAGTGTCCTTGGAGTGGGAAAATTTTCTGACACCCATGCAGCAGCACACAGAACAGCAAGCGTGCAGATCCACCTCCAACACCGATCGCCTGGAGAAGATGGTCAAGGACTACATGTCAGATGGCGTAGCTGTGTTGAACAATCCATCTGCACCCTTCAACTATTGGGTATCGAAGCTAGACACCTGGCACAAACTGGCAATGTACGCAATAGAGGTGCTGGCTTGCCCGGCAGCCAGCGTTATGTCGGAACGCTGTTTCAGTGCTGCCGGAGGCATCGTCACAGATCGGCGGCATATCCGGCTCTCCACAGAAAATGCAGACCGTCTGACTCAAATTAAAATGAATCAATCCTGGATTGGAAACGACTACGCAACACTCCCGGACCCCAACCAAGTAACATGAACAATGAACATCTGTGATGGGTTAGCGTTTCCGGTCCCTGTTTATTGAACCTCTCATCTGTATTACATTTATGACTGCATGGCGACAAAATGCAAATTGCTATCCGCACGCTTCTTGTCCTCATGCAAGGCCTGGGTTGTTGTGTCTCAAAGCGTGGCCTTCTCCTCCTGCGCCACCCTCCTCTTGTTCCATCACGTGTGCTGCTGCTGGGTTAGCGTTACCGGTCCCTTTTCCTGGAACCTCTTATATGTATTACATTTATGACTGCATGCCGACAAAAAGCATGTTACCTGTGCAAAGAAAACAGACATTTCCCGCATTTAAAAGACAGTTTTCCCTTTGAAACTTTAAAATCGATTTTCTCAAAAACTATAAGCTCTTTTTGCTAAAATTTTTTTCCTCTTGTACCCACTCCCAAGGTGCACATACCCTGTAAATTTGGGGTATGTAGCATGTAAGGAGGCTTTACAAAGCACAAAAGTTCGGGTCCCCATTGACTTCCATTATGTTCGGAGTTCGGGTCGAACACCCGAACATCGCGGCCATGTTCGGCCATGTTCGGCCCGAACCCGAACATCTAGATGTTCGCCCAACACTAGTTTTCATCCCCTAACCCAAGATTCACCGATTTACTGTCCAGGTCTTTAAAAGGCTTAACGTCCTCCCTGCCGAAAGATATTATGGCAGTCCACAGCTTTTTTATTTATAGTGCATGTAAACTTTGACAGCAGTTACGCAAGCAATGTAATGGGTGTTGCACAAATAGCACATCTTGCGTTGTGTACGCAGTGCACGTATCGCTAGAACAACCTGCATTATACAAACAGTGCATGTGCTACGTACATAACGTGAGTTGCACTATTTGTGCAAATGCCTGTTAAGTCACTTGCGTAAACGCTGGTAAAATGTACTGTATCTCCGCTGTGTGTGCACAGAGATTTTACTGGCGGTTTGAGAATCAGGGCCCATAATCTCTATAAAACCAACAAGAATGATTACAATCTCGGATATACGGACATGACACTGTTCACTGGAGACGTAGAGGCGGTGGAATCAGATACAGGAATCATTGCATTTCTTTTTGTAAATACTCCAATGTTGACTTTACTGCTGTTTTGAACATACTGTACAGCTAGATGGTTAAACAGTGTTTGATTACAAACTGAGACATTCTAAGGCTGTACAGGATACCTGAATATGAACTTATTGTGGAGCCTCTGAAGAAGCAGTAAATGTCGCTGCGAAACGTGCATCAAGCAATTAGGGAATGGAAAATGTTAGTGACCAAGATGTTATGTGTAAAAATGCTTTGCTATTTAATAACACATTTCTTGTTATGGCCCCTGTATAAGAATTAAAGATTACTGTTTTTAACTTAACTTGTTGGTATATGCTTCTACACGTCTTACCCACAATAAGCCAAGGTAAGGCAGAGTAGCTGAAAAGGTACTATCAAAATTATTTTGAGTATTTTCTTGCTTGCTGGAGATTTAAAGTGACACTGAAGTGAAAAAAATTATGATCTAATAAATTGTATGTGTAGTACGGATAGTTAATAGAACATTAGTAGAAAGACCATAGTCTCATATTTTTATTTCAGTTTTATAGTTTTTTTTATAACATTGCATCATTCTCTGATATTTGCAGTTTACACAATACACTCAGCATTTAAATGGTTTCACAGAGAAGGCTAATGAACTTTTAAACTCAGATAAGCTCTTTGCACAGATACAAGTGGAGTTTCTTAACTCTTCCTGTACTAGAAACAATATTAGACTCATATCTCTGCTGGTAATGCTTTATTTCTTAGATGTACTACACATACAAATCATTGGCCCATATGCAATTCACTTTTTCTCCTGAGTTCTCTCCTAGGTGATATTTGTAAACTTGTCAATAAAATGCCTGTTAAGCCACCAGAAAGCAAGAAAATGCTCAAAATAATTTTCATAGTACTTTTTCAATTACTTTTTGGTACTTTTTTAGTTGAAAAGTGCTGGAAAGTTATTTAAAATTGAAGATGAAAAATTATCTCCTAGGAAAAAACTCAGGTGAAAAAAGAGAATTGCATATGGCCGATTATATCATAAATTTATTTTCACTTCAGATTCCCTTTAAAGAAAACCTGTACTGAAAAAAGTTCCCCTGGGGGGTACTCACCTCAGTAGGGGGAAGCCTCTGGACCCTATTGAGGCTTCCCCCGTCCTCCTGTGTCCCACGGCGGTCTCGCTGCAGCCCCGGAATGCACAGGAGACAAATCCGACAGCCTGTGCAATATTTACCTTTTGGCTCCAACGGGGGCGCTGTTGTGGCTCTTCTGACGGAGACAGGCGGTAATAGCCGATCTCCGTCTGGTCCGCTCTACTGCGCAGGCGTAGGAAACTTGCGCCTGCGCAGTAGAGCGGCCCGACAGGGATCGGCTATTTTCGCCTATCTACGTGGGAAAAGCCGCAACAGCTCCCCCGCTGGAGCCAGAAGGTAAATATTTACATCGTCGCTGCTCCGGGAGGATTTTCTCCGCCGCCGTGGGACCGAGGAGGACGGGGGAAGCCTGAATAGGATCCGGAGGCTTCCCCCACCCGAGGTGAGTACTCCCTAGTGGAGGTTTTTCATTACAGATTTTCTTTAAAAGGCCTTGGCCCATATGCAATTATTTTTTTCACCTGATTTATTCCCTCAGAATTTAATCTTCATCTACTCTTTAAACTAAATTTTCAGCATTTTACAAATGAAAAAGTACACAAAAGTTGGTGAAAAAGTACTATCTAAATTTATTTTGAATATTTTCCTAATTGCTGGGGCCTTAAAAGGCATTTTATGACAAGTTGTGAAAATATCACCTAGGGGAAAACTCAGGTGAAAAAAGAGAATTGCATATGGGCCATTAACACATAAACAACCTCTTACGACTTCCATGTCAAAAGCATTTCCAGAATTCATCCCTATCTCACACAAGAGGCTACTAAATGCTTGTTCATGCTCTAATCATGGCTTGACTTCTGTAACATTCTACAGTCTACCAAAATAAAACATATCCCAGTGGTAGGAGCACTCAATGGCATGTATTTATTAGCTCAGAGTGCCAAGACCCAGCTTAGATGCTTCTCAGAGCTTATACAAAGCCCCCAAAAAAGGGTTGGCACCACCTTGAAAGAAATTATAGGCTCTTTATTGAAAAATCAGTATAAAATCATCTAAATGTTCACAGCTGTGATCTTTTAGATGATTGTATACTGTTTTTTCAATAAAGAGCTTATAATTACTTTTAAGGTGGTGCCGACCCTCGTTTTGTGTACTGCCTACCAAAATAAAGACTTGCACCTCTCCAGTCCCTACTAAACTCTGCTGCTCTGCTCATCCACCTTTCCTGCCATTCCTATGATGCCGCCCCTCTCTGCCAATCTCTCCATTGGTTGTTAAAGTGGATCCGAGGTGAACTTTTACACATTGCATAATTGTGTTCCTTTCCTATTGTTTATAGGGCACTCCTCAAGCCAAATTACATAGTTACATAGTTATTTTGGTTGAAAAAAGACATACGTCCATCGAGTTCAACCAGTATAAAGTACAACGCCAGCCTGCTCCCTCACATATCCCTGTTGATGCAGAGGAAGGCGAAAAAACCCTTACAAGGCATGGTCCAATTAGCCCCTAAAGGGAAAAATTCTTTCCCGACTCCAGATGGCAATCAGATAAAATCCCTGGATCAACATCATTAGGCATTACCTAGTAATTGTAGCCATGGATGTCTTTCAACGCAAGGAAAGCATCTAAGCCCCCTTTAAATGCAGGTATAGAGTTTGCCATAACGACTTCCTGTGGCAATGCATTCCACATCTTAATCACTCTTACTGTAAAGAACCCTTTCCTAAATAAATGGCTAAAACGTTTTTCCTCCATGCGCAGATCATGTCCTCTAGTCCTTTGAGAAGGCCTAGGGACAAAAAGCTCATCCGCCAAGCTATTATATTGCCCTCTGATGTATTTATACATGTTAATTAGATCCCCTCTAAGGCGTCTTTTTCTCTAGACTAAATAAACCGAGTTTATCTAACCTTTCTTGATAAGTGAGACCTTCCACCCCACGTATCAATTTTGTTGCTCGTCTCTGCACCTGCTCTAAAACTGCAATATCTTTTTTGTAATGTGGTGCCCAGAACTGAATTCCATATTCCAGATGTGGCCTTACTAGAGAGTTAAACAGGGGCAATATTATGCTAGCATCTCGAGTTTTTATTTCCCTTTTAATGCATCCCAAAATTTTGTTAGCTTTAGCTGCAGCTGCTTGGCATTGAGTACGATTATTTAACTTGTTGTCAATGAGTACTCCTAAGTCCTTCTCCAAGTTTGATGTCCCCAACTGTATCCCATTTATTTTGTATGGTGCTAGACCATTAGTACGTCCAAAATGCATGACTTTACATTTGTCAACATTGAATTTCATCTGCCATGTATGTGCCCATATAGCCATCCTTTCCAGATCCTGTTGCAATATGACACTATCTTCCTGAGAGTTGATGATTCTGCACAATTTTGTATCATCTGCAAAAAATAGCAACATTGCTCACTACTGCATCTACTAGGTCATTAATAAATAAATTGAAGAGCACTGTACCCAGAACAGACCCCTGTAGGACCCCACTGCTAACAGTCTCCCATTTTGAGTACGATCCATTGACCACAACTCTTTGTTTTCTGTCCATTAGCCAGTTCCCTATCCATGAACACAGACTCTTCCCCAGTCCTTGCATCCTCAACTTTTGCACCAGACTTTTGTGGGGAACAGTGTCGAAGGCCTTTGCAAAGTCCAAGTATATCACATCTACAGCATTCCCAATATCCATATTAGCATTAACTACCTCATAAAAGCTGAGCATGTTAGTCAAACAGGACCTGTATTTAGTAAACCCATGTTGATGCTGAGAAATAAGATTATTTTCTACTATGAAGTCATGTATAGTATCTCTTAGTAACCCCTCAAATAGTTTGCATACAACTGATGTTAAAGAGGAACTGTAACGCCAAAACGGCCCCTGGGGGGTACTCACCTCGGGTGGGGGAAGCCTCAGGATCCTAATGAGGCTTCCCACGCCGTCCTGCGTCCCTCGGGGGTCTCGCTGTAGCCCTCCGTGCAGTCCGGGCAGCGGTGACGTCATTATTTACCTTCCTGGCTCCTGCGCAGGCGCTCTGATGCCTCTCGGCGCCGAAGTAGGCGGAAATACCCGATCGCCGTCGGGTCTGCTCTACTGCGCAGGCGCAAGTTTCCGGCGCCTGCGCAGTAATGCGGACCCGACGGAGATCGGGTATTTCCGTCTATTTCCGTGCCGAAAGTCGCCACAGCGCCCCCGCTGGAGCCAGCAAAGGTAAATATTGAAATGACAGTCGGCACAGTCGCCGGCTGTTCGGAGGGCTGCGGCGAGACCCCCGTGGGACAGAGGACGGCGTGGGAAGCCTCATTAGGATCCGGAGGCTTCCCCCACCCGAGGTGAGTACCCCCCAGGGGAGGTTTTTGTTGTTACAGAGTCTCTTTAAGCTTACAGGTCTATAATTTCCTGGATCTGATTTTTTGCCCTTCTTAAATAATGGGAAAACGTGGGCTGTACGCCAATCCACTGGGACTCTGCCAGTTGCAAGAGAGTCACAAAAGAAAAGATAAAGGGGTTTATCTATAACTGAACTTAATTCCCTTAGGACCCGAGGATGCATGCCATCCGGGCCAGGTGCCTTGTCTATTTTTAATTTATTTAGTCTTGCCTTCACTTCTTCCTGCGTTAAGTATTTAATATTACAGTTAGAAGATTAAGACTCTTCCGCCTCTGTAGTTTGCAACAGTGCTGTTTCTTTTGTGAAGACAGAAGCAAAGAAAGCATTTAATAACTCTGCCTTACCTTGGTCATCCACCATTGAGTTCCCACCCTCATCCTTTAGGAGTCCTATACAGTCAACCTTTCTTTTTTTAGAGTTAATGTACTTGTAAAACTTTTTTGGGTTAGATTTGATATCCTTAGCGATTTGTTTTTCAGCTTCAATCTTTGCCTGCCTAATTTTTTTTTACAATTTTTATTGCACTCCTTATAATTGCTTAGTGCAGCCTTGGTCCCCTCCTGTTTTAAGACCTCTTAGGCATTCTTTTTCTTTTTGTTTTAATACTCTAATTCCCTATAAACTAAAAAAGCCACGCCCACAGGGTTTCAGAGAGCCTTGGCAGTAGCAAGGGCTCATGGGAGCTCAGTCTGGGCAGGAGGAGGGGGAGGTGTTACTAGCCATTGATTTCAGAGGCAGAGGGGAGGAGGGAGAAGGAGAGGGGGTTAGGCTGATTGCTCAAGATACAGATAAGCCTGCCTCTGTGTAATGTTTACAAACAACATGTCTGCTGTCATTGTATTACAGGAATAAATAATCATATTCTATTAAAACTGTTTGCAGCTAGATTTGCTGTGTAAACCATCTAAACTTTAGATAAGATATATAGACAAGTTACTTGTTATAGTTCATTTTTCATCTCGGATCCGCTTTAATCACCCAATGGAGACAGTTCAAACTCCTAACACTATCATACATGCTCTACATAATTACATCATTAATCTCCAAATGCCATCCCTCCTGGAAACCTTTGCCCCTCGAGGCTCTTCTCACTAGCATCACATCTCCTTTGGAAGTCTCTCCCACCGCCTGTCCATCACGCTTCAAGCCTGGACATTTTCATTGCACCCTCAAGAAATATCTCTTCACACAAGCTTCAAATTTGTTACAACAAAAATCTGGGGCTCATTGCCTCATCTGCTAACCCACTAGTGCCTCCATCTTACTACCCTCTAGATTGTAAGCTCGCAAGGGCAGGAACCTTCGCCCCAGTGTCTCCTGTTCCACTTTACCAAATGAACTCGTACTTTTAAACTTGGTGATTTTTTTTCAAACTACACATCTATTGTATGTACTGTATTTGTACTTGTGTCACTGGTTGGCTTGTAATAGAGATGCGCAACCCCCCCCCCCCCCCCCAAAAAAAAAAAGAAGCAACTTTCACTTAACATTATATAAAAGGCAGGTAGTGGTGGTCTTACCTCCCCATGCTGGTCTCAGTTCAATAAAAAAAACATGATTTCACTACTTCACAATACAATGTGTTTTGTAGGCACAGTCCTGCTTCATGATTGGGCAAATAAGGGAGCAACTAGATCAGGTATGTATGAAGCCAAGCACCTCTGTGAAGAGAGTTTCCCTCTTTTGTCTCCTTGTGTCACTGGTTGTCCTGACTGTACAGTGTGTTGAACTGCTCATGTATCTATGCCCCCTATTGTTGTATGTTTTTGTTATATGAACAACGCTACAGACAATGTTGGTGCAATATAAATTAAAAAATAATAATATTAACCACTTAAGTACCAGCGGTCCCTGCCCCTCTTAAGGACCAGAGACTGCTGGTACCAGAATCGGTGGAATACTGACAAATACCGACGAATCGCCACACATACCCGCCGCCACTGCTATCCACACCGGGAACCTGGGCCACCCACTCTGCCGACTCTATGATGGTAGACTTCCTGTGAGCCGCTCAGGAGCTGCTTTCATTGGCTCCTGACCGTGTCTATCAATGTAAGCCAATGGGAGTTGCTTACACTGATAGACACGGCCAGGGGCCAATGAAATCGGCTCCTGACCGGCTCACAGGGCTCTGCAGTCAAAGAGAAAGTCAGTTGCAGCAGGCAGACAGCAGCGAGATCGTGGTTAATGCCCTCTACCCTTGTGTGCAAGAAGAGTAGTGGATGTGCAGATAACCCGGGAAACTCTCCGTAGACTTCAAGCCCTGTTGGAGGTACCACAAGATGCTGCCGGCTTTGGCTCTATTCTTAGTTTGATCATGTTTTACCTTGTGATATGTTCATTTGTAAGAACACAACTCTCAATAACAAATGTCGGGTATAATTAGAGATTTACCTGTCGGCTTTGTGTAGTGATACTGAACAGGCTGGCCAGCTCACTGAAGCAGACGGAATAGAATGTATTACAGCACCTTGATGAGGGTCTCCAGTGGGGTCTGGAAGTACTGGAGATCAATAGAAGATGATGTACCGACAAGTTTCCTTCTGATGTGCTGGCAGGTCCGTTTAATATTGGATTATCTGTGGGATCCCGTACATGTTTCTCAGCACTTGATTAGATTTCCGGCTATTGGCTGCCAAGTAAAATTTCTTTCAGTGCAGCTTTTAAACAGCTTTTCAATATGACGGGCAACATCGCTGGGCCGGACTATACAGAAGTATGTCAGCTGTAAAGCTGATGATAATTTCAGCCACTGCTCTGGGTCCTTTTAAAGGCCGCTCCAATACAAATGGCGTGGACGCGGGGGCAGCCCCAGGATCACCTAATGCCAATTGGCATGCAGCAGCGTGTTTTGCAGGCGATCGTGCACGCTGATGCGCACGCATATCTGCTTGAATGATGGAGCTTTGCTCAATCATCAGTCTCCCAGCAGCATCTATTTACACTGTACAGCGCTGCGAGCTACTGGGGAAGTCCCCCTGGGAGGCTCAGAAGCTGACGCCTATGACAGCCGATCGCTGTGATTTGCTGGCGGGGGGAGGGAGGGAAGTAAAAATGATTTAAAAAAAGTTACATTTATTTAATAAAAAATATTTATAAAAAGCAACTATCAAGGCAAAACACGCTCTAGGAGACAGTCTGTCCGCTGTAGCGCTTGGCATATGCTTATTTCAGCTGAATGAGGTGAGACACTCTTAAACACTTACATGCTGTGATCTGCACTATCCAAGCAGCAGCAGCAGATATGACCTGAAATATTATGTATAAAATAGCATGTTTTGCTTGTTTTCTTTATCTTTGTAAAAGTAGATTGGCATTCCTGGCTTTCTGCTGTAAGTAGAGCTGTTCCTTACCTTTGTCCTTCCCAGCGAGGCTTTGTAAAGGGTGGAACCTACTCCTTATTGCTAAGTTTCACCTTGTGCTTGGTTTTTCTTTGTAATCCTGCTAACTTAGTACTTGGCCCAAAAAATTCTAAAAGCTCTAAAAGATCCCAATAGAAACTGGATGGTTAGTTTAGTTAAGATGTCTCTAATCTTGCCCTTTTGTTTTTCTGTTATGCAGTTTTCTACAGTTTTCTACACTGCTATTTGGACTTGTGGTCATTTCTTTGACCTAACTTCCTCCAATTTTATTTTTCAACGCATCTCCTATGTAAACAATAGCTATATTACTCTTCTAAGATTTCATGTCCTTATAATTTACTGTAACCCGGTTAATGTTGCACTATGTTTCATCATGTTATGGTACGCTTTTATTGTACATATATTGTTACTTTGAAAAAAATTGCACTTTTGATACACCCCAAAAAAATGTCTCCTTATAAGTTCACCTACATTATTGGTTACATCTTGGAGACAATGTGGATTGGACTTAAAATGAGAAGATGTTAGCTAGCACACAGCATCATCCACAATACAGAAAACAGGATGAAATTGGGTGGCATTACCTACCCGGTTTATCAACTCTCCCACCATTCCTGTCCAAGAACCATTCGGCTCTGGGGCTCCGTACAGTCCATCTTCCACAAGCTTTATCTTGTAATTGAACCTCAGGAGAGCGGCTAACTCCATTAACATCTCAGCGCAGAAGCCCTCGTATTGGTCATTGCCGGATAATTGCCGAAAATTGGCCTTACGCATCATGTAAGGGTTCTCCTGAAGAGAGAGAAGATGAAGGATCATGAACAAGTAGTAAAGCAGACACTTAGACAGAGGCCTGTCTCGAACCTTTAGGTAATGAGGAGATATGACTGCAACAGTGTCATTATCACATCAAGGAGTTCATTTTAGAATGAAACAAGTGAGATGTGATTTAGTGTTAAGCCTTTTACACCTTCTAGATGGTTCTCCGCCAAGGCGGACCGTCAAGGCTATCTCTTCCAAGGAACTACCATTTGTATGGTGGCCCCAAACCTCTCTGGTGCATCTCAGACAGATCCAGTGTGCCGAATCATCTCGGCCGAGTGCAGGTTGGGACCACTGTTCTCCTTTGCTACCTCTCCCACTCTGTTGTGCGCCACGTGTCATCACCCTACCCCACTCCAAAGCAACAGAACACACTTGAACAGCATTCCACTGTGAACCAGAGATGGATTACTATGTAATGGGCTTCCAGGCAAGGTGCTAGATTTGGGGAACCCTTGTGGTCCTTTTGGTAAGCAGTATTGGAGAGAGGACAAAGAAAGTGGCAGATGGGCCGCTTGACACCCACTAGGCCCCAAGCACCTGTGTCGATTGCCTGGTGGATGATCCTACTCTGCTGTGAACAGTCACTGGAGGAGTCCCAACCCCTGTGGGCGACCGTAGACAGATGTCAAGCGGGCCATCTGCCACACCTTTAGTCGTGGTGAACCTTCAGCAGAGTTGAGGAATGAACTCTTTTCTGGTTAAACTCTTATTTTCTGGTTGAACTTGATGGACGTATGTCTTTTTTCAACCCAAATAACAATGTAAATATGGATGTTTTGGGGTCTTACCCCACGTGTACGAGGAGTATACTATAATTGGGGTCTGATCCCTGGCACAGAATATTACCACACTACTGAATGAGGATGCGTCTCATGGATAAGAGCCACGTAAGTTTTAAAGTGGATCTGAGATAAACTTTTACTCATTGCATAATTGTGTTCCTTTCATATAGTTTATAGGGCATTCCTCAAACCAAATACTTTTTTTGTTCTGTTTTAATACTCTAATTCCCTATAAACTAAACAAGCCTCGCCCACAGCTCCTTTTGTGCCTTGGCACTGTAGCAAGGGCTTATGGGTGCTCAGTCTGGGCAGGAGGAGGAGGAGGTTACTAGCCATTGATTTCAGAGGCAGAGGGGAGGAGGGAGGAGGAGAGGGGACTGAATTTACACAGAGGCAAGCTGATAGCATCTCCAGGCCTTAGCCTGTGACAAGGTGACAAACAGAACATGGCTGCTGTCATTGTATCACACAAATAAATAATCATATTCTGTTGAAGCTGTTTGCAGCCAGATTTGCTGTGTAAACTAAATCTAAACTTTAGGTAACATATATAGACAAGTTACTTGTTATAGTTAGTTTTTCATCTCGGATACGCTTTAAGGTGCCCTTTAACAGTACCATTTTTATTACGATGAAAAGTAATCGGTAGATAATTATCGATTGTTCCCATAAACATATTAGGGCATTTTCTCTATTCCAATTCTATTTTAAAATCCAACATTCGGATCGATTACATTTTCTGATTCAAGCGACCATAGAATCATTGTACATCGATTTTCGCCTCACCCTGACCAGTTTTCTGTACAATTCGATAGTAAAAATTGTGAGGAAAGGTCACATCTCATGAAAAAATTGTACCGTTAATGGGCAACTTAAGAGTACCAGCTTTGAATGAAGTTAGATTTGCATGAATGTGCTTTTTCAATTTTCGCAGTAGATCACAGCATTCTCTGATTGGTCCAATACTACCAAGTATTTCCGAATTTCCATAGTTCGGAAATTGAAAATACTCGGTAGTATTGGACCAATCAGAGAATGCTGTGATTTACTACAACAATCGGAAAACCATGGAGATTTTAGACCTATCAGAAGACTCAAAAATGCTTGGTGGTATCAGAGTCTTGTGATTGGTCTATAATTACCGCAACAATCTGACTTTCATGGAAATTTTTTGCATTCGCTGATTTGTCCAGTGCTTCCAATCTGGAAGTATTTAGCCAATTACAATAACTATTTAGACGTTTCGGAAAGTTGGATTACCGTTGGTATAGTGCGGTATCAGTAATCGGCATTTCCAGAAATTGGAGTTTCAGCGGAATCGGAAATCACATTCCCGACCATCCCTAGCCCCTTGTGGGCCCTCTGGTCCGTGGGGCCCTGGTGCGGTTGCAACCTCTGCATCTACTATTGCTACGCCGCTGCATACTCCTTATAAAATGCAAACAAGGTGCTTAGGAGCATCTGCTTTGATCCTGATTTACTAGGGCTTCTACAGAGATCTCCAGTGGTTGTACTGGCAGAAGTGAGAGTTGAGAGAGCTAGTTGTTATGCTGCAAGTAGCAGGGCCGGATTTACTATAAGGCACTGTAGACATGTAGGCAGTGGAAAGGCGTCTCACTTCCCTCCCCGAGTGCCTCTCTCCCTCCTTCCCTATGCAGAGTCCTAGTGAGAGTGTAAATGAGAGGTTACTTACCTAGCACTCGGCATTCCACTGACAATATCTACCTTCAGTCAGGGGCAACACTAGCTACTTCATACTGAGGTTCCTCTAGCTACCTAATACTTGGAGTCATCTCTAGCTACTTAATATTGAGGGTACTTTAGGCTACTTAATTCTAAGGGGCACCTGTAGCTACATATGATGGGCAAGGGAAGTAAGGGAGAAAGACATCTGGGCCTGCCAGCACACTTGCGGTGCAGTGGGGGGGGGGGGGGGGGGGGTTGTAGGTTAAAGAGACTCTGTAACAACATTTTGAACCTTATTTCTTCTATCCTATAAGTTCCTATACCTGTTCTAATGTGCTCTGGCTTACTGCAGCCTTTCCTATTTGCACAGTGGCTGTGTTATCTCTGTTATATGATCTAATCTTCTCTCCTCTGTTGGGTCTGTCGGGCTCAGGCAGGAATGTGCTGTGCTGCTTGTGATTGGATAGAAGCTATACACACCCTCTCCAGGCCCCCTGCACACTCTATATGACTCACACACTGAGCTACTCTCAGCCTATGACTTGCCATGTCTTTTGTTTGTAAACACTGCATAAAAATGGCAATTACAAGCCAGGATTGCAGCAGGGAGTGGCAGAAACAGCACAGAGGGGCCCAGGAGAACATAATGAATAGAATGGTATGCTTTTTATTGTAAGAATTTTACAGTGCAGATTCTCTTTAAGGAAGACAAAGTCTAAGGGGCCAGGACATTTGTGCCTACAGGCTCTTGTGAGGTAATACACTTTACTGGTGGTAGTGATAGGTGGTTGTACCGTCAGCAGTAAAATGTTTAAAAAAGTTTTCGCCACTGGCCCCAGTGTGAAACTACAAAAAGAAAAAAAAAACACTTCCAGTAATTCAGCCATGTTCCAGTATGGTCCGGAAGAGTGCTGCAATATTTTGTAGCCCGATTGTAGTCAATTTGTTTTTTCTGTTACAATCCAGTCCAGGTTTGCTGGATTACTTACAATCTTTCCACTAGAGAAGTCTGGCGATCTCGGGAGATGCTTTAGTAAATCAGGCGCAGTGAGTCAATCAGCAAGGCAAGGAAACAGTCTGTACACAAATTAGGCGGGTTAACTTGCCAGAAAGCCATAATTAGATGGAGAAGAGGGAAACCGGTTGGCAGATGCACTGTATCTATCACCAGGTATCATTACACAAATTATGTGGGTAAGCAAGGATGCCATAATTACAAGCAGATGTATGGAGGGGAAGAGAATGCAGACAGCCCCAACAAACAGCTCTGCGGTTAAATATGAAAGGGAACCTGAACCGTGTGAAATTATTTAAAATAAACACAATGTACCTGCAAAAAAAATGACATACTTACCTTGCCGTCGGTTCCTCTCAGAAGCTCACCATTTTCTTCTAACAACGATTCCTTCCCGTTCTGACAATATTTTGTTAGAACTGAAATATATCAGTTGCTGTCAGTTATAACTGGAAGGACAATATTTGTGTGAGAGATGGCAGGCACTCGGGTAATGCTGCAATGTGCAGGTAACTGTACACGTACACCCAGCTAAACTATGTGCTCAAGACAAAAAGCAAAGTCTATGCAAAACATCCAGGAAGTGTGAAGTGTCTGGAACTATAGTTTATTAGTAGCAAAAAAAGAACAAACATCCTGTGGCATGACGCAGTTGGAACAACATAGTGTGCAGTTGAAGACTGACATTACATCAGAAATGTGTCATCACATAAGTGGACCGATTGGCGCCCACACCTGCAACCTCCCCACACCCAGGTACAGCATGGAACACTCTTGTGATGATCCACTTATGTGATGACACATTTCTGATGTAATGTCAATCTTCAACTGCACGCTATGTTGTTCCAACTGCATCATGCCACAGGATGTTTGTTCCTTTTTTGCTACTAATAAACTATAGTGCCAGACACTTCACACCTCCTGGATGTTTTGCATAACTGGAAGGACAACTAATGAGCAAGGCAATGTCCATGTTTCCCTCTGGCTCACATGGGCAATATTACTGTTTAACAGTATTCTGACCAAAAAACTGTTATGGGGTAATGGCCATTTTTTAAATGGAGGAGGGAGAATTCCATTGATCACAGTGGACAAACAGGAGGCAGGAGAGGAGAAAGAGATTGACTAGTAGACTATATGGTAGGTAAGTATGACCTGTGTATGTTTATTTTAACTTTTAATTTTATAGTTCACGTTTGCTTTAAGTCAATAAACAGAAAAATGAACACTTTGGACACATAGATCATTGTAAATCCAGGTCTTTGATATTTCATCTTTCTTTTCTTTTCTTTTTTTTTCAAGCTCCTAAATAATTTTCTAAACTGCTGAGCTGCAGCTGCAGTCGTAAAATACAATACGTCTCTATGGGAAAACCATAATGTAGTAGAAGATTGACATTTTCAAAGTACCAGCTCCTGCCACCTGTGTGCCCTCTGTAGACAAGTGACAGGGGGATGAAATCTATTTCTGGAACTAACAAGCTGTCACACCTGCAGATTGTGATCTGCTGATGAAGGGAGGGTACATAGTGATTAGAGATAAGCAGGTCTATTCACCACAGTAACAGATCAGTACAGGATGACACCATGGATGGCTGAACCATCACATCATACAATTTTCTGTTAGATTCTTCTGTTAGATTTACCTACAACATGGAAAAAAGCTATTTGGCAGGAAAATCTAAGAGAGAATCTAACAGAAAATTGTATGGTGTGTACCTAGACAGCAGATGGAGAGATAGAGTTTAGGCTCGGTTCACATTAGCATTTGCCAACGGAAACAGCAGCAGGACCCAATTTTCCGGACCGTTTCGCTCAGC
Organism: Hyperolius riggenbachi; assembly: GCF_040937935.1. Lineage (NCBI taxonomy): Eukaryota > Metazoa > Chordata > Amphibia > Anura > Hyperoliidae > Hyperolius > Hyperolius riggenbachi. Next base: position 331,741,331 of record NC_090651.1, read on the forward strand.
GGAACGGAAACGGAAGGTTTTGCAGCACAATAGGATCCTATGGAAAACTGACGTTTTACAGCACACTGGCTGTAAAAACGGACCGTTTTCCCGGATCCAGATGGCTGGATCCATACCTGCCGGCTCCAGAAAAATACGCAGATGTGAACCTGGCCTAACTTGGAGAACCACACTTCACCTGGTTCCCTCCCATCTCTTAAAGGGGAACTGTATCAAGAGGTATGTGGAGACTGCCATATTTATTTAGTTTTAAACAATGCCAGTTGCCTGGCAGCCCTGTTGATCTATTTGGCTGCAGTAGTGTCTGAATCACACACTCGAAACACGCATGCAGCTAATCTTGTAAGATCTGACAATAATATCAGAAACACTTAATCTGCATATGCTTGTATATTATCTATCTACAGTTTTCCTTTGATTATTGCTGTAATTAAAATGTAAACATCCCGGCTCTTCAGATCTGGATACCTCTGCACTGGGCAAATGAAACAACAGTTTAGGGACCACTATCACAAAAAGATGTAAAATACATGTAAACACATACAAATAAGAAGTAGGTGTCTTTTAGAGTAAATGAGCCATGAATGACTTTTCTTCTGTGTTGCAGTCACAGTAGTAAGTAGAAATCTGATGGAACTGACATGTTTTTTACTAGTCCATCTCTTCATGGGGGATTCTTAGTATTTCATTTATTCTTTACCAAAGTGTTTTAGAAAACAATGAGAATACCCCATGAGGAGATAGGCTAGTCCAAGAACCTCTGAGTTCTGTCAGATTTCTACTACCTTCTGTAAGTGACAGCAACATATAAAAAGTCATTCCCAGCTCATTTCAGGCATAGGTAAACAAGGCAGATGCCTTGGGAACCACCTACTGATGAGGGCAGCACAGAACCATGGTAAGGACATTACAGATAGAAGGATGTGCCCAAGAAACAGGTTAAATGGAAGGCAAATGTTGGCTTCCCTTCCGAAGGAATTATCAGCCAATCCTCTATAATAAACCCCTGTGTCCCTGCGTGTGCTGTCTTTGTGTAGCTGGTCCGTGCTTTTTGCTACTGTGCATGTGTGCAGCACGGACCCAGCCTCACAGAGACAGGAGGACGGAGCCAGGGAGCCAGGCGGGCGTGTGAGCGGGCGGCCGGGTGCAGTACATGCGGCGGGCGGAGGCAAAAAACACAGACCCTAGAGCCCGTTTTTAAACGGGCTTGGGTCTGCTAGTGAGTTATAAAGGTAGATTAATTCAGCACTTAAAAAATAATACGTTTCATGGGTAGCAACCCTTCTTCCTCAGGTCATTGTAGTGCTTTAATTGGCTGTATACAGGTGAAACTCCATAAATGTGAATATTGAGCATAAGTCCATTTATTTCAGTAATTCTACTTAAAAGGTGAAACTACCGGTAATATATGAATAGGAACCCTTTGCAGTTGCTTTGGATGAATTAGCTGATTGGAGTCGGACACTTTGCGCCTAGAATATGGAACATTTTCACAAGTCTAATGGTCTGAGATTTGGATTTGGGGGTTTTCCTAAGCTGGAAGCCATAATCATCGAAATTATAACAACTAAAGGCTTGAAATATCTCGCTTCGCACATAATGGGCATGAGTGACATATTTTCCTCTGTTTTCAGCTTATCCACGTTACTTTTGTAAGCTCCAAAGAGAGCAAAAATATAATTAAGGCTATTTTTATCAAAAAGGTGATAAATACGTCATTTAGGAGACGTTTTGTGAGTAGAGTCCAAAGAGTCTATTTCATATATTAGTTTCACCTTTTAAGTTGAATTACTGAAATAAATGGACTTTTGCACAATATTCTAATTTTTTCGAGTTTCACCTGTATAATAGTGATGAGCAACTAAAAATGACAACATAAAATGCATGATCTTTTTTAAGTGACAAACTTATTGGTTGATAATTCCTCGAAAGGTAAAGCCAACACTAACCTTCCATTCTAACCTGTTTTTTATTCATTTTATTACATCTTAGGTGACTCCTTCCATCTGTGTTATAAACCTGTGGGTTTGTAAAATTTTCCTAAACAGTTTTCTTGGAAACCAACTGCAATCGGGCTAGAAAATATTGCAGTACTCTTTTGGATCATACTGGAACACGGTTGGAAGGTTTTTTTTTCTTCTTTTTGTAGTTTCACACTGGCACCAGTGGGGAAAACTTTTTTAACCACTTCACTGTGCACAGAGGAGCCTGACCCATCCTGAGTGGGGGAGAGTTTATCCCACAAACTTTCAGTGGTGGCTGCTCTATTAGCAACCTGGGTTTGTGAGTACCCCCTCTGCTTACTACTAATCAATCTACCTTAAACTTACTACACCACATTGGACTCAGGGCCGTTTCTTTGGCAGTGCCGGCAGACTGGCAAGTAGAAGAAGGGGGGGGTTCAGGCAGAAGGACATAACCACTAGGGAGCTGGTGACGTGCGGTGCAGCCAAACGAAAGAAGATTACCAGTGCAATCATCTTCCTTGACTCCTCCTGGGCTGCCTGCGTCGGACGTCAAGTCATCATCAAGTCATCACCGCGTGATGACACCTGATGTCCTTTAGCGGTACTACAGGCTGTCAGTGTGCGGCGCCCATTCAGGAGTCGGCTTTCTGGGCTCTCTTCGTCTGCGTGTTTTCCTGGTCCCTGCTCCCTCCTGGATGAGCGGCTGGTCACTAGTAAGTAGGCAGATCTACTTGTAACCTGTGGCTGTATGACTGTCCCTAAAGAGAAAGGGTTTGCAAGTCCATAGAACAAAAACATTGTTTTTTATGGAATTCTTACATGCAAATCTTGATCAAGTAAAGCAACTGGTGGAATTACTAGAGTACACAGGTTATTGCCTTCTCGTCACCCCCTCTACATAACAATTATGTAGAAAGTAGCTAATTTAAAGAGGAACTTCAGTGAAAATAATTCCTCTCCCTGATTTACATTCTGACATTTATAACGTGGTGAAATTTTTACTGCTGGCAGGTGATGTCAGTGGAAGGAGACACTGCTTGCTTTTTTGGCAGTTGGAAGCATCTGTAAACAGCTGCTATTTCCCACAATGCAACAAGGCTCCCACAGTGTGATGTCAGAACCATGGTCCTGACATCACACTGTGGGAAGGGTTTCACCACAACATCAGTCATACAGAGCCCCTGATGATCCATTTGTGAAAAGGAATGTAAAAGGGGGTATCAGCTACTGATTGGGATGAAGTTCAATTCTTGGTTACGGTTTCTCTTTAACCACTTGCCGACCGCCCACTCATAACGTGCGTCGGCAAAGTGGTAGCTGCAGGACCAGCGACGCACATATGCGTCGCCGGCTGCAGGCTAATTAATCAGGAAACAGCCGCTCGCGCGAGCGGCTGTTTCCTGTCAATTCACGGCGGGGGCTCCGTGAATAGCCTGCGGGCTGCCGATCGCAGCTCGTAGGCTAAATGTAAACACAAGCGGAAATAATCCGCTTTGTTTACATTTTTACAACGCTGCTAACAGTAGCAGCGTTGTACTAGATCAGCGATCCTCGGCCAATCAGCGGCCGGGGATCGCTGTCACATGACAGGCAGGAGCCTGTTAGAGGCTGCACAGGAAAGATCCGTTCCTGTGCAGCCTCCGATCTCCGGGGCAGGGAGGGAGAAGAGGGAGAGGGGGAATCCTGCCGTGGAGGGGGCTTTGAGGTGCCCCCCCCGCCACCCACACGCATGCAGAAGCGATCAGACACCTCTAGCACATCATCCCTCTAGTGGGGAGAAAAGGGGGGCAATCTGGTCGCTCTGCCTGTTATTTGATCTGTGCTGGGGGCTGTAGAGCCCACCCAGCACAGATCTTAGAAATCAGCACTGGTCCTTAAAGGGACACTTAAGCCAGAAAAAAAAAAAGAGTTTTACTCACCTGGGGCTTCTACCAGCCCCCTGCAGCAGTCCTGTGCCCTCGCAGCCACTCACTAATCCTTTGGTCCCCCGCTGCCAGCTAGTTTCGTTTTTGCCGACAGGCCCGTCAGGACCATTCCCGACTGTAATTAGCGCTATTGCGGACTGCAACGCGTACAAAAATATGCGTTGCCACATTACAAACGCATAGATATGCGGCAACGCGTAATTTTGTACGAGTTGCGGCCTGCAATAGGGCTAATTACAGTCGGGAATGTGGAAAAAGCTATGCATGGCCAGTCCTGACGGGCCTGTCGGCAAAAATGAAACTAGCTGTCAGCGGGGGACCAGAGGATTAGTGAGTAGCTGCGAGGGCACAGGACTGCTGCAGGGGGCTGGTAGAAGCCCCAGGTGAGTAAAACTCCTTTTTTTTCTGGCTTAAGGTTCACTTTAAGGGGGGGGTAAAGGTTGACTCCTGAAGTGGTTAAGGGGAACTCCTTGCAGTACTCCTATTTGTGAAAATCTAAATGACAATACTGTTCTCTACCGTAGCATTTTCCTGGAGGAGTTATTTATGTATCCAATATACATGAAGATGCAGCTTTATACCTTCTACCACATCATGGGCTTGATTCACTAAACCGTGATAACTAATATCACGGTCTCACTAGCGTTTTTGCGTTTCCGCGCAAAATCGTGAATTTTCGCGCGCAATTGCAAATTTAGTTTAGTGAATCAAGCCCCATGTGTGACATGGAACCCAGTCAGTCACCAAAATGGGCAAAAAATGGCATCATAATGAAGGGTTGTGATATATGATTAACCACTTGAGGACCACAGGCTTACACCACAGGCCCTAGTGACCGGGTGATTTTTTACAATTCAGTACACTGCAGCTTTAACAGTGTGCTGCACGGCCATACAACTTAGCACACAAATTAATCTGCCTTCCTTTTCTTGCCAACAACAGAGCTTACTGTTGGTGGCATCTGATTGCTGCTGCCATGTGTTGTTGTCTTTTTATTAATTTAATTGTATTATTTTTTATAATAGTATATTTTTTTTATTTATGCCTCTCCCCTATCCCTCCCTCCCCCCTGAGATCCAATCACCAAGATCGCCTCTCATAGGCATTAGCCTAAGAGAAGGATCGCTTTTTGAGCCTCTCGTGGGGACAGCTCAGTGACAGGGCCGTCCCCCGTACAGCGCTGCACTAGATCGCAATTTTGGCCATTTTTCTTTTCTTTTTACAGCCTGCCAGCAGCGATCGTGACTGGCAGATGTGGTGGTCCTGAGGGAGCCACCTTCCCGACGCCGATCGGCGGTTGGTAAGGGGTTAGGAACCATAGTGAAAATAATAAGTAAACATTTACATTCTAAAATTTATCACAGGTGGTAAAAAGCTTTAGTCCTTTCAGGGGATCTCTGTGGACTCTGTGGACTGAGAATTCTGAAGCCAGTGAAAATAATAGCTGGTCTACCAGAATGCTCTGGGAGGAACATTCCGCATAGCTAAACTGCCTGGGCTAAGCATCACTGGGAAGAGATGGAATCGGCCCCTGGATCGCTCTAGGGGCCCTGCCGTTGTGGAGGCAGCGGAGTGGGTGAGCTGTGGCGGGATCGTCGGGAGCAACGAGGGAGGCGAGAACGCGTGGCGTCGTTGTATTGTGGTCTGCACCCTGGTGGCCAGATGGCCATCGGAGCAGGTCATGGATTTCAATTAGCGCGGTCCTTAACTAGTTAATAAATAAAGACTCTCTTTAGAAAGAGAAGGGGAGGGGGAAGGAGAAGAGAAAAAAAAAGGGGGGGGGGGGGAAGACCTTGTAGGTGGACATTTCACTCTCCCAGATTCTCACATTGAACAGCCTCACACATAGATTAGGTTAAAAGGCAGTGTGGGCAGCAAACTTAAGGCATGGAGTGGTTTTGTAGGGTGCCCTTGATTAAGGGATATGATTGTTTGGTTTTGGTTAGGTTAAACTGGTATTCTGAATGAAGGGTGGGTTTCGAAAGCTGAAGGGAGAGTGGATGATTTGAATATTATGAGTGTGGTATGTTGGTACTTATTTGGTCTACCACATATATGGTCCACCTATCGATATGTACATGTGGTATGGTGTAGGACATTTACGAGTGTGGTATGTTGGTACCGATTTGGTCCATTGCACGTTTTGGGGATCGAGTGGAGAAAAGACTTATTAATAGGATTATTCATATTTTTCTTTTTTGTTTTGTGCGTACATATTTTTATTACATCTTTCTCATTATGAATAATAAAAGGTAAAATCAAACTGTGATGCAAACTATACCCAAACATGGGAGTGCTTTAATTAAGCTGTCACTTCTCTTGGGTGCAGTACCATGGGTACGCTATGTGAAAAAAAAAAAAATCACTGGGCATGTCCTGATCCTGATCTTACATGACAGCGCAAGTAGCTGTGAATAAATAATAGTTTACACTGCATGGTTCTTTACCTCCTCCTCTAGCAGGTGGTGCTCTAGGCAAGTGGATAAGTTGCCTATGCTCAAAAATGGGCCAGGGATCATCTGCCTGTTGAAGCAAATAACTTGGAGAAAATTGCTGAGTTTGCCTCATAACTACGGAAGCTCACGAATCAGTTAATCTCATGGCTTGTAAGAGTCAGCAGTCCCGAAAAAAAGGGCAAAAGTTTTTGATTACCACAAGAAAGGGGAACAAACAACACATAAAACTGCTGAGGGATAAACAACCTAAAAATAAATGCACTGAAAAATTAGACTGTCAGACCGGATCCTATAAACTTCCCGAATACAGCCTGCAATGAAAAGATAGCATCTAGAGCTTCCACAGAAAATTTACAGAGATGGTAAAATATTTATATAGAAATCAGACCAAGCTGCATAAAAATGCTGCCAGATGATGAAGATGTAGGTGACAGCTCAGAGATAGCCCAGGATGAGGTGATTCTGCAAGGTTGTCTGAGAGCAACGCACCAGAATCGTGGTGACCACCAGAGTCTTGTTCTCCAAGGTGTCCGACACATTGATGTCCAGGCTGGTGGCATTCATTGCCAACGTGCGGTTAGAATACCAGACCCCAACCTGAAGAGAAAAAAAATGATATAGGATATACTGTAAGTACAATAGCCATTAGGGATGATCAATGAGATGCAAATAATTCCAGGTTTGTGCAAATGTATGGAGATTTTTATGCAAATATATGCAGCTTGAAAATGGACCAATCAAGTCGCACCCAGGTTTGAATTGATTGGTCCATGTTCAAGCTGCATATATTTGCATAACAATCGACATAAATTTGCATCTCATTGATCATCCCTAGTAGACACTTCTGACAAGAGATTATAGTACAAAAAAAGAGTAAAATATACGTATAAAAGTCTATGCTAAGTTTAGTAAAACTGGGCTGTAGTGACTAATATTCAGGGATAGTCTTATTTATAATTGGGCCCCCGAGTAAAATGAATCTGGAGCCCCCATGTCAGATATTGTTCTCCCCTCCACCTAGAGTAGCATTAGGGGCACCTGGAGGTGCATGCCAGCCAAGACAAGTGAGTCCCTATTGTGCCAAAAACATTGCAGGAGACAACTAGAAAACCAATAAAATAAAAACAATAAAGAGGTGGCCTACCTCTCAAACGACACTAAAGGGTATTGTAAGTAATATTTATTTTACAAAACACATTTTTAGCAATGTTTTATTTTGTTTTTATTTTATTGGTTTTTAGCTGAGTTTTATCCTTTCTGGGGGCCTCTTCTCTCCTGTTGTGCAAATCACCCGCCTTCGGGGGGGTTGGTCTATAGTGATTTGGCCACTATCAGTACCAATACCTTTTCAAGATCGACCACCCTCAATAGGCCACGTTTGGGAGACCCGAGTGGAGATGGGCTATAACTCTCCACCTGTCTGATGTGGTTGGTTGAACCTTCGTGCATCCCACCCTTGTGAGTACTATTTCATCTTTTTGATTTTCACCTTTAGTGGCATATTACACTAATTAGCTCCCTTTGTCTCTATGGTTTTTCCCTAAGGTGTAAAGTTACCTGATCCCTTCGTCGATGTCGGCTGTGATGTTGGTACTCTTTACTTCTGCAGTATGTGTTAAAGCTTACCAAGTAAGGTTGGCTAACAACAGTCCACTCTTGGTAATATGAATGACTAGAATGTCTCTCCATTGCATTACACGGTCCAAAAACACAAGTTACTCATCCTTCAACCGACTTACCTCCCGGTGACCATCTCCTGCCTTCTCCAGGATGCGCAAAGTGTAGTTTGTCCTCTGGCCTTTGCTGTTAAACTCTACCCGCCCAGTCAGTCCATCATACTCTACCTAGGAGGTGGAAAACAGGAGACAACACTGATAAATATTGTTTAGATTTAATAGAAGCCTGAGCTGTTGCATTATTACCTGGACACAAAACATGACTGATTCATTTATCAGCTGCCAGTTAATTAATCAGTTAATTAATCATCAGCTCTCCAACCTGATGAGCTCTGTTAAAAGATCTGTTCAGTCTAGTGTTTTGTTTTTAATTTTAAAGCGGACCTGAACTCAGAACTTCCTCTTTGTTCTAAAAGATCATCAACAGCCTAATAACCTTTACAGAAAAACATGTATTTGTTACAGCTGATACAAATTCTGCAATAAATCTGCAGTGTGTCTACTTCCTGCTTCCATTGAAGCAGACATAGGGTTAACATCCGGTGTTTACAAATTAGCTGGTCTGCCGACAGCTGACACGGGGAGAGATCAAATAACAGTAGTGATTAGTCACAGATGAGGGGGAATCAGAGACAGGCTAAACTCTGTAAATACATACAGGGTGCATTTCTCTGTTTTCCTTCTGTCCTGTGCAAGAGTTCAGGCCCACTTTAACCGTCTGTAACGGTGACCATGGCCTCAATTCACTAAGCGTTATCAAACACTTTATCGGACGTTTGATAATTTAACTCATGAGTAAAATCTAATTTTGAATTCACTAAGGTGTTATATATTCATCGAATGTTTTATCGATAAAATATTCAATAAATCTTTAACACCTGTGAATTCAAAATTAGATTATACTTATTAGGTAAATTATCAAACATTTGATAAAGTGTTTGATAAAGCTTAGTGAATTGAGGCAGGAAACACACTTGCAGCAAAATTACGATTTTGCTAAATTTCGCGTACATTTTCGCAATTTCGCCTATATGTAATTACGATTTGCAAACTGAATTGATTTCATAGTCATTCAAAATTTCTCAGATTTTGGAGGTTAATAGCACAGCCCCCATACACGCTGCTGACACCATAAGTGCTACCTATGTTAAAGGGAATAGTGGTTACAAGGGAAAAAAATAATTTTCCAAAAAGACCGTATAGTTTTTGAGAAAATCGACTTAAAAAATGCAAAGAAAAATGTTTTTTAAACTTGGAAAAATGATAGTTTAAAAACCATTTTTCTTTGCATTTTTAAAATCAATTTTCTCAAAAACTACTATGTCTTTTTGAAAACATTTTTGACTTCTATCTCCTTAACATATGTACCAATTTTGGTAGCAATAGCATGTATGGGGGCTTTGCTATTAACTGCCAGCCGGCACAACATTTCACGAAATTGCGCAAAAATTATGCGAAAAAATCACGTGAAATTATGAAATACTACTATTACATATGAAATCAATTACGATTTCCCCTGAAATTTCGCATTACGATTACGATGTGAAAATGCGAATTTCGATGTGATCACTGACTTGCAGAGCTGTTTTCCTTTGCGTTTACCAGGTTTCCGTTGGGTTTTGCATTTGTGTCTAACACGTGCGTTTTTTGTGTGCGTTTCCGCATTTATATGGCATGTACTACCATGCAATGTGCAGGAAAAAGCAGAAAACTGTGCGTTCAGAAAACAGGAAAAAAAAAAGCAAATGTGCACAAACGGACGCAGCGCACACATTTCTTGCGCAAGGCTATTGACTTCTGTAGCCTTTACAAACGTGTGCGTTTTGCTGTTCGCGACAAAATGCGCAAAACCACATGTAGTGTGTTCCCTGTCTGAGGCACATCTGGCTATAGTCTTTTTTCAATCACATGCCTGGAATTAATATACACATCAGGTATTCTGAGACTCTTTAGCTGCATACTTGGTTCAGGTGAGCCACTTAGAAAGTCAGAGGATACAGCAATCCAGCCAGCAAAGTACAGAATTAGTTTCCTCAAACAGAGATTAATTGCAGGTCATCCACTAACAGCATGAGTCCAAAACATAAGACATAACACTACACTTCAGGACAGTGAATGGAGCAATACAAATCATTCATTCTGCCCTAGTATGCACCCATAGCTGTCGCTTAATAGTATAGTATATAGCCTTCTACAGAGTCATTTACTGCAGTGAATTTTGTATCAGGATTATTGCCATTTACTGGCTAATGCCTATATTGTATCATCCTGATTCCAAACTTCCTGCTTTAACTAAAAGGAACACTATCGTGAAAAAATGTAACATTTTAAAATAAAAGCATATAAAATGTAAATTCCTTAAGAGTAAAATGAACTATAAATTACTTTTCTCCTATGCTACTGTCAGTTACAGTAGGTAGTAAAAATCTGAGAGATCTGACAGGTTTTGGATTAGTCCATCTCCTCATGGGAGATTCTTAGTATGTCACCTATTCTTTACAAAAGACTCCCTGTAAGGGCCCGTTTCCACTTGTGCGTTGCGATCCCGTCGCAGAAAACGCGTCAACAAATCTGCATGTGGGGCGGATTCACGTGGAATCGCTCGCGGATTGCGCTATGTCATATTAACGGTTTTCACGCGGAAATGCCGGGAAAAAGGCAAGACTAACATGCTTGCGGTTTTCACATTACATTCGCTGCGATTCGAGTGCGGGTGTGCAGCATGCCAATTCTGACGGCTCTGCCATGCAGATTTTTTCTGCACAGCAGACCGCACAGAATTCCTGACAAGTGGAAAAAGCCCCATCCACTTGTATTGGTTATGCGAATCTGCATGCAGAAAACGCATGCAGATTCGCTCTAGTGGAAACGGGCCCTTAAGGATCTACGCAAAGATGCTGGCCAGCTCTCCTACTCATCTGTACACTATTTCAGCAGTTGGACTCCAGTGCTTTTGAATATCCGGGAAAATACCAATGAGCAGATGGACTAGTCTAAAACCTGACAGATCTGCCAGTTTTACTAACTACGGTGAGCCATAGCAACAGAGGAAAAAAGTAATTTACAGTGAATTTTACTCTGGGACAAATACCGTATACATTGTGGCGTATAAGATGACTGGGCGTATAAGTCGACCCCCAACTTTTCCAGTTAAAATATACATTTGGGATATACTCGCCCTATAAGACTACCCCTCTTGACTCTTGGACATAAACAGGTACAGATACTGGTGCTGCACTGTATGTGGTACCCAGTATACAACAACCAACCAATCACGGCAAGCGATGTACCTTAGTGACGATTGGCTGGTTGTTGTATACAAAGCCTTCCCAGTGAGGTGGTGAGGGACCACATTAAGTCACTTATTTCCAGGAATCCTTATTTTTTTATACCATACTTGTACAGCACCACCCTTGCTGCTTTCATACAGATTCTGCAGTCCGGCTCGGAAGTTTCAGCACCCGCCCTATAAGATGACACCTGGCATATAAGACGGACAGACCCCCGACTTTTGAGAAGATTTTCCTGGTGTACAAAGTAGTCTTATACGCCAGAATATATATACATTTTATATATATGCATACACCTGTATATTTCGTTTTACAATTTTTCAATAGTGGTCCTTGAAGGCTGACATGGCACAACACACTGCTAGAGTCATTAAGGGTTGGTTTACAGCAGTGATCTGCAAACTTGGCTCTCCAGCTGTTAAGGAACTACAAGTTCCACAATGCATTTGCCTTTATTAATTATGACTGTGGCTCTCAGACTCCCGCAATGCATTGTGGGACTTGTAGTTCCTTAACAGCTGGAGAGCCAAGTTAGCAGATCACTGGTTTACAGCATATGCAATGTGCCAACTCATGCACTGCTGGGGATATTCTGTGCCTTTTTCAGTGTAATGGCGATCGATCTGCTGTACACTGGAAAAGCATGCATCATTGTGTTGTGTGCTGCAAGAGAAGCATTGCCTTCGCATTGCATTGGCACTGCATCCGCGGTGGCAACTGATGTGCAGCGCATTCACTGTAAACTGTCCCTTAAAGGGAACCAGAGACGAAGCACACTCATGTATTTTACCATATACATCAGTGGGAACATTAGAGAAAACACCTACTCTGCTCTCTGTTTCATTATTTACTATTCAGATTGCTTCTTATCAGCCCTGATAAATTCCCCGACTGAGCATTCAGTCTGGCTTTGTTCAGGAATCATTACAGCTGAGTCTGTCTTCTGTGCTGTCTTTTCAAGCCCAAGCCTGCCCCCTTGTGGCTCTGCTCAGGAATCATTATAGCTGAGTCATTATAGCAAAGCCAGACTGAATGCTCAGTCGGGGATTTTATCTGGGCTGATAAGAATCTGAACAGTAAATAATGAAACAGAGAGCAGAGTAGGTGTTTTCTCTAATGTTCCCACTGATATATACAGGATCTTCTCAAAAAATTAGCATATTGTGATAAAGTTCATTATTTTCTGTAATGTACTAATAAACTTTAGACTCTCATATATTTTAGATTCATTACACACAACTGAAGTAGTTCAAAGCCTTTTATTGTTTTAATATTGATGATTTTGGCATACAGGTCGTGAAAACCCCAAATTCCTATCTCAAAAAATTAGCATATCACGAAAAGGTTCTCTAAACGAGCTATTAACCTAATCATCTGAATCAACTAATTAACACTAAACACCTGCAAAAGATTCCTGAGGCTTTTAAAACTCCAAGCTTGGTTCATTACTCAAAACCGCAATCATGGGTATGACTGCCGACCTGACTGCTGTCCAGTAGGCCATCATTGACACCCTGAAGCAAGAGGGTAAGACACACAAATAAATTTCTGAATGAATAGGCTGTTCCCAGAGTGCTGTATCAAGGCACCTCAGTGGGAAGTCTGTGGGAAGGAAAAAGTGTGGCAGAAAACGCTGCACAACGAGAAGAGGTGATCGGATCCTGAGGAAGATTGTGGAGAAGGACCGATTCCAGACCTTGGGGGATCTGCGTAAGCAGTGGACTGAGTTTGGAGTAGAAACATCCTGAGCCACCGTGTACAGGCGTGTGCAGGAAATGGGCTACAGGTGCCGCAATACCCAGGTCAAGCCACTTTTGAACCAGAAACAGCGGCAGAAGCGCCTGACCTGGGCTACAGAGAAGCAGCACTGGACTGTTGCTCAGTGGTCCAAGGTACTTTTTTCGGATGAAAGCAACATTTGCACGTCATTCGGAAATCAAGGTTCCAGAGTCTGGAGGAAGACTGGAGATAGGGAAATGCCAAAATGCCTGAAGTCCAGTGTCAAGTACAGGTCAGGCGCTTCTGCCGCTGTTTCTGGTTCAAAAATGGCTTTATCTGGTTAATGCGGCACCTGTAGCCCATTTCCTGTACATGCCTGTACACGGTGGCTCTGGATGTTTCTACTCCAGACTCAGTCCACTGCTTCCACAGGTCCCCCAAGGTCTGGAATCGGTCCATCTCTACAATCTTCCTCAGAGTCCGGTCACCTCTTCTCGTTGTGCAGCGTTTTCTGACACACTTTTTCCTTCCCACAGACCTCCCACTGAGGTGCCTTGATACAGCACTCTGGGAAGAGCCTATTAATTCAGAAATTTCTTTGTGTGTCTTACCCTCTTGCTTGAGGGTATCAATGATGGCCTTCTGGACAGCAGTCAGGTCGGCAGTCTGACCCATGATTGCGGATTTGAGTAATGAACCAGGCTGGGAGTTTTTAAAAGCCTCAGGAATCTTTTGCAGGTGTTTAGAGTTAATTAGTTGATTCAGATGATTAGGTTAATAGCTCGTTGAGAGAACCTTTTCATGATATGCTAATTTTTTGAGATAGGAATTTTGGGTTTTCATGAGCTGTATGCCAAAATCATCAATATTAAAACAATAAAAGGCTCTGAAGTACTTCAGTTGTGTGTAATGAATCCAAAATATATGAAAGTCTAAAGTTTATCAGTACATTAAAGATAATAATGATCTTTATCACAATATGCTAATTTTTTGAGAAGATCCTGTATGGTAAAATACATGAGGGTGCTTCGTCTCTGGTTCACTCTAAGGTGGCCACTACCGATACAATATCCTGCACGATCGTTTACTAATGATTCTTCATATGAATGATTGGAAATATTTGTTTGGGACCACTATTGGGCAAAAATCTCCTGACGAATCCGATTAGATAAATGAAATTGATTCAATTTTCTGATCAATTTCATTAATCTGATTGGATTGGTAAGGAGATTTTTGTCCATTTGTGGTTCCAAACAATAATTTCCGATCGTTCATACGAAGAATCATTTGTAAACGATCGTTCAGAAAATTGTATCATTAGTGGCCACTTATACCCTAACTTACCCATGTATACCAGTTTCAGGGTCTTCACTTTTCATCAGTGCAAGCAATAAGCAAAAAGATCTACTATGCAGATCTTCCCTGTCCCAATTGGCTAGTAATGCCTCCCATCACCTTTGAACCAATCATTTGAGGGACATACCCAGGCAAAAGGAAAAAGAAGAAAGGCCTGTTCAAAACACATACATTTTACTTCCATGCCCCCATTTTTAAAGCAGCCAATTACTTGTATTATACCAATATAGATAAAAATTCCTGTACAATGGTGATGAGTCAGCACTAGTCTGTTTCAGACTGCAACGGGTCCTTTATAAAGGTTTTACACACTGGAATATGTTATTCTTGCAAATGTATAGTTCAGGGTATAAATCTTAAAGTTCCAGGAGAGTGGAAGATGCCTGTAGGGGGGGGGGGGGGGCTGCTGCCACGAAGACAAAGGAAGCAATTGTCCTGGGGCCCCCGCACTGCTAAATCCCCCAGGTGGTCTTCCCTAGGCTACTCCAGAGTTCCCAGGGCCCTTTCACAATGTGCGGCTGCATTGTAATAACTCACCTGTCCTGGTACGTTGCTCTGTCTTGTGCTTCGACTTAATCCCTACTGCCTGCCTCTTCCCCATGACCTGGTGCTGGTTATTTACGCATGACTTGCACTGCATGGAGAAGAGGCAGGCAGTGGGGCTGAAGATAGAGCACTGGGACTGGTGAGTTATTACAATGCAGCTACACATTGCGCAGGAGCTTAAACCAGCCCTGGATGCCTGCAGAGGGGAGTACAGCACATTTGGCTGCCTTGAAAATGGGAGCTTGCAACTTTTTGTGTGTAAATTAATAAAGTTTACTCAAAGAATTTGTTTCATAACACGTGGGTGTAGTGATAAACCTTTGGGATTGCCCTTCCCTCCCATCACCTTTGGGCCAGTAGGACCTCTTACGAGGCAATTGTGAGAGGGTGCAGCATGAAGAAGCTGTCATTCGGGTTTCCCAGGGCAGCCAGCGTAGTTATCATGCAAGCAGGCACGTCTTATACCGAGGCACCTTCACGTCACCTGCTGACAAGTCACGCAGCACAAGGTGGAACACAAGTTCACTGTGAAGAACGCCAGCAAGCTGCAAATGAAGCTGTGGGCCAGAGAGACTAGCATTATTTCAGGTCTGATATCTTACCATGCGGAGATAGTTCATCAGGCTGGTCCCATGCTGCCAGATCTGTGATGTGCTGCAGGACAGCTGCTTGACTCCAATCTCCTGGCTTCGATTCAACTCCCGCACAGCACTGACTACGACGTGGACTGCGTCAAACATGAGCGCTGCAGACAACTGAGGCAAGGGGAACAGACAGAGCAAAACATGAAAGAACGCCTGTCACAGCCAGACTGTATCCTCATTATCTGATCCTATGCTCATTATTATCTTAGGTCCATCTTTTTCCACCCACTCCACCTCCACATAGGACAATTACTATTCAAAAGAAGCCTTTGCTGTCCCTAGCAATAATCATTCTCATTACCCGAGCTCTACGCTGGTGTAAGGCTGCAACGACAAATGTTAAACTAGTACCTTAATGGCCCCACTGGGCAGAACTGATAGAAGCCTGAGAGAGACTGGTGGTGATGTCCAAAGCATATAATCCGATTCCAGTCAACGTCTAGCTAAGAAGCCATAAACAGACTTTCTTGATTTGGTTTTTGAGAGCGCTAGTTCTTACTGATAAGACCTACACAAGCGCTTTGAGTCTGACAGGAGAAAGACGCTATACAAAAATAGGAATTGTTATTGAATTATTATTAAACTATTTGCCAACTATATTTTATGGCACTAGTAAGGATGCTCATTCTGATTTCGCGGAATTGAAATCTGAATTTCTGATCGGAAATCGGAAAACAGAACTCGGAAATCGGATTTCTGCAGAAATACTGCAATTCGGTAATTTTAGCCCAATCACAGAACTCGAAATCAATGGACCAATCAGAAAATGCAGAAACAACTCGAAAGTATTTGGCCAATCAGAGAATGCAAAAAAATTACAAAAAAAAAAAAAATACCACTACTTGGAAATCGGATTTCTGCAGAAATACCACAACTCGGTAATTTTAGCCCATTCACAGAACTCGGAAGCATTGGACCAATCAAAGAATGCAGAGTCAACTCGGAAGTATTTGGCCAATCAGAGAATGCAAAAAAAAATGACCAAAAAACACTACTCGGAAAACGGAAATCTGAACTCGGAAACCGATCGGAAATCCGTGAAATCGGTAATCGGCATTGGCGGAAATCGGAATTTCTGCAGAATCGGAAATCGCCTTTTTCGACCATCCGTAGGCACTAGTCTAGTTTAGGGGACCCTGCAGGAAAACTCCCCAACTGTGCGTTTTGCAGGCAACCTCACCTATGCACAGGTGGGGTAATTAGTGTCTCACCTACATGGAATCCACCTGGCTGAAATACTAATTACCCTACCTGTGCATAGGTGAGGTTGCCTGCAAAACATGCAGTGTAGGGGAGTCACGAGGACAGGTTTGAGGAGCACTGTCCTAGGGAAATTCTGCTAACCTGATTGGTTGGACCAGGGGTGTAACTACAAATCATGGGGCCCCAAGCAAAACTTTGATGGAACCCCACAATGTTCACATCATTTCCCTTGCCTCCCTTGGTGACCATCACAGCCTTGGTGCCCATCCTGCGATAGTCATAAAACAAGTGCGGACATCTTAATCTTCACACCCATAACAAAGTGTAGCTACAAAAACACCTGATCTGAAGGATGGACCCCTGAATCAGAAGGTGTGAAGTAGTAGTTGGGGTCCCCTTACAGCTCTGGGCCACCGTGCTCCTCTATAGTTACGCCCCTGGGGTGGACCCTCTCGAACTGCTTGGTTCCAGATAGGTTGTAGTAAACTACACCCACACAGTCTGGCATTTATGAACACATAACTTTTTCCCCTTTAACACATCACTATATACTGGTCAGTTTATGCGAGAGAAAAGCATTTTACAAACATTTCCTTGTTGTTGAATTTCCTACAATCCTAGACTGGCAAATAAAAAAATAAAAAACAACAAAACAAAACAAAAAAGGCCATAATGCCTTGGAAGTGTCTTCACTGTATCAGCCGGAGCCAGTTTTTGTTGATCCCCTTGTCCACTTATCATACAGTTTGTAAAATGAGTCACCAAAATAAGGCCCCCTAGAAAATCTTTTTTTGCCTCAGTGAGATCTAAGCCTAGCCTTGTAAGCTCTTGCCTCTGATCCTTTCCACCCGACTGATCTTCTACTGTTAGCCAAGTTAGCATGAAAACAGAGTTCCTAGTGGCAATAACCTCGGCTAAGAGGGTTTCAGACCTCCAGCTTCTCTCTTGTAAAGAACGTTTTATTGCCTTTTATCCAGACAAAGTTGTTCTGAAGACAAATCTGGCACATGTTCCCAAAGTGGCCTGCAGATTCCACGTACATCCGGAGCTAGTACTGCCAACTTTCTTGGAGGAAGAAAGCAGCTCTCTGCGTGGCCTAGATAAAGGCAGGCGTCTGAAGTCCTACAAACAATGTATATACTCGTTTCACAAATCTGAAGATGTATTCATAGCAGTCAGAGGCCTCAGAAGAGGATTGGCAATGTTACTCAAAGAACCTACAACTACCCTAGTCGTATAATTCTTCTAATACCTCTGAAAATACAAGCTCCTTCAGCTAGTGGCATTGCAGCATTTCAAGTCTCTGGAATCTCTCCATCTGCAGGGCATCTGGCTGGTCTACAGTAAAAACCTTCATCAAACACTATCTAGTGGACCTGGCTTCTTAAACCACATTGGGCTTTCGAAAGGATGACATTTCTAAGTCCATGCCTGTTGTTCTGCAATAGTAAAAATTGACTTGCACACCAGCAAATGTAATGCAAAAGGTTTGTATTCATTCCATCTAAGTAAGGAAATAGTACATCAAACAATAGTAGTACATCAAAGAAATCACAAGAATGGATATCAGTTCAGCAAGGACTTATGTTTACTTTTTGTAGCCTGCTCCTTATTCCTGTTGCACCTTGCAGCCGATAAGAAAGTATTCCGTCCATCAATCTCCGCCCATGCAATGCGGCGGCCATATTGCGAGTGGCATCTGCCGCACGCATATAGTTGGCTGCATAGAGTGGAAATACGCATGACCGGAAGTGACGCGGTGACTAACACGGCGGCCGACGAGTAATGTCACTCGCGTCAGAAGGGCCGGCCCAGTGTCCAACGTGGGCTTTGCTACATCCACTAGGTATTTAAATGCAAGTTTCACTTGTTCTTGCTGCAGCAGCCAGGAAGGAGCTCAGTGCTTATACCCTCTGACGAAGGGTCCCCTCGAAACGGCGCTGTCAGGGTATACCACTCTTTGAGATGGGGTCAATCTAATGCTATCTGTATTCTTATAATGGTTTTTGTCTGTATGTTTCTGCTTCAGCTCTATTGCATATGCTTTGTGATTCATACTTGATTTGACTCTTCTCATGTCCTGACCTAAAGGCAGTCAAGTGTATGCCTTGCTGAACTGATATCCATTCTTGGGATTTCTTTGATGTACTACTATTGTTTGAAGTAGTATTTTCCTTACTTAGATGGAATGAATACAAACCTTTTGCATTACATTTGCTGGTCAATTTTTACTATTTGGTCTGTGTAGGGCTAGAGCCCGACTTATGGACTAAGCACCCATTATTATATGCCTTTTTTTATATACCAGGTGTGCATACCTTCTTTCTAAAAAATTGTGTTGTTCTGCAATACCCTGCCTCTTCATTTGAATACTCACCACATAAAAGACAGCACGGTGCCAGGACACTATCTGCAAGGAGTTTGTATGTACTCCCATGTCTGCGTGTGTTTCCTCTGTGCAGTCCGGTTTATGCCCACATCCCAAAACCATACAGATAAGTTAATTGGCTTCCCCCAAAAATTGGCTCTAGACTATGATACATACACTACAGGATACATACATAGACATATGACTATGGTAGGATTAGATTGTGAGCCCCTCTGAGGGACAGTTAAGTGACAATATAATATACAGTACTCTGTACAGCTATATAAATACTCTGTCAAGCACAGAGATCAATACTCCGGCTCATTCACGCTTTGGCACTGTATTTGGCCTGAGGAAGTGGGATTAGCCACACGAAATGCATTGCCTGTGTTTAATAAATATTATTGACATATGTGACTGTCGTTCTTGAAGTAAGCCACCTCCACTTTTTCAATTTAAGTATTTTTAACCTAGTTTTATATAACCTTGGGCTCCTCTCCTCCCTTGTGCTCCCCCAACCTATGAGGTTTGAAAGGGTACTGTCTTAGGCCCTCATGGTTCACATCGTCATGTAGGCTACAGATTGTCTTTTTCCTCAAGAGTGCGACCACATCCAGTTCAGGTTGGACACCCTGAGTGGAGTCGGGTTAAACATCTCCACCTGCTAAAAGTGGTTGATTGCCCCACTTGCAACCTACCTTTGTGAGTAGTATTCTATTACACCTATATTTACATCCCTTTAAAGTTACATATTACGCTACTTGTGCTCCCATTATTCTTTTTTAAGGTGCCACGTTACACCACACAGGGCAGTTTCTAGGCTAAATTTCACCCAGTTCGAGAGTCAAAAAATTGCCCCCCCCCCCCCCCAATCAAAGCTGCTAAGTGAAATCATGTCAAAAGGCTTCTTGAAACCAACTCACCATTTTTATTTTATTTTTAATTTTTTTACTCTGCGTCTGACCACCTGCCCAGGGAAAAAAAGAGTGACCCCCTCCGCCCCCTAGCCAGGGAGTCACAGTATGGTGGTCTGACCACCTGTCCAGGGAAAAAAAGTGTGACCCTCTCCCCCCCTAGCCAGGGAGTCACAGTCAGACCATGGTGGTTTGACCGTCAGACCACCATGGTCTGACTTTGACTCCCTGGCTGTGGGTGGTAGGGGGGGTGCTCTTTTTGCCCTGGGCTGGTGGTCAGAGCCCACCATGGTCTGACTGTGACTCCCTGGCTGGGGAAGGGGGGTACTCTTTTTGCCCTGGGCTGGTTGGTGGTCAGACTCTGACCACCAGCCCAGAGCAAAAAGAGTGCCCCCCTACCCCCAGCCAGGGAGTCACACTGTTAGACCATCACCATGGTGGGTTCTGACCACCAGCCCAGGGCAAAAAGAGCGCCCCCCTCCCCCAGCAGCCACATCAGAAAGAGAGAGGCAGTGCTGTACATAGACTGCCTGCCTTACTGCCTACTTACCATGAGGTCCATCTCATGGCAGGTGGAACTGGAAGAAGGCGCCGGGCCAGGAACGGTGGGGGTCCGGGCAGGGGACCATGGAGGTGCTAGCGGGCAGCGGCAGCAAGGGCCAAGGCACCCACTAGCAGCAGTGGCAGCGAGGAGCCCGAGTCCAACTGGCCAAAAAGACTCCACCTTCTGGGGCTGGGCTCCGCCGCACACTGCTGCTGCACACAGGGGTGAGCCTGGGGTGCCTGGCACCTGGCAGCAAGATTTTCTCTGGCGCCTATGGGAGTGGTTAAATTAACCGCGCCCAACCACATAACCACACCCATGTCCTGCCTAATCACACCCACACCTTCCACCTCTTTACGCATGCATGTGGTACCCCATTCCTACCCCTCTTCCATGGGCTTGCTCCTGGCTGGCTTTGACTGCCTGGCAGTCTGCTAGTCTCTGGACTGACTCAGGTTGAGAGGCTCTGCGAGTGCGACGCAGTCACACACTGCGTATTTATGGCTGCCTGCGGCCACCGTACTCTCGCTCGCTGTCGTCGGCTCCTCCCCCCACCAAGCCCAAGCGTGAGGTGGGCTGCCTGTATCTTTCCCGTTGCGCCGCGCAGCCTGCCAGTGTTGCCAACCTTTCACGTTATTTTTTACTGACAAATACCTAAAAATTTACTGACAAAAGATTATTTTTACTGACAAAATTTCCCCACTAAATGCACATAAGAGACAGCGTTTCACCAGTAAATGCACATAATAAGAGACCGCTTTTCACCAGTAAATGCACATAAGAGACCGCTTTTCACCAGTAAATGCACATAAGAGACCGCTTTTCACCAGTAAATGCACATAAGAGACAGCTTTTCACCAGTAAATGCACATAATAAGAGACTGCTTTTTACCAGTAAATGCACATAATAAGAGACTGCTTTTCACCAGTAAATGCACATAATAAGAGACAGCTTTTCACCAGTAAATGCACATAATGACAAACAGCCAGTTTCCCCAGTACATGTAGCCAGCCTGGACCCCCATTAGGCAGTGAGTGACAGGGAGCCCCTTTAGGCAGTGAGTGACAGGGAGCCCCTTTAGGCAGTGAGTGACAGGGAGCCCCTTTAGGCAGTGAGTGACAGGGAGCCCCTTTAGGCAGTGAGTGACAGGGAGCCCCTTTAGGCAGTGAGTGACAGGGAGCCCCTTTAGGCAGTGAGTGACAGGGAGCCCCTTTAGGCAGTGAGTGACAGGGAGCCCCTTTAGGAAGTGAGTGAGTGACAGGGAGCCCCTTTAGGAAGTGAGTGAGTGACAGGGAGCCCCTTTAGGAAGTGAGTGAGTGGCAGGGAGCCCCTTTAGGAAGTGAGTGAGTGACAGGGAGCCCCTTTAGGAAGTGAGTGAGTGACAGGGAGCCCCTTTAGGAAGTGAGTGACAGGGAGCCCCTTTAGGAAGTGAGTGACAGGGAGCACCTTTAGGAAGTGAGTGACAGGGAGCCCCTTTAGGAAGTGAGTGACAGGGAGCCCCTTTAGGAAGTGAGTGACAGGGAGTACCTTTAGGAAGTGAGTGACAGGGAGCCCCTTTAGGAAGTGAGTGACAGGGAGTACCTTTAGGAAGTGAGTGACAGGGAGCCCCTTTAGGAAGTGAGTGACAGGGAGCCCCTTTAGGAAGTGAGTGACAGGGAGTACCTTTAGGAAGTGAGTGACAGGGAGCCCCTTTAGGAAGTGAGTGACAGGGAGTACCTTTAGGAAGTGAGTGACAGGGAGCCCCTTTAGGAAGTGAGTGACAGGGAGCCCCTTTAGGAAGTGAGTGACAGGGAGCCCCTTTAGGAAGTGAGTGACAGGGAGTACCTTTAGGAAGTGAGTGACAGGGAGCCCCTTTAGGAAGTGAGTGAGTGACAGGGAGCCCCTTTAGGAAGTGAGTGAGTGACAGGGAGCCCCTTTAGGAAGTGAGTGAGTGACAGGGAGCCCCTTTAGGAAGTGAGTGACAGGGAGCCCCTTTAGGAAGTGAGTGACAGGGAGCACCTTTAGGAAGTGAGTGACAGGGAGCCCCTTTAGGAAGTGAGTGACAGGGAGCCCCTTTAGGAAGTGAGTGACAGGGAGTACCTTTAGGAAGTGAGTGACAGGGAGCCCCTTTAGGAAGTGAGTGACAGGGAGTACCTTTAGGAAGTGAGTGACAGGGAGCCCCTTTAGGAAGTGAGTGACAGGGAGCCCCTTTAGGAAGTGAGTGACAGGGAGTACCTTTAGGAAGTGAGTGACAGGGAGCCCCTTTAGGAAGTGAGTGACAGGGAGTACCTTTAGGAAGTGAGTGACAGGGAGCCCCTTTAGGAAGTGAGTGACAGGGAGCCCCTTTAGGAAGTGAGTGACAGGGAGTACCTTTAGGAAGTGAGTGACAGGGAGCCCGTTTGAGCAGTAAGTGACAGGGAGCCCCCAGCCGCCGCTCCCGCTCCCCCCTTACCTTGCAGACCTCAGGATCAGCGGCGACCCGACCAGTACCGGCGGGCGCCGGACGCAACCGCTCTATATGCGGAAGTGATGTCACTTCCGCATAGTGCGGGCGCTGGGTCCTAGTGCCCGCACGATTGGTCGCCGCCTGATCGAGGTCTGAGTGAGGCGCCAGGAGGGAGGGAGGGGGAGCAGTGGCGGCGGCCACAGGGACGGCCTGGCGCCCCCCAATCTGTCACTCATCGGCGCCCCGTTCAGCAGAACCGGCTGAACGGGGCAAGAAACGGCCCTGACACCACATTTCTATATGATAAGTATTGAGGCCACCATCTTTGTTTCCTTACAACATTTAGATTATCTATCATGCTCTTCAGTCTCTGCCTGTAATATCTTCTGGGCATTCCGTATATTCGCTAGCTGCATGCTTGTTCCATGTGTGGCTGGGAAAATACTGCAGCCAACTGAACAGCCATGGCAACTGGCATTTCAAAAAAGCAGATAAAGATGGATGCCTCCCTATTCCTCTCACTACAGATTTATTTTAGGCCTCTATTGGCTAATAAGGCTCTTATGCTGAACCGGGAGAGAAAGCGCTGATCAAGAACGTTATTAACAGTTGTTTTGTCATTTTAATATATTCCTGTTTTACTTGTCAAATTATAAATTAATGCCATTGCCAGATAAAACAATACATATTGACACAAGGCCACGCACAGTCATATTTTTATGCTAATGAGATCCTTGCTGGTAAAATTTGATGAATGTTGACAGGAGTTCTTTGTAAATGAAGAAAGCAGGAAAAGTTACTTAGAACAACTATTTATTCAGCTATCACATCATGACAAACTCTCCTTTACATCACTTGTCTGCTCCAGAACTGCTGCCAGACAGATTCAAGCACATAAACCGCCGCTCTCCATGGCGACCAATCATTTCAGTGAATGAGGGAAAGGACAAATCTGATTGGTTGTCATGGACAACTATTGCACTCCTGCTTGTAAAATAGGCTTTTCATCAACCACAATGATAATGCAGGTATTTTAAGTGTACCTGAGGCAATATGTGACATAATGAGACACACATGTGTATGTACAGTACAAATCATTTTAATAACCAGGCTGTTTTACTTGTTTTATTTTGCTGCCTGAAATAGTTAATTTCTAGGCATGGAAGTGACAGCTTCAGTCTTGTCGGTAGCTTGTCGGGAATATAGTAAACATTACTAATAAGCTAATTACAGACATGAAAGGTTTCCTGGCAGAATACAACTTCTGCAGACAGGGAGAGATAAAATATATGAACTATTTCTAACTCTGGGACACTTAATAGGCTGCCACTGATTAGAGACATTCAACCTATTTTCAAATGTTTAAATATAAAATCAAGGGGTATTTAAAAAGTCATTTTTAGTAGTAGGAGGATAAATATAATTATTTATCTCATCAGTTTATTTTCACCTGTCAATACAAATAGTAATAATGATTTTTCAGCCTAATAATCGTGAGCACATATGTTACAATTTTTCTGTTCGATTTTAACCCAATTCTTTTAAAATGATTGTATGAAAATAATTGAGAGAATTTTTTTTTTATTGAAAAACTAATTTTTCTCAGTTAAAGAGACACTGAAGCGAAAAAAAAAATATGATATAGTGAATTGGTTGTGTACTATGAATAATTACTAGAAGATTAGCAGCAAAGAAAATATACTTTTATTTTCAGGTATATAGTGTTTTTTCTAACATTGCATCATTCTATAATATGTGTAGATTACACAACACTCAGCATTCAAAATGAGTCTTTCAGAGCAGTCTGTGAAGTAATGACCTATCCTCTAGCAGAGGAAAAGTAAATAGTCCAGGAACAGTTGAGATAATAAATGTCAGATAACAGCCCTCTCCACCACTAACTTAGTCGGAGAGCTTAATGGCTTGTTTGCATAGACATAACAACTGGAGTTTCTCAACTCTTCCTGTACTGGAAACAATTACACTGATGTATTTGATCTTAATGTTTTATCTCTTAGCTGTGCTACACATACAAATCATAATATCATCATTTTTTTTTTCGCTTCAGTGTCTCTTTAAAATCGTTAGGTTAGAAAATTTAGATCAATTTTGGCAGAAATTGAATGGTGTGTGGAGGTGTTGTATGAAAGTCATTCAACCTAATACATTTTAAGTTAACATTCAAGAATAAAGAAACTTTTTGTCAAAATGACACATTGGATAGACCAGGCATGGGCAAACTTGGCCCTCCAGCTACTAAGGAACTACAAATCCCACAATGCATTTGCCTTTATGGGTCATGACTGTTGCTGTCAGACTCCTGCAATGCATTGTGGGACTTGTAGTTCCTCAACAGCTGGAGGGCCAAGTTTGCCCATGCCTGGGATAGAATGTACTTCTTCAATGTAATAAATGTAGAGTCGTTGATTAAAATAGCTGAGGAACAGATTTGTTAATGTAAGGTACATTTTCTAAGGTTGTTTGCATTGTGTGCCTTTATACACAACAGTCATAGCACAGAGCGCACCATACACATTTATAAATGAAAGTTTATATATTATTACACCGAATTTATATCTTTTAGTCAATCATTTTTATCATGATTGTGTCAAAATCAAACATGCGTGTGTGGTACATTGGTTACAAGAGTCTAATTCTTCATTTGAGCATGAAAGCAGGTTTGCTTTGATGAAAGGTTTGCTGGCGTTAGCGCTGTGACTTACTGCTGGCCCCAGGTAGGTGCTGAGCTCACAGTTCTCCCTCCAAGACATATTGAGGCTCCTCAGGAACTCCAGGTAGAAGGGGTGGCTGCTGTTGAACATGGAAAATCCCAGGATATTGGAATGGTCACTCATCACTCCTTCCAGAGATAACAAGGGGAAGTCCTGCAACACAACCAGCAAAGATGGCGTCACACACCTGAGGTAGAAAGAATCAACAATGCCTGACTACATCTCCCAGAATCCCAGCATCACAGCAAAACTAGGGGGTGGAGTCACTACTAAGCTTATCTCATGGATTATCTTCCCTTCTGTATTTCTCACCTTAACCACAAAATAACATAATTTTCCAAGTAAAAAAAAAATCACTCAAAACAAGTTTTTACTTGTCCAGTAGCATAATGTGCATTATTGTAGCAACACTCGCTTTACCCATGTACCATGGGTCGTCCTAATAGCGTAATGCGTGGTACACAGCTGGAGGTAGTAATGGTGTGCTGCATGCACACAGCAATATTACAAGTGGTTAGTGCATCAATCCCCTCATTCACTCATGATTTATCTCACCTTACTTATTCAGTCATGATTTATCTCACCTTACTTTTTCACTCATAGTTTATCTCACCTTATTTATTAACTCATGATTTACCTAACCTTACTTATTCACTCATGATTTATCTCACCTTACTTATTCACTCATGATTTATCTCACCTTACTTATTCACTCATGGTTTATCTCACCTTACTTATTAACTCATGCTTTATCTCACCTTACTTATTCACTCATGATTTATCTCACCTTATTAACTCATGATTTATCTCACCTTACTTATTCACTCATGATTTATCTCACCTTACTTATTAACTCATGATTTATTTCACCTTACTTATTCACTTATGAATTATCTCACCTTACTTATTCACTCATGATTTATCTCACCTTACTTATTCACTCATGATTTATCTCACCTTACTTATTCACTCATGATTTATCTCACCTTACTTATTCACTCATGATTTATCTCACCTTACTTATTAACTCATGATTTATCCCACCTTACTTATTCACTCATGAATTATCTAACCTTACTTATTCACTCATGATTTATCTCACCTTACTTATTAACTCATGATTTATCCCACCTTACTTATTCACTCATGATTTATCTCACCTTACTTATTAACTCATGATTTATCTCACCTTACTTATTCACTCATGATTTATCTCACCTTACTTATTCACTCATGATTTATCTCACCTTACTTATTAACTCATGATTTATCCCACCTTACTTATTCACTCATGAATTATCTAACCTTACTTATTCACTCATGATTTATCTCACCTTAGAAATTAACTCATGATTTATTACTTATTAACATATGATTTATCTAATCTTACTTATTAACTCATGGTTTATCTCACCTTACTTATTAACATATGATTTATCTAATCTTACTTATTAACTCATGATTTATCTCACCTTACTTATTAAAGAGACTCTGAAGTCTCTTAAAAATCCTTTTTTTATCACAAAATATTGTTTAACATGTTAGCCCTACCTAAACCGCCGCATTCCCACCACTGTACACTATCTAAATCCCCCCAAACTTGCCGGGGAGCAATCCGGGCAGCGATTCCGTGAGAGGCAGAGCTATGAGCCGCAGCTCTGCCTCTCAGCGCATCTGTCAGCCCGGATCGCCGCCTCTCCCCCGCCCCTCTCAGTCTTCCTTCACTGAGAGGGGTGGGGGAGAAGCGGAGATCCGCCGCTGATAGACGGGCATGGAGGCAGAGCTGTGGCAGCAAAATCCACCACCAAATACAGCAGCAAAATCCACCACCAAGAAAGTCGTGGATTTTGCAGGGGAGAGGGAGGGGCGAGTTTGGGGGGATTTAGATAGTGTACAGCGACAGGGATGTGGCGGTTCAGTTAGGGCTAATATGTTAAACAATATTTTGTGATAAAAAAAGGATTTTTAAGAGACTTCAGTGTCTCTTTAACTTATGATTTATCTCACCTTATTCACTCATGAATTATCACTCCTACGACTTGACGCCTGAAAGGCTGATAATTGTTGTGCGCATGCCTGTAATGCACCACCCTTTACAATATTAGGGCCATGCATATTACCAGGGTAATTAACAAACTTCCCTTAGGGGGAGGGTCCTTTTGAGAAGTTTTAAAAATGTTGTGCACAGATCACTTTAAGCCAGATCTGGGTCACGTCCCTTTTAGGTATGGAAAGATGAGTAGAGTATGATGATGTCATCACATCAGCCCTCCGGGAGCATGTTATTACGGTGCAGGGAGAGCTGAATGATGGCTCTCCCTGCTGCCGCTAAACTCCCCGTCGGCGTTAAATACTATTCCGCATCTGAGTTGTAGCAAATCCGAGAGAGAGATGTAATTCGAGGTCTGGCAACCGCCAGAGCCCCGAATTACCGTTTCGCTGGGCAAGCCCAGCTTGATGCCGAAATGAACTGCTTAGCAGCTCTCCCCCATATCAGCCAGGAAGTCACATCAGCCAGATAAGTTGCATCATGGGAGGCCTTGGCATTTTTTTTTCACAATGTTCTAAATATAGATTGTGTTTTAAATATAGATTGCGTATGAATGTGAATGGAGTTATAGACTTATTTTTAATCTGTGATCCTCGAGTTCAGCTTTAATGGAAAACGTACTTCTATTCAAATATTTTATTCCTTGCGGTCTTCATAAAACCTGTTCTCTCCAAATCCGTTTCCTGGCGTCTTTATATTTCTGCTACTGGGCACATTATTTCATTGCAGTGCTGTTCATAATACAATTTCACCATTTTAATCCCCTTTAAAAAAAATGTGGGAGTTAATCTGCAGTTTTCTGGATCTGTAGTCTCACCATTGTCGTCAGGATATATTTGTAGTGAGCAGACGTCATACCGAGCTCCGAGGCCTGTGGAAGGAAGAGATGAAGACAGTAAGTGGATGGATTCGAGGAATTGTAGATGGGCTTTTAAAACTAGAGGAAATGAAAAGAGAAGAGATGGCCGAGGCGACAAATCACATTCCTGCTGTAATTCTTCTATTGTGGTTTTTACAATAAAACTCATATCAGATGGAAGAAGTGGCATTCACCCTCACCTTCAGCTCGTGGTCACCCTCCTGGCTCAGCAGTCAGTCAGGAAGTAATTGGAATGATGGATGGTCAATACGATGCAAATAATTTTGAGTTGATGCAGGATTATGCAAACTTTGCATGCAAATGTATGCAGCTTGAAAATGGACCAATCCAATTTTACCTCAGTAGGATTTGATTGGTTCATTTCCAAGCTGCATAAATTGGCATACAAAATTTGCATAATACTGCATCAAATCTTTTGCATCTCAAGATGCCTACGCAGTAGAGCAGACCCGACTGGGATCGGCTATTTCCACCCGAACCCGAGCTGAGAGCTGCTGCTGCGCCTGAGCTGGAGCCGGGGAAGGTAAATATTGCAGGCGGCGGCGCTACTGTAACACAGCCTGACAAATTGTCAGCTGTGGCTTCGAAAGGGCCCAGCGAGACCACCGTGGGACGGAGGAGGACGGGGGGGGGGGGGGGAGTCTCAATAGGATCCAGAGGCTTCCCCCTCCTGAAGTAAGTATTCCCCAGGGGCAATTTTTTTTGTTACAGCGACTCTTTAAATACATGAATACAAGGATTTTAAAAGCCATATAAATTATTGTGAATACATCTCTGTCGTAAAAATACCAAATAATCTCAGTACTAAAGAAGATGGACAGAGGTGTAAAAACCAAAGAAAGAACAGAAAAAGAAAGAGAAAGAAAGGAAAAAAAACATTTTAACCCCTTCTTAATGCCTAACTAACATCCCCCTCTCTACTTTCTAACTTTCTTGATGCAATATTTGAGTCCCCAAATCTATACACGCAAATGTGCATGGCTTTTGGAATGCATGGAGTAGGAAAGAGGAGCATATTCACTAAATTGCAGTAAAATTGGTGTGCACTAGCAGCACACTGCTATTTTATCAGTATTTACCCCAGTTATGCAACACACGTCGTGTAATTAGTGCAACCTGGTGCTAATTTGACACATGCTTCTAGATTTACCACAAAGCATACAGTATATGTAAAGTACAGGTAGTCCCCAGTTAACAAAGGAGATACGACTGTAGGTTAGTTCTTAACCTGAATCCATTTTTAAGTTGGAACACTGTGCCACCTCTGCCCCCCTTTACCTCCTCTATGCCCGTCCTGTGCCTCCAGTGTCCCCCTCTGTCACCTCCGTTCCCTGTGCCTTCATTGCTCCCCTCTGTGCCACCTCTGCCCCCACTGTGCCACCTCTGCCCCCCTTTACCTCCTCTATGCCCGTCCTGTGCCTCCAGTGTCCCCCTCTGTTACCTCTGTTCCCTGTGCCTTCATTGCTCCCCTCTGTGCCACCTCTGCCCCCACTGTGCCACCTCTGCCCCCCTTTACCTCCTCTATGCCCGTCCTGTGCCTCCAGTGTCCCCCTCTGTTACCTCTGTTCCCTGTGCCTTCATTGCTCCCCTCTGTGCCACCTCTGCCCCCACTGTGCCACCTCTGCCCCCCTTTACCTCCTCTATGCCCGTCCTGTGCCTCCAGTGTCCCCCTCTGTTACCTCTGTTCCCTGTGCCTTCATTGCTCCCCTCTGTGCCACCTCTGCCCCCACTGTGCCACCTCTGCCCCCCTTTACCTCCTCTATGCCCATCCTGTGCCTCCAGTGTCCCCCTCTTTCACCTCTGTTCCCTCATTGCTCCCCTCTGTGCCACCTCTGCCCCCACTTTGCCACCTCTGTCCCCATTCCCTCAGTGTCTCCATTTGTGCCACCTCCCCTCTGTGCCACCACTGTGTTCCTCTGCCTTCACTGTGTCCCTCTATACCACCGTTGATCCCTGTCCCCCTTTGTGCCTCCTTCTGCCCCCCTTTATCCAGGGCTGGATTACAGGTTTGCTTTAAAATGTGTAAAATGTATATATATAAAGAACTTGGAACTCTCTATATAGTATAGTATGTCATTTTATTGAGTTTAAAAAAAAAATTCTTTTCATTTTTTTTAATTGAATTTCTCAAAAACTACAAGATTTATTTGATTTTTTTTTTACTTGTTCACATTTTCATGCCATTTGTAATGGCGTGGCGTTTGTAAGTTCGGCGTTGTAAGTCGGGGACTACCTGCAGGGCCGTTCCAAGGCAGAGGCGAGGAAAGAAACAGCGTCAGGGCACAGTGTAGGAGGGGGCGCACAACTCACTCAGCTAATATTCCCCTATTATGTGTTTGAAGCAGAGAGAAATAAGAAAAGGGGATACATGGCAGTGCCAAGCTATATAACTAGATTAACGTGTTGGGGGCCCTGGGGCGCCTGTTAGTCTAATCGCACTCATTGTGTGACGGCTGGGGTGGGAGGAATGGAGGGGCGCACTTTAGTGTCTCAGCCTTGGGTGCTGGAGGACCTAACTACCAGCCCTAACTACTTGTATTCATGCACACAATAATATATGGTGAATACAAATGCTTTTGTAATATTTTCATACTAAATGGAGGGATGTCTGTTTGCAGTGTTATGTAGTTCCAAAACTTTAGTGCCAATTTAAGGAACAGCTGTTCTGTTATCTGGGGTTGTTGATTTATTATGACAAAAGAAAAAAACAAACAACTGACACAAAAATGAAGCAGTTGCCAGAGGATGCACCACAATACTAATGCCTTTACTACGTGTTTTAACTGCTGTTATTAGGTTGTTGATAGCTTCGCTTTATTTTATGTTCTGCTACCATTAAACATAAGAAAAGTGTTAATTTTACTCTATGCACTCAAATTAACAGATGTGTAGAAAACTGTTTATGAATTATTTTACTGGGTAGAAACGTACGATCCGAGACAAAGAGGAACTTCAGCCTAAACAAACATACTGTCATTAAGTTACATTAGTTATATTAATTAAAATAGATAGGTCAGGGCCGGATTTACCATAAGGCACTGTAGGCACGTGCCTACAG
Source organism: Hyperolius riggenbachi (assembly GCF_040937935.1). Lineage (NCBI taxonomy): Eukaryota > Metazoa > Chordata > Amphibia > Anura > Hyperoliidae > Hyperolius > Hyperolius riggenbachi. The sequence continues at coordinate 331,773,085 of NC_090651.1, forward strand.
GCGCCTTATAGGACAGGGGCGGGTTCTAAATGTCCCCCTATTGATAGGAGAAGCTGGGAGTGCGACGTCACTTACCCCCGCCCGCCCGTCCGCCCGCTCTCCCACTCGCTCGCTCTCCCTCTGCAATCAGCAGCCGCCCAGTGAGTGTCCCTGATGGCCGCTGTATTCCTCTTGTATCTAATTGTATGCAGCAGCATAATGGCGCTTCAGCTGCGAGCAGGGTGCGCAGCCATCGGGGGAAGCATGTGTGTCAACTCGCAGCAGCGCTCGCAATAATTATCATTAGATTCATGAATAATTATCGCGAGTGCTGCCGCGAGTTGACACACATGCTTCCCCGATGGCTGCGCACCCTGCTCGCAGCTGAAGTGCCATTATGCTGCTGCATACAATTAGATACAAGAGGAATACAGCGGCCATCAGGGACACTCACTGGGCGGCTGCCGATTGCAGTCCAGAGGGAGACTCGAGTGAGCGAGCGGGCGGAATATGGCGGCCGCCATAAAAATAGCACTGTCTGTCTGCCTGCCTCTCCTTGAACCCCCGCTTACTCTCTGCAGTGCTACACCCGTGGTCCCCCTACAGAGCCTGTTCTGCGATCGTGAGGCTACAGAGAGCAGACATGGACCGAGCAGCCTAGCTGCAGTTGTCTTCTCCCTAGGCTCGGCAGGCTAGCAGCTCCAGCGATGGAAGTTTGTGGTAAAACTTTTTTTCTGGATGCCTGGAAAGAGGGGGGGGGGGGGGACTCTGTACTTGTGTTTGTGGTGTGGGTTAATTGGGGAAGGGGGGGGGGTGTCCTGTTGCTGTTGGTGTGCACTCATTTTTTTCTTTGGGGGAGGGGGGCTCTGCACTTGTTTGTGGTGTGGGTTTATTGAGGGGGTCATGTGGCTTTTTGGTTGTGTGGGATTATTTTTTTCTGTGAGGGGGGGCTTTGTACTTGTGTTTGTGGTGTGGGTTTATTGGGGGAGGGGGGATGTCCTGTGGCTGTTTGGTAGTGGGGGGGCTCTGTACTTATTTATTGGGGGGACCAGTGTTGGTGGTATGGATTTATTTTTATTTTATTTTTTGGGGGCGGGGGGGGGGGGGGGGAAGGTCTGTGCTTTTGTTAGTGGTGTGGGTTTATTGGGGAGGGGGACAGAAAGGTCTGCCTGTGTTGATGGTGCAGGGTTTATTGGGGGAAGACAGAAGGGTCTGTGCTGGTGGTTTTGGGTTTGTTGGGGAGGGGGGGGGGTCTGTGGTGGTGTTGGTTTATTGGGGGGGTGGGGGGAGGGGTCTCGGTGGTGTGGATTTATAGTGTAGTTAGACTTTCTAACTACAAGCGTTTGTACTTATGTGGGGCTTCCTCACCATCCTCCCAGGCTTGTCCGTTCCCAACTGGCCCGGTTAAAGCCGCGAATGGGCTTTAACCACTGCATATGAGAATCCCGGACGTGTGCGGTCATAGTCACGCATGCGCAATAGACCCAAACTATTGGGCTGGAGAGTGAAGGAACGGACAGGACCAGGAGGACACGAGGGAGCCCATGGCCTACGGAGGGCTGGAGGAAGCTCCAGGTAAGTATAAATGCTCATAGTTTGAAAGTCTCTGTTTGAAAAGGCAATATTTGGGGGGGGGGAGTTCGGGGGTGTTGAGGAATGATTATTGTCCAGGCCGCAGTCTAGGCCAGGGGCTGCTTGGAAGAAGTGCCCTAGGGGAGAAGGGAGGGAGGGGGGGGGGGGGTCCACAGGCAATGAGTAACAGGGACAGGAGTTCTTGTCTAGTCTGCAAGTGGACTTAATACAGGGTTCCTTGCAAGGGACGTTTTCTTTTCTTGTCTTTACTTCTATCTGCATTACCTTGGGTGGGTTTATTTCAGAAAATAGGGTGTGGCTTGGGGTGTGGCCTGTGCTGAGGGGTGGAGTCTAGGGCGCCAGAACTTCTGTGCCTATAGGCTCCTGAGCTGTAAATCCGGCCCTGAGATAGGTAATATAATCTCTTACCCACCCTGTTTTAAAAGAACAGGCAAAGGTTTGTGATTTCATAAGTGCAGCCATCTTTTTGGTTGAAAGAAGGTGACATGGAGCATGAGACACAGTTCCAACTGTCCTGTGTCCTGATCACCCCTCCCAGTTGCTAGGCAACGTGAATAACAACAGGAAATTTCATCATGCTTTGCACAACAACAGGGGAAAAAAGCCCAGGCAGTTTTCTTTGATGGGGTGGAGCTTAGCTAAAAATGCAGCTAAAAATGAGACTTCTATAAAAAAACAAAGTTCTGATGCTGTGAAACTGTTGGACTAAGATAAGACCTGCCTGAAGCAGGTGTCAACTAATAAAACATGGGGAGCTTTTTATGTAAACTGAACACTAAACAGCTCTGATCTGGATTTTTGCTTTTCATGCTTTAAAGGGGTTCTGTTAGGGGTTTCTGAGGAGAAAAACAGACCCTTACCTTGGGCTTCTATCAGCCCCGTGCAGCGGTAATGTCCCACGCCGTCCTCCTCCCATCTGCTGTTCTCCGCCGCCGGCCCCGGTCTAAGCAGCATGGGATCGAACTGCGGCTGCGCTACAGTGGCCGCGCACCCGCTCGCTTCCGCCTGCGTCATCGGAAGCTTACTGCGCAAGCGCAGTAAAAGGCTCCGTTGTACTGCGCCTGCGCAGTAAGCCTCAGATGACGCGAGCGCAGGCACGGCAACGCGCATTATTCGTCTGTGTGACAGACGAATAATAGCCCGGTGCCGGTTGCGGGGAACGGCAGATGGGAGCAGGACGGCGTGGGACATTACCACTGCAGGGGGCTGATAGAAGCCCCGGGTAAGTGGCAGTTTTTCTCCTCAGGAACCCCCACAGAACCCCTTTAAAGGTAACCTGAAGTGAGAGCCACATGGAGGCTGCCATATTTATTTCCATTTAAACAATACCAGTTGCATGGAAGCCCTGCTGATCTATTTGGCTGCAGTAGTGTCTGAATAACACCAGAAACAAGCATACAGCTAATCTTGTAAGATCTGACAATAATGTCAGAAACACCTGATATGCTACATGCTTGTTCAGGGGGTATGGCTAAAAGTATTAGAGGCAGAGGATCAGCAGGGGGGCAGGCAACCGATGTTTAAAAAGAAATAAATATGGCAGCCTCCAGATCCCTCTCACTTCAGGTTTCCTTTAGGCCCCTTTCACACTGGCGCATTTCATTGCTCTGCGTTTTCTGCTCGTTCGCAGCTCCCCCGTTGCAGCGGCCATAAGTCTCTATGAGCCTGGCTACAATACCCACAATGCACGTGATGCGGCGGAAGTGGTTCTGATGACACAAAGGTGATGCAGACTCTGTAGTGCGTTGTCTAGTGCTACGAGCAGTACCGGGCCTGCAGGCATTTGCATTGGAGTCAATGGCACCACAACAATCTGCCATCTTCACACTGTAACAATGCCAGTTGCCTGACTTCTGTGCTGATGCTCTGCCTCTAATACGTTATGTCACTGGCCCATAACAAGCATGGAGTTCAGATGCTTTGGTGGAACTCCGTTGGCTGCAAGCATGCTGCAGGTTGTGACTCAAAAACAGCCAAAGCCAAAAGCTCAGCATGACAGCCAGGCAACTGGCATTGTTTATAAGGGAATCAAGATTGCAACCTCCGCAATCCTCTCACTTTAGGTTGCCATTGAAATAAAGCAGGTATGGGGGTTCCCTATCAGTGGTATACTAACCCTGTCTTCAGGCCTAGTCGCTGATAAGGAGAATAGTGGGTCTTGGAAAACATCTCAGGCCAAGTCACAAGCTACCCAGTGTGTGTCAGCATTGGGGACGCTTGATCTCTTGGTCATGGTGAACGATAACAACCAGGGCGAGTACAGCGGCACAGCAATGACCTACAAAGATCCGGCATGTTGGATCTTCAGCTATGCTCAACACCAGCGGATTATGCAATGGCATTGCTCTTGCCACTCCCTCTCCTGCAGAAAGCCACTCTGTCGCATGCACTCATTGTCCCTCTCCCCCCCCCCCCCACCCCACACCCCACCCCCGCGTAGCAATATACAGAGCCTGACAACGCGTATATCCAGCGTCTTTAGTGCTCTGTCACCCTGCAAGGATCAGTACCTGCTCGACTAGGTGACCAATCCAGCAGACAATCGTAGGTCGTCACCAAGTGAGGATGTAGTTTTAGGCATGATGGACCTTTGGCAGATGTTGGAGGCCCCTGTACACAAGCTAGATTCTCACCCGAGGCCGTCTTTATCAGCCGCCTTGGCTAAGTTTAATCTGTTGTGTGTAAATAACTTTAGCATCCCAAGGAGCTGTGTACCTGTGTTTGGAAAGTGTTGCACTGATAATTGTTCTGCCAGGACAGAACAGTAAAGTAATTGCATTGCATAGCTGTGTCACCCACACTTGGAAAAATGTTGTCCTCTTTCTAAGAAAAAAGTGACATTTCTGTGGTTATGGACACCAGACTACTGACCTTCTTGAGAATGAGGTGGGACACTGTTGCGTTGGCGTCAATAATGATGGTGGACACTTTGTCATCACGGATTTCCTTTAATAAAGGTGTTGGGTCATTAGTGTCGTCCAACATTCGTACAGACAGCGTGTCTTTAGATATAAGGAACTGCCGAACGAGCTCCTCTAACCGAAGTAAACCTGGAAAAAGAAGAGAAGACAGGACTACAGATAAGGGAGGAGCTACCCAAGGTGAAAATAAACTGATGAGATAAATAATTATATTTATCCTCCTTCTCCTATAAATTACTTTTTTAAGTGTTCCATAGTTTTCTGTTATATTTAAACCGGTACTGGCACCCTATTAAGTGTCCCGGAGTTTGAAAAAGGACAATAGTTCATGTATTTTATCTCTCCCTGCCCTCAGAGGTTGTATTCTGCCAGGAAAACTTTTCTGACTGTAATTTGCTTATCAGTGATGCTTACTATATTACCAACATGGTACAGAAGTTGTAACTTACATGCCTAGATATTAACTCTTTTAGGCAGCAAAATAAAACAAGTAAGACAGCCTGGTTATTAATACGTTTTGTACTGTACATGCAATGTTTATCTCATTGTGTCACATGTCACCTCAGGTACACTTTAAAGAACGACTGTAGTGAAAATAACATAATTAATAGAATTACTTACTTTTTTACAATATTTGTTTATAAATTATCTGTTTGCCCATTGTAATCTTTGCTCGTCCTCTACCTGATTTCACATTCTGAAATATATCACAAACGTCTTTAATCCCGTCCGGTGATCTCTGTGGAATGCTTGCTTGGTTATTGAGAGTTCCAAAGCCAGTACAAAATATATCTGGTCTCCCAGAATGCTCTGAGGGTGAGTATTCTGCAGAGCTAATCAGCCTAGGCTAAACACACTGGGAGGGTGGGGCTACATTCAATGTACAGGAATATATAGGAAGTGTTTCTGATGCTGAAGGCTGGAAAATTACCATAAAAGTGGGTATGCTGAATCATTTACTGTATTCTCCTATATGACACTACAGGGCCTCTTAAAGTTAAGACAAACTTGCCACTTCCTACACCAACATAAACATGGTCAGCCCTTTACACCATATGTTTGCTACTAGTGTTGAGAAAAAAATTCTCCCCATATCTTTATTAGCTCTACCCATAAGGCAACAGTTAACATTTTGCCTCATGGGTGGGGATAAATCCTTTATTAGCTCCACCCATGAGGGAACAATGTTAATTGCCTAGTGATTTCCTAGCCCCAGCTTCCATTGCAGAGTTGAAGCTAACTACTGACTCATTACTAGTCAGTCTATATACAAAACCGCACATAACGTATTCACCTTCTTGGACTATGTTGTATGTTTCACTCTGCAAGAGACCTGAATTCAGACAGAAATAAGTATAAAATGAGCAAATATTGCATGATCTACAGGTGAGAAGCTGGTAAAGGCTTGCAGATGCATTTGCAGCTAAAGTTGGTTCTAGGAAGTCCTCATTAAAGCGGGGGAATTCCTGTGAAAGTAACATTTATCTTTCATGCCACAATAATGTTTGTTTTTTTTTCAAAGTGTTAAAGGGCGTCTGAAGCAAAAATAAAAACAAAAACAGATCCCACCTAAGGAGGGGGAAGGCTCTAGGTCTTATAGAGTCCTCCGGTTCTCCTCCCGGTCCCAGCGTTCCAACACAACATCCCCGTTAGCAGTCTCCGACTGATCGGTCACAGACTGTTCTCCGCCACTGCCAGTTCTCTGCCACTGCCAGAGGCTTCAGAAGTCTTCTGGAGGCCAAGTGCTCCCGAGGATGGGCAACTCTGTACTGCACATGCGCAAGCACGCATTCTCACGCACACACGTATGGAGCTGCCCGTCTTCGGCAGCACTCAGGCTTCCGAAGACTTCTGAAGCCTCCCAAGGCAGAAGATTTGAACCGGGAATCCTTAACGTTCAGTGGTTTTTTTTTTTCTCAGGTTTTGTTGCAAAATATATTGTGTTCTATATTACAATGTGATTTTATGAAGCTGTCTGTACATCAGTATATGCGCTGGTTTGTACAATCCTTGTTTGTTTCTCAATAAAATGTATTGTTCAAAAAATATGGCTTTCTCTGACATTATATGCAGTTGTCTGCCATGCAGTCCTACGCATTTTTTTTCCTTTTTAGAAAGGGCTAAGGAATCATAAAGAAGGATCAGTAGTCAGTCCATTGGGTGAATTCTGACTAACCAACCATTTTCCCTGCAAAGCTTCTAGGAGCTGCTTAGCTGACCATGTTATTCTGCTCTCTGTCCGACTGTCAGCAAGTTTTCTTCATAGCAGTCTGTTGTGTGGTTTGCTTTAGGCAGCGGGCACACTTTTTGGCATTGTGTGTGCGTTTCCTGCGAGAAAAGCACAAGAAATCGCAGCACAGAGGTTTCGTGGTTAGCACTTTGGCCGTACAGCAGTTCAAATACCTGCCAGGGCAACATCTGCAAGAAGATTGTATGTTCTCTCCGTGTCTCTCCCAGCACACCTGTTGCCACCCACATCCCAAAAACATACAGATAAGTAAATTGGCTGACCTCTAAAATTGGCTCTACACTACGATACATCCATAGACAGATGACTATGGTAGGGACTAGATTGTGAGCCCCTCTGAGGGACAGTTAGGTGACGAGCCAATATACACTGTGGCAAATGTTGGCGCTATATTAATACTAAATAATAATATATAATGAAAGTCTATGGGCCGCATTGCTAAATGCAAAACATTGTCAAAAATATGATGTATTCATATATGTATGTATGTATTTTTCCATCTAGATAAAAAGGTGATTATTAAAACACAAACACATGAAAAACACATAAAAAGGCAAATGCAAAACACAACCACAAACGCATACAAAAATGCAAGAAAAAAAAAAAAAACACAAAGAAAAAACACAGAAACGCATTTGGCAGAAAAGTCGTGGTTTTCCCTACAGACAAGTGAGCTCCTGCATACCAATGAAACTTCTGCTGGGAGATTTGGGCCCAAGTGTTCCTGCACAAGTCCTGGCGGCATTCATTACTATTCCCCCTCCAGGCCGCCATGGATAGTGGGGGGAAGATGTAATTCGGCTTCCAGCTATTGCTGGCAGCCAAATTACACTGTTCTTGTTGTAATTTGTGCTCCGTCTTCGGACGGCGGCCAAATCACTCACCGAGCGCTGCTATAGCCGTAGTTCCTATTACCACCTATGGTGGCACCGACTGTGCTCATGTGCTGCCAGCCTTAAAGGACGAATGCAGTGAGAGAAATACGGAGGCCACCATATATATTTTCTTTTAGGCCCCTTTTACACTAGCAGGTCATTCCTGAGTTGTGTTGCCCTATTTTGCCACAAGGGGCTGCAAATGCAATGAAAGTCTATGGAGACTTTCACACCTATTGCAGTCCCTTGCTGTGCGCTGGAAGTTTCTGAGCTGATGCAAGGGCAGCAGCGTGTAACTGCAAGCACTGAACTGCACGGTGCTGGGGGTAATGAAAGTCTATGGGTGACGAACGTAGCGTGAACAGTGCAGTGTGACGGGAATCCTAGTGATGTACTTACTACTCAGCAGGGAGAACATCACTGACCTGGGGGCGGTGCTATGCATGTGACCATGTCGGCGCACTCTGCCACAGGTTCATATCTTTGTCATTTTTTCTGTTGCAGTGGGATGTGGCAGAAGTATCACATCCCCACCCCAACGCACACCAGCCAAGTGTCACGTTTTCTCTGTGACACTAACGATTTGGAGCATTTATCACGGCATCACGGGGCACAGGTAAAATGTCCCGACCTCTTCACAGAGCAGGAGAGTTTGCAGTTAACTATTTCACTGCCCAGAGTCTTTGCAAAGAAGACTAAAATACATGCATCACATCACACTCTTCAGCCTTGCCTCATGCTGAACTTCATCAGCAGCAAAACTCAAGGCTCAGCAAGGAATGTCTTTGAAGTTGATAGAGAGTGAGAGATAGCGATCTCTACCCTGGCTATCTGGTTACAGAGCATCTGAATAGTGAGGTGGATATCTTCTTATCTTTCAATATGCTTGTGAAGGGCTAGAAATCCTGTATGTATCATCAGGGCTTGTTCACACTAGGGGCTTGATTCACTACACCATGATAACTCATATTACGACCGCTTTCGCAAGCATTTTTGCGTGGTCGCGAATTATTGCGTGCAATTGCGAATTTGTGAGCAAAAACGGATCTGTCTGCGCTTGCGGGGATCTGATTTCAAAACCTGAACGGAAGGTCCGGATCTGCTGCATTTTCAAGAAAAGGATCTGGATCCTGATACATGCAGGGGTAGTGGCAGGCGATAGGAAAACGGACCCCCCTCTACACAGGCAGATTTGGACACAGAAACGGATCCGTTTCTGTGTCACAGCCTGTGGGGAGAGAGGGGGCCGCCATGCCGGAGGGGTATAGCAGGCAGGACGGGGTGGCAGTGGTCAGCGGGGACGTCCCCCCCCCTCCCTCACCTGGGTACCTCATCCCTGCTACGCCTCCAGCTACAAGCCGCAAAACTTGTTAAAAGGTATAGCAGCGTTGAGCGGGGAGCTTACCTTCTCCTCCTGCAATGCTGCCCTCCGAAGTATAGAGGGCGGCATTGCAGGCAGTGACACAGCGAGCGGAGGAAATGGAGAGAAGGTAAGCTCCCCGCTCGCTGCCACTATACATTGTAACAAGTTTTGCGGCATGTAGCTGGAGGGGTAGTGGGGACGGGGGACCCAGGTGAGGGGGGAAGACGTTCCTGCTGACCACTGCCAGCCCCGCCCTGCCTGCTATACCCCTCCGGCATGGCGGCTGCCTCTCCCCCCATGGCTGGGCATACTTTTCCACGGACTGGAAACGTATTCTACAATGCATTTCTGTAAAAACGGGAGGAGAAAAAAAAAGGTTAGAAAAACGGATCCGTTTGAAACGGATCGGATCCTGAACGGACCAGTGTGGACCTAGCCTCAATCATATTGGTTGCATTCCTCTGTGCTATTGCTCTTTTAATAACTCATATTGTGGTAAAAGGTCCTTAATTATGGTTAGTTGTGTGATTTTATTCCGCTTACAAACAGTCCTAGGTCCTGAGTTACGCACTTGTATAGGGTTTAGTAATGTGTTAACATTTCTGGTATGTGAAGTTTTTTCACCATAAATAATAATATTTTGCACATTTCATTTATTTTCTTATTTAATATATTCAAAACTCTTCAGCTGTTTACTCTAATTTATATCCATATGTGTGCTGTGATTATTCTTTAAACAGCTTGCCTACCATCGCTTCATGCGCCAATCTCTGCATAGGATGGAGGGGCGTGGTTTTGAAAAATGGGGGCATGGTTAAAGGTGTGGCAGGGGCGTGTCTTAGTGTCCCTTTTTCTTGGCTCCAAAAGTTGGGCGGTATGCCAGCGCAAAAAATATATGTAAAACTGGCCTCAAACAATACCAGTTGCCTGGCTGTCCTGCTGATCCTCTGCCTCTAATACTTTTAGTCTTATGTTTTTTGTTCCATTGATATGTGATGTTGTATGTATTTCATTGCACCAGCACTTTATTATTGTATTAGTGACAGCGATTAATCGAGACTATATATTTACACAGGTGTGTGTGCCCCCTTGGGGATTTTTCTCTGCAGCACAGTGCCCTAGCTATTGTGTTACTTAAACATTTTTGAATATAATTTCCTTTTGGGGCACTGTTCTATATTTTATATATACACTTTTTCTGCAGAGATCCCTAGATGGGCACATACAGGTTTATTACTATTAACTGATACGCAGGGTTTGCGTTTTACACTGGTATACTAGGGGCTTAAGGCTCAGGTCTGGCTGCCTTGTTCTTAACTGTTTTTAATCATGGTTGGCTTATAAATAAAGATTTTCTTGTACTTTCTATACATCCTGTATTTGTTATCTTTTGCTTATTTGCTTAATTATTATCCTTATAAGGAGGATTTCTAGTTCTTTTATATTTGTTGTATTCTAATACTTTTAGTCACAGACCCTGAACAAGCATGCAGCAGATCAGATGTTTGACTGAAGTCTGACTGCATTTGCCACATGCTTGTTTCAGGTGTGCAATTCAGACACTACTAATGCATGGAAGATCAGCAGGGCTGCTAGGCAACCGGTGTTGTTTAACCACTTAACGACCGCCTAACGCCGATAGGCGGCGGCAGGTCGTAAGTGGTTTTACATGGAAACGGCCACTTTCTATGTCAGTTCACGGAGGGTGTCTCCGTGAACAGCCTGCGAGCCTCCGATCGCGGCTCGCAGGCTAATTGTAAACACGCGGGGAAGAAATCCCAGCTGTTTACATCATACAGCGCTGCTGCGCAGCAGCGCCGTAAAGGAGATCGGCAATCCCTGGCCTCTGATTGGCCAGGGATCGCCGGCATCTGATAGGCTGAAGCCTATCAGAGGCGGCGCAGGACGGATAGCCGTCCTGCGCCGCCCAGGGGAAGGAGGGGAAGAGAGGGAGGCCCAATATCGCTGCGGAGGGGGGCTTTGAGGAGCCCCCCCGCAACACGCAGGTAGCCGGCGGCGATCAGACCCCCCAGCAGGACATCCCCCTAGTGGGGAAAAAAGGAGGGAAGTCTGGTCGCCCTGCTGCAAATACGATCTGTGCTGTGTGCTGGAGAGCCCACCCAGCACAGATCATTCCAACATAGCCCGGTCCTTAAGTGGTTAAAAAGAAACAAACATGGCAGCCTCCTTATCCCTCTCACTTTAGGAGTGATTTAAATATACCTGTACATTCTACTTATGCTGAGTTCCTCCCTCTAAACACACCCGTACTTCCCATCTCCACAGCACACTTCTTCTCTATTCTCAAGAAGGGCTTGCTCTGTCCAGATGGTTAAATAGGAATATATCCATAATTCATGGTGTTATGGGAAGTAAATGGTGGCAGTATGGGACTGGATCTCTGAGTATTTCTTTTTTAAAGTAACATTACACTATTAACTATCGCCTTTTTGCTTTCCTAATTCCCAGTAATGGCAGTTAGAGAGGAAGAAAAATAAATCAATACATTGCAAAGTGAGAAGTAAAAGAAGAGAGATCAAGAAATGATTTCTATTCACCATGTAATCTGTTCATATTGTTTGATCCAACTGCCAAGCAACCAGCATCTCCCTCTGTGCATACGTATATATGTATAAACAAAAATAACCTTTTAGCCTATCGCATTGCTAGTGGGTGTGGTTATAGATAATGGCAGATGGAACAGTCTAGTTTTTTTCTTGCCTGCAAGCAGTAAAGATGATTATCTTTACTGCTTGCAGGCAAGAAAAATGCAGGCACGAAAAAAACTAGACTGTTCCATCTGCCATTATCTATAACCACACCCACTAGCAATGCGATAGGCTAAAAGGTTATTTTTGTTTATACATATATACGTATGCACAGAGGGAGATGCTGATTGCTTGGCAGTTGGAAACCGCCGTTACTTTTCACAATGCAAGGAGGTTCACAGATAGGAAACTGACCTAGGTCCTGACATCACACTGTGGTGGAGGGGGGAGGGGAGAGATTCACCATAATATCAGCCATACAAAGCCCCCTGATGATCTATTTGAGAAAAGGAATAGAATTCTCATAGGAAAGGTGGTATCAGCTACTGATTGGGATGACGTTCAATCCTTGGTTACAGTTCCTTTCTAATACGCTGGCATTGCTCTCACAATCCAATCCTTACACAAATCCTCTGTTTATTATTATTTTCTTTTTGGCAGGCGTATGTGTCTTTCCAATAAAACATTTCTCAGAAAATGATCTCATATTTTTTATTTTTTTTCACTGTAAATTTCCATTTTCCTTTCATTTTATGCATTGATTTTTGGCAGGTTTGTTGTGACTTGTCACAACACGTAAGTGAAGTGATGATGTTGGTTTTGGCTACACCTGTGTGACAGAAGAAACCTGAAAGACTCCTATGTGTGATTTGTAATTTATGAATAAACAATGGAAAGGTGACGGAATGAGCGCTGTCAGACCGCCTCAAATCCCAGCATAGTAATTACGTCGGTAAACAGTAAACTGTACCCCAATTCCATGTTTTGACGGCACAAAAACAACAGCGCAATTCTCGCTGATTGTACCTGTTTTACGTAGATGTTAATTGCTGTTGTTATATAAATAAATCTGATACCGGGCTCAGGATCGTCTTTCTGTTCACAAGCTAGCCATACATGAAGTGAAACCAACAACAACAAATAACATTTGTAAAGCGCTTTTCTCCCGTAGGACTCAAAGCGCATAAGCATGGCTCAGACCAATTATTGGTTGATTGGTAAATCGTGGCACAGAGGAAGAATTCTATAAGTCCAGAAAATCCAGGCTAAACAGGTGTCTTTTCAGTCTGGATTTGAATAACTCCAGGGATGAAGCTGTCTTTACTAGGTGTGGTAGGGAGTTCCAAAGAGTAGGGGCAGCATGACAGAAAGCTCTGTCTCCAGAGGTTTTGAGGTGCAATCTGGGAGTGACCAAGTTTATAGAACTTGCTGATCTGAGGTTGTGAGAGGTGTGGTACAGCTTCAGCAAGTCCTTCATGTATCCAGGGCCCAAGTTGTGCAGGGATTTGAATGTCAGCAGTCCAAACTTGAAGAGTATTCTCCATTCTACAGGTAGCCAGTGCAGTGAGCGAAGGATCTGTGTAATGTGACAGTGGGGAAGCTGGTTTGTTAGCAATCTGGCAGCAGCATTCTGCACTAATTGCAGGCGACGCAGGTCCTTTTTGGGGAGGCCAGCATAAAGGGCATTGCAGTAATCCAGCCGTGATGTAATGAAGGCGTGAACTAGGGTTGGAAGATCCTCTGGGGGAATCAGATGCTTAATCTTTGCAATGCTCTTCAGATGAAAGTAGGAAGATTTGACTACAGATGAAATTTGGTTTCTGAAACTCAATTCCCATTGATTAGCACACCAAGGCTGCGCACAGCAAGACTTTTTTTTGAAGCCAACGGAAAATGGGGAGAGAAAACGAGAGTACAGTATTTAGGGCCGGATTTACCATAAGGCAGTGCAGGCACGTGCCTACAGGCGCCTGATGATGGAAGGCGGCTCATTCCCCTCCCTGAGTGCCTCTCTCCCTCCTTCCCTATGCAGAGTCCCTAGCAGAGTGTAAATGAGAGGTTACTCACCCAGCTCTCAGCATTCCACTGACGAGATGTCCCTTTAGTCAGGGGCACCTCTGGGTACTTAATACTGAGGGTACTTCTGATTTAATTCTGAAGTCCAAGCACTTAATAGAACACAGTTTTACATAATGTAACCACTTCAGGGCCGTAGGCTTACAACCCCCTAGTGACCAGTCCATTTATTTCACAATACAGGGCTGTGCAGCTTTGTCAGCGTACTGCACAGCCCTACAACTAAGCACACAAATTAATCTTTTCTAATTTTCTTGTCCTTAAAGTGAATGTTTACCATTATAAAAATCAAACAGTCAGATACTCACCTAAGGAGAGGGAAGGATCGGTCCTAATGAGCCTTCCCTCTCCTCTCCCGGTGCCCGGTCCCGCGCAGGATCCCCCGTGACAGTATTCGACCAGTTCGGTCAAATACTGCCACTTCCGCAGCAGAAGGGAGCTTTCGGAAGCCTTCGGGAGCACTCGGGCTCCTGAAGACGGGCCGCTCCATACTACGCAATCGCGAGCGCCCTCTATGACGCACTCGCGCGTACGTAGTATGGAGCGGCCCGTCTTCGGAAGCCCGAGTGCTCCCGAAGACCTCCGAAGTCCCTGCGGCGGCGGACGGACAGGGGAGCCAGTGCAGCACCAAGGGCACCGGGAGAGGAGAGGGAAGGCTCATTAGGACCGAGCCTTCCCTCTCATTAGGTGAGTATCTGACTTTTTGATTTTTAAATAGGTAACCCCTGGCTTTAACAGGGCACTCTTTAGGAGGTCACTGATCGCTGATGCGATCTTTTTTTTTTTTTTTTTAATAAAAAAAAAGAGGCTTTTCCCTCCCTTCCTCCTTCCCCATCCTAAACTAGCACTGGATGGCGATCTGTCCTCTTCCCTGCCTCAGCCTATGAGAGGGCTTCATTCCCCAGCCGCTCTGAGGGACAGCCAAGTGTCCCCTGTACAACGCTGCAGGAGATCGCAGCGCTGCACGCAGGTAAACAAAGGGAATTTCCCTTTTCTCCTTTTGGCTGAAAACAGTCTGCTAGCAGCGATCGCGGCTAGCAGGCTGATAGCGGAGCTCTGTGAATCAGCAGGGAATGATTGCGCATGCGCACGCGTTCCCTGGTAAACTGCAGCTCCAGGACTTGACGCCAACTTGGCGTTAGGCGGTCCTGGGGCTTCCACTGCGCTCATGCCCATTGGCGTGACGCGGTCATTAGGTAGTTATTGCACAGAAACATTCTGTACAATAACTCTGCAGTTTTTGCAAAACAGAAAAGGAAAATACCTGCTAAATCAATTCATAGTTCCGAAGTCTAGCAACTCCCAGCAGCCTGTTTGCTCCACTTACGCCATGCAGTCTGAGGCCACGCCTCCCAACTAAAGTCTGGCATCCAGGACATGCAGAGCCAGGTCAAGGCCCTCCAGCACCTTAAGGCTGAGACACCAAAGTGCTTCCCCCCATCCCTCCCACCCCAGCTGTCACACACTAATTTGTCATTAGAGTAAGAGGAGCCCCAGGGCCCCCAACACCTTAATCTCTACCTTTCTGGCTTGCAGTCACTGCCATGTAACCCTTTTTATTGTTTCTCTTTGCTTCAAACACAATAGGGGAATGATAGCTGAGTGAGTTGTGCGCCCCTTCCTACACTGCACCCTGGGGCTGGAGCCTCTCTCGCCTCTGCCTTGGCCCGGCCCTGATGACAGGCTATTAGTCAGCAAGGAGGTGTGGCCACAGATGACCCAGCAAGCTTTTCCTCCTTGTATGCTCATGTGACTAAAGGAGCAGTAGTTCAGACTGAGTGGGAGTGAGAAGGCACCTGTAGGTCACTGTGGAGGAGGTGAGGATCTTTGAAATAGTGCAGCAGGTATTCCACATTTTTCTTTTGCAAACTTTTTCAGTTTATTTTAAACTAAAACATTTGTATGCATTAATTAAAATAATGTTCTACTAAATGCATAAAAAAAAAAGAACCTGTGTGCGAACCGAGGCATTAATTAAAATAAGAAGACCTTTGAGATAAATAGGTAGGAAAGAAGTGGGAGTTGTGGAGGGGGGAACACGAGGGAGATTGTTGAAATAACAGGGCAGCATTGTGTAACATCCGCATTCTATTTTAATTTTATTCTTAGCAGCCGTCATGAGTTTGATTTGACACATCGCGCACACGTGTTTCACAGCCAGACACATCTCCGCGCAGCACAAAGTGCTGAGAATCCAGGAAGGTTTTTATAGAACACACAAAGATCCGGATACAAAGACACAAAAATGAAGGTTAAATGAAAACGTGGCCCAACATACGAAGTCTTCATAGGTAAAGCATGAATGGAGTCACCATAAAGGAAAAACGTTAAAACAAGTTTTACAACTTCTACACCTAAATTGGCCACAAAAAATAACCCCGATTTACTTCCTAAAAGAAAATGACAACCCTTTTTATCAAGAAGCAATAAAATGATATATCTGGCGGACACATACGTGAGGAAGAATTAGGACACGAACATCCCATCCACCTAATTAGAACTGATCAGCTAAGATGGTCTAATGGCCAGATATCTATTGACTTGGTGGCCGATCAACCATCCGATTCGATATTTATTGTCGAATCAGATAAAATTTGGTGCCGCCAAGAAACTGCCCGATTAACAATGCGACCAATTTCGGGCTGAAATTGGTTGTATGTATTGATCAGATATGATCGTCGGGCCATCGTAGTTGATCAGGTGTGCAGCAGTAACTGCGAGCGATAAAGAGGTGAGCGATGAACGCAACGTGACGAGTCCGCCACGGGGTCTGGGCTCCGTCCGCAATCTGCAAATCTGCATAATAGCTACACTCCGGGCCCCCAGATACTTACTCCCGTGCCAGATCAAGGTCTGATGGGGCCCTGAGGCAAAGATAACCTGGGCCCCCTCAGAAAATTGAGCTCCCAGGGCCCCCAAATCTCCCCCCTTAACTCTTACGCGGCCCCTGCATGACACCAGCATGTATATTACCTGTCCTGCTACCTTCTTGGTCCTGCTGTCTGCCTCTTCTGACAGCGCATGTTATGTTTAAGCACAATGACATGCGGCAGTCACAAGAGGGACGCATCGTGCGTGCACACACACACACACACACTTGCCCGTGTGCAAGATCCCCTTTAGTGTATATAGGCAGACCCCCCCTTTAGTGTATATAGTCAGATCCCCTTTTAGTGTATATAAGCAGATTTCCCCCTTTAGTGAATGTAGGCAGATCTCCCCTTTAGTATATCGGCAGATCCCTTTTGGTGTATATAGGCAGATTCCCCCCTTTAGTGTTTGTAGGCAGATCTCCCCTTTAGTATATCGGCAGATCCCTTTTGGTGTATATAGGCAGAACCCCCTCCCTGTAGTGTATGTAGGCAGATTCCCCCTTAAGTATATATATGCAGATCCTGGCTTTAGTGTATGTAGGCAGATTTCCCCCCTTTAGTATATATAAACAGATCCCCCTTTTATGGTATATAGCTAGGCAGATAAATAGTGTATAGTATACAAGCAGATCCCCCTTTAGCGCATATAGCCCCCCCCCCCCCCCCCCACACACACACACACACACACACACACATTTCCCCAACCGGGAGGCAGTTGGGAAATCTTACTTTGCAGCTTGTAGCTGGGGACAGAAGATTGCCAGGAGTTAGGAGTGACAAGCAGGTCTCTCTCTAAATAGTGCGCAGCACAGACATCGCCTGTGAGAGAGGGGCGGGGCACCAGGGGGCGGAGCTACCTCTCGCAGCAGCCACAGAGGGAACCCACAGTCAGCAGGTAGAAATGCGGCCAGGGCCAGTTGAATGCACATCACATGCACCCCCCTGGTAGCCGGCGCCCTGAGTGACCGCTCCGGTCGCTCAGGTCAAAGGCCGGCCATGCCTATTGGGTCTGGTAATTGCCGCCTCCTGCACTGACTGGACACAGAAATACACTTCCCATTATCCCTAGCCGTGATTGTGGACTGGTAACACTCAGCTGGAAATGCTGAATACCAATGACTGATAAGTCTGTATTTCTGTTGGCCAGGAATAGAAAGGAACAGAATAATACAGGCCATACGCTTGACAATGTTTCTTCCTGATGATTAGTAGGAATGATCAATGAAATGCAAATATTTCAGAGTGTAAACAAACATTTATGCAAATATATGCAGCTTGAAAATAGACCAATCATTTTAAACCTGGGTGGGACTTGATTGGCCCATTTTCAAGCTGCTTATATTTGCATACAAATGTTGCATACATTTGCATAAATGCTGACATATTTGCATTTAATTGATCACCCCTTCTGATTAGATGTTTAATTGACCAAAAATAGGTAGTAGCTGCAGTGAAAATCAGCGACCTTGTGACCTTCTGCACCAGGGAAACTGTTTTTATAGACTATGGAAATTGAACTTTTTTGTGTTACAAATTGTGTTAAATTTTAAATGAGTGTTTTCATCTTTTTATAAAAAAACAAAGGGGCGTTAAGAATTTTCTTCTGCTGCTGCTACATGAAAGCCAGCTGAGTGTCATATTTTTCCATATTGCAGTTCCTTAGTGAAAGGGGAATCTCACTTGACTTTGTGAAGCCAGATTTACTGCTTTCAACTGATTCATAAATGAGCAGATTTCAA
The DNA here is from genome assembly GCF_040937935.1 of Hyperolius riggenbachi. Taxonomy (NCBI): domain Eukaryota; kingdom Metazoa; phylum Chordata; class Amphibia; order Anura; family Hyperoliidae; genus Hyperolius; species Hyperolius riggenbachi. Next base: position 331,791,301 of record NC_090651.1, read on the forward strand.
GTTCAGGAAAATGTTCTATTCATTTTTATATCTTTTAAGTTGAGATTCAGGAAGATGTTTATGCAGCTGTTGCTCCAGGGAAACCGGTGACTTCCTCCCTCAGTGGAAAAAAAATGGGTCTGAGGCAAGCATTTATGGCTGTGTATTATGCGGAGAAATAAAAACAGGGTAACACGGAGAATGGGCGCTACCTATGGCTCCCTGCTTACTGCAAATCCATTTTGCGATTCCGTTTCCGATTCCGATTTGCAATTTCGATTTTCCCTGAATGCAATTAACAGAAAAATGGAGGAAAAAAACGCAGCATGCAGTAACGATTAAAAATTGGAATCGGTTGTAAAAACCGATTCGAAATCGGAATCGCATGCAGTGTGCAGGAAGCCTATCTGTGGTCTTGTATCAGTGTTAATAAAACAAAGCAAATGGGTACCCACACTCTGCTGGCTGCCCAACATGCAACCAGTATAAACACATGTACTGTAGGGAGTTACCATCCCAACTCTGCCTTTGGGATGTAGATGTGGTCGCTTCTTCAAGAAAAAAAAAGAAACCTTCGAATTGTCATAATCAATGCTTTAAGTTTGTCAGGGTTTGTGGGTTTTTGTTTGTCCGCTCACCTCTTGAGGACTGACCACAAGTTCTCAATTGGATTAAAGGATACCCGAGGTGACATGTGACATGATGGGATAGGCATGGGTATGTACAGTGCCTAGCACACAAATTACTAGGCTGTGTTCCTTTTTTCTTTATCTGCCTGAAAGAGTTAAAAATCAGGTATGCAAGTGACAGTTTCTGTCTGGGTCGGACTGGGTGAGACTATAGCATAAACCTCACTGATTAGTAATTCCAGACATAAAATACTTTCACATCAGTAAATGGCTTCAGGGAGCAGGAAAGAGATACAAAGGCTCAATAATTCATAGATTTGAGCTCTAGCATACTTCAATGAAGGTGTCATTGAGCAGAGACAATGAAACAGTAAGAACTTACAAAACTAGATTCAAATATAAAATTAAACTGTGGTATATCTAAAAAGTCATTTTTAGGAGACGGGGGATGGATACAATTGATTTTTCTCATCAGTTTATTTTCACCTTGAGTATCCTTTAAGGTCTGGGGAGTTTCTTGGCCATGGACTCAAAATGCAAATGCTTTGTTCCCTGAGCCACTTAGTTATCACTTATGGCAAAGTTCTCCATCATGCTGGACGAGGCATTGTTCTTTACCAAACTGTTCTTGGATGGTTGGAAAAAGTTGCTGTTGGAGGATGTTTTGGTACTGATGAATGAGCCCACTCCCTTAGATGAGAAGCATCCCACACATAAATGGTCTCAGTTTGCTTTACCGTTAGCATGAGACAGGACTGATGGTAGAGCTCACCTTTTCTTTTCATGACAATAATTTTGCCAGTTGCCCCAAAAAGTTTGGAAAAGGACTTCATTAGAAAATGACTTTACCCCAGTCCTCAGCAGTCCAATCCCTGTACTTTTTCAGAATATCAGTCAGTCCCTGATGTTTTTCTTGGAGAGAAGTGGCTTCTTTGCTCCCCTTCTTGACACCAGGCCATTATCCAAAAGTTTTCCCCTCGCTGTGTATGCAGAGGCACTCACACCTGCCTGTTGCCATTCCTGAGCAAGCTCTACACTGGTAGCACCTTGATCCCACAGCTGAATCTTCTTTAGGAGATGGTGTTGGTGCTTGCTGAACTTTATTTGGCTCCCTGGAGCCTTCTTCACAACACTTCTCTAGAGTTCTTGATGAGCCAATAAATGATTGATTTAGGTGCAATCTTAGTAGCAGCAACATTTTTCCCTGTGAAGCCCTTCTTACGCAATGCAATGATGATTGCACATGTTTCCTTGCAGATAACCTTGGTTAACAGAGAAAGAGCAAGCATCATCCTCCTTTTAGAGCATCCAGTCTGCTATTCTAATCAGACAGCATGACAGACCATCTCCAACACTCTCACCTGTGTTAACGAGAAGATTACTGAATGATCTCAGCAGATCCTTTTGTGGCAGGGCTGTAATCAGGGGCGTAAGTAGGGGGGGGGATCAGCCCCTGCGACTACAGGGGAACCCAGAGGTGTGAGGGGGCCCCAGCTTCTAACTTTCCCTTTCTCTGTTACTCCAGATCAGGTGTTTTTGTGGCTACACATGTTATGGGTATGAAGATCCTGATGGCCACCCTTGTTTTATGAGCCTTGTGAGATGGGCCCCCAGGTTGTAATGGTCACCTAGAAGAGGCAAATGAAGGGTTGTGAACAGTAAGGTGTTCCACCAACGTTTTGCTGGAGGCCCCCATGATTTGTAATTAGGCCCCTGGCTGTAATACAGTGGACATGTTTTTTTTTGTTTTGTTTTTAGAATTAAGTTTATTTTCATGGCAAAGAAGGACTTTGAAATTCATCTGATCACTCTTCATAACATTCTGGAGTATATACAAATTGCCATCATAAAAACTGTTGCAGTAAAGCAGTATTTTCAAAACTTTTGGCCATGACTGTAATGGTCATACGCTTGATTTGTATGCCAATGTCACAATACTTCCTGGATTTGATGCTCGGATTTGGTAGTGAGCCACAGCCTTTGCTGACTTCCTTCCAGCAGTGTTTCTGGTTTTACTGCGTCTAAGTTGGTCTCATAAGCTGCCACACATGCTGAGCTCTTGAAAGTCTCCCGGCCAGGAAAGCTTTGCCAGCTCATCCAGGATTTTGTCTTAATGACTCTGGCTGTCCGTTACCTAATCTCCTGCTCTGCTTCACCCATTCCTGTGATCCCTGATCTGACTCAGCTTGTTTGCATGTATTTGATTTTATATCCCCGGATTGCTGACTACCTGCTACCTTTTGACTTAATTCCTGCCTTCTACCCGATACTTTAACTTGACTGATGACCACCAGTTGCTCACTACCTGCTATGTTCCCCAATATCTTGGCTTGACTGCTGACCACCAGTTGCTCACTACCTGCTACCAACTGATTTTGTTCCTGCTTAATACTTGTTAATTGATGACCACCTGTTGCAGACTACTTGTTATGTCCTAACTATATTCCTGGTAGTTTCTTAATACCTCACCTGCTTTGCTGGCCACCTGTTTCTGACCTCCTGCTATGTCTTGATTGTCCTCCTACTCAGGGGTATAGTCCTGGGAAAAGAGGTGAGTGGACTCATCCTAAAAACCCCTGCACCGCGGATGAAATGGGCGTCGTCAAGCATAACATGGGCGTGGTCATTAGCAGTGATGTAAAAGGTCTGCCGGGGAAGTTTGAGCTCTGCCGTAGTGTATCCCCTAAAAATAGATGTAATCTGACAGCATTTCACCAAAAAGGCACATAATCTGGTAGAAGTTCCTCCAAAATACAGATAATATAGCAGTGGTTCCCCCAAAATAGACAATGTGGAAGCAGCAGTTCCCCCAACATACACATAATCTGGCAGCTGTTCCCCAAAATTCACTTAATCTGTTAACAGCGGTTCCACAAAAATGCAGATAATCTGACAGCAGTTCCCCCAAAATAGGTACCCCCAGCATAGGTAGCCAGGTCTATAGGTGTCCCTAGTATAAGAAGCCATGAGTATAGTAGTCCCCAGTGTATGTAGCCAGAGGTATACTGTAGTTGCCTAGTATATGTAGTCAGAGGTATAGTAGTCCCCAGTATATGTAGCCAGAGGTATATGTGCCCAGTATATGGAGCCAGGGGTATATGTGCCCAGTATATGGAGCCAGGGGTATATGTGCCCAGTATATGGAGCCAGGGGTATAGGTGCCCAGTATATGTAGTCAGGGGTATAGTAGTCCCCAGTATATGCAGCCAGAGGTATAGGTGTCCAGTATATGGAGCCAGGGGTATAGGTGCCCAGTATATATAGCCAGGGGTATATGTGCCCAGTATATGTAGCCAGTGGTATATGTGCCCAGTATATGTAGCCAAGGGTATATGTGCCCAGTATATGTAGTCAGAGGTATATGTCCCAGTATATGTAGCCAGGGGTATATGTGCCCAGTATATGTAGCCAAGGGTATATGTGCCCAGTATATGTAGGCAGGGGTATATGTGCCCAGTATGTGTAGGTAGGGGTATATGTGCCCAGTATATGTAGGCAGGGGTATATGTGCACATTATATGTAGCCAGGGGTATATGCGCCCAGTATATGTAGCCAAGGGTATATGTGCCCAGTATATGTAGTCAGGGGTATGTGTCCCAGTATATGTAGCCAGGGGTATATGCGCCCAGTATATGTAATCAGGGGTATATGTCCCAGTATATGTAGTCAGGGGTATATGCTCCAGTATATGTAGCCAGAGGTATATGTGCCCAGTATATGTAGGCAGGGGTATATGTGCCCAGTATATGTAGGCAGGGGTATATGTCCCAGTATATGTAGCCAGGGGTATATATCCCCAGTATATGTAGTAAATAAAAGAACTGCTTTAGGACTACATGCCACAGTCAATCGAGTTGGAGAAGGAGAAGAGGTGAGTGTATGTGAACAGGGTAAGAGGAAGAGGTATGGTCGGAGAGGAGGCACCAGATGGAGAGTAGAAGGCAGGAGTTGACACACAAGGAGACATAAGGAGGCATAGAAGAACGTGAGGTGGCACAGAGGGTAGAAGGATGCACAGAAGGACAGGAGAAAGAAGGATAGAGGGGATACAAACACAGGAGCACAGGGTGACAAGAGGGGGCAGAGAAGGACATGAGGCACAGAGGGGGAGAGGAGAGGGCACAAAAAGAGGCACACAGGGGGCATAGATGGAAAGTGGAGACACAGAGGGGGAAGAGAAGGAGAGGATGATGCACAAAGGGGGAACAGGGAGACTGGAGGAGGCACAGAGATAGCACAGATAGAGAGGAGGAGGGACAGGGGGAGAGGAGGGGACACTGAAAGACAGGAGAGGGCGCAGAAACAGGAGGAGGAGAGCGGGATGCTGGTGGCACAGAGGGGGTCACTGGTGGCACAGTGGAGTCACAGAGAAGGTCACTTAAAGAACAGGGGGCAAATAGAAATACAAATAATCTCAAGAGTAAGCCTACAGTCCCCTATCTTGTTTGTTAATCAGGGACTACCTGTACAATATGCATTGTGTACCTAGAGGCAATCAGCATCCATCAGTTTAATTTTACTAGTTCGGTTCCCAAACAATTTCAAAAATAGTGATATGGCCCTTGGTTAAAAAAAGTTTGGACACCCCTTGTCTAACTGATGTGTGCTAAAGACAGTATACCCTACTACAGCCTGGTCGGGTAAGTGCTATTCTGCAATCTATACTAATTTACATAAACAAGGTGACCCTACATGTTTCGCCCCTAGGAGGGGTCTTTATCAGGGTTGAATTAAACTCAATGTCCATGTACTGCTGCAACCGTAATAGCCAGTTACTAGGAAAAACACAGATGATAGTCAGATTTAAAAAGCACAGCAGGTGAAGAAGAGTGGGTCAGAGTGGTCCAACAGGTAATTATTGTACATTCCAGCAGCAGCATGCAGCATATTTATATTGTCTAGAAGCTGGTGAATCCCCCGAAGTCTACAAGGTGGGCTCTCACGTCCTTTGATACACGTTTTTCTCCTTATGAGTCACCAGTGAGACCTCTGCTGCTGTACTTTCCTCTATGTGAACACATGGTTGTGTTAACATCGCAAGCTCACCATTTTTAAGACTTCAATCCCCCGTGCCGTCCCCGCAAGATGTAAAATAAGGACATTCCGCCCTTCTGAACAGCTTTTTTGAAGATGACAATTGTCAGCAAAGGGACTGGACGCTGGGCAGATCTGGTTAAATATAAACGCTCCAATTATTTCAGCTATGTAATTTAACTCACTAAGGCGATTAACGCCTAATTGCGGGTTTACTCGCTCTTCTCAAAAAACTACAGATTTTTGCTCAGTGTCCATAAAACAGAAAATAAAAGCCTTCCCTGCTGAGTGACACAATCCCACTGGCACTTAATTTAAGAGAACGTTTCAACGTTACTGAGGTTACGAAACCAGACGTGTTCAATGAATTTCACAGATTCCACTCCTTCTCTCCGGAAGCAGGCGAAACAGCACGGGCTGCAGGAAACGCACAACGGGCTTGGCTTTCAGAACGCTGCACAAAGCCAATCCCGGGCTAGAAAGGTTTGTTTTACAGCCTAACTAAACCCAACATTAAACAAGGCAAGTTCTCAAAGCCAACAAGTTGATTACTGTAAATTATAAGGATTACCTTTGTAACGGAGCATTTCAAGTTCAAATGCTCATTGTGTAGCTCTGCTTGCCTGAAACTGTGCACCTATCTATACAGGATTAAAATGGAACTCTCATGCAACTAGAACTGCCTGTTATCAAACCACAGGCTGTAATGTAGGGATACTCATTCAGATTCTGCGGAATTGAAATTACCACATTTCTGATCGCAAATCGCCATTTCCAATCGGAATTTGGAAAATGGAACTCTGCAGAAATCGGATTTGCTGCAACTCTGTGATTTTAGTCCAATCACAGAACTTGGAAGCATTAGACGAATCAGAGAATGCAGATTTTTTTCCGCAGATTACCGTGATAATTTTAGACCAATCACAAGATTCCGTTTTTCTGATTTCCGATTTCCGGGGTTCTCTGATGCAAAAAATGACAAATAAAATACTTTTCAGAAATTGAAAAATCGGAAATTGGAAAAAAAGGAAATCCGGGACATGGAAATCGGAAATTGGCACTGGCGGGAATTGGAATTTCCACCAAATCATAAATAGGCATTCCTACTATAATGCAGTAAGCTCCTCCCCCTCATGTACATAACACATCCAGACAGTTTACAAATAGGTTTACATGCAGCAAAAGTCCTGTTTAGTTATCCAAATGCACCACTTTTATTTATTAACAAATTTCTTCCGGTTTCACACTACAATGGCCTCAATTCACTGACTAAGCTTACCTCCTGTCTTTAATAACGATCCCGAGCTGTTTCTAATGTTATCACCATGGTGATAAGGCATGTAGTAAACTTAAAGTGGATCCGAGATGACCTTTTACTCATTGCATAATTGTGTTCCTTTCCTATTGTTTATAGGGCATTCCTCCGCCAAATACTTTTTGTTTTTGTTTTAATACTCTAATTACCTATAAACTAAACAAGCCACGCCCACAGGTTTTCAGAGAGCCAAGGCACTTTCAGACAGTAGGAAGGGCTCATGGGAGCTCAGTCTGGGCAGGAGGAGGGGGAGGTAATACTAGCCACTAGCCAGAGATTTCAGAGGCAGAGGGGAGGAGGGGGGAGGAGGGAGGAGGAGGGGGGATTAGTTTTTTTTTGCTCAAGATGCAGATAAGCCTGCTTCTGTGTAATGTTTACAAACAACATGGCTGCTGTCGTTGTATCACAGGAATAACCAATCATATTCTATTAAAGCTGTTTGCAGATAGATTTGCTGTGTAAACTATGTAAACTTTAGATAAGATATATAGACAAGTTACTTGTTATAGTTAGTTTTTCATCTCGGATCCACTTTAACTCTTCTGTCTTTAAGTTAAGGAGAGATCTCTAAAGTTAACTATTCAATCCATACAGTGGTCTGAAAGCCAGCATTTCTACTTTGCTCTAAAAGATTCCTCACAGCTTGAAAGCTACTATCCCAGAAATGGTGTTTAGCAGAACATCACTGAAATGGTTAAACAAAGCACTTTGTCCTGCTATTCAGCTTCAAATCTGCATCCAAACTGGAGATAACAGTATTTTTGTTTACATTCCAATGTTGTTACAATGTGTGTAAACACAGTTTTGACAAGTGAAAAGGAGCTCTCTGTCATGCTCTCTGTGCTTCAGACACACACAGGTCAGAAAAGCTCATTAGAAGATGCTAATATATAAAAAAGCAGTTTGGATAAAATGCAATGCCAGCTTTCAGGGCAAAATAAACTACACTTTGGAAACTTGTAATTTGTAAACAGACAATATTACGCACAAAAGCAAATATGATAACTGTATGAGTAATAAAAAGTAGGAAAACACATTTTTGTTGAATGTTATGTCGGAGTTTCAGACCACTTTAAAAAGACTACAGAATTCTAAAGTTAAAGACAGGCTGTTAATTAAGTGCATGTGAAAATAACTACAGAGAAGGTAACTTAAGGTGCATACACACGCACTACCGGCGGCAACGACGGGTCTGCCGGACCCTCCCGCTGCGAGGACGTTCAGCCGACAGTAGCACGTGTGTACGCGCTGTCGGCGGACTGATAAGGCTGTTTCTGATCGTTCAGAAACAGCCTTATCAGTCCGCCGACAGCGTATACACATGTGCTACTGTCGGCTGAACGTCCGCCCAGCAGGAGGGTCCGGCAGACCCATCGTTGCCGCTGGTAGTGCGTGTGTACGCACCTTTAACGACTGAAGTGATAAGATAACTCTCTCACTGTAAAAACTTATCTCTACACCTTAATAAGGAAAGAAGTGTGGTGGTAATTTTGCATAATTTTGTGCTGTGCTGTGCATGATGTCATCATTTTATGATGTCATTGTACTGAGTTTATTCCCCTTAATATACATAGCACATTTGGTGATGATAGCATGTATGTGGGCTTTGCTATTAACTAAATTTGGCACAAAATTACGGCTCCTGATTACGGTTACAAACAAAATTAATTGCCATTTTTTTCCCACATTTTGTATTGCGATTTTGCCTCCTACTTGTAAATTACAATGTAAAATTACAAATGACAAGTTTGACCCACGTAACAACTGTTCTATACACCACTTTGCTTCTATACAATGTTCGTATTCACCTGATGATTACTATCGGAATTTCTCTAGTAGGATTCTGCAGTCAGTTAGGCATTAAAAAACTTACACTCGGCCTTGGCACAGATAAGGCTGGTGGAAGGGTTGTGAAAAGACTTCAGGATGTGAGAAACAGCCAAGCTGATGTCTTCATTGCTTGGGTACAGGCTGACCGATGCAAAGCGCAGGTACTGGAGCTTGGGGGCTTCCTCTGGTCCCACCTTTATGTGAGGGATCTATAGAAGAGAGGGGAAACACAAACATATTACATGGTGACTGGAAAGTGTCATGGTTAAGGGCTCTGCCTCTGACACAGGAGACCTGGGATCAAATCTCTGCTTTTCCTGTTCTGTAAGCCAGCACCTATTCAGCAAGGAGCTCTTGGGTGAGACTCCCTAACACTGCTACTGCCTATAGAGTGCGCCCCTAGTGGCTGCACCTCTGGTTCTTTCAGTCGGCCAGGAGAAAAGCGCGGTATTAATACTGGAATTATTATTATATCCCCACTATGTGAAGAGATAGTATGTTTCATGCACATTTATGAGCTTACATTCCAAAATACAGTTGCAGTATGTACCCGTTTATATCGATATTTACAGGCAATTACACCGCATAGACAAGATACAGTTAGTCCCAGGTTAACGAACAAGATAGGGATTGTAGGTTCGTTCTTAACCTGAATCTGTTCTTAAGTCAGAACTTGTGCCATTTCTGTCCCCTGTACCTCCTCTGTGCCCCCTGGGCCTCCAGTGTCCCCCTCTGTGTCACCTCTGCCCTCTGTGCCTGCTTATACAAGTTTAAAAGCCATTTTTTCTTTGTATTTTTTAAAATTAATTTTCTCAAAAACTACAAGTCTAATTTGAACATTTTATTTTGGCTTGTTCCCATGGAAACACTAGGCCTGATTCACAAAGCGGTGCTAACAGTTAGCACCGTGGTGAAAAGCCCTTTATCACGCCTAAACTCTGTTTAGGCATGATAAGTTTAGGTGTGATAAGTTTAGGTGTGATAAGTTTTTAGGTGTCATAAGTTTAAGCACCAACTGGGCTAGCACCGCAGTGCACAGCTGATCAAAAGTTTTGCGCTAGCAAAGTCTGGTGCACTTTGCATAGAGTTTAATGGCGCTGCTTTGCGTGCGGGACTTTGCGCGCAATCTAAACTTACCTAAACTTATCATGCCTAAACTTAACATGCCTAAACTTATCATGCCTAAACTGAGTTTAGGCATGATAAAAATGGTTATCACGCCTAAAGTCTTTAACTGGGTTATCACCGCTTTGTGAATCGAGCCCACTGAATCCATGCCGTTCGTATTGGCGGGTCGTTCGTAAGTCGGGCATTTGCAAAAAAACAAGCTCCGGTTTGGGTAGTGTGTGCCCCTTGGGGTTCAGTTTACACACTCCTATGCTGTACATACAGTATGTGGCCCCAGGGGTAGTTCAGGATGCATGTAACACTTTCCTCCCGTCTCCACCAATAGCCAGGAGACCAGCCACTGGCCAGACTGGGCACTGACATCATGTATAATAATTCCATTGGGGCAAGTAGCTTTTACTGCCTATACTAAACAAATACCTAATATATTGGAAGCACTTTGTTGACTTGCTTCAAAGTAGAACTATAGTCAAAATGTACCTCCAGTTGCCTGGCATTCCTGCTGATCCTCTGCCCCTAATAATTTTAGCCATAGACCCAGAACAAGCATGCAGCAGATCAGGTGTTTCTGACATTATAGACATCATTAGCTGCATGCTTGTTTCTGGTGTTATTTAGAAAGTACTGTAGCCAAATAGATCAGCAGGGCTGCCAGGCAACTGGTATTGTGTGAAAGGAAATAAATATGGTAGTCTTTTCACTTTTTCTCACTTCAGTTGTCCTTTAAAAAAGTCACTGAAAAGTTTAATAGACTTATGACTCATACACACATCCAACATAATACACAACCAACCGCACAACAAGTTGTTTACACGACAAGTATGTACACACACGTCAACCAACTAAACAACCAACTCACTTAAATACTATGCACACAAGATAAATGACACACTGCACAACATGTCTGAGTTCAAAAACAACAAAGTTGTTCAAAAGACTTGTACACTTGCGGCCAACCTGGGCAGGTTGATCCACCATTTGGATCTTGCAAACTACCTGTTATCAGTTGGTCATCTGGTTGTTTGCCAGCTGTACACCTGCCCAACTATCTCCCAACAGACCAAATTTAGAAGATAGTTGGGCAGATTGTTGGGACATGTGTATAAGCCTTTACTTTCATTTTAGCTGTGGAGGCTTAACAGCCAGGTGAGGTCCCAGCTTGTTCTTTGATTACTCTCTGAATGAGCTAAAACTAAAGCAAACGCAACAGAGAGCTTCTGTGTGCAAGGTATATTGATTGTAAGTAAAAAAAAAAAAGCACTGATTTTTTTGAATGAACTGGACTTAACATACCCATGCAGGTGATACCACATTTAAAAAATAAATAAATAAATATATATATATATATATATATATATATATATATATATATATATATATATATATATATATATATATAGCTTTTACATCACTTTGAAATCCCACTATAGCCATCAGTCTGATGTTATTTGAATGAATTGTGGAGACTACAAAATGGACAGATTGCTTGATTAAAGCTGCACTTGTGGGGCCACACTTGCACTATGTGAAATGGCAGGCAATGTTTTTCAATGGCAAGATGTGCATTTGATTTGCAAGCCTGCATTTTTTGTTATTGTAATAAACATGCGTAACGGGCGCCCACACTCGCAATTACTGCAGACTTAGGCACTTTTTTATTGACCTGAGGAAGCGGGCCAGTACCCGTGAAACGCGTTGTCTTTCTGTGCATAATTATAGATTAATTCTACCACATATGGTTTTGTTCATTGAAGGAGGTAAGATCCTACTACTCCTAAAGCTATAGTCATAATTCAGATATCAGGTATTTTAGGGTGCCTCCTACAGTCCTTTTTAGTATTAGCCCAAGCCCTCGGGGTAGGTTATTGCACACTTAGTGTTTCAATAATCCAAGGAGAGCTAGACCTGGGATTCCGAGCAGTTTAATTTCTCGTAGGCTCTGAGGGTGGTTTCAGGAGTGCAACCCACCTTTGTGAGTATATTTCATTACTCCTTCCTAACCAACATATCCAAACGATACTGAACCATTGGGCTCCTGGTCTCAATCACTGCAGTGTCTTGGCGGTTGGGAGCACAGCCACTAAGAGTCATCCTACAGTCTCCATCAGAGCTTGGCTGAACTGTAAGTCCATGTTTACTAACAGCAAGTACGTGTTGAGCAGCGTTAGACCATTCCTGTTCATTGATGTGTATGGATGCAGCCTCAGACAGCAGCTGGTTATGTAGACATGGTTCCATTCCCGGCTGGGAAGGAGAAACAAATGAAGCAGAAGATAACATCAGAAGAGTCAAAGAAGCTTTTAGGCTGCTTTCACAGTAAGACGTTACAAGCGCACATTACAGCAGCCTGTAACGCAGCCCACCGCACAGCAATGAAAAATCAATGATCTGTTCACAGTGCCCACGTTATGTTACATTATAACGCAACAAGTTTAAAGAAAGTGCTGCATGCTGTACGTTATACTGGGCTAAGCCACGTTAGACTGTTTGCACATGCTCAGTAATGTTGGAGGAGGAGGTCTCCCCTCCTCCTCTGCGGCAAGCCACATGGCTAATTAATATTCACTACACGGTGTGACGTGCAGTGTTTACTTCCTGGAGCGGCCGCTCTGTGCGGCGATTGGCTGGCGGGACCACGTGATGCGGATCACGTGGTCTTCGCATCGCACAGCACAAAAAAGGCGCACCAAGAGCGCGTCCTCCTTCAGCACCACCAGGCGTTGCATTAGGGGCACGTTATGCGACCATAACGTCCCCTAAAACGCAACGTCCTGGTGGGAAAGAAGCCTTAAAGAGAACCTGTACTGAGTAAAAATATTTAAAATAAAGACATGAGGTAACTTCAAATGACCATTGCATAGTTACCTTGCCATCAGTTCCTCTCAGAAGCTCACCATTTTCTTATGATAATAATCCCTTCCAGTTCTGACAATATTTTGTCAGAACTGAAATATATCAGTTGCTGTCAGTAAAATATCAGTTGCTGTCAGTTATAGCTGAGAAGAAAACTGATGTACCAGGTAATGTCCATGTTTCCCTATGGCTCAAGTGGGCGATGTTACAGTTTAACTGTGTGCTGACCAGAAAGCTGTTATGGGTAATGGCAATTTTCAAAATGGAGGACGGAAAATTCACTTGAACACAGTGAACAAACAGGACGCGGGACAGGAGAAAGACACTGAGGAGTAGATTACATGGAAGGTAATTATGACTTGTGTATGCTTATTTTGACTTTTAATTTTCAGTTCAGGTTTTCTTTAAGATGCTCTATATTGCTCATTTCGTCCATATTCTCAGCAATCTCAGGATTGGGTCAGCATTGTTTTATCTAAACCTCTCAGACTGGATGTGTGCAGCAATAGGTTGACGCTTTATAATCAGAATCAGAAATACATATAAATACAATAAATATTAATAATAAAACTTGGTATGTAACCCCGACCTCCCAATGATATCACAGCCTAGGCTGTTTATTATGCAGAACTTCTTCTCCCAGGAAACTCTGGGAGACCAGGGCCCACATGCAATTCCCTTTTTCACCTGAGTTTTCTCCTAGGTGATATTTTCAAACTTATCAATAAAATGCCTTTAAAGCCACTAGTAAGTGAGAAAAGGGTCAAAATAGTTTTGCTAGTACTTTTTCACCTACTTTCTGGTACTTTTTCAATTGCAAAGTGCTGAAAAGTCATTTTAAATACAAGATGAAAAAATATCTCTTTGGAGAAAAAACAGGAGAAAAGGGGAACTTTTTCTCCTGAGTTTTCTCCTAGGAGATAATTTTTCATCTTTAAATTAAAATTCAATTCCATCATTTTTCAATTAAAAAAGTACTAAAAAGTGAATGAAAAAGTACTATCAAAAGTATTTTGAGTATTTTCTTGCTTTCTGATGGCTTAAAATGCATTCTATTGACAAATACAAAAATATCACCCTGAAGAAAACTCAGGAGAAAAAGTTAACTGCATATGGGCCCGGGTGTTGTTTCCATTCAGTTCAGAACATATAACAAACAAACATTCCACAGAGGTGCACCTGGCAGCAGTAAAGATGTCCCCACATGTGATAAATTTCAAAATGCAAACCAAACCAAGATTTTGTCATAACTGAATATTCCAGTTGCTGTCAGTTATATATCAGTTGCTGTCAGTTATAACTGAAAGGACAACTGCTGAGCAAGGTAATGTCTATGTCCCCCTATGGCTCAAGTTGGCGATATTACATTTAACAGTGAGCTGACCAGGACACTGTTATAGGGTTATGGACATGTTTTTAAATTGGAGGACAGAGAATTCCATTCACCAGTGGACAAACAGGACATGGTGCAGTAGAAAGAGATTAAGGAGTAGACTACACTGGAGGTAAGTATGACGTGTGTATGTTTATTTTGACTTTTAATTTTCAGTTCAGATCTGCTTTAAAGAGGAACTCCAGTTAAAATAATATAATAAAAAAGTGCTTCATTTTTACAATAATTATGTATAAATGATTTAGTCAGTGTTTTCCCATTGTAAAATCTTTTAAATCCCTGATTCACATTCTGACATTTATTACATGGTGACATTTTTACTGTTAGCAAGTGATGTAGCTGCTGCATGCTTTTTTGGCAGTTGGAAACAGCTGTAAACAGCTATTTCCCACAATGCAACAAGGTTCACAGACAGGAAACTGCCAGAAGTACCACGGTACTCAAAACTTCTTGTGGGAGAGGTTTAACCACAATATCAGTCATACAGCGCCCCCTGATGGTCTGTTTGTGAAAAGGAATATATTTCTCATGTAAAAGGGGGTATCAGCTACTGATTGGGATAAAGTTCAATTCTTGGTCGGAATTTCTCTTTAAGCTATTAGTGCTGTTATTAACTGCTTACTTCTAAGATAGTCTGTGTGTGTCAATGCAGATACAATTTATAGTGATCCTAAACTGATGAATAAAAAGAGTTTAACTTTTACCAGCCCCCTGCAGACATCCTGTACCTGCACCATTACAAAGCCTTCCTCCGGTGCCCAGCAGCATTCTACTTTCGCCTTGATGCGCGGCCCCTGTCTGCGCACCTCCTAATCGGGCTGGCATGGACGGGGGGCTCTGTGCATGTGCATTACGAAAAATATGCACTGCGCATGCACAGAACGCTCCTGGCAATGAGAGCGTGATTGAGGACACATACGGCCGCGCATGTGCAGGGCCCATCGACTCGCCAGTCGGCCGGAAGAGGCTTCGTGTTGGGGGGGGGGGGGGAACGACTGAAGATCACTTAGTGACGGCGCGGGCCCAGGACATCTGCAGGGGGATGGTAGAAGCTCCAAGTAAGAGCCACATTTCGACTGTGTGCAGCAATAACTGCCTAATCCTATTCCATCATTGCATACAAATAATCAATCATTGTAAGATTCCATATGTGTATTTACACTGAACATGATTTATATCATCTGCATTGTTTGATTTACATTTGAAACTTGTGTTATTCAAAATTATTTCGATGGATTTCAGCCAAACGTGTGATACAAATTAGCCAGGAAAATATACTACTCCTGAAGAAGTGAACAACATCTGGTTTGGCATTCACGAAACGCAATGAGAAAATCAAGTATAATCTCGGTATTATATAATAAAGTGTAAGAAATATATATGGACACAGATGTCCCGAAGGGATCTCACCGAATTCAAAAAATGGTTGGCCAGATATAGGGGACAATATTCCAAATCAGTGTTACCCTTATTGGGAACAAACTGTTATCATTGTTACATTGTTGCAAATACTATAATACTGTTATGGCTATGCAAACATTCTTTTATGTGTGTAATTTTAAAATGTTGTAATAAATTGATGTTTTAACTGGTTATCGAATGATTTAATTCAATATTTACCAACTGATTTCCTGGACAATATTTATTGATTGAGCTTTCCAAAAGGTTCAAGCAAAATAAACAAATGAGTTTCACTTACCTGGGGCTTCTACCAGCCCCATGCAGTCATCCTGGGCCCTCGTAGTCACTCACTGCTGCTCCAGTTCCCCGCTGGCAGCTTGCTGACCTCAGAGGTCGGCGGGCTGCATTCGCATTCCCGCTAGTGCAGGTACATTAACACATACATTTTACACGTTAATGGTTTAATGCGTACATTTTTTCGCATTGCACCACTAATGCGTAAAAATGTATGTGTTAATGTTCTTGCACTAGCGGGAATGCGTAAAAATGTACACAATGCGGCCCTGACCTCCGAGGTCGGCAAGCTGCCAGCGGGGGACTGGAGCAGCAGTGAGTGACTACGGGGCACAGGATGGCTGCAAGGGGCTGGTAGAAGCCCCAGGTAAGTGAAACTTATTTGTTTATTTTGCTTGGACATTCCCTTTAAGGTCCCTGTTAGCCCATAAAAAGATTAGCATCTTAAGAGGGACATAAAGAGGCTACCTCACATATTTCATATACTTTAATGACAGACCGATTGGTTAATATTTTAGGGCTTTTTGTTTCAGAAGCTCCAGGTAAATTAAACTCTATTATTCATCAATTTAGGTTCCCTTTAAAGAGAAACCATCACCAATAATTGAACTTCGTCCCAATCAGTAGCTGATACCCCCTTTACCATGAGAAATCTATTCCTTTTCTCAAACAGATCATCAGGGGCTCTGTATGGCTGATATTGTGGTGAAACCCCTCCCACAGTGTGATGTCCGCGCCTCACGGCTCTGAGGTCCTGACATCACACTGTGGGTGCCTTGTTGCATTGTGGGAAATAACAGCTGTTTCCAACTGCCAAAAAAGCAAGCAGCATCTCCTTCCACTGACATCACCTGCCAGCAGTAAAAATGTGAGGAAAAATTTTACCTTATAAATCGTTTTGGGTTATGTTTTAACCACACTTTAGATGTAAATAGCGCTTGGCTGAGGACTCCTTTGTTAGATGAATGTGGATTTAGTTCCCCTTTCAGAATATGTCAGTGCAGTGGGTTAGCATTGTGCGGCTGATCTTGCTGAGTAATTATCTTGTGTGCGCCTGGAGAGGCGGGAGGCTGATGTGTCCTTTCTGCTATATACAGGCTGCGTCTATTTCCTCTGCCTCATTTCACTGCCTTTCCCCGCCGCCGCCGCTGCTGGAAAGGAAAGCAATAATTACTTTTTAATAATCCTATTTACTTTTAAACGCTGCTTTAATTAATCTACTGTAGTGTATCTCTTTGTTCCATATGTGTGATGTTTGTATGAAATTTAATTTTTTCCCCCCTCAACATCCTGGCAATAAGCCTTTTAGGAAAGCCAAGAAATTTAAAGAAGCTGCTGTCGGTATTTGAAGTATTAAGTTGTCAGCTGGTTTGGAGACCTGTTTCAGGCTCGTGGTTTTTAAAGGCATATTGTGGAGAACCTGTTTTAATGTGCATTACACACAGGCCATGTCTGCATTATTAACCCTTTCCAATACTTTTACAGGATGCCGACGTCCTGTCCTGGAACCCGACGAGCCGCATTCAGCACTGTTTTAGCATTGGACAGCAGGACGGGGTGCGTTCCATTTAGCTCGGATTAGGGATGCTTGTTCGGATTCCGTGGAAATGCAATTTTCGA
This sequence comes from Hyperolius riggenbachi, assembly GCF_040937935.1. NCBI lineage: Eukaryota > Metazoa > Chordata > Amphibia > Anura > Hyperoliidae > Hyperolius > Hyperolius riggenbachi. The sequence continues at coordinate 331,808,778 of NC_090651.1, forward strand.
ATTTCCGATCAGGAATTGCATTTCCGCATCGGAATTCGGAAATTGCTAATATAAGTGTGGTAGGTGGATTTTCGCGGAACTCTCACAAATTTCTGTGGAAATTACCGCCGACTTTAACATTGATTTTCTCAAAAACTACAAGGTCTTTTTGAAAAAAAAAAATTCCTCTTGTTCCCAAATTACGATGCCTTGCTATTAACCGCTAACGTCAACGTCCATTGACTCAAAGGACTAGAAGACATGATCTGCGCATGGAGAAAAAACGTTTTAGCCATTTATTTAGGAAAGGGGTTCTTTACAGTAACAGTGATTAAGATGTGGAATGCATTGCCATAAGAAGTAGTTGTGGCAAATTCTATACCTGCATTTAAAGGGGGCTTAGATGCTTTCCTTGCGTTGAAAGACATCCATGGCTACAATTACTAGGTAATTCTCAGTGATATTGATCCAGGGATTTTATCTGATTGCCATCTGGAGTCGGGAAGGAATTTTTTCCCTTTTGGGGCTAATTGGACCATGCCTTGTAAGGGTTTTTTGCCTTCCTCTGGATCAACAGGGGTATGTGAGGGTCAGTCTGGTGTTATACTTTGTTCTCTGGTTGAACTCGATGGACGTATGTCTTTTTTCAACCCAAATAACTATGTAACTATGTAATGTAAAATACCGATATGCGGTATGCCGCCGACTTTAGCGGTTAATAGTAAATCCCCCATAGGTGGTAGAAACTTTCAGGGTATGTTAAGCAGAAGAGTGGAAACAAGAGGAAAAAAATTCAAAAAAAATTGTAGTTTTTGAGAAAATTGATGTTAAAGTTGGTGGAAATTTCCACGAAAATCCACATCGAAATGCGGAAATCAGTAGCGGAAAGCGTAACCAGTAGAGGTAATCGGCATTGGTGAAAGCGGATTTTTCACGGGAGCGGAAATCGGCATTTCCGACCATCACTAGTTCGTATACTTTCTCCTTCCAGCTTGAAATCAGTAAGTATCAAAGCCAAATGTAACACAGCCCATCCTGCTGTCCAGTGCTAAAAGGGTGCTGAATGTGGCTGTTAGTGTTACGAACCACGGTGTCTGGAATTCACCAACACTAGTAGTTTGTAACAATAACGTGCGATGAATCACCTCTCCTTCCTGCCACCAAGAAGGTAGGGGGAAGACTGGAAAGCAATTGTATGTGGTGCCGCCATTATTCTTACTTACTGTATATACTCAAGTATAAGCCTCATCTTTGGGCCAAAAAAGTGGGTGTCTCGGCTTATACTTGAGCCACTACTCTTAGAGTAACCCCCACATTGCCCCACACTATATGCATGGTGGTGCATCATCTGAGGGACCCACACACTTGACATCTCCATAGGAGTTGCAGCCTTGGAAGGCATACAGGGACAGTGTCTACTGAGTGGTGAGAATCCTTGCATTCCTATATCAAGTTTTAGATACATGACTACGTGTCTCCGCATTCCTTGCTTTATCTTTATGCAAGCTTCAACTTTGCAACAGGAGATCTTTGGATGTCCACTTCTATTGTAGGCCTATGTTCTGGCTTATTATTGCAATCTGCTGAATTTATGCTGCTTTTCTAATATATGGTTGTGGCGGGCCATCACCATATGAGTGGCGTTGTGGATTTTGCCACCCCCAGCTTATACATGGGTCAAACATTTTTCCCAGGTTTTTTTAAGGTAAAAGTTGGGGGGCCGGCTTATACTCTGGTCGGCTTATACTCAAGTATGTACGGCACATGTTTAAGTGGATTGCAAAACACTAGGCACAGTAAACTGGAAACTGCAGTGACTGTTTCTATTAGTGAGATCTGTTTGCGGGGCAATTTTTCTCGAGCACAAATCATCGTCCTGCCACATTTTATGTGTGATTCAGCTCCTATACTTTGTATATAAACGAAGGAAAACTGCATAGTAATCGTACCACTATGGCATTTTTCCTTCTATTTGGGAATTTCCCACTAGTTTATGTTTTTCAAAAATCACAAATGTAAAATGCACTGCAATCGCGCTGTACACCTGATGGAAGAAACACAATTGCAGCACAATCGCAATTCCTAGTGGAATGGAGCTCTATAGATGGGAGCAAAGGATTGAACTTTATCCTAATCAGTAGCTGATACCCCCTTTCCAACGAGAAATTTTTACCTTTTCTCAAATAGATCTCATCAGGGGACTCAGTATGGCTGATATTGTTGTAAAACCCCTCCCACGGTGTGATGTCATGGCCATGGTCCTGACAGTTAGCTGTCTGTAAACCTTGCTGCATTGTGGTAAATACTGTTTCCAACTGGGAAAAGATTGGCAGCACTCAATCAAGCTGCAACTGAAATGAAACCAACAGAGGCATGCACCGCCCCCCAGGGACTAAAATTACTCACCTTGAATACAAATCAGATGCAAAACTGTGTGCTAAACCCTAATTTAAATAAATGTAATGCAAACTGATACACATGGATGCAGCTATCCATAAGCAGACTTACATTTTTGTACAACAGGAGATATTGGCAGCCCTTAAAAATACAGGCTGTACCGAGTGGATCCACATATGGGCAGATTACACAACTTACATTCAAAAATGTAAGTCTACTTGTGGCTTGCTGCATCCATGTGCATGCAATTTATTTAGATTAGGGTTTAGTGCATAGTTTTGCAGCTAATTTGTATTCAAGGGGCTTGATTCAAAAACCCGTGCTAACTGTTAGCACGGGCGTGCTAAACAGTTAGCCCGTAAAGTGCCGCTCGCGGACTTTTGCGCGTGCAAAGTCCCGTGATCGCGGACACTTTTGCATGCGATCGGCGGCAGTCAGGTTTGTGAATCAAGCCCAAGGTGTGTAATTTAAGTCCCAGGGTTGTGGTGTACGCCCCTGTTGGTTTCATTTCAGTTGCAGCCTGATTAGGAGCACTGACAATCTTTACCCTGTTCTTTACAAAATGTGTAGATCATATATAGCTAGCAGCCTCAGCTGTAACCTATATTTTAACGGTTATCTAGTTTTTAGGTCTCTTCCAAGAGGGCAGATCATCATCGTGGAAGAGTCTAGTGTTGAACAATCTGTGCACACGCTGTCCTTGAAGCCACCGTCCTCCTTTACTGCATATGTTTTGAATGCAAGTTGTGTGATCTGCCCACGTGTGGGCTCTGCACATCTATGCAGTTGGCCAACTCGGGTGCAGCCTGTATTTGGAAGCACTGCCAATGTTTCCAACTGCCAAGCAAGCAGAATCTCCCTCTGTGCAAAGAACTCTCAGTAACAAACATTCTGCAGAGATCCTCTGTCAGGACTAAAGATATTGCCACTTGTGATACATATCAGAATGTAAATTGAGGTGGGGAAAGATTTTACAATTGGCAAACACTGACTAAATAATTTCAAAGAGCCTCTTGTAAAATATGAGCAAATGTATTTATTATTTTATTTTAACGACAGTTTCTCTTAAAGCAAACCTGAAGGGAAAAAAAAACGTATGCTATAATGAAATGTATGTGTAGTACAGCTAAGAAATAGAACATTAGTAGCAAAAAAAGAGTCTCATATTGTTTTCCAGTACCTGAAGAGTTAAGAAACTTCCGTAGTTTTCTATGCAAAAGAGCTTCTTTGAAGACACTCCTGTTTTCCATTCAAACAACCAAGAAACAGTGAGAGACAGGTTGAGATAAGGTTTTACTGCAGCAAAGTTCAAAGGCTCATTAACTCTGCTCTGTTTCATAGTTTAAAATACAGAGTGTGGTTTGTAAACTGCAAATATGACATAATGATGCAATGTTATAAAAAAAAGCTATATAACTGAAATAAAAAATATGAGACTCTTTTCTTTGGTACTAATGTTGTATTCATTATCCATACTATACATACAATTAATTATATCATACGTTTTTTCCCTTCAGGTTTGCTTCAAGGCCTGGGGGTTTCTGGCAGCACTTTTGGCCTTCTTGCCGATCGCCGGCGATCTGAAAAGCGCGGCAACAGTGGAGCCCCATGGTGGCGGCTCCACTAGCAGTATTGTGATCCCAAAGCATGAATGGCTGAAGAGCCAAATTGCGTGATCACTCTAGGAATCATATTTAAAATCTCAGGACCTCCACTATTCGAAAATTGCCAGCGTTTTGTGATTTCCCGTAAGCGCCACTAGTGGGCGTTAGGCTTACACAGGAAACATTACGTGGCCGGTTTAGATGCAAACAGTGCTTAGTGAAGTAAAACTGCTTTAATTGCATGACTCATACGATTACATGTCCAGGTGTAAAAGTGAGACTTCTGTATGATTCATATAATTAATCCATGCTGTCGTGCCAATGTAATCTATAGCAGCACCGTGTAAACGCAATGTTTATTAAAAGAACTACAATGGCGAACCAGCCGGCTGAGGTGGAAAGCAGCAAATTACGCCTGTAATAGAATCGGCACTTTTGCCCCGGAACGTAAGGTGAGCTGGATGTAATGAGCTCGTAACCGCACACATATGTAAATTGGATAAATGTAATGTAGGCTCGTTATAGCCTTCGATTGACCAGCACCGGGGATGGCAGGCAATTACAAGATTCTTGGAAAGGGGAGGATGGGGAATTGCCATATAAAGGCTTCTTGTGATCATCCATTGCTTTTATTTTACGAGGCATTCATTTGTTGATGATCTCACCCTAAGCACCAGCACACCTCAGTGGTCTCCATCTCGGCTTCTCTTTGGATCAACAATCGAATTGCATTGTGGGAGGATTCAGAAGCATCTGATACTCTCGAAATATCTTTCGTCTTCCAGAAGTTTGATGCAAATTGTGACATTTTCTAACGTACGTGGCTGCCAGAAAAATTGTTTTGTTTTTTAAAGAGTAAGCTCATTCTAAAGGTACCACTGACTTGCTTTACCATATGACAATATATACACTTAGATTTTCTTTTCAGCCAATACAATCGCTATCATCTGAGCTGAGTGGGTACAGGCGTGCCTCAATGTTGTCAGCATCCCCTCTGGGCTCTTGCCCAGCATCTATTGTTAAAGAGAAACTGTAACCAAGAATTGAACTTCATCCCAATCAGTAGCTGATACCCCCTTTCCCATGAGAAATCTTTTCCTTTTCTCAAGTAGATCAGCAGGGGGGTCTGTATGGCTGATATTGTGGGGAAACCCCTCCCACAAGAAACTGTGAGGACCATGATTCTGGCAGTTTCCTGTCTGTGAACCTCATTGCATTGTGGAAAATAGCTGTTTACAGCTGCCAAAAAAAGCAAGCAGCAGCTCCTTCCATTGACATCACCTGTTAGCAGTATAAATGTCAGAATGTAAATCTGGGAGAGGAAATAATTACAGTGGTTTGCAAAAGTATTCGGCCCCCTTCAAGTTTTCCACATTTTGTCATATTACTGCTACAAACATGAATCGATTTTATTGGAAGCCCACATAAAAGACCAATACTAAGTGGTGTACACATGAGAAGTGGAACGAAAATCATACATGATTCCAAACATTAAAAAAAAATAATAATAACTGCAAAGTGGGGTGTGCTTAATTATTCAGCCCCCTGAGTCAATACTTTGTAGAACCACCTTTTGCTACAATTACAGCTGCCAGTCTTTTAGGGTATGTCTCTACCAGCTTTGCACATCTAGAGACTGAAATGCTTGCCCATTCTTCTTTGCAAAACAGCTCCAGCTCGGGGTCAGATTAGATGGACAGAGTTTGTGAACAGCAATTTTCAGATCTTGACACAGATTCTCGATTGGATTTAGATCTGGACTTTGGCTGGGCCATTCTAACACATGGATATGTTTTGTTTTAAACCATTCCATTGATGCCCTGGCTTTATGTTTAGGGTCATTGTCCTGCTGGAAGGTGAACCTCCGCCCCAGTTTCAAGTCTTTTTCAGACTCCAAGAGGTTTTCTTCCAAGATTGCCCTGTATTTGGCTTCATCCATCTTCCCATCAACTCTGACCAGCTTCCCTGTCCCTGCTGAAGAGAAGCACCCCAGAGCATGATGCTGCCACCACCATATTTGACAGTGGGGATGGTGTGTTCAGAGTGATGTGCAGTGTTAGTTTTCCGCCACACATAGCGTTTTGCATTTTGGCCAAAAAGTTCCATTTTGGTCTCATCTGATCAGAGCACCTTCTTCCACATGTTTGCTGTGTCCCCCACATGGCTTGTGGCAAACTGCAAACGGGACTTCTTATGCTTTTCTGTTAACAATGGCTTTCTTCTTGCCACTCTTCCATAAAGGCCAACTTTGTGCAGTGCACGACTAATAGTTGTCCTATGGATTCCCCCACATGAGCTGTAGATCTCTGCAGCTCGTCCAGAGTCACCATGTGCCTCTTGACTGCATTTCTGATCAGCGCTCTCCTTGTTCGGCCTGTAAGTTTAGGTGGACGGCCTTGTCTTGGTAGGTTTACAGTTGTGCCATACTCCTTCCATTTCTGAATGATCGCTTGAACAGTGCTCCTTGGGATGTTCAAGGCTTGGGAAATCTTTTTGTAGCCTAAGCCTGATTTAAATTTCTCAATAACTTTATCTCTGACCTGTCTGGTGTGTTCTTTGGACTTCATGGTGTTGTTGCTCCCAATATTCTCTTAGACAACCTCTGAGGCCGTCACAGAGCAGCTGTATTTGTCCTGACATTAGATTACAAACAGCTGCTCTATTTAGTCATTAGCACTCATCAGGCAATGTCTATGGGCAAGTGACTGCACTCCGACCAAAGGGCGCTGAATAATTACACGCACCCCACTTTGCAGTTATTTATTTGTAACAAATTTTTGGAATCATGTATGATTTTCGTTCCACTTCTCACGTGTACACCACTTTGTATTGGTCTTTGGATTTGTCAGGTGTTAGGCCAAATTTGCAAAGCCAGATTTGTCAGGTGTTACTTGGTTTGATGCACACATAAATTCTCTATAAAGTGGAGTATTGAGCTTTAGACACTTCTAGGAGTTCTGGATCCCCATGAGCTTGCTGGGCAATATGTAACGCTTGTATATGCAGGTAATGGTATCCATTTCAGCGCTGCTTGAGAAGCACATTGCTGTCTGTATGTTGCTACTCCACATAACACTCTTCCTGTGCACCATGGAGATGTTGCTAGGTAACATCACTTGGACTCAATTCACTAAGCTTTATCGAACACTTTATCGAACGTTTGATAATGCACCTCATGAGTAAAATCTAATTTTTAATTCACTAAGGTATTATAGATGTATCAAATGTTTTATTTATAAAATGTTTAATAAATCTTTAACACCTTAGGGAATTCAAAATTAGATTTTACTCAAGAGGTAAATTATCAAATGTTCTATAAAGGGTTTGATAAAGCTTAGTGAATTGAGGCCATAGTCATTTCTCACACACAGAAGTGGCACTCAGGCAGCATGTCTAAGAACATTTTATATGTTATCTATAAGAATTGCTATAATTCAAGACAGATTTTGAGAATTCTAACAACAATAAAAAATTGGGGAGGGTACTCTAGGGCTTTAAACAGGCAATAGCTTATTAAAATGGAACTTCAGTCAGTATACTGTACATTCTGTGTCTAAGATAAATTCTCTGCATTCTTTGTAGCAGAAAATTAATACAATTGCTGAAGGAATGTCTGTTTTGAAGCGAACCTTAAAGTGAACCTCCAGACTAAAAATCGACTCATCAGCACTGAAAAGGCTTGGTGTTTCTTTAACAATTTCACAGCATCAGAAATGTGTTTCTCTTATACAAGCCTCATTTTTAGCTGCACAGAAGAAAACTGCCTGGGCATTTTTTCCCCTGATGCTGTGCAAAGCATGATCTGATTTCTGAGGTTGTTGTTCTCGTTCTGCTGTTTTGGTGCAATTTTTTTTTTAACATTTTGAATTTGACATTTGAAGCCTAGCACATGCAGCTGGGAGGGGTTATCAGGACACAGGACAATTGGAACAGTGTCTTATGCTCTCTGTCACCTCCTTTCATCCAAAAAGATGGCTGCCACCATGACAAAGATGGCAGCCCCCATGAATCACAAACATTTGCCTGTTCTTTTAAAACAGGGTGGGTAAGAGATTATATTACCTATCTATTCTAATTAAGGCTAATTTCACACCAGGACGTTACGTTAGAGGGGGCGTTAAGGTCGCATAACGTCCCCCTAACTCAACGCCTGGTGGTGCTGGATCTGGACGTCAGAGTGAGCCGCGTTGTGCAGCTCACTCTGGCGTCAGTGATGCCGTGATGCGCACTCTTGTGCGCATGCGGCATCACGTGGTTCCGCCGGCCAATCGCCGCACAGAGCGACTGCTCCAGGAAGTAAACACTGCACGTCATAACGTGCAGTGCATATTAATTAGCCATGTGCCTGGCCGCTCTCCGCTCCTCCCCAACATTACTGAGCATGTGCAAGCAGTCTAACGCGGCTCAGCCGCGTCCAAAGTACTGCATGCAGTACGTTGCCTTGTGACGCAGCGTTACAATGTAACGCAACGTCCGCACTGTGAACAGCCCCATTGATTTTTCATTACTGTGCGGTGGGCTGCGTTACAGGCTGCTGTAACGTGCGCCTGTAACGTCCCACTGTGAAACCAGCCTTAAATAACTAATGTAACTCCAACCTGAATTATCGCAAATTCTTTCTGTTTTAGGAAAGCAAATTTTTGTTAATGTAACTTAATGACAGTATGTTTGTTTAGGCTGAAGTTCCACTTTAAAAGGATACACATGGGAAATTTTAAAAAATTAGATTTACTTACCTGGGACTTCCTAAAGGCCCCTGGAAGCCTATGTGCACTTTGCTGCAACTTTGCGAGAAGGTCCCTTCCGTAGCAGCCACCAACCCGGCCAGATCAGCGGCCACTGCACATGCGCAAGTTACTCTCCCGTGGCCGGGAGCATTCTGCGCAGGCGCAGTACTTCTCACATCAGGATTGTCAGCCATAAAATCAAATTCCATTTATCCGCTGCTCTGTGTTTATTTTGCAGTCTTTATGCAGTCTGCATTGCAAGCATTCCAATATAATCGTAATAGTTTCTGCTGTAATTAATCTTATCTCGGTCAGCCTGCCGCTATTCTGGTACATTGCCTGGGAGAGGGAAGCTTGTTATCGCCCCTCCCACATTCCTGCTCCTCACTGATTGGCTGAGGGTAGTTCAGTGTGACAGGGAGAAGGGAAACACACCTCACCCCTCTGCTGAAATACAATGTATGCCGTGCTCATATGTGTTTATAAAGCAAGCTAGATATGACAGTGCCGTTTCTAGGAGAAATTGGCTTCAGCCAGAGGCAGTAAAGATGGAAATGCCTGGAGCAGTTTTCTCATTATTTACTATATAGAATACACTGAAATCAAAATGTGGACAGTACAATACATATGTTACGTAAGAAGAGCAAGTATTTAAACACTTATATATGTATTTTATTTTTTTCATGGGACAGTATGGCTGTCCCTGCTGCTTTAAGAAAACTGCACTCAGAACTGGTGAAACAGCCTTTGAAAATAAACATCTCAATTTATCTACATTTCTCGAAAAGGTTCTGTGCTGTTCTGTAAAACATACCACAACTGTTGATCTAAAGATAGCAGCATGATAGCCGCGTGGAGCTGCAAGCTCTGGTTAAGCGGCTACTGTTCCTCTTTACACAATAATGCTTCACCGTGAGGTCGCGGGAAATAAAGGTTCAATGTTCTTGTCCATCCTTGTATAGAATCTTTAGCAGGGAAAATGTTCCCGACTTCTGATTGGCTGCTCTCAGATTACAAGAGATGGAACACAGCGCCGCATCTCCCGCGAATAAGCCCAATACGTGAAGAAAAGCACAATTGCCGGAGACCTGGCTGCGAGCCGATTGTGATGTTTTGTTTACAATAATGAACCCTGATAGAAGCTTTTTCCTTAGAGTGCAGCAGATTCCTTGCTATATAATGTGGTTGCGCATGAACAGGCTAGATTGGCTGCGCTAATCTTAACTGGCATCAACACCTGGTTTGGTCGCGGCGCGCAGCATTTGCTATAAACCTTGTACTGCACGCTATTTTCCCCTCCTGCTTCTGCTTACGCCGGTCAGAGGAAATATATATTGGAGCTGACTTGCACAATCTGGAGCCAGCGAAAAACTGGAGGCGCTGCCCACGGGAGCCTATCAATTTCCAGCGGCCATTCTTTAAAAAAAATTGCTGTGCCAGGACATGAGAGGATATGAGAGATGATCTCTGCTATGCAGTATCTGCCTCTGAGTCAGTCACACAAGATAACCTTGATGCAGTTCAAGAAAACCAGCAATCCTTTCTATGAATATACACTCAGGGGCATATTTATAAGGATCGGAGAATATGCCCCTTCACGCATCGCCGCACGCCACGCCACTTCGGAAATGACATTCCTGTTCATTTTTTAATAATCAAAGTTCCCTTTCCGCGGCGGGCTGTGCTGTGATGTGCAGTGGAGTGTGACCTGCCGATGCATATTATTACTAATTACAGGTCAGGGCCTTGGCTGCTCTGTCATTCACCATTCCACGCCCGTTCACGTACCCCGAACATGAAGAAAACTTACCTGCACACTTAAGGGCCAGTTCACACAGACGTCTGAGGAGGCCTGCACTTTCTGTTCTTTCAAACGCTGAACTTTGACCGTTTTCAAACGCCATGTTGTTTAGTCAAGTCATTTGTAAGTGGTAAACAGCGTTTGTTAACCCCTTTGGGACCACGGATGTTACAGTTACGTCCTCTGTGTGGCTGATAGGACATAACTGTAAAGTCCCGCTGTTCTCATATGACAGCTGACATCTGCCCTCACTGATCTGGAGCCATGGCTCCTGATCACGCGATCACTACAACCGCCTCCCGATCGTAGTGATCACTGAAGTTCAGCGGTGGCTGAAGAAGAAGAAGAGGACCCACTCACCTCTCCTGACATTCCTCCGGCGATCGTCACTCCCCGTCTGCACTGCCCGGCATCCAGCCTCGGTCTGCCTCTAGTGTCGGATCATAGCTTGATGACGTCATCAAGCCGGGACCCGGAACTTAGCGGCAGTGCGAGGCTGGATGTCTGGGAAAGAGCAGGTGGGGAGAGCTGCTCCTCACTGGATCTTGAGAGATGAGTAAAGGTTGCCACCTATACTGGGGATACCTATCTATACTGGGGACAACCATGCCTAACTATCTATACTGGGAATACCTATGCCTGGCTATCTAAACTGGGGACACCTAAACTAGGCAAACTGGGCTGAGGAGGGTTTTAATGCCACTCCCCAAATAGTTAAAGCATTTGCGTTTGAAAGGTTTTTAAGGCAATTTAATGTCCCGGAGGGTTACGGTCCATTTCCTGTCCACTTCCTGTCAGCCGCATACCTCCAGGAAGCCTTGAAAAGACAACCAGAGCATGTGTCGGCTTTGGAGGGCGACTGCCAGCGGATTCTACTGTCGTCTAGAAGCCGCAAGCAGATTCTGAGAGAAGTCAATCAACCGCAGTGCTTTTGAAAACAATCGCCGACGCTGTCAAACGCAAACATAAAAAAATGCTCTCATTACAACCTGTTGGAAGTGGTAGAAATTACGCGATTAGAGACAAAAGAAACGCTGATAGTCCTCGGTGTGAACTGGCCCTAAAATACACTAGAATCGAGAGGCATATGGAGGCTGCCAGATTTATTTCCTAATACACAATACAAGTTGCCTGGCTGTGCTGTAAGTAGTGTCTGAATCACACACCTGAAACAAGCATGCAGCAAATACAGTCAAATTTCCATCAAATATCTGATCTGCCTGCCTGTTCAGACTCTATGGCTAAATATATTAGAAGGTGAGGATAGGCAGGTTAGCCAGGCAACTCGTATTGCTTAAAAATAAATACATTTGGCAGTTTCTATACACTATTCATTTTAGTTGTCGTTTAAAGATGAATTGTCCTAAGCCTTGTAGGGGCTTTTCACCTTCCTGTGCAGTCTGGAACATGTGAGGGTGTTGTACAAATTATTTTTATTTTTTTTCTGGTTGAACTTGATGGAAAGATGGCTTTTTTTTCGTCCTAACTTACTATGTAATCTCTGGACCAGTGATGCTGCTTTCAGGAAAAATACTGATGTCAATGTAACGTGAAAAGACTTTGGCATGGTGACAATAATGAAGATACGCCAAGAGGAACCTGGTGAAGAAATCCTCTCTTCTGTAACTGACACTGAATTTACTCTCTCTTAACTGGTAAAAAAAAGGACCATTCAGAGGTTGCTCCTGAAGGTGGGGGTGGGTAATATCAGGAGTGATGTAATGCCCTGAACGAAGCGAGAGTGAAATGAGTTGGGTGGAGCCAAGACATATTGTCTGCTGAGGATAGGGTCCACATGTAATTGGGGTCCAAGAGGATATTGCCTGCTGAGGATATGGTCCATATGTACTGTATTTGGAGTCCATAAGAATATTGCCTGCTGAGGATAGGGTCTATATGTAATTGGAGTCCATGAGGATATTGCCTGCTGAGGATATGGTCCATATGTAATTGGAGTCCATGAGGATATCGCCTGCTGAGGATAGGGTCCATATGTAATTGGAGTCCATGAGTATATTGCCTGCTGAGGATATGGTCCATATGTATTTGGAGTCCATGAGGATATTACCTGCTGAGGATAGGGCCCATATGTATTTGGAGTCCATGAGGATATTACCTGCTGAGGATAGGGTCCATATGTAATTGGAGTCCATAAGAATATTGCCTGCTGAGGATAGGGTCTATATGTAATTGGGGTCCATGAGGATATCGCCTGCTGAAGATAGGGTCCATATGTAATTGGAGTCCATGAGGATATCGCCTGCTGAGGATAGGCTCCATATATAATTGGGGTCCATGAGGATATTGCCTGCTGATGATAGGGTCCATATGTATTTGGAGTCCATGAGGATATTACCTGCTGAGGATAGGGTCCATATGTAATTGGAGTCCATGAGGATATCGCCTGCTGAGGATAGGCTCCATATATAATTGGGGTCCATGAGGATATTGCCTGCTGATGATAGGGTCCATATGTATTTGGAGTCCATGAGGATATTACCTGCTGAGGATAGGGTCCATTTGTAATTGGAGTACATGAGGATATTGCCTGCTGAGGATAGGGTCCATAAGTATTTGGAGTCCATGAGGATATCGCCTGCTGAGGATAGGGTCCACATATAATTGGGGTCCATGAGGATATTGTCTGCTGAGGATAGGGTCCCTATATAATTGGAGTCCATGAGAATATTAACTGCTGAGGATAGGGTCCATATGTATTTGGAGTACATGAGGATATTGCCTGCTGAGGATAGGGTCCATATGTAATTGGAGTCCATGAGGATATTACCTGCTGAGGATAGGGTCCATATGTAATTGAAATCCATGAGGATATTGTCGGCTGAGGATAGGGTCCATATGTAATTGAAATCCATGAGGATATTGCCTGCTGAGGGTAGGGTCCATATGCATTTGGAGTACATGAGGCTATTGCCTGCTGAGGATAGGGTCCATATGTAATTGGAGTCCATGAGGATATCGTCTGCTGATTATAGGGTCCCTATGTAATTGAAGTCCATGAGGATATTGCCTGCTGAGGATAGGGTCCATATGCATTTGGAGTACATGAGGCTATTGCCTGCTGAGGATAGGGTCCATATGTAATTGGAGTCCATGAGGATATTACCTGCTGAGGATAGGGTCCATATGTAATTGGAGTCCATGAGGATATTACCTGCTGAGGATAGGGTCCATATGTAATTGGGGTCCATGAGGATATTGCCTGCTGAGGATAGGATCCATTTGTAATTGGAGTCCATGAGGATATTGCCTGCTGAGGATAGGGTCCATATGTAATTGGAGTCCATCAGGATATTACCTGCTGAGGATAGGGTCCATATGTATTTGGAGTCCATGAGGATATTACCTGCTGAGGATAGGGTCCATATGTATTTGGAGTCCATGAGGATATTACCTGCTGAGGATAGGGTCCATATGTAATTGGAGTCCATGAGGATATCGCCTGCTCAGGATAGGATCCATATGTAATTGTCTGATTTTCAGTGACTAGGCAGTGTTCTATTTGGAAGAAGAATATGCCAGGAGTAACTTTTTATTGCTCTGCTTCATCTGTTGGTGGCAGTATATGCATGGGCATTATTGAATTTCAAATTCCAATAAAGTGTCCGTTGATCTCCATTGGTGTCCTTTTTTTTCTCTGCAGTTTTCTTTTGTCCATTGACATCTATTTTCATACATCGATATCTGCATCTTGATACATTTTCATACTTTTGTTAAAATGTAGACAAATGCATTGAACCACAGATATCGATGAATGAAAGCGGATGACAATGGATAGTAAAATAGCTACCCGAACGCATACAGTCCACTACTGGGCAATATTCCAGTTTCTTTGGATCGGCTTAAAGTGACACTGAAGCAAAAGAAAACTTTTGAGACAATGAATTGTATGTGCAGTACGGCTAAGCAATAGAACAGTAGTAGCAAAGAAGGGAGTCTTGTATTGTTTTCCAGTACAGAACTGAAGTAAAAAACTTCAGTTGTTATCTATGTAAAAGAGCTTCTCTGAGCTCAACCACTGGGGCAAAGACAGTCCTGTTTTCTGAAGCACGTGTACATCAAAGAAACAGTGAGAGACAGCTTCAGATAAGATTTTCCTGCAGGGATATTCAAAGGGTCATTAGCTCTGCTTTGTTTTTTTAGCTTAACTGGTTGAAGACCGCAGTGTTAAACCCCCCTAAAGACCAGACCATTTTCTGTTAATAGGCCACTGCAGCTTTAAGGACTCGCTGCGGGGCCGCACAACTCAGCACACAAGTGATCCCCCCCCTTTTCTCCCCACCAACAGAGCTCTCTGTTGGTGGGGTCTGATCACTCACCCAGTGTTTATTTTTTATATAAATGTTTATTTTTATAATAAATTGTACTATTTCTTTCTTTCTTTTTTTAAAAACCTCCCTCCCCCCAGCCGGCCAATCACGGCGATCGGCTGTCATAGGCTTCAGCCTATGAGAGAAGATCGCTCTCCTGTGTCCCAGGGGGACATGCGTGTCACACGGCTGTCCCCAGTACAGCGCTGCTGCTGATCGCAGTGCTGTACGGGTATATTAGACGGTGTTTCTGCTGTCCAACAGTCTCCGAGCGGCTGGGAGACTGAAGGCGGAGGGAGCTCCACCTTCCAAGTGGAGATATGCGCTGCTAGCCCCATAGAAGGCCGCTCACGCCAATCGGCGGGGCGCTGTCCTGGGGCTGCTGCCGCGTTCACGCCAATTGGCGTGGAGCGGTCGGCTAGAGGTTAAAATAGAGTGTGGTTTGTAAACTGCAAATATGACAGAATGATGCAATGTTATAAAACAAAGCTATAGAACTGAAAATAAAAAATATGAGACTCTTTTCTTTGCTACTAATGTTCTAGTAATTTATCACTACACATACAATTCATTATATCAGAAGGTTTTTTTGGCTTCAGTGTCACTTTAACCTCCCTAGCGGTATGGACAGAAATGTCCGTTCAAAAAAACATGCTGTGAACAGTATAAACATGCATACACATCAATACTCTCCTGCACTGTATACTAGACCCTTGCTTGACACATTTTGGCAAGTTACAGGGAAAAAAAAGTTTTAAAAATAAATTTTATCACTGTTTGCACAGAAATCCTGGGGAAATTGAACGCTGGGAAGGTTAAATGACAGATGCTTAGGTCAAACTTGAGGGTGACCTGGATTCAAACACTGACACTGATGGCAAATATTACTGACTTACAGTAAACCTGATGACGTGGATCCGCACAGATGATACTACTGTTATATACTGAAGCACAGGTGCTTAACCCCCTTGGCGGTATGAAAAATAACGCCAGGGGGCAGCGCAGCAGTTTTTTTTTATTTATTTTTTTTAAATCATGTAGCGAGCCTAGGGCTCGCTACATGATAGCCGCTGCTCAGCGGCATCCCCCCAGCCCCGCCGATCGCCTCCGGCGATAGGCGATCAGGAAATCCCGTTCAGAGAACAGGATTTCCTGGAGGACTTCCCCCGTCGCCATGG
The DNA here is from genome assembly GCF_040937935.1 of Hyperolius riggenbachi. Taxonomy (NCBI): domain Eukaryota; kingdom Metazoa; phylum Chordata; class Amphibia; order Anura; family Hyperoliidae; genus Hyperolius; species Hyperolius riggenbachi. The sequence continues at coordinate 331,824,792 of NC_090651.1, forward strand.
CGACGGGGCGGGATGACGTCACCGACGTCGGGACGTCATTGGGAGACCCGATCCACCCCTTGGTGCTGCCTGGCACTGATTGGCCAGGCAGCGCAGGGGTCTGGGGGGGGCGTGCGCCGCACCGGATAGCGGCGATCGGGCGTGCGGCGGCGGCGATCGGGGTGCTGGCGCAGCTAGCAAAGTGCTAGCTGCGTCCAGCAAAAAAAAAAATATTTAAATCGGCCCAGCAGGACCTGAGCGGCACCCTCCGGCGGCTTACCCCGTGTCACACACGGGGTTACCGCTAAGGAGGTTAATAAAAGAGGAGCTGTTAGGTATAGGGTCTCAGAGGGAAAAAAAACACATATCAGTAGCTAAATATTGGCTGTACTTACATTACATATGCATTTCACTGTTCACAGAATTTTCATATAGTATTTGCAGAGAATGATGCTCTTGACAGCTCATGGCAGGTTCCATGTTTGTCTGTCTCCTATGATGCCAATTGTGATGTAATATCCTCCCTTACCCTGCTTCCTGATGATTCGACTCACAAAAAAGATCAAGATCAAAGATCCTAAAGGTTCATGATCCGGACAACACTACTGTGCAGTGAATATTAATTAGCCATGTGGCTAGGAACAATAGTGGGCTCACGCAGTATACTCTAACAGAACATGTGCTCTGTGAACAGCACATTGATTTTTCAGTGCTGTGAGCTGGGCTGCAAGATACAAGCTGCTGTAACATGAGCCTGTAACTTCTCACTGTGAAAGCAGCCTTAGGGCGGGATAGGGAAATGAAGGGGAGGACCAAGAGAGTGTAGTAGGGAGAAGAAGCAGCCCCAGAATGCATTGCAGTATCTGTTATGCGACCTGCCGGCCTCCTTAGGAGCTTGGGAATAAAGAGGCTTGCTATTCAGCAAAAATCAAAGTAAGGGCTGGTGCACACCGAGCGGCTTTTTCCGCGTTTTCAGATCCGCTTGCGGCTGCGGATCTGCTTGGTCAATGTATCTCAATGGGGTGGTGCACACCAGAGCGGCAGGCGTTTTGCAGAAACGAAAAATGCCTGGGTGAGGCATTTTTTGGATTTCGGATGCGTTTCTGCCTCAATGTTAAGTATAGGAAAAACGCAAACCGCTCTGAAAAACGGCACTTCAGAGCGGTTTGGTTTTGGTTTTGCAGGCGTTTTTGTTACAGAAGCTGTTCAGTAACAGCTTTACTGTAACAATATATGAAATCTACTATACTGAAAACCGCAGCAGCAATCCGCAAAACGCTAGCAAAACGCCTCATAAAAATAAAAAAAAGCGTTTAAAAATCTGCTAGCATTTTGCGGATCTGCTAGCGGGTTTTGGTGTGCACCAGCCCTAAGAGAGATTTTTAACTTCAGTATTACAATTTTGGCTTCCTTCTAAACTGTTTAACACAGGAGAATAGAGGTTTAAATTAGCTTTTGCAGCCTGACCGTTACTCTTTAATAAAGGCACAGATGTTGTTTCTAACCTCAGTAAAAAAAAAATATATATATACTGCAACTCACTCAAGCCCTGATTTATAACTGCCAAGTGATCACTTCTGACCCGCCTCCTCATGACTCATGCTGTCTTCTCTAGTGTAAGTTTAGAGACCTGACAGCATGAGTCATCAGAAGGAGTCAGCTATGACTGAAGAACTATAATTGGACGTTCCATTTTCACATGGCTGGCGAAGATAGAAGAAGGCTTTTCAGGCTAAAATATATCTGTACTACTCTTCTTTTTTATGACATAACAGTGGATTCTCATGCATACAATCACTACAGGATCACATTAATAGCAGACACATTTGAATTTGCTGGTTTGCTGGGTCACTTATGATATAACCGCTGGAAGTGCTTGGAGATCTCTGGAGATGCCTTTTGTAACGCAGGCTCGTTGCTTTGACATCAGAAGTGCAGACGAGCGAAATGGAAAATCTTTTATTCCGCAGATTACCATCTTAGTATTTTTCATAATGGGTAAAAAGGTGACTGGGCCGAAAAAGTCTACACTGAGGCCGGATTCAGACTGGCAACTGGGGTTAGGGAAGTACTGCGGTGCGATAGCCAAATTGCATCACAATGCTAATGCCTTCAGGGATTACCACCTCGATGTGCGATAATCTCCCTTCTGGCTGCAGGCCAAGCAGGAAGTCAGGCTCTCTAACGCTCACTTCCTGTGGCCAAAATTTGAACTGCGCAGGAGTGTATTGAAAAAATATGCTTCTGCACATGCGCGCCGTAAAGCGAATGCCGAAAATTTTACAAACCATAAACTTACATGACTTCCAGTCGCCACGCATGTTGCCCGACAACCTGCTGTTGCCTGTGCGTCAAATTTGCGAGTTCCGCCGCATCCCATCCTACCAGATATGACATGCCCGATAGACGTTCATTGGCGTAGCGTTACTGTGGCAAAACAAGGTAACGCGACGCGCCAGTGTGAAAGGGGCCTGAAAGTCTTGATAAATCACGGGATTGGTCTCAAGGCAGATCACATGATCTAATTCCACAAGTGGAGGACACGACCAGCCCGCTATTATTTCAGTGCTATTCCCGGCTCTGTCCTTACAGATTACAAGGCAATTAATGTTCCGGTTGGCACTCTCGTCTCAATTATGCAAAACCTGCCTTAATAGGACGATGCCAAAATGAAGAAATATACTCCTTTCCCACATGGAGTTTAGCCGTGGACGTTCCAAGGCTACTGCTGTACTGTGCTGCCTGTCACATATATTATTTTGTCCCAAAGCACATCATTATGCAAAAGATATAGTCAAGAATAGCGTTATTTATTAATGCCACATTCTGCCTCCATTGCCAGCAGCTCTCACCGCAAGCGGCAGCCACGTTATGCAAATAAAGGTAATAGATATGTCTGTGTTTTCTTTGCTTTTTTATTTTTATTTTTGCATAAAATTGCCTTTCCTACGCTTAGGTCATTTCATAGAACATTTTGCAATATACTCTTCCAAAATAATCATTGTTCATTGCATCGAAATGAGATATGTAACGTGTATTTGAGCCACGGAAAATAAGTTATATCTGGCAGGAGGGCGTAATAAAATGGTGAGGATCATGCAGTTAAAGAGAACATGTCATGGAAATAAATTGCTGTCATTGTCTGATTTATTGTCTGCATACTAGTTCCAAGAGACAGAGGCAATGTTTAGGTGTGAGAGAGGTGGCTGCCTTTAAAGAAGAACTGTAGTCAAAATGACATAATGAATAAAATTGCTTCTTTTTTTTGCAATATTCATTTAGGGCTGGTGCACACCGAGCGGCTTTTTGGGCGTTTTCAGATCCGCTTGCGGCTGCGGATCTGCTTGGTCAATGTATCTCAATGGGGTGGTGCACACCAGAGCGCCAGGCGTTTTGCAGAAACGAAAAATGCCTGGGTGAGGCATTTTTTGGATTGCGGATGCGTTTCTGCCTCAATGTTAAGTATAGGAAAAACGCAAACGGCTCTGAAAAACGGCACTTCAGAGCGGTTTTGCAGGCGTTTTTGTTACAGAAGCTGTTCAGTAACAGCTTTACTGTAACAATATATGAAATCTACTATACTGAAAACCGCAGCAGCAATCCGCAAAACGCTAGCAAAACGCCTCATAAAAATAAAAAAAAGCGTTTAAAAATCTGCTAGCGTTTTGCGGATCTGCTAGCAGGTTTTGGTGTGCACCAGCCCTTATAGATTACCATATTTAGGGCTGGTGCACACCAAAAACCGCAAGCAGATCCGCAAAATGCTAGCAGATTTTTAAACGCTTTTCTTTATTTTTATGAGGCGTTTTGCTAGCGTTTTGCGGATTGCTGCTGCGGTTTTCAGTATAGTAGATTTCATATATTGTTACAGTAAAGCTGTTACTGAACAGCTTCTGTAACAAAAACGCCTGCAAAACCGCTCTGAAGTGCCGTTTTTCAGAGCGGTTTGCGTTTTTCCTATACTTAACATTGAGGCAGAAACGCATCCGCAATCCAAAAAATGCCTCACCCAGGCATTTTTCGTTTCTGCAAAACGCCTGGCGCTCTGGTGTGCACCACCCCATTGAGATACATTGACCAAGCAGATCCGCAGCCGCAAGCGGATCTGAAAACGCCCAAAAAGCCGCTCGGTGTGCACCAGCCCTTAATCAGTGTTTGCCCATTGTAAGATCTTTCCTCTCCCTAATTTACATTCTGAAGTTTATCACAGGCGGAAAAACATCTTTAGCATACCTCCCAAAATGTTTTGGATAAAAACACATTTTTTCAGTAGAATAATACATATATTTATATAGATCTATACATCAGTCCTAAAAGAGGGACAAATAAAGAAAAAAAGAGGGACAGAGGGTTTTGGTTCCCAAAGCAGGATTGTCCATATGAAAAATGGACAGATGGGAGGGAAGCAGGAAAAAAAATGGTGCCAATGGCTAGTGACCGAAAAGGGCGCGCCATAGACTCTAATGCATTTATCATCAATACGGCGCCCAAAGCAGAAAAAAGGGCATCCGATAAATATAATTAACAACATTAGAACATTAAAGGAGTACTGTAGGGGGGTCGGGGGAAAAAGAGTTGAACTTCCTTGGGGCTTCTAATGGTCCATCACAGATGTCCTGTGCCCGCGCAGCCACTCACCGATGCTCCGGCCCCCGCCTCCGGTTCACATCCGGAATTTCCAAATTTAAAGTCGGAAAACCACTGCGCCTGTGCGCTTGTGACCTCGCTCCTGCTGACGTCACTGGGAGTGTAAGGCGCAGAACCAGTGTGGTCTGTGCCTGTGCAGTACGCTCCTGGTGACAACAGTGGGAGTGAGGGAACGGCCGCACAGGCACAGTGCTTTTCCGACTTTAAAGTCGGAAATTCTGAAAGTGAACTGGAGGCAGAGAACGGAGAATTGCTGAGTGGCTGCGTGGGCACAGGGCGGGGGACCATTAGAAGCTTCGGGTAAGTTCAACTCATTTTCCCCCGAACCCCCTACAGTAGTGCTTTAAAGTTTTTGAAATATGTTATTGTTTTAGAAGCTTGCAACGTTATATTTTTTGTCATATTATTTCATTTGTATGTCCAGATTTTATGTTATCAAACATATAGCTTGCAAATTAACTTAATACATTTTATTGCAGGTTTGACACTAGCAACAAAAGTCAAACACACCAAGTCAATTCGAATAATTTCCATCTCTGCAACAGGCAAACTGAACTCTCTTCCTGCCAGCCAAAGTCTCTACCCCCTGCGGTGCCTCAGCAACTACACAACACAGGAGGCCAGACACACACTATTGACCTGTCCTCAGATGTGCATGCTCTATCAATATGCCAATCAGATGTAAACAGACTGTTCAAAAGACAAAACACTAGGAAAGCAATGGGGCCAGACACTGCCTCTGCGAAATGCTTGAAACATATTCAAAGCATCTCTCGAACTCTCAATTGTTCCGGCCTGTTTTAAAAGCTCAACCATTGTACCAATCCCAAAAAATTCAAAACCTATATGTTTAAGGGCCCGTTCACACTGCACGCGTTTCCAGCAGCGTTTTGGAAACGCGTGCAGGAGGCCGACATGCACGACATCAGACAGTGCATAGAGTGCACTGTCTGATGTTCACACTGCATGCGTTCCGGACCTGTGCGGTCCAGGAACGCATGCTGCACGCAGATTTTGCAAAAACGCACGGCTGTCCCATTCACTTTTCAGTGATGGGATCAGCCACGCAACGCACACAAACGTGGATGGCGTGCGTTCGTACGCGCTGCGTTCCGCACGCGTTCCCCACGCATGGCCATCCGCATTTGTGATCTGAACGGGCCTGATTACAGGCCTGTTGCCCTGACATCATTGGTCATGAAAGCATTTGAAAAACTGTTAATGGCTTATCTGAAATCTATCACAGATCCCCTGCTGGACTCTCTGCAATTTGCCTACAGGCCTAATAGATCCGCAGATGATGCCGTGAACATGTGTATGCATCATGTACTACAGCATCTAGACACCCCAGGAACCTACACCAGGATTTTATTTATAGATTGCAGCTCTGCATTTAATACCATAATGCCATCTCTGCTACACAGCAAGCTCTCCCAGCTACACATACCTGAATCCATCTGCAAATGGATAACCGATTTCCTAACCGATAGGAGACAGCGTGTTAGACTTGGTAAACACACATCAAGCTCTCCGACCGTCAGTACTGGTGCACCCCAGGGCTGTGTTCTTTCCCCACTGCTCTACTCACTGTACACCAATGACTGCATCTCCACAGATCCATCTGTTAAGGTTCTGAAGTTTGCAGACGACACAACAGTAGTTGGTCTCATACAAAACGGGGATGAGTCTGCATACAGGCATGTGGTGGGACAGCTTTCCTCCTGGTGCAGCAGCAACAACTTGGAACTAAATGCTCTCAAAACCATGGAGATGATAATAGACTTTAGGAGATCTCCCCCCCAGCACCTCCCCTTAACCATAAATGGATCCACCATAACCCAGGTAGAGTCATTCAAGTTTCTTGGGTCCATGATCTCACACAACCTAAACTGGGATAACAATACGGCCACTATTGTCAAGAATGTGCAGCAGTGGATGTACCATCTACGGCAGCTGAAAAAGTTTGGCCTACCTCAAAATTTAATGGTGCAGTTCTACATTGCAATTATTGAATCCACCATAACATAATCTATGACAGTATGGTTCAGCTCCTGCTCAGCATTAGAAAAGGGGAGGCTGCAGCGCATCATCCGAACAGCAGAAAAGATAATTGGCTGTAGCTTACCTTCCCTGCAGGAACTTTACACTAGCAGGTGCAGAAAGAGAGCAACCAAAATTGCCTCTGACCCGTCTCACCCAGGTCACTCCATCTTCCAGCGCATGCCTTCAGGAGTAAGATTCCGGTCAATCGCTACCAAAACCTCCAGGCACAGGAACAGCTTTTTTCCTCAAGCGGTATCCATACTTAATGCTGAACCATGTTAGAGCTGCTAGGACTTGATAGTAATCAGCACAGAACTGTAAACGGACAATTCTCACATTGCTTACGGCCTCTATACTTGCATAAATGTCCTTGACTTGTAATATACACACTGTCTGTCCTTGTATTGTTTGTTTATGTTTGTTATGCAACTGCCAAGACAAATTCCTTGTAGGTGCAAACTTACTTGGCAAAATAAAATTGATTCTGATTCTAATATTATCGTTTCTATATGTGTAAGGGTGTTTCTGCAGGGGGAGTGGTTAGGCAGCACCGGGGATGGTTCTGTGTGAGAGTAGGGTTGAATTAAGCTGTATTATTGAAGTACTTAATGATTTTTAAAGTTAATATATTTTTGTTATTATCTCCTGTCTGTTTTAATCGATATTTATCGTTAACCAATTTTGTTAACAATGTTTATCGTTATCCACAGGCGCCATTTCGTTATCCAGCCGGGCCCTTTTTTTCATGCACGATGGCAGCTATGCAGTGGCGGAAAAATCCAACAGTGGGCCCCTTTGCAGAATAAATAAAAGGGCCCCGTATGTCGATAACATGAAAGTACATGAATCTAGGTTACATTCTGTAGGCGCTGTGTTAATGCAGCACACATTACATACTTGTGTATAACTGGGCCACAAGCAAATACCACTGTTCCTCCTGGGATTCAGAGAGAAATACACAGAGAAGAGCCCACAAAATAATCATGCCTTAACTCTGGTGCAGCTGCATGGGGCCTCATGTGTCAGCATGGCCTATGTCCGCCTGTGGAGTTATGTCTTTAGTACTGGTAGGCAGGCCCATATTTACATCACAGGAGCCTATAGGCACAGATGTCCTGACACCCCTAGACTTCTCCCTGCATGAACCTACAAACCCCCACCGAACTGCGCTGCAAGTGTGCTGGCTGTTCCAGCTGTCACTTCTCTTGACTGTCATAGGTAGCTACATGTGCCCCTTAGTATTAGGTAGGCAGAAGTACCTTCAATATTAAAGGGGTACTATGGCGAAAAAATTTAAAATTTAAAATATGTGCAAACAGACAAATAAGATGTACGATTTTTCCAGTGTAAAATGAGCCATAAATTACTTTTCTCCTATGTTGCTGCCACTCACAGTAGGTAGTAGAAATCTGACAGAAGCGACAGGTTTTGGACTAGTTCATCTCTTCATAGGGGATTCTCAGCAAGGCTTTTATTCTTTATAAAGATATTCCCTAAAAATGATTTATACAATAATGGTGGCCAGCTTCCCTGCTCGCTACAGTTTTTTGGCAGTTGGACAGAGCAACTGCCATTCACTAAGTGCTTTTGAAAATAAATAAATCCCTGAGAATCCCCTATGAAGAGATGGACTAGTCCAAAACCTGTCGCTTCTGTTAGATTTCTATTACCTACTGTAAGTGACAGCAACATAGGAGAGAAGTCATTTATGGCTCATTTTACTCTGGAAAAAAACGTACCTCTTATTTGTATATGTTCGCACATATTTTAAATTTTACAATTTTTCGCCAAAGTGCCCCTTTAAGTAGCTAGAGGAGGCCCTGACTGAAGGTAGATCTGGTCAGTGGAATGCCAAGAGCTGGGTGAGTAACGTCTCATATACACTCTCATCAGGACTCTGCATAGGGAAGGAGCTGCTCTGGGAGGGGAGTGAGCCGCCTTTCCATCACCAGGCGCCTGTAGGCATGTGCCTACAGTGCCTTATGGTAAATCCAGCCCTGCTGGCAGGTGATCTCTGCAGAATTTTCATTTACTGAGAATTCTAAAGCCAGTAGAAAAGATCTGTGCTCCCCCAGAATGCTGTGGGGTGGGGGGTAATTCAGCATAATAAAAAGCCTAGGCTAAACCTATCCTGGACAGAGGGAGCTCTGCCAGTATGCTGTGATTCAGTCCCACAGCACACATTCATATGAACACTTTGCACAATAAGGGCTCTTTTACACGTTTTTTGCCAAAAGCTTTCTCACAATGCACTGCTATGGAAAGTAAAAAACGCATTAAAACGCAACGCAATGGAACGCAGCGGAACACATTAAACTGCATTGGCCCATATGCAATTATTTTTTCTCATGAGTTACGGTATCTCCTAAAAGAAAATGTTCATATTCTCTTTAAAATACTTTTAAGCATTTTACAATTGGAAAAGAACCCAAAACATTGGAAAAAGTACTATCCAAATAATTGTGAGTATTTTCTTGCTTGCTGGCGGTTCAAAGGATATTTTATTTAAAGTATCACCTAGGAGAAAACTCAAGAGAAAAAGTAAATTGCATATGGGCCATTACGTGTAAAAGTGCCCCGAGGCTCACCAAAGGCAGCAATAAGGGCCCGCTTCCACTAGCCGCAGTGCGATGCGATCATTGCACCACAAGCAAATTGAAACCAATATAAGTCAATGGAGTAATTTCCATTAACACAAATGTACCTACAGGATGCGGTGCGCTGGGACGCTGGGGGAATTATAGATAGCATGCAACGCATCCGATTCCCCATTACCGCTAATGGAAAGCCGCACAAAGCCACACCCAGATATCCAGAAGGCGACCAGAAGTGCCCACGGCTGGCTGCGATGATACCGCCAGTGGAAATGGGCCCTAAAGGAGCCACTAACAATTTAAATATGGAGTTATAATTCACAAAAGACTGCAGTTATTTACAGTAGATAAACCCTGTAAAACGCAGGACAGAAATGTCACCCTTAATGTATCATTAGGGCAATATTTTGAGTAACGAGGGCTGTACAGACATGCTGTTTTGGTAAATCCGAGCAGAAGGGGAAAAGGGACAATGGGCAGCGCATGGTCAAGCGGTACCGGAACAAATGAAGGAAATGTGCCCACTTGTCACATGTTGTTTAGCAAACAGAAGGAGGGATGCCAATTGGCCAAAACAGGAGGTTATCAACATTTGTCTAGTTCAATTTTGGGTTTGGTTGGATTTTAAACAACTCAACTCACCTCTTTCTCTCCACATATATGGCTGACCGTGGAGGCAGAAGCCGGGCTGGCTGACGGTCCCAGGACAGAGACCACGCCTTTCGGTAGAATTTGACACACTAGAAGAAAAAAAAACAACAACAACATTAATTAACATAGGAGGGTAATAAAAACCATACCTCCCAACATTTTGAGATAAGAAAGAGGGACACTTTCAGACACACCTCTGTCACACCTCTAACCACGCCCCCACCACAACCTTAGACATGCAAAGGATTCAGAAGCAAAAGATGTAGTGTTATTATTCAAACCACACTAGTCCTTTCTATTATTGCTAGTTTTCCTTAAAATAAAGTAATGAAATAAACAATTGTATTTGACCGCCTTCTCCTAAAAATGACTTTTTAAGATATAATATATTAGTTTTATTTTATATTTAAATCTACTTTTTAAGTTTTTACAATTATATTGTTTTTGCTCAATGACATATTCATTGAAGTATGCCAGAGCTAAAATCTATGAACTATTGACCCTTTTTATCTCCTTCTTACTCTAAGAAGCCATTTTCTGCTAGGAAAGTGTTTTATAGCTGTAATTTCTTATCAGTGAGGGTCACACCATAGTCTGACCCAGCCCTGACAGGAACTGCCTCTTACATACCTGATGTTTAACTCTTTCAGGCAGAGAAAGAAAAAAGGAACACAGCATAGTTATTTGTGTGCTTGGCACTGTACATACACATGTCTATCTCATCATGTCACATGTCACCTCGGGTATCCTTTAATATTTGAAAATAAGAAATGTATCAATTTATGTGATTAAGAAAAACAAAAACAAAACACTCTATCCCTTGGTACAGCCTTCTTCTTTAGTGGGAAAATACCCCCCTCCACTTTATAACCTATACTAGTGTTCAAAGATTAGCAGCGTTAAGAAGTGAGATTAGAGTAATGCATGAGAGATATGTAGTTAATTTTATTGTAAGTAGTCAATAAGGTACTAGGGAAGTCCCTTTATGTTGTTAAGTGTTCAAGGAAATCCCAATGCTAACTACACAGTAAGTGACCAAGCATGAGTCTAACAAATGTACTAGTTTTAAGCGAGTATGTTGGCAAGGCCACTAAGCTATGTTGAAGATATAGTACTGTTAAACTTGTTATTAAACAACTAATTACTGTTCCTTAGCTTGTACGCTGGTACGAGATATGAGTAACCAGTATAGCACTGTGTAATAATATGCTGCTGTATTTCAATAAGATAACCACTCTGGGATTGGATATATTTTTATCTGGTGTTATTGTAATTATTAAAAATGTTTAATAAAAATTCAAAGTTTAAAAAAAAAAAATATGGGAATAAAGTTAGTTAAACACATTTTCAGTTCAAAAATACATATAGTTACATACTTAGATCTGTACATGAGTCTTGTAAGAGGGACAAATGAGAAAGAAATCCTCTAGATTGTAAGCCTTAGGCAGGGCCCTCCTCCTTGTGTCTCCTACATATTCATGCACCTCCATTACTGTACACCCATCCTATGGATCTGAGTGAACTCGATTTGCCTAATCTCCATGCTCCAATCCAGTGACTGATTAACCACTTCACAACTGAGGCGTTTTACCCCTTCAGCATCCGAGCAATTTTCACCTTTCAGTGCTCCTTCCATTCATTCGTCTATAACTTTATCATTACTTATCGCAATGAAATGAACTATATCTTGTTTTTTTCGCCACCAATTAGGCTTTCTTTAGGTGGGACATTATGCCAAGAATTATTTTATTCTAAATGTGTTTTAATGGGAAAATACAAAAAAAATTTGGGAAAAAATCATTATTTTTCAGTTTTCAGCCATTATAGTTTTTAAATAATGCAAGCTACTGTAATTAAAATCCATGAAATGTATTTGCCCATTTGTCCCGGTTATTACACCGTTTAAATTATGTCCCTATCACAATGTTTAGCACCAATATTTTATTTGGAAATAAAGGTGCATTTTTTTCAGTTTTGCGTCCATCCCTAATTACAAGCCCATAGTTTATAAAGTAACAGTGTTATACCCTCTTGACATAAATATTTAAAGAGTTTAATCCCTAATGTAACGATTTATGTTTTTTTGGTTGTAATTTTTTATTTTTTATTACAAAAAAAAATTGGGGAGTGTGGGAGGTAATGAGTTCATTTATAATGTAAAACTATGTATTTACATATGAAAAATGCTTTTGGATGTAGTTTTACTATTTGGCCACAAGATGGCCACAGTCATTTTTTGTGAATGCGTCCTGTAAGCGTAGGAAGTACGCTTACAGGAAGTGTAATGAGGCTGGGAAACTTTTTTTTCACAATGACCGAGCAGTTTCTCACGGAAGCATGCCGATCATTGCTGCGGGGAGTTAGATCAACGAACGGGAACAGTTTTCCCGTTCATTCATCTGCAGGTGAGTGGCCGGCAGCGTGCACGAGCGTGGGAGCGTGTGCACGAGCGAGCGGGAGCGCCGTCAGCGGTGGTAGCGGCGGGGGTGCGCATATCTGCACCCTGGATGGGGAAATGTAGTTAAAAGGGGCGTAGATATACAGTACCTTGGTGGCGAAGTGGTTAAACATTACCTTGTACTCATACTGTGTTGCATGATCTGGTTTGCATGTATTCCTGTAATGTCTTATTGCAGTATGTCACCCCTAAATATTGTCTGTAGCCTTAACTAATATCCAACGCTAAGTAATATGTTGGCGCTTTATAAATACAATAAATAAATAAGAATAGGGACAGAGACATTTAGGCTTCTTGCACACCAAGACGTTGCATTAGGTGGCACGTTAAGGTCGCATAACGTGCACCTAACACAACGTATGGTGCTGCAAGAGCCGACGGTAGAGTGAGCCGCGTTAGGCGGCTCGAGTCCTATAATGTCTCCCAGAGTGGCGCTGATTGGCCAGCGGGACCACGTGATGCGGAGCGAGACACTCCGCATCACGTGGTCCCGCCGGCCAATCACCGCCCGCCAGTGCAGTGAATATTAAGTAGCCATGTGCGCGGCTACTGAAGCTGGCTCTCCCCGCCTCCTCTCCGCCCCCCACTGCGCATGTGCAAACAGTGTAACGCGGCTATAGCCGCTCCAACGCCGTAGCATGCTGCACTTTGCACAGGACGTGCAGCGTTACATGTAACGCAACGTGGGCTGTGTGAACAGCCCACTTGTGTTACATTGCTGTGCGTTGGGGGAGCGTTACAGGCGCACTAACGTGCGCCTGTAACGTTTTGGTGTGTAAGCAGCCTTAGTTCTCAAAGAGGGACTGTCCTTCAAAAAAGGGACAGTTAGGAGCTATGTAAAAACTGCAGCACACAAACTGTAACATTTACAACCAGACTCCATACTTTGTCAGCAAAACCTGAAACCCAATTGTCTCTTCTGTGCAATGGCCCAGCTCTAATGGATTCCAGTTTTCAGAAAGTTATTCCAAACAACTGCATGCATGAGGGGAGCCATTTTGTGACTAAATCAACATGGTTTCCCCAGCCATGTCATTAGCTCCTAGTGATTCTCATAAACACTGGGCATTCAGCAGACAAAATGGCTGCCACCTCAGTGAGCACATCGCTGTGATATTCCTCACATCCCTCTATCATTTCCCGCCACACCATCGCAGCACCCCATAAAAGTCAATACTCTTCACAGGCTTGACTGAACATCAATGATTCATCCAGCATATGTATATAAACGCCGCCATCGCTGGTGAAAGATCTCCGTCCGGGCGATAATGTCTGTCTGTCGATTTTATTCACCTCATTAATTTCTCCCTTCAGTTCATAGTTCTCTTTCCTCTTAGATTATTTAACATTTATTTCACATCAATTTTCTGTGCGTCTTTCGCTCACAATGTAAAGCGTTTGGCTTCTGATTAACTAGCGGGGTCTGGGTCATATTTGATAATTAGGTTCCAGGCATTCTATCCTTGTTTTACCCATCTCAGGCGCATCGCGTAACGCTCCAGTGACACGCGGGATATTGCAGGCGCATCTTACAACACAACACTCTCATTAAAGCACAACAAGGAATACCGAATGGTAATTATGTAAAGGTCGGCTAAACACCTCCAGGCCTACTTAAAGGGAACCTAAGCTGAGAAGAATATGGAATTTTCCTTTTAAAATAATACCAGTTGTCTGACTCTCCTGCTGATCCTGTGTCTCTAATACTTTCAGCCACAGCCCCTGATCAAGCATGCAGATCAGATGCTCTGACTGAAGTCAGACTGGATTAGCTGCATGCTTGTTTCAGGTATGATTCAGCCACTACTGCAGCCAAAGAGCTCAGCAGGACTGCCCCAAAACTGGTATTGTTTAAAAGGAAACATCCATATCCCTCTCAGTTTAGGTTCCCTTCAATGATGCAAAGGAAAGTACAATGGCAATTCACAAAGTTGAATAACCATTAGCAACCAGGCAGTTCGCATAGAGCTGGATTTCGATTGGCCAGTATGAAGTATGTGTATATGCTGTATGTATCATTGACCTTTCTGTGCCTTTACAGAATAATCATAATAACCAAAGGATATCAGTCTCTCATCAAACTCATAAAACCGTCTTTTGGAAAAAAAATATATCCAATCTTTAGTGATATAAAAGGTTTCTTCAGTACAAAACGGTAAAGGGGCGCCCATGTTTGGATTAAAAACAGTGAAAACGTGGAAAGTGAGGTATCTTACCTCAATGACGCCAGTCTCGTAAACAAATAAGGTTTATTTAGCATAGACAAAGCGTTTCACGGGTCTGAGCCCGCTTCCTCAGGCAATATAAGTGCCTTAAATCATCAGCTATACACAGAGCTCAATACTTTTCCTAAAGTGTGCGTTTACCCCCAACCCAACAGAGGTTGGAGGAGTTCCCTCTGGTGTCACCTGGTGGATACCACTATGACAAACTAGTTTCTTTTAGCAAGGAGAGAGACTGCCTCCAGTGTCATCTGGATACCCCGAGTAGAGTCGGGTTTGTTGTCTCCACCTGCTTAAAGTGGTTGATTGCCCCTGTTGCATCCCAGCTTTGTGAGTAGTCACTTTTTTTTATAATGATTCACATGCTGCTTGATAACTAACCTACTACACTATCTGGGCTCTGTGTCTTTTTACTCAGGGTGCCAAGACACCCATCCTTCCACCTTCAATACAAAAGTTAATTTAAGTAATAAAATGTTATATACATATTCATAGGAGTCACTATTGTCAAAAATAGTGTGAAATGCAGTAACTGGTTGTAGGCAACTCTTCATCAAGCCCACAAGTACATCAAAATATACATTACTTGACCAGATAACGTTAAATAGTTGAATAAAATAGGTGGACGCTCCTTCATAGTCCAAAAGATGTGTAACTGAATCGGGTCAATCAATATCTATATAAGACCATCGCGCACAGGACAACCATCAAGGCATCCATGTTTTGAAGAAACCTTTTGTATCAATAAAATTGGATATAGTATTTTCCAAAAGTCGGTTTTCTGAGTATGATGAGAGACTGACATCCTTCGGTTATAATGTGATTTCAGAGTGTGTAGTGGAACACCATTACGGATATTTTTGATATTCCCAATTTGTGTAATTCTTGTCTTATCTCAGGATAAGACAGTAGAATCACTTCACATTCCCTGTGTGTCTATTATCAACATTCCATGCGTGTCTATTATAAACATTCCATGTGTGAGTCTATTATTCATTATATTATATTTATTCAAGAAGCACAGAGCAAAGAATGGTCAGTCATTGCAACCACAAATTAAAATGTCTCTTCAGTAATCTGATATCTGATTGGTCATCCCTAATAACTGCAGCCACTGTCCTCCATACAGGGTTACTTGAATAAGCACAATTAGTGGGCCCCTGTGTTTAAACCATCCAGGTGGAGTCTCAGTTCTTTCTTCACATGTGGTTGATATTTGGTCAATCAGGAATCTCTACCCTGTTGGTTTGACTCCCTGAGATATTTAATACTTACTGTGGTGCAATTCAGTGGAGTTGAACTCACACGAAAAGATCAGCTCACCAGTATCGTAAAATGTCAAGTCTTTATTTGCGAAAACGGACAAATGGACAGTCAGCAAAAGATGTCTCCTTAGTCTATAACTGAGGAGACATACCGTATTTTGCTCCCATACGCGTGAGCTGACATTGCTGAATTGCTGACTGTCCATTTGTCTGTTTTCAAAAATAAAGATAGGATAGGATTACGATACTGGTGAGATGATCTTTTTGTGTGTGGTCAAGTCTGGAGTTATATCAGCTAGATCATACTCCCATGAATTGGGGATGGTTGAAGCAGACAATCCCTTTTGTTTGAATGGAATTGAACACTTTGTATGCTATTTCTCTGTAAAATGTTGACATTGATAAATAGATTGCATGAACCGCTTCTGTCAATCAAGCCCACGTTGTACGCGGCTTACTGCGCAGGCGCAGAAGTTCTGGACGATCTCAGTGTCAGGCTATGCACCATACGGCGATCCCTGGATGGCGGCGGAAAGCGGATCGGTCAGCGTGGGACAGTCGGCTGCAAGGGGCTGGAGAAAGTCCCAGGTGAAATTTGCCTGATGATTCCTTTCATCTCCCCTCTCGGGTGCACACGATCGTGTCGGGAGTGGAAATGGCATGTGGCGTAAATCCTACGCCGCATCAAGCTTAGGCAGCCACAAATGTGGTGTAGGATTACAAAAGGCAAAAGAAAAAACAAAGCAGACTGGCACTGCGGTCATGGGACTGGCTTGAAGATGACAGTTAGATCGGGAACTGGATTGGAACCCGAGAATCGGTCGAACACCGCGCACGGAGCCTCAGAAGAAGCTCAGTTCAGAGCGAAACAGCTGTCAGGCGGACCGCTGCTCCCACACTACCCCACAGCTAAGAACAGGAAGGGTATGTCATTGCATAAGTACAATTGATGGAGTTGTCTGTATGAATGGACTAATGGATACAATAAATGATTATTATGCTTAACCTGGATATGCAGTGCCGGATGGTTCAATCTCTTCACTACATGCGTGGTGTAGGATTAACTACACGCGGCCCCCAAAAGGTTAAATCAGGACAGAGAACAAGACCTGGGCCTTGCGGATAGATTTCCAAAATTGTGAACTATGCAGAAGAACCGTAAGCTTATACTCTCCTGCAAACTCAGTCTAATTATTATATTTTAACACATCAATACAACTGGGTGTTAACATATGCATCAAACCCAGATAAAATCTTTCAGCTAAAAGGGCCGCCGCACTGCTAAATTACTTATCGACAGGCACTCTACCCTGGGAATAAAATTTGATTGTTAAAATGATATTACATTACATGTTTCAAAGGATGGTAAGTGGAAATGCATATTTAAAATTTGTGGTCTGTACTTTTTAATGGCCTCCTATCCTTTTTCCCAAATGATGTCCTATTTCCCTATTACTTCTTCCCTCCTCTCCTCCCTCCTCACTTTAAAATACAACTCAGACTTTGGGCAACTGGGTACTGAGAAGCACATTGGTAGCTTAAACGACTATAGTGGATTCATAATAAGTGTTTTTTTTTTTTACGCTGCTGACAGCTGCTTTTGGAGTGATACAGGTCCTTGAAATCAGAATCGACCGTACAATGGGGAGCATTTACAGAGCACCAATGGGATCTTAACAATACATTTGATACCCCTAAAAATGTTTATTTAGTGTTTGTTTGTTTTTTTCATTCCCCAACTGATTGTACAGGATTTCCATTCTGTGAAATGCCAAAACGCTGCTGTATGAATTGCAAACCTTCCTTTACATGATATGTATCATGTGCAGATTCCATTTTCCGTGGTATCTAGGTTGCGCAAAACCCCTTTCACATGATAGCTACAGTCTGCAGACCCCTTTCACATGGTATCTAGGGTGCGCAAACCCCCTTTCACATGATAGCTACAGTCTGCAGACCACTTTCACATGGTATCTAGGTTGCGCAAAACCCCCTTTCACATGATAGCTACAGTCTGCAGACCCCTTTCACATGGTATCTAGGGTGCGCAAACCCCCTTTCACATGATAGCTACAATCTGCAGACCCCTTTCACATGGTATCTAGGGTGCGCAAAACCCCCTTTCACATGATAGCTACAGTCTGCAGACCCCTTTCACATGGTATCTAGGGTGCGCAAACCCCCTTTCACATGATAGCTACAGTCTGCAGATCCCTTTCACATGGTATCTAGGTTGCACAAAACCCCCTTTCACATGATAGCTACAGTCTGCAGACCCCTTTCACATGGTATCTAGGGTGCGCAAACCTCCTTTCACATGATAGCTACAATCTGCAGACCTCTTTCACATGGTATCTAGGGTGCGCAAAACCCCTTTCACTTGATAGCTACAGTCTGCAGCCCCTTTCACACGGTATCTAGGGTGCGCAAGCCCCCTTTCACATGATAGTTCACATGGTATCTAGGGTGCGCAAGCCCCCATTCACATGATAGCTACAGTCTGCAGACCCCTTTCACATGGTATCCAGGTTGCGCAAGCCCCCTTTCACATGATAGCTACAGTCTGCAGACCCCATTTCCCACGGTATGTAGGGTCTAGAGACCACATCTCACATGGTATCTAAATGTGTAGACCTCTTTTACATGGTATTTAGGGTGTAAAGACATGCAAAAACGGTGCCCAGAAATTTGGGGGAGGGTAAATCCGGAAAACGGCTCACGTTGCTCCTGTGAAAGTCCTCTATTCCTCTCTGATTGGCAAATATTTCTCATGCTGAGACAATGCACTTTCTATTGCAGAGCAGGGTGGGAGTGCCTGAAGACTGGGAGGAGGGCGGGTAAGGCATACACAATCAGGCAGAGGAGAGTAAGGGAGGAAATTACATCAGGATTGGCTTCAAGATAGACACAGTTAAAATGGAGAATCCTAAGAAGGATTTTCTCTTTTTTTTTTTACTATAGAATAATCACTAAAATCTAAATGTGGGCAGTGCAATACATCTGTTATGTAAGTAGAGCAAGTATTCATCTACTTATACATGTGTGTGTGTTTTTTTCTGAGATAGTATGGCTGACAGCTCCTCTCTAAAGAGAAACTGTAATCAAGGTTTCAGGATCAGTAGCCCAGGGCACCCAGAGGCATGGCAAGCAGCAGGGAACATACCTGTGTCCCATCTTCCCCCTGTGCCGCCTCGGATACACTTTATAGGGTTTTGGTCAGCACAACAGCCAATAGCAGTTTTAAAAGGAAGGCAGCAATGTTAGCCTGCATATTATTCTCAATACAGAAACCCAAGTTTATACAGACGAGCAAGCCAAACACACACAGAAAGCTAAATGCCCTGTATAAAGAACTGGAGACTTAAAATCTGTTATTATCTTCTCAAGTGCCTTGAAATCCATTTCCTATTTGGGTCTCATGGTCATTGGCTGGCTCTCCCTGAACATTTTGCCCTGTGGGTGGACACAAACTAGAGATCATTCAGTATACTGAATGGGCATGGTGGAGACTTGGCTCGTTGGCCTGATACATTGCAGTAATTAAGGGAACATTACCAATGCATTTGTTTTATAAAAATGCTGTCAGTCTTTCATTAACCGGGCTTCAGTTCAGCAAGGCTATTACACCTCCTACATAAAGCTTATTTGAAGCCCTAGTTGATACTGCCAGATTTAGATTCATAGTTGGAAAAGGTGAATAGGGCCATATGCGATTACTCACACATTTTGTAGTGCAGTGTTCTGCTCAGTCAGCCATGTGACCTAAAAATCCCTCCAGCAAGCATGGAGAAGGGGGTATAGTGGGAGTTTCCAGCTGAAGAACAGCAACCACTCTTAAGGTTCTACCTGTGTTGAAAGATTAACTCTTTAGCACTGAAGCTCAGCATATTATTATCGCTAAGGGGCTAAGCTGTGGCAGAAGTGCTGGCCACAAAGAGTAAACATCAGCAGAGGGAGGGAGTGAAAGAGGTCAGGTGATCTGTGCTCATAAGGAGAGACTGGTTGCTGACTCCTCCCTGTGAGCAATGATGGGATGTGGGAGGAGTTATTTATTTCCAGTAAATAACCCATGTCAACAGGTAATGAAGCTACAGTACTCAGGTATTTTAAATACATCTATTGCAAAAATGACTAACCTGCAATGTACACAATTTAGCCCTTTGAAAGTGAAAGGGCAACTATCGCAAAAAATTGTAAAATTGAAAATACATACATATAAATGTACATTTCTCCATGCGTAAAATGCACTATAAACTACTTTTTTTTCCCTATGCTGCTGTCACTTATAGTAGGCATTGAAAATCTGACAAGTTTTGGATAAGTCTATCTCCTCATGGAGGATCCTCAGGTATTTATTTACAAAAGTGCCAACTGAACCGCAGTTACTCAGTCCAACTGCCAAAATAGTGTCCAAAGGGAAGCGGGAAGACATCTTTGTATGGATCTTTTTCAGGCAGTGCTTTTGTAATGAATAAAGGTAGTACTGAGAATCTGCTGTGAGGCAATGGACTAGTCTAAAATCTGTCAGATCAGTCAGATTTTTACTACCTACTGTAAGCAACAGCAACATACGAAAAAAGTCATTTGCAGTGCATTTTAGTCTGGGAGAACTACATTTTCTATGTATGTATTTTACATTTTACAATGTTTCATGGTAGTGTTCCTGCAAAATGACTATAATATGCATTTAAAAAATGGGAGGCTGAAGAAGGGCTTTAAAGAGGAACTTTAATCAAGGACTGAACTTCACTCCAATGAGATGTTGATACCCCGTTTCCTACAAGAAACCTTTTCTCAAATAGATCATCGGGGGTGGCGGGGGGTGAAGCAGGTAGTTTCCGCAATTGGTGCTCAGCGCTGAAACCACGTGGCCCATAGCAGCAATGTAATGCTGTGCGGGGTGCATAAGGGTAACTCGTGGCTCCGGCGCCTGCCAGACCCCAAATTACATCTCCCACAGAGTTGGGAGGACTCAGAGGGGGAATCGTATTTAATGCCGCCGGGAAGTTTAGCGGCAGCGGGGTAAGCCATCATTCGTCTCTCCCGTCGCCCAACTCACCAACAATGCGAAAATACATATGGGGGGGTCTGTATATCTGATATTGTGGTGAAACTCCTCCCACAGTGTGATGTCATGGCCATGGTTCTGACAGTTTCCTGTCTGTGAGCCTAGTTGCATTGTGGGAAATAACATCATTTTTCAAATGCCAAGCAACCAATATCTCCCTCTGTGTCAGGACTACAGATGTCGCCACCTGTGATAAATGTCAGAATGTAAATCAGGGAGAGGAAAGATTTTACAATGAGCAAACACTGACTAAATAATTTATAAATGAATCATGTAAACAATAAGCAATTTTATTCATGATGATATTTTCACTACAGTTCCTCTTTAAATTTGTGCTCGGAGTTCTATCTTACGTACACAGCCTTCATTTTCAAGCTTGACTGGAATGTAGCGTTAAGTACGCCGTTCAGTAGACCCGAGGGAAAGGTAAAGCAGCCGGCCCACAGTGCAGTGATGGCCTATATAGGTATATATATAGACAGTATATACCCCTACCGTACACCACAAGTCATTATGTTGTGCTCAGGATGCCGATAAAGCATTGCTAATTGTTTATGGGAATTATCAGTATCAGAGGATCCATTTACTGTATTGGTCTGTTCTAAGTGTCCCTGTCTGGAGCGCGATGAGACTAATGTGATGACATCATTACCAGTCGGCTGTAACAAGTCGACATTATGGGAGAAATACAGACTCAGCTTCTTTTGACGAATGTAGATGTGAAGTGCTATTTATCACATTATGGAGCCGGAGCACCTGTAACTCCGCAATCTGTGTAATAGTTAGGAGATTATCATAAAATCAATTTGACAAGGCAGTCTATCTAAATGTCCTCTTACTGGTTTCATCCAGCAGCAATTTCGTCTGACGGTACTTTTCCCATAGAATAGAAATATAATATAGAAATCTATTTTTTATCATGGTACATTGAGTTCACGGCCTCCTGAGCGGCAAAATGAGCACTACTTATCTGAAAGGAAAGGTGTGCCTATATGATAGCAAAAAAAAAAAACTAAAAAACTATTAAAGAGAGTCTAAAGGCACAAAAATACGGAGGCTATAAAAATGTTCCCGGTTGTCATGATGCCTTGTAACAAACACGCAGCTGAGAATCAGACTTAGGGCTCTTTCACATTAGGTAACGTGCGCACAAACCGATTTCGTACATTTCCCTCCCTGGGGGATGCCCTGTGCTCCACCCCCCTCGGCCCCTTCCACCGTAACTCACATGCCCCGATCCAGCGTCAAATCTCAATGCTCTCTTGCCACCGGCTTCACGTCCTGTCACTGTTTACTTCCGTCTGGCACTCCTTATGAAGTAAGAGGCGCCATCCGGAAGTAACCAAGGTAAATGGAGCTAAGTGGCTGGCAGGAGAGTGGTGAGATTTGGCACTGGATAAGGGCCACAAATGATTTGCCGCTTGGGGCCACAAAAACCTTCACAGCACCCCTGTGTGACGTCAGGGAAGTTGCGGAGCGACACTAATTAGCGGAGGTAGTTCTAATTCACCTGAAGGGTAAACGCCGCAGCTGGACGTTACAAAGCTCCCAGATGGGTTATAATGTAACAGTCTGAAACGCTTTGTCTAATGTGAAAGTTAACATGAAAGTCAAATAAACGTTCATGTTACCTTTCTAAACGCATCCTAGGATCGATCCATCAAAGCGCATGGATCGGCTCTCAGTGTGAAAGAGCCCTTAAAGTGGATCTAAACTCAGAACGTCTTCTCTGTTCTAAAAAGATTAGCCACAACATGATAACCTTTAGGGGGAAAAAAGCAAATCTTAATGATAATTTATGGAAATTCCACCAAAAAAAACTGAAGTTGTACCTGGATTAGCTGTGCAGGGAGCACAGAAAGGGTTAAGCCTCGGTCGTTCCTGCAGAGGCAGAGCCACAATGGTGCTGAACGTAACAGCTGCTGATAGCTAATTACACTCTGGCATAGCTAAACAAACACATTTGGCACACTGCAATGACTTTCTACAGCACTTATGGAATGAAAACTTTTCATTGTGTGCTGTGCAAGATTTTGGGTCCATTTTAAGGGATAACTGTATCTTTGAGGCATAGCAGCACATAATGCAAATCACTACAATTACCTCATTGGCTCCTATGCACAAACAGTTCAGAAAACTATTTCTGTCTATGATGTCCCGATCGGGGCAAACCATCTGGTAAATTAGGTACTGCCATAAATCACAATGTAATTTGCATCACCTCAGAAAGTGGTGCGCTGGGATTTGAGAGATATATATATATATATATATATATATATATATATATATATATATATATATATATATATATAATCTCTGGCTATCAACCGAGCAGGCCAAGGGGTTGCGTAATACGTGCCAGACCTCAGCTATTATATAGCCAAACTCTGGATATTGGTGTCAGAGTTCAGCTATTATAAAGCTGAACTCTGGATTACGGTGTTCGCTCACTTTAGGGTTGGCAGAGTTTAACTATTATATTAGTTAACAACAGATTGGCTGACTACCATTATTGGATAAGACAAAGGGTTATGGGATGCACTTTGAGCCATGCGACACTGACCTCAAGAAGCAGTCTTGTGTGGCTTTCAATAAAACTACTATGTTTACTTCAACTATGCTTCATTCTTGAGGTTTTCTTACCTTTTAAACATTTTTTAGATATTTTATATTTTTGGGGAGCCTCCTTCCCTTGCATTGTGTTAAAGCAAGGCCAAATTATATGCTTTTAGTGGACCGAATGGGGGCTACAGCGGAAGAGGGGAGAGGAAGCTGGCCACAAGAAGGGGCCACTAGGTGTCTCAGAACATGAAGAATAAGCAAGTATCCGTACTGACATTTTTTGGCCTTTAACATAGGAGACCTGGGTTGTAATCCTGGCTAGGGTCAGTACCTATTCAGCAAGTTCTTGGGCAAGACTCAAATGCTTTGAGTCCAACAGGAGAAAAGCCCTGTACAAATGTTAGCTTTTTTTTTCACTGCAGGTTTACTTAGACACTACAGGTAGTCCCCGGTTAACGAACGAGATAGGGACTATAGGCTTCGTTCTTAACCTGAATCTGTTCTTAAGTCGGAACACTGTGCCATCTCTGTCCCCTGTACCTCCTCTGTGCCTCCAATGTCCCCCTCTGTCCTCTGTACCTGCTTATACAAGTTTAAAAGCCATTTTTTCTTTACATTTTTTTAAAATCGATTTTCTCAAAAACTACAAGTCCAATTTGAAAATGTTTTTGCTTGTTCCCATGGAAGCAGAGAATCCATGCCGTTTGTATCGGCGGGTCGTTCGTAAGTCGGGCGTTCGTAAGTCGGGGACTACCTGTATAACATATGCTGTTCCCATAAGCGATGTAGCTTCAGAGCTATAGGCCCCAGTGCAGATTTTACACTGGGCCGCCCACAGGATGGTTTGCTTAATAATCACAGACCACCAAAACTGGCTTTCCATGGACAGCCACTGTGTGAGAGGTATAAGCAGGCAGGACGGATGGGCGGGGGGTAGTTTTTTTTTAATGATTACCACAATTCAGAGCACATACTGTATCACTACCACTACAGCACCAATCAAGAGCTAATGCCCCAGTGGGAGGAGGGGCCTCATTTGGGTCCGACAGGTTCAGGGGCTCTGGCGTGTTTGCAACCCCTGCATGATCCCCCTTTGCTACATCACTGGATCCTATGGTTTTCAACAAGATTCCTAAAAAAATGAATAGCAAAGTAGACTGTGGCTGAAAAATAATAAGCAAGGGAACTCAGTTGCAACATGACTTGTATAGTGATGATATACAATGTACAGCTTTTTGTATACAAAGAGAAAGAAAACCCTATATGAGCACTATACTGTATATATATAACAAAAGAGAAATCTAAATCAAATCAACATTTGGTGTGACCACCCAGGTACACTTACACACAGTTTTTAACCATTTTAGCCGCGTGGACGTGAGCTTCACGTCCGCAGCGGCAGCAGCTAGAGCCGCAGGGACGCGGTAGTCACGTCCCTGCAGATTGGGGGGTCTGCAGGCGATCCTGTGGGCAGATGCCCGCGATCGCGCTGCTGCTGCTAGCAGGGGGATTGGCTGCGAGCATGTCCGCCGAGAATAAACACTGTTTTTGTTCAAGATTTTGTTTAGATTTTACTTTTGTTTGCTCAGTATGCATTTTGTAAATTGATAACAATAAACAATTATTATCAAGTCTGACAGCATTCTTTGGTTACAGCATTTTTTCACACCTGCCTGAAACATTTGCACAGTACTGTGTATACACACCTACTGATATGTGTGCGTGCATATATATCCCATTCGCGTTCCGTCGTTTTCACTTGAGCAATGTTCACCTCCCATTGATTAGCCTATAACTTTATCACTACTTCTCACAATGAACTATATCTTGTTTTTTCCGCCATCAATTAGGCTTTCTTTGGGGGGTACATTTTGCTAAGAGCCACTTTACTGTAAATGCATTTTAACAGGAAGAATAAGAAAAAAACGGAAAAAAATCATTATTTCTCAGTTTTCAGCCATTATAGTTTTAAAATAATACATGCCTCCATAATTAAAACTCACGTATTGTATTTGTCCATATGTCCCGGTTATTACACCATTAAAATTATGTCCCTATCACAATGTATGGCGACAATATTTTATTTGGAAATAAAGGTGCATTTTTTCCATTTTGCATCTATCACTATTTACAAGTTTAAAATAAAAAAAATATAGAAATATTTCATCTTTACATTGATATTTAAAAAGTTTAGACCCTTAGGTAAATATTTACGTTTTTTTTATTGTAATGTTTTTTTTTTTTTTATATTAAACATTTTATTTGGGTATTTTTGGGAGGGTGGGATGTAAACAATAGTTTTATAATGTAAATGTGTCTTGAGTTTTATTTTTTTTACTTTTAGTTGTAGTTTTACTTTTTGGCCACAAGATGGCGGCCATGAGTTTGTTTACATGACGTCACTCTAAGCGTAACATACGCTTAGAGAGACGCATGGGGGAGGCAACAGCCAGAAAAAGCGCAGCTTCCGAGAGAAGCTGTCGCTTTTTCAGCGGGGGAGAGAAATCAGTGATCGGGCACCATTGCATCACTGATTGCCTGGCTAATGAACCGAAAGTGCACGCGTTCGATCGGCCGCGTAAGCGCGCGGGAGCGCGCAATGGTTCCTGGACGTAGTTTCTACGTCCAGAAACTAAAATGAAAGATAAAAAGTTTTATTCCAAACAATATGAAAACAAAATTAAAAATAATAAATCACACCGTAATCCACAACATTCTAACTAGCTAATTAGTACTGTCAAAATATTGTCCCTTACCAATTGCTTCAATATTGGTATACCGTCACTTTAAACGTACCACGGCAAACTCAATATAAAAGCCTCCACGGTACAACTGAACCCAGGGTCTCCCCCGGGACTCTTTTATTGAGCCTGCAACAGTACATTTAAAGTGACAGTATACCAATAATGTGTGTTTGTATGGGATGGTACTGTAACAGCACTGATTAGCCTGTCAGGATGCTGTGGTTTATATTTTTAGTGGGGTTTTTTAATTGCTTTTTTATATGGTTTGGAAAAAAAATATTATTATAGGAAGCCCCCTACATGTTCCTTTCCGGGAGGTTGTTTGTAAGTTTAATTTGTTTGTAAGTCAAGTCATGTGTTATACATAGGAAAATGTGGGTACATTATTTACTTTTGGATATATAGTATAAACAAGGTTTTGTTTTATGTTTTTTGTTTTCAGTGTGTTTTTAATTTGTTTTCAACTACTTACAGCAGTATATACAATACTGTAACATGTAATAGCAAACATATGTATTATTATTATTATTTTTTATTTATTGTATTTATAAAGTGCCAATATATTATGCAGCGCTGCACAATAGATAAATGGGTTAAAGTGACTCTGTAACAAAAATTACAACGTTTTTTCTACCATCCTACAAGTTCCTAAACCTATTCTAATGTGTTCTGGCTTACTGCAGCTCTTTCTACTATAACCATCATGTAATAAATCAATGTATCTTTCCCCTGTCAGACTTGTCGGCCTGTGTCTGGAAGGCTGCCAAGTTCTTCAGGGCTCTTTCACACTAGAGGCTGCGGTAGAAAAGGCTGAAAGTCAGCCTTTTGCTTAACGCCAATACATAGCGTTTTCAAAGCGTTTTCAAAGCTTTTTACAGCCCATATGAAAACGTCCTTTTTTTTTTCTTCTATAAAAATAAGTGAACAAGATAGCTGTAAAACGCTTTGAAAAGGCTTTGAAAACTCTGAAGTTGGCGTTTTCCATTGACTATCATTGAAACGCCAACAGCCAACTTTGGCTGTTAACAGCCCTGAAAAAGCTCCTGGGAGCGTTGAAACGCAACGCTTCAAAACGCCGAGTTAGATGTGAAAGGTAAAATGAAAGTCTATGGACTTTCTTTTACCTAGCAAAACGCCAACTTCAGCCGTGGCGTTAAAACGCCGAAAAATCCCTCTGGTGTGAAAGGGCCCTCAGTGTTGAACTGTTCCTCTATGCACACTCCAGTGTGTGTTTTATTTACATAAGCCAGCAGCTTCTCTGCTATCTTATCAGTGATAGAAGAGAGCTGGATAAAAATCCTCCTCTGGAGGCTGTGAAAGGAGCTGGTCTGTCACATACTGAGGAATTAACGACATAGGCAGAGCTGTCTGCAGGAAGCCTGTAATGTTCAGTGCATGAGAGAAGCTGGGGACAGAAGGTAAACACACACAAGTGATCTCTTGAGATTCAGAAGTAAGGCTGTATACAGCCTGCTTGTGTATGGATGTATTTTCTATGTGTGGACATGCTGTACATCAACCTACTTCCTGTTTTGGTGGCCATTTTGTTTGTTTATAAACAAACTTTTTAAAACTGTTTTTGACTACTTTTAATGCGGCGGGGAGCGGTGAAATTGTGACAGAGGGTAATAGGAGATGTCCCCTAACACACTGGTATGTTTACTTTTGTGCGATTTTAACAATACAGATTCTCTTTAACACACAATTGAGGACATACAGGAAACGCACAACAAAACAACAATGGTAGTACAGAGGTGCCAAAAGAGTAAAAACAGTATTTCTTTAAAATAAATAAAATGAAGTAGGTAGTGGTGGACTTACCCCTCCAAAGCAGACACAAAAATGCTGTTTCAAGCAAAAAAACTATTAATTTACATACTCCGAACAAGGTGCAATGCGTTTCGCGGGTATATCCCAATTCCTCAGGCAATAAATAGGACCATATAACCAATGTGGTCCGGTACAAAATGACACCACCAAATAAATGTTCAATGTAAAAAGTAAAAAAAAAAAAGACTTACAACACCTACAGAACTACGTAGTTGCTAATTGTTTCCAATACAGTGCTCACAACCAGGACACACAAGTAAGGGTACTGTGTCAAACACACTACAAAGAAAGCATTGAGAAAGCAATGGGAGCCCAAATAGCGCAATATGCCATGAAGAGAAGGAGAGTGAGTTATGTAACAAATGGCTACTCACAAAGGTGGGTTTGCACGAGGGGCAACCAGCCACTTGAAGCAGGTGGAGATGATTGACCCACCACCACTGCCCCAAATTTTTGTGACCTTGCTATAATAGTTATGGCTAAAGCTGGGCTTATTATCTTGTTTGCTGTCTTCATCAGGCAGATCTACACAGGACTAGGAAATGGACATATTGAAGCCACAGAAACACCATGGAAAGGAGAAGAGGGAATATCTCCTTTACAGTGACAGTCCAAAAAATGTCTAACTTCTATCCACAGTATCCATAGCTATATATTCTTATAAGAATACATATTCATTCTCCAGTAATAAATCTTTTGTGTGCTCACTTCTTTTGTTTTAAAGGGGTTCTGTGGCCCTTTTTCAAAATGCAATTTAAATGGAGTGATATGTTCCTTTCATAAGTACTAATCTTTTTTTCCCTGTCTCATGTAGAAACAGCTGTCCTGTCTCTCTCCTGTTCCTTTCTAATTATTAATTTTGTTAGAGGAATATTGTGCTGCAGGAAGAGGCAGACAGTCTAGAAGCTGTTCCTCCCTGCCTCCCCCTCCCCCTGCTGCACGTCATCTGATGAGTCATCCCCGACCTTTCTGCAAGCTCCAGACAGCAGGGGGAGGGAGATCTGCCTCATGTGGCTTCAGATCAACTCATCTCTCAGCTCACAGCAATACAGGGAGACTGTGTACTGACCCGGAAGCACTTTACATTGCAGCCATCTTGCCCAAAGGTTTAAAAATTATATTTTATTAATTAAGTTATTCATTGGAAGCGGGGAGCAGCGAAAATAGGAGAAATGAAGAGAGGGAATAATGAGGGAAACAGTAATATGTTTAATTTAATGTGCTGTAAATTCACCACAGAACTTCTTTAAGCATTTATTATTTTTGACAGTTACACAAAAGAATAAAAAAACAACCAATCCAGGAAACCATAGAACAAAAATAAAGCATAAAGGAATACTTATGTAACCTTATATAATGTGGTTAGTATAGAGTTCACAAGCATCTAAATTAACATGAAGTCAAAGTAGAAAATAACTCTTGCACAGCACACAATGAAAAGTCTTTATTCCACATATAGTTGGCAAAAAAATCCACTGCTTTGCGTTTGTTTACCCAGATCATAAAGGGAGGTTATTTCAATGGAGATAGGGGAAACTGATGAGATACTCAGGAAATTAAAAATGGCCATCCACTATAACTGCTTCGTTTGATATATTTCTCTACCTGCAGAGGCTGCAAAGTCTTAATGTTCGGAAGATGGTGAAATGTAAACAGTGAAAGATCTGAGGTGTCTGGACCCTTGATGTCAGCTCTCAAAAGAGAGGAAAAGGAAGAAAAAAGGTTATGTTTGGAAACTTGCTTCGGTGCTAGAATGCATTAAAGGACTCACTGGAGTAATTTACTGAAGGACATGTGCAGTTATGAGCAAGAACAGAAATCAATTTTTTCCCTACGTGTAACTGCATGTTTGAAGTGAACACTGAATCACCTGCATTTCATTCTTAACCAGCATCATAGCTACAAGCCTCTGGGCTCTGATACAGAACCCGGACACCCCCCATCACCACCTGCCACCCCCAGTCCACACACACACGTTAACTCTGCTTTCTGCTCCTTGTGATATAGCTCAGCCATCCTCCCCCTCCTACGATCAAGCAAAATCCTCAGGTGAAATTATACAGAAGCCCAATCATTTCAATTAATCACAGAGTAAGAATCTGTCTAATTTATGGGTTTACTGGAATAGTCTTGCTTCTGGGCTAATTGGGGCTACTACATGACCCAAAATAACATAATTAAGCAGTAGGGGCCCTCCAGATACATGGAGTCAACAGTAAAGGCTCATACACACGTCCAACAGCACAACCAACCACACAACATGACCAACCGCATGGCAAGTTGTTTACATGACAAGTACGTACACACACGCCTACCAACTCAACAACCAACTCACTTAAATACTGAATGCACCAGCGAAACGACAAACTGCACAACGTTCAAAAACAACAAAGTTGTTCAAACGACTCATACACATGTGGCCAACCTGCAAGATAGTTGTGCAGATTGATCCACCACATGGATCTGGCAAACCCCCGATTAACAATTGGTCGTCTTGTTCTTTGCCAGCGCAACAGCCCAACTGTCTTCCAACAGACCAATTTTAGATGATAGTTGGGAAAATTGTTGGGACATATGTACGGACCTTAAAGTAGCCATGTGACCTCAACAGACAGGGTTGCCTTAAAGGGAAGGCAGACACAATAACATTTACTTAGCAGTTCATTTTATTTACCAATGTCAGTAAAAACAATGAAAGTTGCACTGTTATCTATGGGGAAAAGGCATTCAGTAGATTAAATAGGGAATTTCTGTTTTCCATTTTAAAAATTTCAGCATAGGGGATACTATTATTTGGAACATTAGAAGACTATGGGCCATATCCTATTAAAGATAAGATAAAGGTAGCTTGCAGATAAGAGCTACTTATCTTGCCATCACACAAGAATTACTGGTAAATCCTATTGCCGGTTTCCTTCGCAGGATGGCCGATTGTTAGGAAGCGTTACTCAGACGAAAGCCTGAGTGATGCTCCCTCTTCTCGGGACATCACTGAAGCCACCCCCCCCCCCTCCTTCCTGCAAGAAATAGAATAACAGAATTTTTGCAGAACCTTTTTACCTATTTTTTGGTATTTTGTCAAGTGCAGAGTGAAAAAGTTATTTTAAGTTAAAAAGAAGATGAAAAAAATCTCCAAGGGGAAAACTTAAAACTTAGTGAAAAAAAGTGAATTGGATTGGGTCCTTTATGCCAAACAGTCAATGTTAAAATTAATGGCACACTATTTCAAGCCTTAGACAGTAATGGAGTTAGGCAGGGTTGCCTCGTCTCCCATTCTCTTCAATTTAGGATTGGAGGTCCTGATTTGCACAATTCAGGCTGGCAACGAAATATACGGCTTAAGGGTTGGGGTGGGAAACTATAAATTAATGGCAAATGTCGATGATTTACTTTTCATTGTTACAAATCTAGTGAGGTCTATTCCAAAAATAGGCTCTCAGTAAAGAATCAGATTATTAAAGTAACGCAAACAAACCACAGGTTCTAGATATTGGTAGCAGTAGGCACAAAAAAAACCTCTCTTAAGACTAATTGTAACTTTATGTTAGAAGTGAACTATATTAAAATATCTGGGTGCTAAGCTTTGCTATGACCTATATAGATTAACCCTTAAATTTTGGCCACCTACCATGGGGGTTGATTCACAAAGGTTACTTATTTTTCACCTTAACTGTAAGGCGTGCTAATGCATGAGATAAATAAATAAGGAGAGATAATTCATGAGATAAATAGATCAGGAGAGCTAAACCCTGAGTTATGTCAAATAAGCAGAGCTAAACCATGAGTTATATCAAATAAGGAGAGCTAAACCATGAGTTATGTCAAATAAGGAGAGCTAAACCATGAGTTATGTCAAATAAGGAGAGCTAAACCATGAGTTATGTCAAATAAGGAGAGCTAAACCATGAGTTATGTCAAATAAGGGGAGCTAAACCATGAGTTATATCAAATAAGGAGAGCTAAACCATGAGTTATGTCAAATAAGGAGAGCTAAACCATGAGTTTAGCTTTAGAATAACTAATTATTGGAACTCAAATTGGCTTGGTAAGCTCCGTGACCCCTGACCTACATACACAGGTGAATCAAATTATAAGAAAGAGTACTTAAGGGGGTCAATTGTAAGTTTCCCTCCTCTGTTACATTTCTCTGAAGAGTAGCAACATGGGTGTCTCAAAACAACTCTCAAATGACCTGAAGACAAAGATTGTTCACTATCATGGTTTAAGGGAAGGATACAGAAAGCTGTCTCAGAAATTTCAGCTGTGTGTTAGGAACATAGTGAGGAAATGGAAGACCACAGACTCAGTTCAAGTTAAGGCTCGAAGTGGCAGACCAAGAAAAATCTCGGATAAATAGAAGCAACGAATGGTGAGAACTTTCGGAGTCAACCCAAAGACCTACATCATCTTGCTGCAGATGGAGTCACTGTGCATCATTCAGCCATTCGGTGCACTTTACACAAGGAGATGCTGTATGCAGAGGAAGCCTTTCCTCTGCCCACAGCACAAACAGAGCCGCTTGAGGGGCTTGATTCACAAAGCCGTGCTAACTGTTTGCCGCAATGTGCACGTGCAAAAGTCCGTGATCGCGCGAATCGCGGCACTTTGCACGCGCAAAAGTCCGCGAACGGCACTTCACGTGCTAACTGTTTAGCCCACCGGTGCTAAACAGTTAGCACGGCTTTGTGAATCAAGCCCTTGGTATGCTAAAGCACATTTAGACAAGCCAGCTTTATTTTGGAATAAGGTGCTGTGGACTGCTGAAACTAAAATTGAGTTATTTGGGCATAACAAGGGGCGTTATGCATGGAGGAAAAACAACACAGCATTCCAAGATAAACACCTGCTATCTACAGTAAAATATGGTGGTGGTTCCATCATGCTGTGGGGCTGTGTGGCCAGTGCAGGGACTGGGAATCTTGGCAGAGTTGAGGGATGCATAGATTCCACTCAGTATCAGCAGATTCTGGAGACCAATGTCCAGAAATCAGTGACAAAGCTGAAGCTGTGCCGGGGCTGGATATTTCAACAAGACAAGGACCCTAAACACTGCTCAAAATACACTAAGGCATTCATGCAGAGGAACAAGTACAATGTTCTGGAATGGCCATCTCAGTCCCCAGACCTAAATATAATTGAAAAATCTGAGGTGTGAGTTAAAGAGAGCTGTCCATGCTCAGAAGCCGTCAAACCTGAATGAACTAGAGATGTTTTGTAAAGAGGAATAGTCCAAAATACCTTCAACCAGAATCCAGACTCTCATTGGAACCTATAGGAAGAGTTTAGAGGCTGTAATTTCTGCAAAAGGAGGATCTACTAAATATTGATTTCATTTCCTTTTTGTGCTGCCCAAATTTATGCACCTGCCTAATTTTGTTTAAACAATTATTGCACACGTTCTGTAAATCCAATAAACTTAATTTCACTTCTCAAATATCACTGTGTGTGTCTCCTATTTGATATACTTAACTGATATTTTTTATCGTAACAACAAACAATTTATACAGTAAAATCATGACGATTAACCAATGTTGCCCAAACTTTCGCATCCCACTGTATGTATGTACATGTATATACGTATGTGTTTTTTTGGGGGAGGGGGTGTTCAGGCTTGCTATCTTTACTTGGGGAACTACCTACAGCAGCACAGTGATGGGGTGAGGTGGTGGTGGTGGGTGGCCGGGAGGGCCCCGAGATACTTTTGCCCCAGGGCCCCATTGGAGCTAGAACCGGCCCTGGATCCCCCACAACAAGGTAAACCAATAACAAAGATCTTATTACTATCGAAATGCTGATAGCCAGATATATGATTAGAAAGCAATAGCTTAAAGGGAACCAGAGATGGCCAGCAAGGGAAAATGAAAAAAGCTTTTATACATACCTGGGGCTTCTTCCAGCTCCATAAGCCTGGATCGCTCCCACGCCACCATCCTCCGCTTCCTGTATCGGCGGTACCAGGTCCCGTCACTTCCGGCGGACGCGGCCAATTGTCCGCATGAACAGGGGCTCCCTCCATACCCTTACGCATGCGGCTGCGCAGTAGGGCACCGCACGCGTACGGGTATGGAGGGAGCCCCTGTGATGTGGACAGTTGGTCGCGTGCTGCCGCCGACAGGCCGACTGGCCGAAACTTCGGGACCCGGTACCGGCGGAAACAGGAAGCGGTGGACGGCGGCGTGGGAGCGATCCGTGCGTATGGGGCTGGAGGAAGCCCCAGGTATGTATAATACCTTTCCTCGGAGCATTGCTTTTCAGCGCTGCTAGATTTGGGCGCAGTCGGCGCCTCCATAGACTTCAATAGGAATCATTCCTATTGAAGTGCTCAGTGAGTAACGTCGGCTCCGTCAGAAGACAGAGCCGAAGTTGCTTAAAAACATAATAATTCGGCCTGCAGCAATCGCTGGAAGCCGAATTATTTCATTCCCCCACTATCCATGTCGGCGTGGAGGGGGAATAGTAATTAAATCGGCCCGGACTTGTGCAGAAGCAGGATCAGCTATATAACGTTGTATCCTGCGCCCAAGTCTACCGGCGCCGATTTCAAATGTACGCCCTTTCCTTACTTCATCTCTGGTTCTCTTTAAACCTTCTATTCCCTAATTTAAAGAATGGTTATCTACTATGGAACAAAAGCTCACTACAGAAGCAGAACCAGCAGTGAAGGGCAATCCTAATTTATTATCCTGGGCATCTGAATAAAGGGAAATAAGAAATATATGGAAGCAATTCTTAGTAGATAACTCTACAGCCCCACTCTAGTAGACAACTCTACGTTTTCCGCTAAAAGCACTAGTGTAATGTAAACTATATGGCAGTGATCTCACTGCCACTATCGCCAGATATTCGCGATTCGCAGTAAATGCAAATGCACTACATGCATAATTTTTTTAGAGAGATCGTGAATGTAATGTATTGAAAGCGTGATTCGTGATCACTCAAAAATTGCGAAAATGTACACTTAAAAATATGTGATGATCATGAAAAAAACCGCAGCAGAAAAACACTAGCGCTAATCGCTAGCGTCTTGCAATCTCAAGTGTGAATGGGCCCTTAGTTGGAATTTCTAAGCTCTACGTGGTCTTCCTCCATCTACAACTCCTACAAAATCGGTCCCACCGTCCCAGGATATGTATGAAGTGTGTGCGTGAGTATGAGTGGCTGTGCTTAACCTGTTCAGCATCCTGGACAGTATATCTACACCCCTGTGGACTTAACTTCAACACCAGGGGTGTAGATACACGTATCCTGCAGTTTACAGCCGCACGCGCCCATGCCGGCGTTCATGCCCGTCACCCTCTGCAGCAGAGTACTGATCCGGGAATAGGAAGATGTGTTCCCATTCATCAGAGTGCCAGTAGTGAATGATCATCTGGCATCAATGAAATGTTGATGGTCATTAACAAAAGGAAAGTAAAAGCCACAATTCTACACTACTTCCTGTAGTACTGTTCAGTACACAGGATACTGTGGGGACATCTAGTGGCCAAAAATAAAAATACATGTACAAATGTTAAAATAAAATAAAAAATCCCCAAATTTAAACTCCTTATTTCCTCATTCGCTATAGTTACTTTGTTTAAAAAAAATTGACAGGATTGAAAAAAAATCATAAATAAATACCTTAGGGTCTCAGCTTTTGTAATATGTACTGTATGTCATAAGGGTATATCACTATTCTTTTTGCAAATTAGGGCTTGTAATTATTGATTTAGTATAAAGAAATACAAACGGAAAAAATGCACCACTTTATTTCCAAATAAAATGTTGTTGCCATACATTGTCCTAGAGACACAATTTAAACGTTGTAATAACAGGGACAAATGGGCAAATACTACAGGTGGGTTGTATCTATTGTAGCACATTTTATTTTAAAACTATAATGGCTGAAAACTGAGAAATAATGTTTTTTTTTTCATGTTTTAATTATTCCCTTTAAAATGCATATAAAATAAAATAATTCTTAGCAAAAAAGTACAGCCCAAAGAAAGCCTAATTTGTGGTGACAAAAAAGATATATACCGTATTTTTCGGACTATAAGACGCACTTTTTCTCCCCCAAAAGTGGGGAGAAAAAGTCCTTGCGTCTTATAGTCCGAATGTAGAAAAAAGTAGTACACAAATTGGAAAAGAAAAAAAAAACGTTTCTTACTGTTAAGGGTTCTCTGTGCGTGCGGTGCAGTCAAACACCTTTCCCCCTCCTCGCCAGCCTTAATTAAGTACCCCCCACTGCAGCCCAGCTCAACGCAGCCGGTCTACCTGCCTTAAATGCTGCCGCCTATTAGTCGCCTCCACGCTGCCATCCATGCCACCGCCATCCTCCTCCATGCCGGTCCCGTGCTGCCATCCATGCCGCCGCTATCATCTTCTTCCATGCCGATCTCCGTGATGCTGTCCAGCCGCCATCATCTTCTTCCATGCCGATCTCCGTAATGCTGTCCCACCGCCGCCATCTTCCTCCATGCCGGCCTCCAGTGCTGCTGTCCCGCCGCCGCCATCATCTTTCTCCATGCCGGTCTCCGTGCTGCTGTCCCGCCGCCCCCATTATCTTCCTCCATGCCGGCCTCCAGTGCTGCTGTCCCGCCGCCCCCATTATCTTCCTCCATGCCGGCCTCCAGTGCTGCTGTTCCGCCGCCGCCATCATCTTCCTCCATGCCGGTCTCCGTGATGCTGTCCCGCCGCCCCCATTATCTTCCTCCATGCCGGCCTCCAGTGCTGCTGTCCCGCCGCCGCCATCATCATCTTCCTCCATGCCGCAGTAATCCGCCACAGCCAGCTCTCCAATGCACCTCCATGGATGCTTTCAAAGTCCCTGCACGGTGGCAGCTGCAGCGTGGCATTAGATGGGAGATCGTAGCGGTAGTTATGACTACCGATGCTTCAGTACTTCCTGGTTTACGCCCCCTAATGACGTCTGACGCTCATGCGGCGGAAGGAAGTACAAGGAAGTACTGAAACATCGGTAGTCAGAACTATCCCTAAGATCTCCCATCTAATGCCACGCTGCAGCTGCCACCGTGCAGGGACTTGGAAAGCAGCCATGGAGGCGCATTGGAGAGCTGGCTGAGGCGGATTATTGCGGCGGCACAGAGAAGGATCAACCACGATGGTAGATGACTAACGCTGCAATTGGCCCTGAATCGCTCACAATACATGAAGACAGCCGGTGCAGCCCCCACCGAGATCTACCCTCATAAAGGGATGTCATGATTGTGCTGCTGCTTCCCTGCCAGTCAAGATCATCACAGCTGACATCAAGGACAGGAGTGCGTGGATGGACAGCTGGATAGGTGAGATCACAAGTTGTAGCTGATGGAGAGGCAGGGGCTAGTTTGATGTAGTGTATTGTTACTGATGGGGCAGCAGGGGTGGGTTAATGTAGTGTAGTAACTGGAGTGGTAATTGGGGACTAGTGTAATGTAATGTAGTGTAGTGTAGGGTAGGGTTACTGGTGGGGCATCAGGCTTTAGTGTAGGGTACTTCTACAGGTGAGGGCAGCAGGGTTTAGTGTAGCTAGGCACTTAAGCTCAGTTATTGTAGCTGGCGGAGAGTGCTTGGGGGGGAAAAAGGTCTATAAGATGCCCCTGCACCATGGATGCACGCAGGTTTAGTATATTTTTTTTCCTGGTTTTTGTCCTCTAAACCTAGGTGCGTCTTATGGTCCGGAGCGTCTTATAGTCCGAAAAATACGGTAGATCATTTTGGTGTGATAAGTGGCAATAAAGTTATTGGCGAATGAATGGGAGGAGCCTGATGTGTGAAAACTGCTCTGTTTTTTAAGAGGAAATAACCTGTTTTGGGGAAGTTGTTTATATCAGCAAATGTTTTTGGGGGGTGGTAGTGGTATACTAGGACAAGTAATTGTTTATTGATATGGTTTACTCATATAAATTGCTTTTTTGTGCCTCCATTTATAAATAAATAGCAAACCATGACACAACTGTCTACCTGACACTGGGAACGAGTTGACAAAAGCTACTCTACCTGCCAGGCCACTAGCACTTAGTGCAGCTGATGTTTAAAATAAACAATACCTAAAAATAAAATAATAATTTAAAAAAAGCAGTTGTTTAGTGATCTAACGATATTTGTACACCTAAAGGCAGATGAATAATAAATGCCTGAACAGATCCTCCAGTATAGATCACTCATTGTGGCCAGGAACTGTCATTGGCTGTTATCTTCTCATGCAGCTGAGCTGTATTTCATGGATTGTCTGATGACCAGTAGGGGGTCATTTGTTTTCAATTACTTTTATCTAGTGTGCGCACAAAGCTTTACTCGACTGTCTGGTGCCTGAAATAAATACTATTCTAAATAAAAAGGAAAAATCTGGGCTTTCGTTCACCTTTTTTGAACTGATGAAGCCACTTGTTTAGTGGTAAAATGTCTTCTAAAATAGAAAAAAGAAAATAAACGGACAGATGAAACTGTTCCTCCCGATGTACCGTGACCTAGATAAATGATAATCTTCAGACAGACAGCCAGCAGGTCCTCAGAACTCTTCCGGGGAGCCTCATCAATAATGGAATGTAAATGCATTATTGATCAGGGGACAATATGGAGTTGATCTGACATATTTATGTTATAAAATACACTTATCTTTTAAAGGAGGTTTTCACCTTATTTGAAGAATTATTACCCAGCGCTTCTTATGTCTCTCGATAATTAAAAGATAAAGGTGCCGAGTGCTTAAAGTGTACCCGATGCTCCATGTGAGATGATGAGATAAACATGTGTATGTACAGTACAAAACATATTAATAACCAGGCTGTTTCACTGTTTATTTTGGTGCCTGAGAGATATAATTTCTAGGCATGGAAGTGACAGCTTCTGTCTTGTTGGTACCTTGTTGGGAATATAGAAAACATCACTGATAAGCAAATTACAGCCATACAAGTTTTCCTAAAGGAGTAAAAAGAGAGCCCAATATAGTGTAGTATGTATTGGAGAATGGGAGAAAAATATGAATCGTAAGTATTATACTTACAACCCTGGGTTACCTCCAAGGTAACCACTGTGGAAGCAGGTGGGGAGAACAAGCCTGTCCCCACTCAGGATTAAGACGTCGCTCTCTGTAGATAGGGGGAGAAGAGGGTGTAACACCCTTCCACCAAGGGTGGATATCTTGATATGTAGAAAGATGTACAGAGGCGCCAGAAGGGTAAAAATCACTAAAACCGTTTAAAATGTTAGGGTGGCGGTGGTGGACCTGCCCGCCCCAATACAGACACAACTGCTGTTGATTGAAGTAAAACACAATTTATTCACATACTCCTAAAACAAGTGGCAACGCGTTTCGCAGGTCAGAGCCCGCTTCATCAGGCAATAAGCACCAGGAGTATCACACAGCACGGGGTCCAGTCAAAGCTTGGCACCTCTGTACAAGTTTTCCTGGCAGAATCCAACTTCTGAGAGCACAGGGAAATACAATACATGAACTATTGACCTTTTTCTAACTCTGAGACACTTAAAGAGAGCCAGAGGTGGGATCAAAAAATATATAAAAAAGTAGGCTATCTGATGCGTGGGGCTGAAAAAAAAACGCCACTCCAGTGGGCCCCACTGGCCCACTTTCATTTCCGTGACCTATAGGTGGCTGAGATGAGAGATTCATTCCCTCGTCCAGCTTGCAAGGAGGCGGGGGAGCGGCAGCCAGCAGGGGAAGTGGTCAGGGAGAGAAAGCTGCCAAATGGCAGCTCTGGAAACCCTGTAAGAATGCCCCTGGTGGGCATTTTGAACAGGGAATCCATCTCCCTGTGTTTAGGGAGTGTTTCTGAGATGGCGACAAATATTGTCGCTAATCTTTGGGGGCCATAGCGTGGCGGTGGGGGGCAGAGAGCGCCGGTGTGGGGACACATAGGCATGCTATGAGGCAGAGAACATGTCTCTGTGTCCCATCTGCCACTCCATCTGCCCACCTCGGATTCTCTTTAACAGGCTGCTGCTGATCAGAGACAGTAAAACATTCAACCTACTTTGTAAATGTTCAAATATAAAAGAAAACCATGGATACTTTAAACATTCATTTTTAGGAGTAGGGAGATAAATATATTTTTTTATCTCATCAGTTTATTTTCACCTTGGGTTTACTTTAAGGATTCACGGGTCATGGCCCGCTTCCTCAGGTCAATACAAAATGTCTTGATAGCATAGGGGATAGAGTGTAGGCACCTCTAATCTTATAAATACTAAAATAGAACACACATTGGGCGCCTCCATCCTACCCATTGCCTGGTTAGTAGTGATGAGCATAAGTTTCGCACAGACGTAATTTTGCATCGAAATTTGCAATTAAGGTGAGAAATCGTAAAGCGAAATTTCAGGAAAATGTGTAATTCATTTCATCTGTAATTGTAATCATTCGTAATTCCGCATAATTTTAGTGTCATTTTTTGCCGACTGAACCCCCATAGTTGCTATTGCAAACAAAATTGCTACATATGTTAAAAAGCACAGTGTGTGCAAGTCAAAAAACAGAATTTAAAAACAAAAAAACCTTGTACTATTTGAGAAAATCGATTTTAAAATTGCAAAGAAAAAATGGATCTTAAACTGTCATATTTGTGAGTTAAAACTCCTGAGGACCACAGGTTTATACCCCCCCCCCCTTCCCCCCCACTGAACCCTTCCCCCCAGTGACCAGGCAATTTTTAACAATTCAGCACTTCACAGCTTTAACAGTTTATTGCTCGGTCATACAACTTACCACCCAAATGAATTGTACCTCCCTTTCTTTCCACTAATAGAGCTTCCTTTTGGTGGTCTCTGATTGCTGCTGCAGTTCTTAGTTTTTTTTATATTAAAGAAAAAGAGGGATTTTTTTTGAATTTTTTTAATTCCACCCCCTCCCCCCCTAAATTGGCCCTAGATTGTGATCCATACACTACACTACACTCTCATAGGCATTAGCCTATGAGAGGGATTAGATAGTGAGCCAATCAGAGGGAAAGTTAAGTGACAGGGCTGTCTCCCGTACAGCGCTGCTCCAGATCGCAGCACTGTACAAATGTTTACTTGTCTTATTTTTTCATACTGCAGCCTGCCAGCGCCGATTGCGACTGGCAGGCTGATCACGGATCCCCAGTGTTTACAGCTGCAAGGAGTGGGCGCGCGAGGGCTCATTCCCTGCTAGTCCCGCCTCAATCGGTGTTAGGCGGTTCTGGAGGCGCCACTCTCCCACCGCTCATTGGTGTGAGGCAGCCGGGAGGTGGTTAAACAAATTTTTTCCTCTGCATATTTAATACATTTTTGGAAAAACTGCAGGGCCTTTTCAATTTTTTTTTTTTTACTTGTGCGCACTATTCATATGCAATAACATATGTAGCATGCTTTGCTATTCACCGCTAAAGTCAGCACGAAATTACGCAAAAATTACATGACATTACAAATGAATATATGAAATCACTTGAATTAACAAATTGCAATTACGCATGGACGTGATTGCAAAAATGTATGCAAAATTTCGGGTCATCGTAATTAGCCGATTACGATCATCACTATTTGTGAGCCTAATGCTTAATCTGGCAATGTCCACAGGTAATAAATCCAAAAATCCCAAAAAAGGGGAAACCCAGCTGTTTCCAAATGCCAAAAAGCAAACAGCATCTCCTTCCACTGACATCACCCGCCAGCAGTAAAAATGACTCCATGAGATAAATGTCAGAATGTAAATCAGGGAGAGGAAAGATTTTACAATGGGCAAACACTGATTAAATCATTTATACATAATTATTGAAAAAATGAAGCACTTTTTTTATTACATTATTTTCACTGGAGTTCCTCATTAATAATGATATGGATTAACCCTCAAAACAGTAAATTCAATTTCAACTGGAAGAATTTTTATTTTTTTAGCAATACTTTTCAGGAAACCAGCTAGAGTCAGGTAGTGTGCCACATTCTGATTGACCAGTAGATTGAGCTAATCATTGCATTCATTTACAATTCAGCTGGCCAACAAGATGTTTGCTTTACTCTGAATGTCCATTATTGTTACTGATCTGCCAATAAGTGCCACCTGGAGGGCTGTCAGGAGGGAGAGGCCCTGCTGATATTGTTTCGATTGCGGTGGGCCCAGATTTTTTACCCAGTTTTGTAGCAGCTGTTAGCTTCTTTATAAAGTCAGGAGAGGTAGTCCAAATGCTTTGAAACCCCCCCCCCCCCCCCCAATTAGCATACTCACTGGTGCAGGATCTGGTGAGCTAAACCATCGTGAACAGAAAGGAAGGGATTCCGCAAACTTCAGTTGAGTTTGTAAAAGCCGGTTATCTTTACTGTAAAATCCACACATAACACATAGACATCCGCAGGATCGAACTAGTCTATGTCATATGAGTGGATTTTTGCAATGAAGATAACCGGCTTTTACAAACACATCTGAAGTTTGCGGATCCCTGCCTTGCTCTTCTTTATTATACAGGTTGCCACACACCATGCAATTTTTTATAAATTTCTTTTAAATTCAAGAATTGCAATAATTATTTTTGATTGATTGATTGATTGTAACATTTGAAAAATCTGACCAATGTATCACACGCATTTTCCCCAAATATGAAAAAAAAGAAAAAAGATTGAAAATAAAGTAAATTGCTTGGGTGGCTACGTCAAGAAATTGACAACTTACCTTACATCATTACATTTTCATACAAATTGATCAGAAAAATCCACCCACTTTTGATATACAATATATGTATTTGTATATATATATATATATATATATATATATATATATATATATATATATATATATATATATATACACACACATATATATATATATATATATATATATATATAGTATATACAAGACAAGACACAAGACACATAACATTTATATTGCGCTTTTCTCCTTGCGGACTCAAAGCGCCAGAGCAGCAGCCACTAGGACGCACTCTATTGGCAGTAGCAGTGTTAGGGAGACTTGCCAAAGGTCTCCTACTGAATTAGTGCTGAATTATACCTGTATATATAATTATATATATATATATATATATATATATATATATATATATATATATATATATATATATATATATATATATATATATATATATAAATCATTACAAGCCAAAAAAAGCTGTCGGGTTCAGGTGAATTAATACAAAGTTTAAAGATTTGTCTAAAGCGTTCAGACTTGTCAGAACAAGGACACAACTGTATATTCAGGTCAAACCAGTTAAAATAGACTTCTTAGAACCTGCTCCTTCTTTGCTCAGTAGGAGATTAAAAGCATTTCTACATCCTGTAATGCATTTTTCATCATAATCACCTGAGAAAAGGCTGTCATCTTAGCGGGTAGGTAACCATCAGCTTTTCAAAACAGACTTATCTTTATGGACTGTTCCTGTGGGTTTAATGTGCAAAACAGACAGTAAAATCCCAAGCTACAAATATAGCCGAGAAGTGAACAGAGAGCTTTCTTCAGCAGGTGACAACAGAAGCTTGGCTAAAAGCCAAGGAACCTAATACCAAAGTAAACAACAGATCCTTCTCTTGGTGGTACAGCAGAAGGACCCCATAGAAAACTTTTGAGGTGCTTCCAGCCATAAGCCCACTTGGATCTTCACCCATGAATGTGTTTCAGCCAGAGCCTTAAGTTGGCCACTTCGAGTCAATGTGCTAAGTAGCTGGCTGATATGGCCAATATGCAAAGAAACTTGTGGGTAGTTGACATTTTAGGACTTTGGCTGGCTAGAATGCGAAATGGCAAGAACCGGAGTTGCCTATCCTGTAGTGGCGGCGAGCAAAAGTTCAAAGTCTGCGAAAGTGGGTGCAAACTAGGTTCACTTCTCCTCTCGTCTCTGTTACTCTCATCTCTGTTCACCTTCCTGGTCTCTGCTTTGTAGTAATGATGGTAAGGTGCAAATTACGACACGATTACGATCTTAATGAGAAAATCGTAATCTTGAAAAACCATGCAAAATTTTGTGTAATTATAACCATACATGAAATTTTCGTAGTCACGATTGCTTTCATAATTACAATCGTTTGTGTGATTAAATTTTTGCGTAAAATTCCGTAATTCCGTTTGGTTTTCGTAATTACGCTAAATTACAGAGTTACAAAGCAACACTAAATTATGATTCAACACAAAAATACAACACAAACTTACAAATTATGAAATTACTTCCTTTAGATTGTAAGCTCACAAGTGCAGGGCTCTTTTGTGTCTTGGAAATTGTTATTCACTTTGTAGCTTGCACACATACATGTTACATTTGTCATTGTAATCACCAGTTCTGTATTTTGTATCAGTGTTTATATTTGATGTATATCATTGTCTGTATCATTATGTATCCCATGTTTGTTTTCTTACTTTGTACAGGGCCACGGAATATGTTGGGGCTTTATAAACAATAATAATAATAATTACGAATTGTCTGTTAATTATTATAGATCATTGATTGTTACGATAAAAAATGTCAGTTAAATATATCATATAGGAGACACACACAGTGATATTTGAGAAGT
This sequence comes from Hyperolius riggenbachi, assembly GCF_040937935.1. NCBI lineage: Eukaryota > Metazoa > Chordata > Amphibia > Anura > Hyperoliidae > Hyperolius > Hyperolius riggenbachi. The sequence goes on from NC_090651.1 coordinate 331,869,325, forward strand.
GAAATTAAGTGAAATTAAGTTTATTGGATTTACAGAAAGTGTGCAATAATTGTTTAAACAAAATTAGGCAGGTGCATAAATTTGGGCACCACAAACAAGAAATTAAATCAATATTTAGTAGATCCTGCTTTTGCAGAAATTACAGCCCCTAAACGCTTCCTATAGGTTCCAATGAGAGTCTGGATTCTGGTTGAAGGTATTTTGGACCATTCCTCTGTACAAAACATCTCTAGTTCGTTCAGGTTTGATGGCTTCCGAGCATGGACAGTTCTCTTAACTCACACCACAGATTTTCAATTCTATTCAGGTCTGGGGACTGAGATGGCCATTCCAGAACGTTGTACTTGTTCCTTTGTATGAGTGCCTTAGTGGATTTTAAGCAGTGTTTAGGGTCATTGTCTTGTTGAAGGATTCAGCCCTGGGGCAGCTTCAGCTTTGTTTCTGATTCCTGGACATTGGTCTCCAGAATCTGCTGATACTGAGAGGAATCCATGCGTCCCTTAACTTTGACAAGATTCCCAGTCCCTGCACTGGCCCCACAGCCCCACAGCGTGATGGTACCACCACCATAATTTACTGTAGGTAGCAGGTGATTTTCTTGGAATGTTGTGTTGTTTTTCCTCCATGCATAGAGCCCCTTGTTATGCCCAAAAAACTCAATTTTAGTTTCATCAGTGAACAGCACCTTATTCCAAAATGAAGCTGGCTTGTCCAAATGTGCTTTAGCATACCTTAAGCAGCTCTGTTTGTGCTGTGGGTGGAGAAAAAACTTCCTTTGCATCACTCTTGCATACAGCATCTCCTTGGGTAAAGTGCGTTGAATGGTTGAACTATGCACAGTGACTCCATCTGCAGCAAGATGATGTTGTAGGTCTTCGGGTGCTGGTCTGTGGGTTGACTCTGACTGTTCTCACTATTCGTCACTTCTGTTTATCCGAGTTTTTTCTTGGTCTGCCACTTCAAGTCTTAACTTGAACTGTGGAAACAGACAGCTGAAATCTCTAAGACAGCTCTCTGTATCTTTCCCCTAAACCATGATGGTGAACAATCTTTATTTGCAGGTCATTTGAGAGTTGTTTTGAGACCCCCATGTTGCTACTCTTTAGAAAAACTTAAAAGAGGAGGGAAACTTGCAATTGACCCCCTTAAATACTCATAATTTGATTCACGTGTGTATGTAGGTCAAGGGTCACTGAGCTTACCAAGCCAATTTGAGTTCCAATATTTAGTTCTAAAGGTTTTGGAATCAATAAAATTACAACAGTGCCCAAATGTATGCACCTGCCTAATTTACTAAAACAATTATTGTGCGCTTTCTGTAAATCCAATAAACTTAAGTTCACTTCCCAAATATCACTGTGTGTGTCTCCTATATGATATATTATTTTTTATTGTAACAACCAACGTTTTATACAGGAAAATTATGACAATTAAGAAGGTTGCCCAAACTTTCGCATCCCACTGTAATAGCACGCTGGCTGGCTGTGAGTCTGTGACAAACACACTGCTCACCCTCAGTCACTCCATTCCTCCTCAGGGAGGTAGGTACACACAGTACAAAATTGCTGCCCCTGTAATCTCTGTGCCTGATGCAAATGTTTCACCTTGCTTCATGAGAGAAACGGCTCTGGTCTCCCCCTCCCCCCCCCCCCCCCACACACACACACTCTCAGTAATACTTCACCTCTGTTACCCTTCCAGGTCTCCGCTCTTCACCTCACTGCTAATTGGCTTTTTCCCATTTGGCCATAGGTTTTGGTAGGTAAATTAAACAATAACTATGGTTGTCAGGGTCAGTGCTTCCATAGTGGTACCTAAGCAACTACCTAGGCCCCTGAACTCTTTAGAGGCTCCTAAGTCAGTGGATTGCGTCAACTTTACGATCAGTATAGTTCTAATATGAAAGGGGCCCCTCATTCCTATTTGCTCGGGATGCTCATTCAAATCCCGTGGAAATTAACGTTCAGCATTTCTGACCGGAAATCATATTTTTGCGGAGATACCACATCACCGCAACTCAGCCATTTTAGCCCAATCACAAAACTCGGAAGCATTGGACCAATCAGAGAATTCAGAGTCAACTCGGAAGTATTTGGACAATCAGGGAATGCAAAAAATGACCATAAAAAGACTCCTCAGAAATCAGAAAACGGAAATCGAATTTCTGCGGAAATACCGCACTACCGCAAAACGAAATTGGAAATCCGTGGAATCGGTAACAGCATCAGCGAAAATCAGAATATCGGCAGAAACAGAAGTCTGCATTTCAAACCTTACCTATTATTTGACCAGGGACCCATTTTACCTAAAAACTGTCATTGTTTGGGGTAAGTGACATGAATTATTCAGCGTACTTTGTAAAGTGCCACAGAAAATGTCAGCAATATTTAAAGAGAGCCCGAAAAAAATAGTAGGCTACTTGATCCAGGCAGGCTGAGCGGATCAAGTAGCCTCAAAAACCGCCGCTTCACGCCACTCCTGTGGGCTGCACTGGCCCACTTTCACTTTTGTAACCTCTGGGTCATGACACTGGAAAGAGAGATTGACCCTCTCATCCAGCATGCAGGGAGGTGAGGGAGCGGCAGGGGGCGTGGCTAGAGAGTGGGAGCTGCCCAATGGCAGCTCCGGAGACCCTGTAGGAATGCCCCTGGCGGGTGTTTTAAACAGGAAATCCCTCTACCCGTGTTTACCTCCGAGATGGCGAATAATAATGTCACCAATCTCGGGGGACTATAGCGCGGCAGTGGGGGGCAGAGAGCAGCAGCGGGGGGACACATAGGCATGTCATGAGGCAGAGAACATGCCCATGTCCCATCTGCCCCCTCCCCCCCCCAATAACCAACACCTCGGGTTCTCTTTAAAAGCATAATAATAATAATAATAATAATAATAATAATAATAATGTCTAAAAAGCAGCATTGCCAGCTCTTTGTTGGTCATCACTGCAACCACTATGGCCGTGAAATCACATGATCAACACCTGAAGAGCAGGTACGAGCACAATCGTGGCCTTTTTTTATTAATGAATGCACAGCTGGATTTACACCCCCCCCCCCCCCCCCCCTCGTTGTTTTACACAGCAATAGTAAATCAACCTCGCTAGGCTTATTCTGAAAAAAAAAAAATCAAGGTCATGTTACATACTGTAAAGCAACAGCTATCTGCAATACAAATTACCAACCGCATCGTGTGCTTGCTAGCCTGCACACCGTACACCTGCCCCCTCCCCCACCCTGCCGCACCAATGTGTCATCCAGCCATCTTCATCAAATAATAATAGGCCTACGTGTAATGGAACAAACAGGCAGAGCTCCAGAAGAATGATGTTATTCCTTCAAATGAAACTTTATAGATGACTAAACGTATAAAAGAAGCTGCGAGACAAAACATTGTCACTACTTTCTCATTATTTATCAGAACGTACAGTACATGAAGAACCAGCAGGCACTCGGAAGCAATGGAACTGGTATATTGCACAATCCCTTAGCTGCAAGAGTACTGACCACACTGTGCTCAAGACTTAGAGAATAGTCTATAATGCAAAAAAAAATAAAAAATGAATATAGCCTGGCACTGTTGCTTTCATATCCAATTAAGTGCAAGTCCATAGGGTTACTTCAAATGCATAAAACACCATCCGTGCAAAAATAGCACAATATAGATGTACTTATTCCATCCGGAGGTGGACACAGGGTGTGAGAAGGCAGCAGTGGGCACCAGAGAGGTACACAGCTTTACGACCGTTTTGCATGGTGATTCCTGGCTTCTACTGAGGCAGAAAGTGCTCATTATTTATCCAGCAGAGGGAGGGGTCAGCGCTTCCCAAAACAGGCTGCATCTAAATGACCAACAGCATAGATGTGAAGAGCCTAATTATAGGGTGAATGCACAACTTGTATTCAAAACAGATGCACCAAAATGAACATAATGGAGGATGTTAGCTTCCAAAACAGTTTGCATGCATTGAACACAATAGGCTCGATTCACAAAGCGGTGCTAACCCAGTTAGAGACTTTAGGCGTGATAACCATTGCACCACGCTGGTGAAATGACAGTTTAGGCGTGATAAGTTTAGGCGTGATAAGTGTAGATTGCGTGCAAAGTCCTGCACGCAGCAGCGCCATTAAACTCTTTGCGAAGTGCACCAGACTTTGCTAGCGCAAAACTTTTGATCAGCTGTGCACTGTGGTGCTAACCCAGTTGGAGCTTAAACTTATCACGCCTAAACTTATCATGCCTAAACTTATCACACCTAAACTTATCACACCTAAACTTATCATGCCTAAACTGAGTTTAGGCGTGATAAAGGACTTTTCACCAGCGTGCTAACTGTTAGCACCGCTTTGTGAATCAGGCCCAATGAGGTCCTTCATCATGGAAGGGACCCTAACCTCTAATTACCAAACATACATACTGTGAACCTGGGAGCAGCAGAGCATGAAAGTTTACAAATTATTTTAGACAACACAGTAGAATTGACCGCGCCTCTAAACCAGGCCGCATCTGAAATGACTACCAACAGAGGCGTGCAGAGCCCCCTAGAGGCAAATCCACGCCTTGTACTCAAAACAGATGCTAAACTATGCACTAAATCCCTAAACTCATTAAGAAATGGAATGCAAACTTGAAATAGCAAATGGGTGCAGCTAGCCATAAAGTAAACTTACATTTTTTATACAACAGAGAGGTGGCAGAGCTTCCTAAGACAGGATGCCTCTGAATGACTAGCAGCATAGATGTGTAGAGCCTAATTATAGGCAAAATACACAACTTGCATTCAAAACAGATGCACAAACATTAACATAATGCAGGATGTTAGCATCCAAAACAGTTTGCATACAGAGTGTTCTGTATTAGACCCTTCAACCACAATGAGGTCATCCTTCATGGAAGGTACCCTAACAGCTAATTACCAAACAAACATAGTGTGAATCTGGGGACAGCTGGCCATAAAATGGTTTACACATTATTTTGGACAACATGGAAGAATTGGCTGCACTTATTATTTATCAGCACCAACGTAAGGGCTGGTTCAGACGGACGCTTGCGGAGCGTTTACCGCAAGCGTTCGGACCGTCGCGGTAAACGCTCCCATTCAAGTGAATGGGAGCGTTTACAGCAAGCTTTTGCGCGCTTTTACCCGAACGCGGCGTTCGGGTCCCGATTTTCGCGAGCGTTCGGGCTGCCCCTGGAAGCAACATGTAGCTTCCAGGGAGCGGCCAACCGCGACGGCTAATGTTCCCCTACGGGAAAAAAAACCCGCAATCGCATCACGACGCGACCGAAGGCTACTGAAAGCCTGACCGCGCAGCCGCCGCAACGCCCCCAGACGCGACGCTACGCAGACGTCCGTCTGAACCAGCCCTAAGGCTGAAACAGGAATTTAGGACTGTTTAAGTTAGAGTTTCTGGCTGCTTAAAATGAGGTTTATGGATTGACTTTTGCCAACCCCAGCTTATACTCCAGTCAAACATTTTCTCCTGGTTTTTAAGGTAAAAGTTGGGGGATCGGTTTATACTTGGGTCGGCTTATCCTCAAATATCTACGGTATATGAATCCACCATGATATCCTAAAAAAGAATAATGTACCAAAGTACTGTTTTGGTTTCTAACTGCATAAAGGATTTCATTTGAACATCGAGTGTATGGTTGGATCTGTATATTTCTGTCCAGCTTCTCTGCTCATTCCCTCCTCACTGCCTCCCTTCTGATGAGGCATGCTGTTTGCTCTCGTGTGTATACTTCTCTGTGCTTTTCAAGTTTGCTCTCTGCAGATCTAAAGGTGGCCACTAACGATACAATTTGCTGAACGATTGTTTAGAAAAGATTCTACATATGAACAATCTGAAATGATCGTTTGGGACCACTAATTGACAAAACTCTCCTAACCAATCTGATCAGATTATCGGATTAGTTAGGAGAGTTTTGTCCATTAGTGCGATAAGAAATGGCAACAGTACTTTAAGTACACACAGGATACAGTAGTGAATTCCCAACCTTGGACCTACTACAGGGTGCCTTTAAAATATGTTGATATCTAGAAGACCCGGATCATCAAGTACTGGTTGCAATTTTCAACATCTGTGAAGCATTCCAGGAAAATATACTGTATGTCTTCTCATGGGCCAAATTCCAGTAAATATTCTACGGCCTTGGTCAGGCCTGCTTGGTAGAACCACACCATCCTCACATGAGGAATAAAATCACTGTGTCACACTTTGTGATTTCACAGCTGTTATGAAGCAGGCCCCAAGCCTGTGCTGCAAGCATTGCCATGGCAACCATTGGCAGCTCTTAATAAGAGACGCCAAACAGATTAAACTTTACACTGTATCAGCTCAAAGCTGCGCAGAAAATGAACGGCGACCGGCTCTGAAGAGCTGCAAAAAATAGCATTAGCAATTACGACTTTCAGAAGCTCTTACAAAAGCATTATCGAAGACAACAATGTGCCAGAAATCTCACTCACAGAGATATAAATACAGATTGTAAATATCGCAGGCTTGTCATTGAAGACTCTTTCTATTGCCGTATTTATCTACAAGAGCAAACGACTGTATACAGTAAATTGCAAGCAGAATACAGAAATAAACGCAGGCCTTATTCTACCCTATTGACGCCCAAGCTGGTAAATTTAACAAGTTATGCTATACCTCAACCACTGTTTAGGCGCAGTCTGTACTTATGAGGCTTATTTCTAATGAAGTGTCGATCTTCTAGCAGGTCTTTGTTCACATACTTTCAAAATTGGATTACCCCTTTAGGGTCAACAAATTTTACTGTGACGATCTGGGCTTTGATTATCTACCACCAATTAGGGGTGTAACTAGCAATCCCTGCGATCACAGAGGGGGGGGGGGGGGCAAGAGCAGTGAGGGCCCCCCAACTACTGCTTTACTCCCTCGGATACAAGAGACCAGCCTCCATATCAGGTGTTTTGGGGGCTACACCTGTTATGGGTGTGAAGATCATGATGATCACATTATGACCCTTGTGAAATGGGCCCCCAGGCAGTGAGGGTCACCGAGGAAACACTGGGGAGGGGCTCCATCAAAGTGTTGCTTGGGGATGGGGCATATTTTGTAGTTACGCCCTTGCCCTAAAGGTGGGGATCTACAGCTCCATTCACTGGCATTAGCAACTCACATTGTGAGTTGCTAATAGCCATTCCCAAAAATGGGGTTCTGTTGACTATAAGTGTTCTCAGCTCTGCTGTAAAGAAGCCAGTGGCAGTCCCCAGTTTCAAACTGGTGAATTAGTGATACATAATCTGGTGATCACATTAATCTCTATTTTGAGTAAGGTAAACCTGTGAGAATCTTTAAAAAAAAAAGGAGATACTTACCTTACTCCATCTCCCTCCACCTTGCACTTCCAGTGTTGTGTCTTCCCAAAGCTCGCTGCTCTGTGCATAGACCCACTTGGGCTTTGGCCTACAAAGCTGAGCCCGATTGGGTCCGTGCTACTGGGAATGCGTGGGCCGTCACCAAGGGCTTGTCAACGGTTTTGCAGAGGGGACAGAACCAATACGGGCCAGTGGAGGGGGATGGGAGAAGGCTTCCCATTATTGAGATGAGTAACCATTTGGGGCACTTTTTTTCTCTACAGGTACACTTTAATAAGTTTGGTGACACAAAACTGCCACTCTTTGGTTTGTACAGAGGTGATTATGCAAAACACTTAAAAAGTGCATAAAACGAATGATCTCAATGGCAATCTGAAAATCCCCAGACATGTGCTGTTATTGTGTAAGCTCGATATTTGATATATCAACATTTTTAAAAAAAAATTCTGAACATCCTGGATTCCTATTAAACATTGCAAGTGCATCGTACTGCTGTCTGACTGAGGCTCATTTGGCAACCTTCAGCAGCATTCAGCAAATGTGTGGCGTCTTGCCCCTCGCAGGAAGACACGGAATTGCTGTGGTTAGACAATCCTGGATGCTAAAGGCAGCGTCCAGGACAAATGAGCCGATAGGAAACAACGGGCTCAGTACATGTTTCTTGGGCAGTGCATAGTTACATAGTTATTTGTGTTGAAAAAAGACATACGTCCATCGAGTTCAACCAGAGAACAAAGTACAACACCAGCCTGCTCCCTCACATATCCCTGTTGATCCAGAGGAAAGTGAAAAACCCTTACAAGGCATTGTTCAATTAGCCCCAAAAGGGAATAAATTCATTCCCGACTCCAGATGGCAATCAGATAAAATCCTGAGATCAACATCACTGGTCATTACCTAGTAATTGTAGCCATGGATGTCTTTCAACGCAAGGAAAGCATCTAATCCCCCTTTAAATGCAGGTATAGAATTTGCCATAACTGCTTCCTGTGGCAATACATTCCACATCTTAATCACGCTTACTGTAAAGAACCCTTTCCTAAATAAATGGCTAAAACGTTTTTCCTCCATGCGCAAATCATGTCCTCTAGTCCTTTGAGAAGGCCTAGGGACAAAAAGCTCATCCGCCAAGCTTTTATATTGCTCTCTGATGTATATATACATGTAAATTAGATCCCCTCTAAGGCGTCTTTTCTCCAGACTAAATAAACCCAGTTTATCTAACCTTTCTTGGTTAGTAAGACCTTCCATCCCTTGTCGCCCTGCCCTCGCGCACGCAGGGCGACCACCCTGGGCGCAGACCGGCAAGTAGAAGATGGGGGGCACAGGCAGAAGGACATAATCGCTAGGGAGCTGGTGATGCGCAGTGTAGCCAAATAGAAGAAGAATATTACCAGCGCGATCATCCTTGACTCCTCCTGGGCTGCCTGCGTCAGCCGTCAAGTCATCATCACATCACCACTGTGTGATGACACCTGATGTCCTGTAGCGGTACTGCAGGCTGTCAGTGTGCGGCGCCCATGGAGAAGTCGCCTTTACGGGTTCTCTGCTTCTCATCCTCCTGGATGAGCGGCTGGTCACTAGTAAGTAGGCAGATCTACTTGTGGCCTGTGGCTGTGTGACTGTCCCTAAAGAGAAAGGGTTTGCGAGTACACAGGGGTGGGGGAAGGGGGCGAAATTTTTACACCCTCGCCCTGGGTGCAATTTAGCCTAGAAACTGCCCTGGCAGCGCTTGTGCATAAGCTGATTATACAGATGACTGCATCATTTAAATGGAAAGGGCTTACGCAGTTGCCATTTAAAGCCATGTAGACATCTGTCTGAACCAGCCCTAATGCAGACATTAGTACTTTAAAGAGGAACTGTAGTGAAAATAAAATAATGAATAAAACTGCTTATTTTATTACAATATTCATTTATAGATTATTTAATCATTGTAAAATCTTTCTTCTACCCGATTTACATTCTTAAATATATTACTGGTGGTGCCAGGCGATCTGTGCGTAATGTTCGTTACTGAACGTTTTATGCACAGAGGGAGATACTGCTTGCTTGGCAGTTGGCAAAAGCAGTTATTTCCCACAATGCAATAGGGTTCAAAGACAACAAACTGTCAGTGCCATGGTCATGACATTACACTGTGGGAGGGGTTTCACCACAATATCAACCAATCAGACTCCCTCCCTTCCCCCCTGATAATCTATTTGAGAAAAGGTAAAGATTTCTCATGGGAAAAAGAATATCAGCTACTGATTGGGATGAAGTTCAATCCGAGGTTAAAGTTCATCTTTAAATAAATCCTTAATGTCTCTTCTGTGTATTATAATAGGTCACTGGGGATAGGCATCCCTCAATCTCCTTCACACCTGCTGTAGTAGAAATGCAAGTTTCTTCTGCCTGAGGTAAAATGTAATTATTACATTACTATTTGCAATACCTAACCTAGCATAGCCTCTGTCTTGTAATATTCAAACACTTTATTTTGATTAGTTTTTGCCAAGACGATCTTATTAAAATTTATATAAATCTTACTGGCGCTGCAAAGACATTTCTATTTTCTGAAAAAAATAAGCCATATAACCAGTAGGTCATTGAATTAAAGTGGACTTCAACTCAGGGCTGTGGAGTTGTTACAAAAATCTTACGACTCCAACTCCGACTTTGACTCCTCAGTTTATGAAACCACGACTCCGACTCCAACTCCGACTCCAGGTACCCAAAATTGCCCCGACTCCGACTCATCGACTCCAACTCCGACTCCACAGCCCTGCTTCAAGTAGATCTCTCCATCAGGTAATTCTGAAAATGACTAACCCGTCTGCTTCTGTTTACTGAAGTAAAGGTTCTGCTCTTCCCCTTCATGGACTACAGAGGATGTTCAGCTGATTATGTGATTCTCCTCAAAGCTACATCAGTCATCAAGTTTCCCTCACAGCAGAGTCTAAAGTAACCCTGAATAATATAATCTGAATTCCAATGGCTCAATATACAGCATGCCGTTTATCCTACTAATATAATAAATGGGAAAGTTCGGATGTTTGGATGTTCGGATGTTTGTTACTCGATCACGCAAAAACGGCTGAACGGATTTGAATGAAATTTGGCACACACACAGTACATTACGTGGAATAAAGTATAGGATACTTTTTATTCCCATAACCAAAAAGGGGGCGGAGACAAATACAATTTTCACTGGAAAATGTAAACTGCAGCCATTCTTACACTGTTAATGGTAGGGTTCTCAAACTTTGCACAGTTGGTCGTTGGGTGACTGAGATTAATATTCAGAAAGGTGGGTGGAGTCTATAAAAGCCAATCAAAATTAACCTATTGATTTTCAAGGGGAATATTTACATTGCTGCCATTCTTGCACTGTTAATGGCACAAGCCTCAAACCTGGTATAGTTGATCATTGGGTGACTAGGGTTCAATTTCAGAGAGGGGGTGGAGCCACAAACAGCCAATTAGATTTGTTTCATTTCAATGCAAATTATTGATGCCAAACACCGCAAAGATCACAAACTTGGTAATTGATTAATTGTGTGTTAGGGTTAGAAAAGTAGGCACAGCCAACACCAGCCAAATACATAAGCAGGCAACGCCGGGTCATAAGTGGGCGGAGATAAATACAAATTTTACTGGGAAAATGTAGACTGCAGCCATTCTTACACTGTTCATGGTAGGGTTCTCAAACTTTGCACAGTTGGTCGTTGGGTGACTGAGATTAATATTCAGAAAGGTGGGTGGAGTCTATAAAAGCCAATCAAAATTAACCTATTGATTTTCAAGGGGAATATTTCATTGCTGCCATTCTTGCACTGTTAATGGCACAAGCCTCAAACCTAGTACTGTTGATCATTGGGTGACTAGGGTTCAATTTCAGAAAGGGGGTGGAGCCACAAACAGCCAATTAGATTTGTTTCATTCCAATGCAAATTATTGATGCCAAACACAGCAAAGCTCACAAACTTGGTAATTGAGTAATTGATTAATTGTGCGTCAGGGCCGGTTTAAGCAACAATGGGGCCCCGGGGCAAAATAAACCTGCCCCCCCCCCAACAGATACCCCAGAGCAAAAATTGGCATTAAGGGACCTTTTTTGCAGCTGGTATAGTCAGGGTTTGAAGCCCCAATCGGTCGGAGCTCCACACTCTGGCTACCCCAGCCTACATGGGGGACAAGGGGTTAAAAAGTTTCAGGAGGGGAACCCCACATAATTTTTTAAAATAAAAATTCTTACACTCTAAACATAAAAAAAAAAATTGGGAAAATAGGAAAAAAATGCCAGGGACCTTCATACAGCCATATTGCGGCTGTATAGCGATCCCTGGCCAAAGTGCTGCGGCTGCGTATGGACCCCCTGGAAACCCCGTCAGGAAATGTATTGCTCTTTCTTTTGATGCATGTAAAATTACACTATCGTTAGGTTTGCTACTAAAAGTGACATTTACCGCATTTAAAAGTATACTTTTTTCCTTCAAAACTTTAAAATCGATTTTCTCAAAAACTATAAGGTCTTTTTGAAAAATTGTTTTTTCCTCTTATTCCCAATGATCTTCTTAACATATCCTGCAAATTTAGGGTTTCTAGAGTTTAAGGTGGATTTGCTATTAACCATTAAAGTCGGCTAGTTTTTAAATGTGTATTTTTTTTCCTTTGAAACTTTAAAGAGAATCTGTACTCTGAAATTCTTACAATAAAAAGCATACCATTCTATTCATTATGTGCTCCTGGTCCCCTCTGTGCTGTTTCTGCCATTCTCTGCTGCAAACCTGGCTTGTAATTGCCAGTTTTAGGCAGTGTTTACAAACAAACTAACCAGCTTCTAATAGGCTCAGCTAAGCAGAGTGTGTTAGTCACACAGAGCCTGCAGGGGGTGTGTACAGCTTCTAGCTAATCACAAGCAGCCCTGCACATTCCAGTCTGACTGCCTCAGCCTGACTGTGCCGACTATAGAGAGAAGATTAGATCATATAACAGAGATAACACAGCTACTGTGCAATTAGGAAAAGCTGCAGTAAGCCAGACCACATTAGAAAAGGCATAGGAACTTATAGCATAGAAGAAATAAAGATAAACAATTTGTTACAGAGTCTCTTTAAAATTGATTTTCTCAAGAACTATAAGGTCGATTTGAAATTTTTTTTTTCCTCTTGTAGCCACTGGGGGCCCCTACAAGCTCTGGGGCCCTGGGGCAGCTGCCTCCTTTGCCTTAATGGTAGCGCCGGCCCCGGTTAAGGTTAGAAAAGTGGGCACAGCCAACACCAACCAAATACATAAGTGGGCAATGCCGGGTCATACGTGGGCGGAGACAAATACAAATTTTACTGGGAAAATGTAAACAGCAGCCATTCTTACACTGTTAATGGTAGGGTTCTCAAACTTTGCACAGTTGGTTACTGGGTGACTGGGGTTAATATTCAGAAAAGTGGGTGGAGCCTACAAAAGGCAATCAAAAATTACCTATTGATTTTTCAGGGGAATATTTCATTGCTGCCATTCTTGCACTGTTAATGGCACAAGCCTCAAACCTGGTACAGTTTTACATTCATAAAACAGGGTGGAGCCACACACAGCCAATATGATTTGTTTCATTTTAATGCAGGCTATTGATGCAAAAGACCGCAAAGCTCACAAACTTGGTCATTGAGTAATTGATTGTGTGCTAGGGTTAGGAAAAGTGGGCGCAGCCAGCACCTGCAAAATACATAATCGGGCAATGCCGGGTCATCAGTATGCGGAGACAAATGCAAATTTCACTGAGAGAATGCAAACTGCAGCAATTCTTACACTTTTAATGGTAGGGTTCTCAAACTTTGCACAATTGGTCACTGGGTGACTGGGATTAATATTCAGAGAAGTGGGTGGAGCCTACAAAAGCCAATCAAAATTCACCTATTGATTTTCAAGGGGAATATGTAATTGCTACCATTCTTACACTGTTAATGGCACAAGCCTTAAACCTGGTACAGTTGGTCATTGGGTGACTGGGGTTCAAATTCAGACAAAGGGGTGGAGCCACAAACAGCCAATCAGATTTGTTTAATCTCAATGCAAATAATTGATGCCAAAGACCGCAAAGCTCACAAACTTGGTTATTGAGTAATTGTGTATTAGGGTTAGAAATAGTAGGCGGAGCCAACACCAGCCAAATACATACCTGAACAATGTTAGGAAATAAGTGGGTGAAGAAAAATACAAATTTCATTGCGCAAATGTAAACTGCAGCCATTCTTACACTGTTAATGGTAGGGTTCTCAACTTTGCACAGTTGGTTACTGGGTGACTGGGATTAATATTCAGAAAAGTGGGTGGAGCCTATAAAAGCCAATCAAAATCCACCTATTGTTTTTTAAGGGGAATATTTAATTGCTGCCATTCTTGCACTGTTAATCACCTGTACCTGGTACAGTTGGCCATTGGGTGATTGGGGTTCAAATTCAGAAAAGGAGTGGAGCCACATCCAATCAGATTAATTTTATTTCATTGCAAATTATTGATGCCAAAGACCGCAAAGCTCACATACTTGGTCATTAAGTAATTGTGTTTTAGGGTTAGGAAAAGTGGGCAGAGCCAACACTAGCCAAATACATACCCGGGCAACGCCGGGCGTCCAGCTAGTACTTCAATAAAGCAATTTTACTTAAAGAGGAGCTGTTAGGTATAAGGTCTCAGAGAAAATAAACACATATATCAGTAGCTAAAGATTGGCTGTACTTACATTACATATGCATTTCACTGTCCACGTTTGTACTTCACAGAATTTTTATATAGTATATGCAGAGATTGATGCTCCTGACAGCTCATGGCAGGTTCCATGTTTTTCTGTCTTCTATGAAGCCAATTGTGTCGTCATGTCCTGACTGCTTCCTGATCACAGAAAAGCTCGTACTGAATAACACAGTGTGCAGTGAATATTAATTAGCCATGTGGCTAGGAACAATAGCTGACTCCTGCAGTGTACTCTGCCCGGAGATTTATCAGTGCTATGCGCTGGACTGATTACAAGCTGCTGTAACGTCTCATTAGCAGCCGAGGGGAGAGCCCCAGAATGCTTTGCAGTATGGTATGCGGCTTGCGTCTTCTTAAGAATAACAGCTTTGCTGATAAGCACACATCAAAGGTAAGAGAGATTTTTATCTTCACTAATGCCTTTTTGGCTTCCTTCTAAACTGTTTAACACAGGAGAATAGAGGTTTAAATTAGCTTCTGCAGCCTGACAGTTACTCTTTAAGAAGAGCTTTACAGGAACCTCTTGATGGTTACCCCATTAGAACCGCCACCAGTCTTACCACCTCACTTCCTCCCACCTGGCCAGTCCCACTGCCTCCCTGGTCCCCTGGTGAATCCTCCCTCCACTCTTCTAGTGTTGCCTCTATTTTGGTCCTGCTGGGGATATTTAGTGCAGATATTAACTAGAGGGTGGAGGCGCCCAAAACATAGTAAAATCATTTAAAATAGTTTATAAGGAAAGGCAGTCATTGGCAGTCATCTCTTGTAGAACATAGCAGCCATTACAACTTAACCATTAAGACTTAATAGAAATGCTAAAGGTTTATTGAACAGAAATAGGGTCAATGTGTTTCACAGACTTTTCCCACTATATATGAAGTCAATAGTACCCCCAAAACATTTTTTGGAGTTTGTAATCAGGGAGGCAAGGCCACACGCCGGAAATCAGGTGATTTGGGGTCTTCGGGATGGCTTCGAGGAACAAGGTAGCGCAGGTAACTATAACTTTCTTTTACAGGAAGTCTGCCAGAATTTACATTTTGGCTGGAGATCCACTTTAATGTAGTAGTGGCCATGCTACTGAAGCATCGTGGTCTCACTACCATCACATCGAGCGGCACTTAAAAAGGAACGCGCGTAAGGTACAGGGACGCTATCGATTGACATGTTATTTTCAATGGAGTTAGGAAATGTTTGGGAAGTGCTGCTAAGTGTTGGTGTATACATCTGAATCTTTATCTCTGTGTTTACTGTTATCTAATCCCTTTCACATTTTTCTGAGGCCGGTTCTGAGGGCAGACTCAGCCATGAGGGGAGGGGTGTTTCCCTTCACAGTGCATGTGTGTAGAGAGCTCAGGCAGAGACAGGCAGAGCTTTCTCTCACAAAGAGCAGAGGAAATGTATCTTATGTGCAACATAAACATCTGTTGTGTGTGTGAAACCTGATATATGAAAACAAAAGCCTGTCAGGTAATCTGCTTCAATATTACACTGTTCTTAGCATGTCAGATTGCAGAGTTTCTTACATATCCATACCTCTGCAAATGGGACATTCCAAATGTAGCTAAAATCTACACACAATAGAATAAAAGCGTTTGCCTCTGGTATTTAACATGAAAAGTAGGAAAATGTTTACACAGCTACTTAGACATTATTTGTCCATTGTCATTTTAGAACTCATGGTTTGATAGAATTCCTTTCAGAGCGCACGCTATGCTGACAGCACCACACGCAGCGTGCGCTCACTAATATTAACCTGCGCTGCTTGATCATGGTATCTTTTATGAATCAACCCCATTGAGCGCCAGGCTTTCCTCCTCTACCCATCAAAACCTATTACCTCATGCCTGCATTCCTCTAGCCATGTAGGGATGCTCGATTATAAATAATGGCTTGCACACACATATGTTGGGATCACAGTGCAGGCCTTGTTCCTCTGCCATCGGTATTCCTCCTGGCCCTTCCATTTGGCTCAATACACTCCTTCCACCCTTGGCGCTCAGGAGAACCAGCCAAGTGTTAGAAGTGTGAACTGAATTCCCTACCTCAAGGCCAGCAAGTAGAAGACCTAAATGACAGGTCTGCGTTAAAGAGGTAGTAAATATATAATGTCTCGTTTTTTCGCTGCGCTATGTTTCCATGTAAAATACATCAAGATTGGTGTGCAGCGAGTCCTCATGCAAGGCACAGGAGAATAAATAATGTATTTTTAATGCGGCTTGCGTACAGATCAATATGGCCATCCATGCTGCCGATGAATATTACATGTGTTGAAACTGCTGCGAACGCGTGTAAACAAAAGAGAGCCAAGCCACGTCCTACGTTGTATTACAAGTCAGCCTTCATCTGCAAAAAGGAAGAGTCAAGTTTTAGCCACGTGTCCCCGTCATTAGACACTTCAGGGAGGGCGTTTTGCATGGTTGATGTCCTCCATCAATTTGCCTGCTGCCCTGGAAATGTTTTATAAACCCAAAAACAATTATATTCACTTTTTTTTCCCCAGTAAAGGAACAATTTGTGGTTAATGAGTTGTAATGATTTAGGACTCTGGTAAAGCACAACGGGTTTCTCCCTGCTGCTATGGTGCGGAGATTTGGAGAACACATATCAAAGGAGTGTAAGTATGCAAATCACGGAGAATGTGGAAGGGAACATGAAACACTTCTTGAGGATAATTAAGGCTAATTTATTTTTTCTTGTTCTACAGTAGAGCGTTCCTTAGAGCTGAACTCCAGACAAAAATATGATTTTACCTTTCCAATGTGGCGTCGTCTGTATTATAAATAGAACACACTTATACCACCAGTGCCAGTTTATTATTTTTTTCTTTTTGTATAATTGAGAATAGAGTTCACTGCTGCGACAGGTTGTCAGCTGAATTTCTACCAACCTGGAGACCACACTTTCTGTGGGATTGTTATGCTCCTCAGCCCTGGTCAGGTTACTGTGCCACATATACTTTACTCCAAACAGGGGCACAACTTGAGGCATCTCAGTGAAACTATGACACCCTTCCCTCACCCACCATAATGACCTCCATAGCCTGTGGTACATATGCCAGGGGTCATAAAAGTGTGGCCACCATGATCACTTCCCATAATAGTGTAGCCAACATGACTCCTTCATCTATAACAAGTGTGACCACAACAACGCCTGCTATGGAGGTGAGCCCCTAAACCAGAGTAAGGAACAATGAGAAGTTGGGTCACTCAAAAGCCTTGTGTAGGGGTTTCTCCCCGAGTAGTTACCATGTCTGTTCCCACAATGTGATGCTCATAAACCTACCCCCCCCCCCTTTCCCAGGAGCCAAATGGATCATGGTTGGGTATTCCAGCTTGACAATGACCCAAAACACAAGACCAAGGCAACAAAGGAATGGTTCAAGAAGAAGATCCTTAATCCAATAGAAAATCTGTGTTGAGAGGCTAAGGTATAAGTTGCCAAATATCACCCTCAAAACCTTACTGACTTAAAGAGGATCTGCAAAGAGGAGTGGGCCAAAATTCCTCCTGAGATGTGTGAAAAACTGGTGGCCAACCACAAGAAACGTCTGACCACTGTGATTGCCAACAAGGGTTTTACCACAAAGTTCTACGTAATCTTTTTATAGGGGTAAAATACTTATTTCACTCATTACACTGCACATCAAGCTCTGACTTTTTTGAGTTGTTTTGAGGTTTGAGGTTTTTGAGTTCTTTTGTTGTTATTACTTTATTGTTTAGTCTCTCACAGTTACAATAAACCTACCATTGCAATTGTAGACCGGTCATTTCTTGGTCAGAGGCCAAACAATCAGCAGAGGATCAAATGCTTCTTTCCCTCACTGTACTTTCCTAAAGTGATGAATTACTGGGGTTGATTCTTGCTCGTATGGACTGAAAACGTATTTTTTAAGAAGCCAAATGAATACTTTGCATCGATTGTTCAATAGGGGGGACACAGAACCATTACGTTTCTCACATAACAGCAGTTTTCGACAATACGGCTGTAGAAAATGTCTGCCTGTCAGTTCCCCCGCCGCTTAGTAGAGGTCTTTAAAGTGCCACGTGGCTGAGGTCCCACAACAGCCAAAGGCCTGACCTCAAATCTGTCTGGAGTGTAATTCTACAAGAGGCTGCCTCAAGTGTACGACACCCTGGGGAACCCTTTAAGAGTCTGCCAAAAGATAGTAAACAATGAACTAGAGGCAGCGGCACACTAACTTTCCCCCAGTAGGATTGGCAGCTGTGGCGAATCGCTCTCTGGGTCCCATTTTGTCGTGTGATATATCAGTTTATAGCGGAGAAACTCTTGGCACCCTTTTTATCTCTCTTATATTGATGAAGAAAAGACTCCGCTAAACTGACTCTCCTGGTTAACCCTCAAAGGAGTAAGCAAAGGCCATTTCTGGACGCCCGTGTGGAAAAAAAGCGGGAACCAATGAGCACCACTTCCATTACAGAGGTCATGCAAGGCCCCCTGGGGGATTTGTGCGCTACATAAACACAAAGCAGCAACATCTGCTTTTCCTGAGTTTACTTCACAGTGAAATACATCACTTCACCTCTGAGGATTCTCAAACATGTTTCCATATAAATAGAAGCAAAGCAGATGTTGATTATATATTCCGTTTATCTCCTGTGCAGTATGTCTTGCTTTACAGGTGAGGCAGCTTACATATTATATTTCAAAAATAGTGTTTGTTTGTTTTTTTCTGTGGCGTTGCTGCCCATCTCTTAGTTTTATCACACCAAAGCCTGGCAAAGGGTGGTGTAAGCTGTTATCTTCTCTTCAAGGACAAATTTATACTTTTGAAATATAACCCTAAGCCAGATGTTAGATGCCTTCATGAATAATGCCCTAATCAATAATGCAATATACTAGCATTCATTATTTTATTCCTATTTACAAGCATGACATCCTCAGAACTTACAGTATAAACTGTTCAACTGATAGTAAACCAGCTGCAGTGTGCACTGATCTCTCATTTAAGAAAGTCTGAGTAAAAAAAAAAATAAAAAAAAAAAATGAGCTTAACCCTTTCCAATCCTTTGTGGAACTATGTGCAAGATTGGCAGTTACCAGTTCAGCTCCAAAGATGGACATAGTCTAACATAGAAAAACATGGCTGCCACTAGTGGAGCCATTGCCAGATCTAACCCAGTCTGTCACTCAGTGGTGCTCACCGCCAGGTCGTGATCACGCTTACGCGTGGATTCACGACCATTTTGACGCATTCCGCCTCGGACACGAAAATCCGTGAATAGATTTTCAACCACGAAAATCTACTTCGGCTTTGCGTGAATGCGGACAGAAATCCGCATTCACGCTCGTGAAACCCAGGGCTGAAGTCGTGGTTTGCGGAAATGCGTCAAACTATGCGGAAGTGACACATTGCAGGCCAATCAGAGTGCCCCAGCCAGGCCCTAGCAACCAATCACAGGAGGGGAGCTATGCCCTCCCCTCCTGAATATAAAGCGGCGGCCATGATGGAAAAGCTCTGTCCTTGTTAGACTGTGGTGCTGAGAGGATTATCTCCAGGCCATTGTTGTTTAAGCAAGTGCATTTATTGTGTTAAAAACAAAGCGTTTTTTTTGCTAACACTGCTCTTATACTGTACACAGTTAGCTAGTCAGTGAGTGATTGCTGTAGTTAGTTGTAGTCAGTGTAGTGTAGTGGGAGTGTGGGAGTCTAGTGATTATTTAACTGTGTGTAGTGCTGTGCAGGCAGGTTCAGTGCTGCAGTGTAGTGGGAGTGGGGATTATCTGTGTGTAGAGTGCAGGCAGGCAGGTTAGTGCAGCTGCAGTGTTCACTTGTATATTCCAGTGACAGTTATACACTTGTACTATTTGCAGGCAGCCAGTCACACCGCCAGCGCCGCCACTCTCTGCCAGCGCTGTTCATTCATTCTGTCAGTGACCTTGTGCCGTGCCCAGTGCCCACTGCTCGCTCGCTCACTGGCATATGAGCATCTCATTACAAAGTGTGACATCCTTGTGTGCCCACTGCATCCTTCAGTGACCTAGTTGTATATCCAGTGCCCACTGCTGTGCCCACTGCATCCTTCAGTGACCTTGTACTGTGGCCACTGCATCCTTCAGTGACCTAGTTGTATATCCAGTGCCCACTGCTGTGCCCACTGCATCCTTCAGTGACCTTGTACTGTGCCCACTGCATCCTTCAGTGACCTAGTTGTATATCCAGTGCCCACTGCTGTGCCCACTGCATTCTTCAGTGACCTTGTACTGTGGTCACTGCATCCTTCAGTGACCTTGTACTGTGGCCACTGCATCCTTCAGTGACCTTGTACTGTGCCCACTGCATCCTTCAGTGACCTAGTTGTATATCCAGTGCCCACTGCTGTGCCCACTGCATCCTTCAGTGACCTTGTACTGTGGCCACTGCATCCTTCAGTGACCTTGTACTGTGCCCACTGCATCCTTCAGTGACCTTGTACTGTGGCCACTGCATCCTTCAGTGACCTTGTACTGTGCCCACTGCATCCTTCAGTGACCTTGTACTGTGGCCACTGCATCCTTCAGTGACCTAGTTGTATATCCAGTGCCCACTGCATCCTTCAGTGACCTTGTACTGTGGCCACTGCATCCTTCAGTGACCTAGTTGTATATCCAGTGCCCACTGCTGTGCCCACTGCATCCTTCAGTGACCTTGTACTGTGCCCACTGCATCCTTCAGTGACCTTGTACTGTGCCCACTGCATCCTTTAGTGACCTAGTTGTATATCCAGTGCCCACTGCATCCTTCAGTGACCTTGTACTGTGGCCACTGCATCCTTCAGTGACCTAGTTGTATATCCAGTGCCCACTGCTGTGCCCACTGCATCCTTCAGTGACCTTGTACTGTGCCCACTGCATCCTTCAGTGACCTTGTACTGTGCCCACTGCATCCTTCAGTGACCTAGTTGTATATCCAGTGCCCACTGCTGTGCCCACTGCATCCTTCAGTGACCTTGTACTGTGGCCACTGCATCCTTCAGTGACCTTGTGCTGTGCCCACTGCATCCTTCAGTGACCTTGTACTGTGCCCACTGCATCCAGTGATTCATTACTAGCAACATGTCTGGCAGGGTTTCGCGGGGTGAGAGGAAAGGGAGTTCAATTGCCTCAGCCACTTCTGGGACTGCTCCACGTCCAGGGAGAGGACGCCCAGCTGTACGTGGTCGTGATGCAGCAGAAAAGGGGGCAGCAAAGCCTGGGCCGAGTCAGCGGACGCCATTGTCCAAATATTTTAAAGTTTCTGGTCCCCGTGTGGTGGTTGAGCAAATGGAACCTGACGTATTCATGGACATCATGACTTCCTCCCAGACCTCTACTGTGAGCACCACTCCAAGCAGTAGCAGCAGCAGCCAACATCCCACGCTTGTTGTGACATCCACCCCAGCACCCACTGGTCAGCAGCCCTCCCAGGATGACAGCGTTCTGTCCCTCAGTCCGGCATCTGGGAACCTGCTGATGCAAGAAGCACAGGACTTACTGGGGACTGATGTGGCAGAGATTGAGATCGGGCCACAATCACAAGCGTTGTTGAGTTCTGGTGATGAAGAAGAGGGGTCTGTGTCTGGGGATGTAGGGACAGAAGAGGAGGCGGGGGAGTCAGAGGAAGAGCTGGATTATGATGATGCTGCTGATGATGACGTTGTGGACCCTAACTATGTGCAGCCTGCTGAGTCCGTGGAAGAATGGTCAGAGCAGGATGACGAGTCACCTCGGCCTAGGCAAGGATATCGCCATATGTCAGGCAGGGGCAGGGGCATCGGCAGCAGTGGGCGTGGAGGAAGTAGACAGGACACTGCTTCAGCCGGCACCACCACCATGCAACCCCCGGCAACTACTACCACACATTGCTCCGCTGCACCCTCTGCTAGTGGGGGCCGCAGTAAATTAAAGTCACCAGTGTGGGATTGCTTTGAGGAATGTACTGATGACAAAAGGTATGCAGTGTGCAGGTTATGCAGCAAAAGATTGAGCCGTGGGAAAAGTCTGAGCAAGATGGGTACCTCATCCCTCCAGGGCCACCTGAGAAGCCGCCACTGCCGCGAGTATGCGGACTTTAAGAGGAAGCAGGCACTGCTGGCAGGGGTTCCTGGGAGCAGAAGGCCCACCAGCGCAGCAGCATCCTCCCTCCCTCAGGGTCGTGAATCCCCCACAGCAGCAGCAGTAGTAGCACGCAAGCGCTCTTCCACCTCGGCTGCTCAGGACACAGACATTGAGGCTGGCAGCCAGTGTTCGTCTCTCTCCTCTGTCTCCCCTGCATCCCAGCGTCGTCAGACCCTGCTGAGCGACACCTTTCAGGGTCTGACCAAGCCTCTGCCTCCAAGCCACAGGCGGATCCGCAAACTAAATGGCTTGCTGGCCCGGGCCATGGCATCACAGCTGCTTCCCTACTCCCTGGTGCAGGAGGGGAGCGCCATGCGGACGCTGCTCCAATTTGGCATCCCCGAGTGGCAAGTCCCCAGTCGCCACTATTTCAGCAGGAGCGCGATCCCAGCACTCCACAAGTTTGCGGTGGAAAACGTGGCCCGTTCCCTGGACTACTCTGTGGGCAAGCGGGTCCACGTGACCATGGACTCGTGGAGTAGCAGATTTGGGACAGGTCGCTACCTGTCCTTTACGGCCCACTGGGTGACACTGATGGAAGGGAGGGAGGACAAGAGCGCATCAGCCCAGCTAGTGGTGCCACCACGCGGGATCAGGGGGGATGCAGAAGGGTCCTGTCACGACACTCCCTCAGCACCCGGAAAGCAAGCCTGCCTCGGCAGCAGCAGCGCCAAGCCTCGGCACTGCCAAGCCCTTTTAAAATTGGTGACCCTGGGGAAGGAGAGGCTTACGGCCACCAACGTCAGGAAGCAGGAGCGGAGGTGGCTGACCCCCAGAGGCCTGGAAGTGGGGTATGTGGCAGCCGATAACGGGGCCAACCTGGTGGCAGCAGTGCAGCAGGGAAACCTCCAGCACATCCCCTGCTTGGCCCACGTGCTCAATCTTGTGGTGCAGCGCTTCTTGCGCACCTACCAGGGGATGAGCGAGCTGCTGCAGGATGCCCGGGCGGTGGTACGCTTTTTCCGCCTGTCAGCCACTGCCTCTGCACTCTTGTCCACCTTACAGCAGCAGTATGGAAGGCCACAACACCGGCTGATCATCGACATGCCAGTTCGCTGGAATTCGACTCTGGCCATGTTGGAGCGGCTGTGTCAGCACAGGCTGGCTCTTAGGGCCTACATGCTAGACCCAAGTGTCCCCAGCAACCAGCAAGTCCCCATGATTACTGCCACTCAGTGGACACTGATGCAGCAAGTATGCCTGGTGCTGAGTCCCTTCCTGGAGGCAACCAAGATGGTCAGTGAGGAGCGGGCCTCTGTGTGCCAGTGGGTGCCCTTGGTTTGTCTACTGGAGCAGGCAATGGACAATTTAATTGAGCGTGGGGATGAAGCCCTGAGGCAGTTGGAAGAACAGGAGCAGATGGCAGCACAGTCCAGCTCAGAGGAGGGCTCACAGCAGGTAGTGGAAGAGTTGGAGGTCCCTAACCTGAATGAGGAGGAGGAGGAGGAGCAGAGTGCAGCAGGCGTTGTACGTGGATGGCGGTTTGAGGAGGACAACGACATGGCACAGGAAGAGGACAGGCATGCGTTATGGGACAATGGCGAGGACGAGGAAGATCTTGCTGGCAGGGCCCACTTGTTTCCCATGGCTGTGCACATGTTGCGCTGCCTTCGCAGGGACCCCCGGGTGATCCAGAAGCGTTCAAGGGAGGACATCTGGATTACCTTGATGCTTGATCCCCGTCTAAAGGGGAAGCTGGGAGACTTAATGACGCCATCCACCACCGAGCAACGCACAAGGGAGTTGAAGGAGGCCCTTGTGCGCAGACTACTGGAAGCATTCCCCCAGCCTTCCACCCCCACTGTAACTGCTCTGCCAAGCCAGCAAGAGGTGCCTGCCATTGCCACTAGCAGCACAACAACAACCACCAGCAGCAGCAGCAGCAACTGGCGCCCCGGAGACCTGAAGAGCCTAAGCAAGAGCCTGTATGCAGTGCAGCAGCCCAGAACAGAGGTGCCCGCCACAGCATCCACCACCAACCAGCACAAGCAACGACTGACCACCATGGTGTCTGACTATATGGGGTCATCCAGCGGGCTCAATGACACCGACAGCCCCGTGGACCCCTTGGAGTACTGGGTCAAGAGACTGGACATCTGGAGCGAGCTTTCCCAGTACGCCCTGGAACTCCTATCCTGCCCTCCTTCCAGTGTCCTCTCAGAGAGATGCTTTAGTGCGGCCGGTGGCGTGGTCACAGAGAAGCGCTCTCGGCTCTCCCACGCCTCTGTGGACAAACTCACCTTCCTGAAAATCAACCAGGCTTGGGTGGAAGGTGAGTTCCTGGCCCCTATTGTCGGACACAGGGGGACATGAAGTGGCTGCTGCATGTGCTGTTGTTAACTATGCCTGCCTTTATAAAGACATTTACTACCTGCCTAGTGCCTACCTTGGTTAATTTTTTGGTGTTATGGTACTACTACCAGTAAGTTGCCATGGTCCTCCTTCTGAGCTGCTGAACTGACCGCCCGCTTTGTCCTCCTGACTCAGTCGCTACTACACTCTGTGTTGACACTGCCCGGGTCGCCGGGTGCATTTAATTTTTTGGCCAGCACTATGACGCTGTGCTACTACTACTGTGCTGCTGCTGCTGAACTGACCGCCCGCTTTGTCCTCCTGACTCAGTCGCTACTACACTCTGCATTCACACTTCCCGGGTCGCCGGGTGCATTTAATTTTTTGGCCAGCACTATGACGCTGTGCTACTACTACTGTGCTGCTGCTGCTGAACTGACCGC
Organism: Hyperolius riggenbachi; assembly: GCF_040937935.1. Taxonomy (NCBI): domain Eukaryota; kingdom Metazoa; phylum Chordata; class Amphibia; order Anura; family Hyperoliidae; genus Hyperolius; species Hyperolius riggenbachi. The sequence goes on from NC_090651.1 coordinate 331,894,233, forward strand.
CCGCTTTGTCCTCCTGACTCAGTCGCTACTACACTCTGCGTTCACACTGCCCGGGTCGCCGGGTGCATTTAATTTTTTGGCCAGCACTATGACGCTGTGCTACTACTACTGTGCTGCTGCTGCTGAACTGACCGCCCGCTTTGTCCTCCTGACTCAGTCGCTACTACACTCTGCGTTCACACTGCCCGGGTCGCCGGGTGCATTTAATTTTTTGGCCAGCACTATGACGCTGTGCTACTACTACTGTGCTGCTGCTGCTGAACTGACCGCCCGCTTTGTCCTCCTGACTCAGTCGCTACTACACTCTGCGTTCACACTGCCCGGGTCGCCGGGTGCATTTAATTTTTTGGCCAGCACTATGACGCTGTGCTGCTACTACTACCACCAGTATGTTGCCGTGGTCCTTCTGTGCTGCTGAACTGACCGCCCGCATAGTCCTTCTCCTGACTCAGTCGCTACCACCACTGCACTCTGCGTTCACACTGCCCGTGTCCACTGACAACTCTGCTGCGATGTCATTGCTAATTGCTGCAAAAAAAATAAATAAAAAATTACAAAAACCTCTCTGGAGCCTTTTTGCCGTCAGCCACTCATCCTCCTCCAGCGGTACCTTCGCCGCCAAGTGCCATTGGAACTCGCCTTCACCTCTTTGACTGCTTAACGCGTATATCCCTTTTTAAAAACACTTATTACCAATTAATAGCCCCATTTAAAGTGTTGATTTCACTTTAAAATCCATTTTCTCGAGAAAAATTTTTTTGGGGGGAATTTTTTATGTTGAAGTTATGTTGCCCCTTATCACCTCGATAATCCATGCTATTTGGGGGACTGTAGCATGTATGGGGGCTTTGTTATTAACGTTAAAAGAAAATCCGCCTCCGGGCGTGAATCCGCGCGTGATTACGCCATTCACGGGAAAAAATCCGCGTGGTTGCGTGGACGCGGACGAAAATCCGCATGCGGCGGGGCCGAATGCGGATTTTTTTTTGCAACCACGCGGATTTCCGAATTCTTGGATAAGGCACATCCGAGCATCTCTGCTGTCACTGACAGCCCCTTGCTTGGCTGTTGTGCCATGTAGTTTAAATACTGTATATGACATGGGCACATTTGGGCTCGTCCCTAGAGCTCCAGATCTAGTCCAGAACGGTGTCAGCCTATATGGATCTAAGTCCAACATGGCGCTACAGCGCATGAACTGGTGCCGGTCTCACCTGTTGTTGCCAAGTTGCCGCATCGTTCTAGTGCAAGGAGGCCCCCCGTGGCAGCACTCACTGACCACCCACAGAAGTTTGATAATCGGTAACATGGATTGGGAATTATTTGGTTGATCCACAATGTCGGTCTTAAAGTGTACCAGAGAGGAGTTAATCTAAAGATATGCTACTTACCCGGGGCTTCCTCCAGCCCCATAAGCATGTGTGAGTCTCTCGCCGTCCTCCCGCAGTCCTCCGCTTATCCGCAATAACTCGGTAAACTGTCTCAGTCGGTACGGCTAAGCCAGTTACCTGGGGTTGATTTGCAGATGAACGGAGGACCGCAAAAGGAGGGTGAGGGACGCATCTGTGCTTATGGGGCTGGAGGAAGCCCTGGGTAAGTAGCATATCTTTAGTTTATCTCATCTCTGATTCTTTTTAAGTCTATTGTAAAATAATTGTTCTCTTTAAATACTGTATGGCCAGCTTAACACACTAAAGAGGTAAGACAACGACATATAGTAAAATGTAACATGTTATTCAGGATACCCAATTTTATGTTAAATATTCTGGTTTCAGTATCTGAAGCACTTCCTATAAGTATGTATTGCTTTCTATTGATATGTAACCCCACTCTCCTGGTGATGCTTAGCCTAGGCTATGACGCCACAGTATTCTGCCCCAAAGGACTCTGGGAGACCAGGTATTGTTTCTGCTGTGTTACGGCCCCCACAGACAAGGTATCTGGTGATCACTTCTAGCAGCATATACAAAAGTCTGGACACAAAGATGAAGTGAAACTGTGCTTTTAATGAACTGTGCTATATAAATATAAGTGACAGTCATCTCTCCCACAAACACACAGCAGACTAGCAAACTATATACAAAATATAAAATATCACAATACTCATATAATCGAGGTACAGGATCAGGTAACAGGAGCAATGTCAGGAAGCAAGCTAAGGTCATACACGGGCAGATCAGGATAAACGCATACAGAGCAGACAGAATCAGGTAACAGGAGCAATGTCAGAGGGCAAGCTAAGGTCATACACGGGCAGATCAGGATAAACGCATACAGAGCAGACAGAATCAGGTAACAGGAGCAAAGTCAGGAAGCAAGCCAAGGTCATACACGAGAAGATCAGGATAAATGATTATAGAGCAGAGTATCGGGAGGTGCACCAGGCAACAGAAGCCAAGCTAACTGAAGATCTGGCAATGCTGCAAAGGGTGTGGTTGTCTTAAATAGGAGGTAATTGACTGCCAGGAGAAAACCTGTTGATCAGAACCATGTCCAAACTGAGATACACCATCTTGTGGTGAAACTGGAAACTGCAGGTACATTGTAGAGATTGCAGAGCCACCTGCTGGTGACTTGTGATAACACCAGCAGGTGAAGCAGTGTGCAACAGTGTTCGTGACATGCTCATTTATTAATAACAAATAAACATTCCGTAGAGCTGTACCTTGCCAGCAGTAAAGGTGTTGCCACTTGTGTGATGAATTTAAGAATGTAAATCAGAAAGATTTTACAATGGGCAAACATTGACTAGATAGTTTTCTAAAGTAATACTGTAAAAAAACAAGCACTTTTATTCATCAAGTTATATTCAGTAAAGTTCCTCTTAAACCCATTAGCAGCTTTAAAGGAATACTATAGGGGGGTCAGGGGAAAATTAGTTGAACTTACCCGGGGCTTCTAATGGTCCCCTGCAGACGTCCTGTGCCCGCACAGCCACTCACTGATGCTCCGGCCCCGCCTCCGGTTCACTTCTGGAATTTCCGACTTTAAAGTCTGAAAACCACTGCGCCTGCGTTGCCGTGTCCTCGCTCCCGCTGATGTCACCAGGAGTGTATAGCACAGGTACAGTATGGTCTGTGCCTGCGCAGTACGCTCCTGGTGACATCAGCGGGAGCGAGGACATGGCAACACAGGCGCAGTGGTTTTCAGACTTTAAAGTCGGACATTCCAAAAGTGAACCGGAGGCGGGGCCATAGCTTCGGTGAGTGGCTGGGCGGGCACAGGACGTCTGCGGGGGACCATTAGGAGCCCTGGGTAAGTTCAACTCATTTTCCCCGACCCCCTACAGTGTCCCTTTAAGCAAAATGTTTTGTTTGAAAGCTGCTGTGCATTCTTAATCTCTCCCTGCAAATCTCGTTTGGCTGCCTAGTGGACTGCAGGGAGCAGTTATAGTTACCTGCCCCGCCAAAGTCTTCTCTTCCTTCACCGGCGGCTCTGAACTTCACATCACATGACTCTTCACTCTCATCACATGACATTGCTACAGCGCCACCCGGTGGTGGAAGAGGGGTGATAAAAGAGATACTCTTCCACCACCAATCTTTTATCACCGGGTGGCGCTGTAACACTAACATAGTTTCCTGGACAGTGTTGGGCCATCAAAATTCGCAATTACGCATCGTAATGCGAAATTTCTGAGAAAATTTAAATTAATTTCGTATGTAATAGTAGTATTTCAAAATTTCTCGTAATTTTTCACGTAATTTTTGAGAAATTTCGCATAATGTTTTGCCGACTTAATAGCAAAGCCCCCATACATGCTATTGCTACCAAAATTGCTACATGTGAAACAGAATAGTGGGTACAAGTCACAAAAATAATTTTTCAAAAAGACCTTGTAGTTTTTGAGAAACTCGATTTTAAATATGCAAAGGCAAATGGTATTTAAACTGTCATTTTTCAAAGTTTAAAAACCATTTTTTACTTGCATGTTTAAAATCAAATTTCTCAAAAACTATAATGTCTTTTTGCACAATTCTTTCTTTTTGCTTTTACCCACGATTCTCTTTAACATATGAAGCAATTTTGGTGTCAATAGCATGTAAGGGAACTTTGCTATTCACTGCTAAAGTCAGCAAGAAATTACGCAAAATTTTATGCAAAATTACGAATGACTACACGAAATCAATTAAATTTGCAGATCGTAATTCAGTATAAAGGTGGCCACACACCATACAATTTTTTAAATATCTGTTCAATTTAAGAATTGCAATCATTTTTCTGACTGATTGTAACATTTCAAAAATATGACCAATGTACCACACACCTATGTTCAATTTTTTTCTCAATTATAATAAAAATGATTGGAAACTGAGAAAATTGCTAGGGTGTGTATATTAATACATGAACAATCCAACACACACCATACAATCTTTAGTAAAAATTGAAGAGAAATATCGATTTAAATCGAAAAAAAAACGGGAAATCCGATTGGATTTTTCAGTTGAATGAAAAAAAAGCTTTCGATTTCTTCGAGAGATACGATCGTTTTTATCGACTTACTGTAAAATCGGATCATTTTATTGTATCGTGTGTGGCCACCTTAAGCGTAATTGCGAAGATGTACGCGAAATCGTAATTTGTTGATTACAATCATCACTATTCCTGGATCCTGATCACGTGTCATATCATGTGATCAGAACCAAGAGGACATGTCGGGATTACATTGCCACCACGGTGGAGGGAGAAGAAGCCGATCCAGGACAGGCAACTATAAAAGCTCCCTGTCGCCCACTCTCCATACCCTGCCAAGCTGGGGAAGTCACACTTCTCCAGCCGCAGGAAAAATGTGACCCTGCAGCCAAATAAAGTTTTGCTTTATTTGGCTGCTGAAGGGTTAAAGCACAACTTGTTTCAGAAGAAAACTATTTTCAAGTAAGACACTAGGTCCTGCGCAGAAGTAAATAGCTTAGTTTTTACAGCTACTTCCTGTTCACACGAAACCATCCAGATTACAGTTTTTTCCACTTGAACGTAGAACCTGCTTCTGTGGCTATAATTTCTTGTAACATCTAGACTGAGGCAATGTGCACAGCAGGATTGACAATGCCATGAATCCTCAGTCTCTTTGTGTCTAGCGTTAGTAGTACAATTGGAATCCCACCACCCAAAGCCCCGTGTATAAGCCAAGATCCACCTGGACATGGAGAGGATTAAGCGATTCCAGCTAGTAATTATATCCTGTGCTGGGGAAAAAAACATATTCAAATCCCTTACGGGCAACTTTTATTGGATCGGAATGTTCATAGCAGCATTATACAGCCAGTGGAGCAAATCTAGAACAGGCAACCACAGCTGTTTCCTTCGCACGCTACACACAGAGATATATAGACGACATCCTCGCGGCGGGGATGGAGTCACATTTCTGTCCTGGTGTATTTATGAGGATCGAGAGTGAGAGATCTAATTTTTAGATTAACATGGCATAATGGTGAGAGGAGGATCATGTTCTGGATGTCAAGCTGGCGATACAGGGAGAGGTCTCCATTCTGACTGATATACTAAAGAAATAGAAAGAAATCCTCTCTTTTTCACTCAGAAAGTTTCCCCCAAAAAGTATTTAGGGATTACCTTTTGTCACTTGTTGGGCAGAACTATGCACCGGAAGGCAGCGGACAAGGGGCTCAGGTAGTGAATTACAGGAAAAAGACCCGGCAAGTGATTATAACTTTATCTGAGAAGAAGATTGGCAGAATGTTTATTTTACACTGAATAGTCTGTTTGAGAACGTCAAAACAGATAAAGATAAAATATCACCAAAAAACAGCTAATAGATTGTTTTCCAGGTCCGAGGGCTGGAACCCACTAGAGCGATTTTATGAGCGTTTAGGGAGCGATTAAAACTGCTAGCGATTTCCCTAAATGCTCACCAAAAGTAATGGATGGGCAAAATTCCACTTGAGCCATTGCGATTATCAAATCACAAAACGCAGGACATGCAGCATTTTTGGCGTTTAGCATTAACGATTAGCGTTAGCGTTTCTGCAATGTAAAATATATAAACGCTGGCGTAATCGCTCATCAAAACCTGCACAGAGCGATTTTGCTAGCATTCTGAAGTTACTGCACACTGTAACAAAATTAAAATTAAATGAAAGGACCAATCAGAATTAAAACGCTAATCGCTAATCACTACACAACCGCTGGCAAATTGAATGAATACACTTTTTAAAATGGCTCCTGAAAAAGCTCATGAAATCGCTTGCAAACCGTTCATACAAAGCGATTGCGATTAGCGATAGCGTTTTGTAGCGAGTTCCAGACCTGATGCTGGGTTCGTTTTTTTAGGTGATTAGATGGTTCGATAGATATTTTCCGACATGTCCGATCTCCCTTTTTCGATTCTTTCGCCACTCTATTTCTGCTAGGAGTGAATGGAAAAAAGATTTTAAAAAACGAGCGGAAGATAAGAGAATTGACTGCAGAATAGAGTGTCAAAAACGAGAAACGCACGGCAGAAACGAACCGTGTATTCCCAGCATTAAGGTTCATACACACCTACCAACTATCTGACCAACTATCTGCCAAACTTGTCTGTTAAGCCCCATACAGCTTTTGTTGTTAAACAAGTTGAAACAACTAAAAAAAAAGTATTTTGCTGTTCAAACAGCTGATAAGACTGATAAGAAGGCAATCCAACTGTTGGATTGACTTCTTATCAGTATTATCAGCTTTTTGAACAATAGCAAAATACTTTTTTAGTTGTTTCAACTTGTTTCACAACAAAAGCTGTTTGCGCCAGTTTCCACTAGGAGCGATGCAATGCGGCTACATAGCCGCATCGCACCACGTATATGCTGAAACACATGCACGCCAGTGGAAGAGTTTCCACTGCGTGCATGTTGTGCGGTGTGGCGCGGAGCAGTCCGATAATCTGCGGCATGCTGCAGATTCTTGCACGGCAACATCAGCCTGCAGCTGCGTCCCATCTCCTCAATAACTTCCGATGCAGCCGGCGGTGGAAGTGATGCGATGCGGCTACGTAGCCACCCTAGCATTACTTTGCAAATGGAAACCCGCCCTTTGAAAATTGTGCTGCCTAACCGCATAAGACTGCTGTTGAGCGTGTGAATGGGGCTTAACAGACAAGTTTGGCAGATAGTTGGACAGATAGTTGGTAGGTGTGTATGAACCTTTAGATTGTTATGTATTTTTTAATTTTTTTTATTTGCTGAGCCTCTACATTGAATAATCTCTTTAACCACTTGAGGACTGCAGGGCTAAACCCCCCTAGTGACCAGGCCATTTTTAGTCAAATTGTCCACTGCAGCTTTAACCTATTCAGATTTCATCCAGTGATCATCACTGCGGGTGAGTATCACTGCCAGCGTTGTAATTCCTGTCTTTGTGAACATTTGTCAAACAAAAACCACGTTGTCACATGGGCACCAGCTGGCATTACACTACCATATTTATTAGCAGAGCTTGCAAAAAAAAGACATCAAGGTACAGTTGATTGTATCCAATCGCAATACATCACCATTCCATCCGGTAAAAGCACCCACAGAGACCTGTCCGGTCGACAATTGTTTCGCTGAAGTAGCCTCCTCGTAGACCGCTGCTCTCCACGGTGGGGATAAGGCTCAAACGCCGCAGATTGAGTGGGCGCTTAAAATACGTCATATGGTACACGCCCACTGCGTCCTCCTCAGTCAATGCCGAGCCCAAGACCCCCAGCATAGGCGCGCATCACTACGGAGTGCAGCCTCCCGCTGGTGGCAAACACGGTCACGTCACCACGCTCTGCGGCGCTCATAGAGCGTCGTAGCCATGGCAACTTACCAGCATCCTGGTTACGCCGCATCCACCCGGAAGGCAGTCACAGACTGCCCCCATTGGACGTAGCAATGTGTACCGTGCAGGGTGTATTACATGCAGGGCCGGCCTTTGACCGGAGCGATCGCTCAGGGCGCCGGCTTCCAGGGGGGCGCTCCTGCCGCCCTGGCTGCATATCTGTTATTTAACTGGCCGCTGCGCTGTGGGCACAGGCTGGGTCCGTTTCGCGTGTTAGCTCCGCCCCCTGGTGCCGCTGGGAGTGATAGGGGCGAAGACCAGGAAACTGCTGCTGCGGCTCTGCCTCTTGAAGTGCGAGCCAGTAATTTCGCCAATCCGTATGTGATTGGACGGAGCGTGGCTCAGCCTCAGACTACTCAGGACTGAGAAGTGTGCAGCACGCGCTGGCATATGGATCACCATAGCAACGAACCAGGGACAGCCAAGGGGGGCCCGGGCATGGCCGCATAAAGGACATCACAGAGCAAAGGGCACATTGTAAAGAGAATGCATGCTGGCACTGGCAGTTCAGCTAAAAAACTTTCGTAGTGGCCGGGCGCGGTATACTGTTGCTGACTGTGCCTGTGTGTGCTGCACTCCGAGTCTGCATGCATTAGAAGAACGTCACCAGACTTCTCACTGGGCAGACCAGAGTAGCAGCACAGAGAGATGTCCTGCAACACACAGTGTGATGCTGGCTGGGCTGAGTGCTGCTGCCCCGCCCCCCTCTCCGCACACATCCTCCTCTCACTGCACCGGAGACTATCGGACTATCTGCTGTGCACATCTCAGCAGAGATGACACAGGTAAATAAATCTCCACTGCATGGGAACACTGGCCACCTATACTAATAGGTGGGGGGAGGGAAGAAGCAGACTCGCCTGGCCACCTATACTAACAGGGGAGGGAAGAAAGCACACTGGCTACCTCTACTAACTTGGGGGCAGGGGAGCACACTGGCTAACTAATACTGGGGGGGGGGGGGGGGGTGCAGGGGGAGGGGACGCAAAGGTGCCTAATAATGTTTTCGGGGGGGGGGGGATCAAAATTTTGCTATGGGGCCCCATGATTTCTAGCTATGCCCCTGGCAGCACTTGTCACCCTGCCCTGTCCTCCTGTCCTGAGTAATGAGTCCTGGCCATCTTCTCCTCTCCTGCTCCCAGAATCTATACCAGCTACACTGGCACTGGGTCTGCAGATTGCAATACAAAACTGTCTGTATGACAGACAGACAGTAAGAAGAAGAGAAGACCCGCAAAAAAGTAAGGTTCCCCATCCCCAACCTCCCTACGCTAAAGGGGGAATATGCACTAGATACACTAAGGGGGGGCTGGGGGATCTGCTGCCTAAATACACTGAAAGGGGATCTGCAAGACTAGTAGCCTATATACACTAAGAAGGGATCTGCCTAGAATGAATGGGGGAGGGGCACCAAAATTTGGTTACGCTCAGGGCGCTGTGAAACCTAAGGCCGGCCCTGTCTACATGGGCAAAGGAGGACGAAATCTAGACCGCACAGAGCACACTGGCCAGGGGGAACCTTGAATGTAAAGACAACACGCATCACTTAAGAAAAAGATTCCATAACCAAGAGAAAGAGGGTAATCATATGGTTAATTATACTTTTCAGAAGGACAAGAGAGAGATATATACACCAGAGGGTGACACCCCAACAACAGACCAGGGCAAGGAGAAAAACCCACAAACCCCACTATATTAGATCCATGACTAATATTTTTGCAAAAAAAACGCTAAGTTCGTTTCTATCATTGAACCCTAATGGGCCCATCACATTTGTCTTTGAGATCCAGATTGATTCTCTTTCAGAAAGAAGTCTCTCTCTGTCCCCCCCTCTTCTAGGGGTCATCACAGAGAACAGGCCCACCATCTTCAACTTGGTGGGGTCACATTGATGAACCTTTTTGAAATGTTCCACAAGTCTAGGGACTCCACCTTTGCCCTTCCTAATAAACCTAACATGTTCTACTAATCGTTCCCTCATTGGGCGAGTAGTTTTACCTATGTAGAAGAAAAGACAGGGACATAGGAGGGCATACACCACAAACTCAGTTTTGCAGGTTATAAAGTCCTTAATTTGAAAATGTATATGCCCCAATCTCACATTTTTAGTTTTTTCAATATGATCACATGTGGGACAATGGCCACATGGATAACAGCCCTGCACTTTTTTTTGTACCTAAGCAGGATTTTATCTGTGGTTTAACAAACTCGCTCCTATTGACAAAAGATCCCAAAGTAGGGCCTCTTCTATCAGCTAGCGTTGGTGGATTTTGGACTCGAGGACCGAATCCACAGTCCTGCTGTAAAATATACCAATTTTTGGTTATAATTTCCTTAACCCTATCTGCCATTGGTGTAAAGTCAAAGGTCATAACAAACCTATCTTCTTTTGCAACCATCTTTTCCTCGAGAAGACTATTTCTATCCATAGATCTAGCCTTCTTCAAAGCTGTCTCAAGTTCCTGTGCATTGTATCCCCTCTCAATGAATCTGTTGGTCATATCATCTGCTTGAGACTCAAAATCTGGGTCCCTAGAATTATTCCTCCTCAATCTAAGATATTGACTATATGGAATTGCCGATTTTACATGGGAGGGATGATAACTCTCATAATGTAAAACTGAGTTTGTAGCTGTTGTCTTCCTATGTCCCCGAGATATCAATACACTATTGTGCACCTCTAGGGTGAGGTCAAGAAAATTGACCCTATTTCCAACCCATTCTACTTTGAACAACATGTTCCTGCCATTTTTGTCCAAATACTCCATAAAGGAAATGAAGCGGTCCCTGGTGGAACCCCAAATGACCAGCACATCGTCAACAAACCTGGACCATGCCCTCAGATCACATCTATAGGGATTGTTATCCCCATAGATGTATTTCTCCTCCCACTTAGCGCAAAAAATATTGGTGAACGTGGGGGCTACTGCCGTCCCCATTGCCATCCCTGATATTTGTTTGTACCAAACATCACCAAATCTGAATGCATTATGCCCCAAAACAAATCTTAGGCAGTCAGCCAGAAACTCGCTCTCAGGTTGTTTCACCAACTTGGTGGCCAGTAGCATTTCTTGGACCAACCGAACTCCCATCTCTTGCGGTATCCTGTTATACAGGTTCACCACATCAATGGTTGCAAGGCTGTCCCCTTCATGCCACTTAACCTGTTCAACCATTTTAAGGACATGTGTTGTATCCTTCAGATAAGATGGAACAAAGGACAGCCGAGGTCTAAGGGCATGGTCCAGGTATTTAGAGAGAGGCTCCGAAATGGAGCCCCTCCCGGAGACAATGGGCTGGCCCGGGGGATCCACAAGGGACTTATGGACTTTAGGTAGGAAGTAAATTACAGGCCTCCTTGGACACTCAGGGAGCAAATCATCCCCCAATTTTTGGTCCACTAAGCCTGCCATCACTCCCCCACGCAACAAATTCCTCAATTTTTTCTGAAAGATGGAGGTAGGGTCGGCAGGTATTTTGACATAGGTGGTAGTGTCTTCTAACTGTCTCATAGCTTCCCTAACATACTGTAATGTTGACAATATAACTATGTTCCCTCCCTTGTCGGCTTTCTTAACCGTCAAATCTGGACGGGACCTCAACCATTTCATGGCTTTCCATTCGCTGGGTGAGAGATTCCTCTCAACCTGTGCATAGAAAGCCCTTGATTCTCTCAAAACTTGTTTCTGAAATATATCTAACGCAGAACCCAACAAGGGAGGGAATGGATTGATTGATTTGCATGCTTTAAATTTAGGCTGTCTAAAACTGGCATCGATGGAGTCGCCCATAGGGCTATCATTTTCAGCAAGTAAAGACTGTAATTCACTAAGAGCAACACTGTCTTGAAAACTTGGTAAGAAACCTAATGGCCCTTTTGTTGACTGAGTTGGTACTGGGGGGTTGCCTCCAAACATTCTATAAAGATTGATCTTCCGAACATTCTTATAAAGATCTATTTCAAATCTGGTAAAGTCAAAGGCTGTAGTGGTGGCAAAGTTCAGGCCCTTTTGCATGGCCTTGATACAAGGGTCAGGTAATTCCACTCCCGATAAATTCAACACCTGTAATCGATTTTGCTCTGAAGTTTGCTCTAAGCAAATCCTTCCTGGGGCATCCCCTTCCAGGACACTTTCTTTGCACATGATTCCTCGTTTTCTTCTCCTCCCTCTCCTTGTTTTTTTCTTCCCAAAGGGGCTGTTTTAGGTTTTTTCCCTTATCTCTACCTCGGACTCCGATCCAGAGTCAGAAGTCCAGTACCCTTTTTTCTTAGGTCTACGTGGCTTTCTTCTTTTGAATGTATTTCTAGGTTTGGGCTCAGACCGTGACATTTGTGAACATTTGATCATTGAGTCCCAGTGCATGTCTGTACCGTCACTTCCCTGTCATAACAGTAACCAGAATTATCTCATGTTTGAACGCCCAAGAGACTAATGTGGAGTACCAAGGCTTTCAATTGGTTAAAGAGTTTCTAAGCCCTATTTTTCACATACTACTCAGTATACACATTGCTTTTAAATGCATACCTGAACTTCCTCTCTGCTCTAAAAGATACGCAACAACATTATAACCTTTAAAGAAAAAACATTTCTTTGTTACAGACGATACAAATCCTGCAATAAATCCGCATCGTGTCTACTTCCTACTTTCATGGAAGCAGACATAGGGTTAACATCCTGTGTTTACAAATTAGCTGCTCTGCCATAGCAGAAGAGATTCCGGAGCTGACACAGCTGAGAGATCAAATTACAGTGGTGATAAGTCACAGATGAGGGGGAAGTAAACAGGCTAAACTCTCTAAATACACACAGGGTGCATTTCTCTGTTTTCCTTCTGTTCTGTGCAAGAGTTCAGGTTCACTTTAAAAAAAGATTTTGCTGTACAGCTACATGTCATTTCTTCCCTATTCATGGAACTGACTGTATCATTAAATGCAGAGAGACCGGTCTTCTGCCATTCGTGGACACCCGTAGCTCTCTGCACTTACTGATACACACAGTCAGTATCCAAACTGTGGCTGCAGCGGTGGGTTAAGCCGTAGGATTGCGATCTGCTATCCTTGGTATATAAGGCCCAGTTTGTCTTTAACACAGAAAATATTATTTGCGTGTCACACAAACTCACAGGTATACAGATTGCATTAAACAAAACAAAGCCTATTCGATTATTTTCATCTTGCAGGGACATGTTATGCTACTTTTTTGTACATTTTTTTCTGGTATCTAAGCATGCTAGATGGTCTACATACCAATTGATCTGTTCTAGATACCAGCACAGAGTAATACTATGCCACAAGCAAATGAATCAGAGTAAGGGATGAATTAATGACAGTAAAAAATGAATAATTCACATTGGCTGGGTGCTGTCCGCGTCTGACTTGCAACTCCCCCCCCCCCCCCCGCCCCTCCAGGAAATCGCCTATGTGGACTACCAACACAGTCCGTATTTTATCACTACCCGTATTTATATGCTGCTTATATATTCACCAGTGCTCTATAATAGAATTCTGTTCATGGATGTCAGCGCTGCCATTAACACTATACGTCCACCATTGTTAGACAGCAAACTCCCCCTGACATCTGTATGAGGATAACTGGGGAAAATGCATCTCCAGGCTCCTTTTGTAAGGCAGGGAATACACTTGTTAGATTTGTGCACGTTTCGCCACGCACATAAAAATGTGTGTTATCACATTGGCCAATATAGGTAATGGCCCGCCCGGGAAACACACATCGTTTGCATTCGCTCGCATTCCGTGTTCGCATTTCCCCCCCGCAGCTTTCTGCTTTTTTCCGCATGATTCATGCCTTTGCAATTACGTATTCCGCCGCATCCCAAAAAATCCCAAAAGAACAGTGAATCACATGCAGGAAAATGCAAACACAGAACAATGGACTCCGGGGATCCTGCGGGGAAAAAGCACTGTCAACTGCACACAGTCTGATAGAGTTCTAAGGCAAAATATATGACCTAGAGACCTTTATTGTCTCTACCCTGCACCTCGGAGGAACCAACAATTAAGTGACACTGAAGCGGAAAAAAACATGATGTAATGAATTGGTTGTGTAATACTGATAATTAATACAACTTTAGTAGCAAAGAAAATAGTATTATATAATTCTTTTCAGGGATACAGCTTTTTTTATAACATTGCATCATTCTCTAATAATTGCAGTTTCCACAATACACTCAGCATTTTAAATGATTTCACAGAGCAGGCTAATGACCCTTTGAACTTTCCCCTGCAGAAAAAACATAAACAAAGAAACAATGAGCGATGGTTGAGATAAGAGCTTCAAAAGACAGTGCTGTCCACCATTTTATAAAGTCGCAGAGCTCACAGAAGCTCTTTTGCATAGATAACAAGTGAAGTTTCTTAACTCTTCCTGTACTGGAAACAATATGAGACTCATACCTGTGCTACTAATGTTATATTCCTTAGCTGTACTACACATGCAAATCATTATATCATAAGTTTATTTTCACTTCAGAATCCCTTTTATTGTTTGCAAGATGCCTTATAATTAATGTATTTGGATGACACTTCTATTTTCATAAAAATCTCTCTACCGCCTTCTGATTGTTTGTTCTAACGTCAATCAATAGGAAAATAGTCTGAAGAATGTGTACTAGCTGAAAATTTACTGTTTTCTCTTAAATTAGCCAATTGATGGCTTGATCATCCTAATTCAAAACTTCCTGTCTGTAATATACAAGCTCTAGTCTGCAGCAATGCTTAGCTATTAATATAAGGAATTACACCCAGTTTTTCTCTCCCTCCTGCCCCTTCCTCCCCCCCCCCCCTCCTTCCTTGTTGAGTTGTCAGTCACAGGCTGGGACCTGGAATGATTTGTCTGTGATCTGTCTACACAGAAGCAGCTTGCTAGCAAGAAAGGATTAAAGCATGCCAGCAAACTAGCCAAGTGCATCTGTAGGTAACTGTTGTTCCATAATAGCACCATCATTTGGCCAATCTGCTCTGCTCAAAAGCCTCTTAGTTCTGTTTACATTTGGTTCATATAATTACTAAACTAGTTTGCCTTAATATTATTACCTAAGTTAGGTAAAAAAATATCTGAAGCTCGCCATACATACATCAATTTTGATCACTCAAAATCGCCCCATCAGCCAGCCATGGTTCCTTCTTTGTGCCCCCACAGAAAAATTGAAGCTTGAGCCGCCACTGCATGTACTCCTCCCATGGAACAGAGAAGTTCTATTCGCATGGCAGAGTTTTTATTACATGAAGGCTGAGAATCACAAGGGTTCCCCAACAGTCCCGCATACTGGCTCCACTTTCAGGGATGGAAACACATTTTAGTGAATAAGTTGGGGGTTCCAACTTAATGGACAGAGAAGCTTATAAATAACCTCAGCAGTGGCTTAGCTTTCAGCACACTGGGACTTAGACAGTTTTTGTCATCCCCCACCCTGGACAAAATGGGCGTGGTCAGAATGTTTTCGTAGTCATGGGTGGAGTCAAATGCACAAATGCTGTATATGTATAGCCATGTGTGACCCCATTCAGATAGCCTGCTATGCCCCCCTTTAAATAGCCAAATGTGCCCCCCTGTTGATAGCCAGATGTGCCCCCTATAGATAGCCAGATGTGTCCCCTATAGATAGCCAGATGTGTCTCCTATAGATAGCAAGATGTGCCCTATATAGATAGCAAGTTGTGTCCCCTATAGATAGCCAGATGTGTCTCCTATAGATAGCAAGATGTGTCCCCTATAGATAGCCAGATGTGTCTCCTATAGATAGCAAGATGTGTCCCCTATAGATAGCAAGATGTGCCCCCTATAGATAGCAAGTTGTGCCCCCTATAGATAGCCAGATGTGTCTCCTATAGATAGGCAGATGAGCCCCCCATAAATCGCCAGATGTGGACCCCTTTTTCTGCTGCTGTTAATGCTATAGCACTCCTCTGCAGAGGAGGGGAAAGAAGCAGGGGCACTTCCGGCAGCCAATGAGACGCCTCTCACGGAAGTGGGGGTGCAGCAACCGTGCTGAGCGTCCTCACAGTGCTGTGCCCGGGGACAAATGCTCCCCCTTGCCCACCCATAGCTACGCCTCTGAATCTAAGCCATACTGTCCCCATAGCTCCCATCTACTGTCTGTAATAATAATAATCATCATCATAACATGTGTATAGCACTTTTCTGCAGTTGGATTTAAAGCGCTCAAGGGCTGCAGCCACTAAGGGTGCGCTCAAGTGGCCACCCTGCAGTGTTAGAAAAATCTTGCCCAAGGACTTCTTACTGAATAGGCCAGGAATTGAACGCTGGTTTCCCATTTCAAAGATAGAGCCCTTAAAGGGACTCCGAGCTCACCCAAAAAAAGAAAGTTGTGCTCACCAGGGGCTTTCTCCAGCCCAGTGCTGGTCGGGAGGTCCCACGCCGGCGTCCTGGCTCCTCTCCTTCTCCCCGCTCCGGAATGGCTGACAGGCCGCAGCCCGGGCGACACTCGGCAGAGTGTCGGGCTGCTCCTTCCGCGTATGACGCGGCTGACGTCACACGCCGGCCGCCTCGCGTCATCACGGCGCCCGGCGTGAAAGTACTGCGCATGCGCGATTAAAGCGCGCATGTGCCGTACTGCCACGCCGGCCGCCGTGATGACGCGAGGCGGCCAGCGTGTGACGTCAGCCGCGTCATACGCGGAAGGAGCAGCCCGACACTCTCCCGAGTGTCGCCCGGGCTGTGGCCTGTCAGCCATTCCGGAGCGGGGAGAAGGAGAGGAGCCAGGACGCCGGCGTGGGACCTCCCGACCAGCACTGGGCTGGAGAAAGCCCCTGGTGAGCACAACTTCCTTTTTTTGGGTGAGCTCTAAATCACTTTAATCAGGACACTATCCAGCCACCCTCTAATAATGATATCTGATACATACTCAGATATGTTTATGAAACAATGGACAAGCAAATCTAACAGTCATAAGAAGGGTAACAATATACCATACTGTATATACGTGTGAATAGGCACATCTGCAAATAATGAACCACTCCCGAATTTTGTCCTTAAAAACAGCACAAAATGTGTGATGCGGAAAAAGTCGATCCTCCAATGGTATTTATAAGCTGATGATACCTTTAAACACCAAAACTAACTTCACTAAGGCCTGAGGCCCACTAGAGCTATTTCAGCAGTTTTTTGGAATTGTCAGCAATTCAAAAGCCCTAGGTTAATGAAAGTCAATGGAGTTGATCCCACAGTAGCGATTGCAATTTCCTGAAATCGCAATCAGGGTGCCTGCAGCATTTTTGTCGTGATTGCGCTCCAATACATGGTATAGGATTGCTGCAAAATCGTTTTTACATCACTGCAAGGCAATTCTGTATCACTTTTACTGTAAAGAACCACACTAAAAAAAACGAAATAGCAAAAAAGAAATTGAGAGCCTACAATAGTGTAGTATGTCAAAGTGATGAGGGTATGGGTTCTTTGTTAAATAATACTCACAAAGGTAGGTTACCAAACAAGTAACCACTGTATAGGCAGGTGGGGGACAAGACCTGACCCCACTCAGGTTAAAGGATACCACAACTGAAATGTGACAAAATGAGATAGACATGTGTATGTACAATGCCTAGCACACAGATAACTATGCTGTGTTCCTTTTTTTCTTTCTCTGCCTGAAAGAGTTAAATATCAGGTATGTAAGTGGCTGACTCAGTCCTGACTCAGACAGGAAGTGACTACAGTGTGACCCTCACTGATAAGAAATTCCCCTTTGTTACCTCTTTCTTGCTCTCAGAAGCCATTTTCTGCTAGGAAAGTGTTTTATAGTTGGAATTTCTTATCAGTGAGGGTCACACTGTAGTCACTTCCTGTCTGAGTCAGGACTGAGTCAGCCACTTGAATACCTTATATTTAACTCTTTCAGCCAGAGAAAGAAAAAAAGGAACACAGCATAGTTATTTGTGTGCTAGGCACTGTACATACACATGTCTATCTCATTATGCAACATGTCAGTTGTGGTATCCTTTAAGAAGTCACTCTCTGGAAATCTGAAGAAAGGGGCAACACCCCTCCACCAAGGTTAAACAATATGAAAGAAATAGTAGTAACAGAGCCTCCAAGAAGATTAATATACATTGAAACCTTTTTAAAATGAGAGGTAGTGGTGGACTTAGTTACTTAGTTAGTTTTTTTTTATATACGCCAATGAGTGACGCATTTTGCAGGTATAACCCGCTTCTTCAGGAATAATCTTGTTTCAGTTACTCTGTGATTTTGCCTGATAAAGTGGGTTATACCTGTGAAACCCGTCACACATTAGAGTAAATAAAAGTGATTTTTATTTGAAATCAAATCGCGTTCTCTATAGGGAGGTAAGTCCACCACTTCTTCCCTTTTTAAACTGTTTTTAGTGTGTATTAATCGTCTTGTCGCCTCTGTTTCACACCTAAATCACAGTCACTGTACAAATCACTAGAATTCATTTTATCTCCAGAAATGGCTCTTGAAAACGCCGCAAAAATTGCTACAAAAACACTTTCAATTGTGATTCACAATTTCTATTGAGCTCTAAGTTCTGAATCTGGTCCCAGATTGCAAGATATTAGCAGATAGGGTTGATCAACGAGATGCATCTCATTGATCATAACGATTAGCAAACAACTGAATGAACATTTTATTGTTCTCTCCACGCTGTCAATGAACCCCACGCATGAATCAGAGATCAGTAAAATCATCACAATTACCACTGGCTAACCAGAAGACCAGGGGTCTCAAACTCAATTTACCTGGGGGGCCGCAGGAGGCAAAGTCAGGATGAGGCTGGGACGCATAAGGAATTTCACAATCGCGGCTCATCGCCACCTCTGCCCGCCCTGCTCACTCTTCCTTCACAGAGAGGGGCCGGGAGAGGCGGCGATCCGTGCGGTGATTGACGTCAGGAGGGGCAGAGCTGAAGCTGAAAGCTCTGCCCCTTCCAGGAAATGCCGGCGGATTGCCCCCTGGGCGATTTGGGGGCTCTGCAGCCCTTGTCTAGCGGCGGGGATGCGGCGGATTACTTGGGAGCACTGAAGCGAACTATAAGGAAGCTTTTGCCGGCGAGGGCCACAAAATATTGTATCGAGGGCCGCAAATGGCCCGTGGGCCGCGAGTTTGAGACCCCTGCAGTAGACAATGAAGAACTCACTTGTATCTGTCGTCTCGTACTGACTGTCCCTCTGCAATTCGAAGATCTCCACTTCCACCCGTGCGTTAGAGGCTCCCTGCGTGTGGCTGTTGATGTGTTCTCGAGCAAGAGCGAGTGCCAGCCTCTCGCCACGACCACAGACGGTCTGGTCGTCGAGGATTGCGGCTGTGGAAGCAAAAGACTAGTTAGAGATTTAAAGTCATAAAATGAAATTTCCAATCACCCACTTTGATTTTTATATAGTTTACATCCTGATCCTGAAATCAAAACGTGGAGCGTACAATACATATGTTATGTAACTAGAACAAAAATGTATCTACTTGTGTATGTGTTTTTTTTCCTGGGATAGTATGGCTGCTTTCATGCTAAATGCATCACAAAATGCAGTAAAAAGTCAATGTCGATAAAAGGTTCACTTGTTTCATGTGATCACCACATTTTCGTAATAAAGTGTCGAGATCCATATTTATAAAGGTGCAATCAGCTGATCGGCAGTTTATAAATAGCCCTTGCCACCTTGAAAGTAGAGAATGTTATGTACTTCTTTGGAGGAAAGTGGCAACCAGTATATTTGTTTCAAACATCTTTCGCCCACTGGCAGTCTTTGGCTACAAAATGACATTGCCATTTTGTGGCAAATTCCTGTTTATTATAATTTAGGGACTCGCAATCTAATCCCTACCATAGTCATATGTCTGTCTATGTATTGTATGTTTCGTAGTCTAGGGCCAATGTAAGGGGAAGCCAATAAACATATCTGTATATTTTTGGGGTGTGGGAGGAAACGCAGTTACAGGGAGAACATACAATTTCCATGCAGTTAGTGCCATGGCTGGGATATGAACCAGGGACCCAGCGCTGCAAGGCAAGAGTGCTAACCGCTAAACCACTAGCTACCCTCCTTCCCACTCAAACCACTATTCAATTAAATGAAACTTTGGATTGCAACTTTAGGATGATTAGAGTAGGCAATTGCCTACTATTTATAGATATGGAGAACTTAAAGGATACCTGAAGTGACATGTGACATGATGAGATAGACATGTGCATGTACAGTGCCTAGCACACAAATAGCTATGCTGTGTTCCTTTTTCCTTTCTTTGTCTGAAAGAGTTAAATATCAGGTAAGTAAGTGGCTGACTCAGTCCTGACAGAAAGTGACTACAGTGTGACCCTCACTGATAAGAAATTCCAACTATAAAACACTTTCCTAGCAGAAAATGGCTTCTGAGAGCAAGAAAGAGATAAAAAGGGGAATTTCTTATCAGTGAGGGTCACACCGTAGTCACTTCCTGTCTGAGTCAGGACTGAGTCAGACACTTACATACCTGATATTTAACTCTTTCAGGCAGAGAAAAAAAAAAGGAACACAGCATAGTTATTTGTGTGCTAGGCACTGTACATACACATGTCTATCTCATCATGTCACATGTCACTTTGAGTATCCTTTAAAAGAGCTGTTCTTTTTTAAAATTGCAGACAAAAACTGTTTACCTGTAATTAGTAGATATAGTCAATTCAATTCTTGCAGATAAATTTAAGGCAAATATTGTGCGGCTTGGAATTGAGCAAGTCAAATGCATCTCCTGGCGTCATTTGATTTGCCCACATTCAAGCTGTATACAATTTGCATCAGGGCTCAAACCAACTAGCAGCCTTTTCTAAGCACTAGTGATTGGAAAAAGCTCTTGCTAATGCAATGCTATGGGGGATTTTTATAAAATCGCATCGCTCAAGTGGGATCACACCCCATAGCAGTACATTAGCAAGAGCTTTTCAAATCACAAAGCGCTCAGAAAAGCGCTCCTAGTGGATTCCTGGACTCACTGCATTTGGTACTCAGATCTCCATTTAACTGGAGCCTTAAAGAGACTCCATAACAAAAATTGCATCCTGTTTTTTATCATCCTACATGTTCCAAAAGCTATTCTAATGTGTTCTGGCTAACTGCAGCACTTTCTACTATGACAGTCTCTGTAATAAATCAATGTATCTTTCCCCTGTCAGACTTGTCGGCCTGTGTCTGGAAGGCTGCCAAGTTCTTCAGTGTTGTGGTTCTGCTATGAACTCACCCTTTCTGGCCCCTCTATGCACACTGCCTGTGTGTTATTTAGATAAGAGAGAAGAGAGAAGCTGCTCTAATCAGCTGGATAAATCGTCCTCTGAGCTGGCTGGGCTTTCACATACTGAGGAATTACAAACAAGGGCAAAGCTGTTTGCAGGAAGAAAAGAGCAGCCTGAAACTTCAGTGCATGGGGGAAAGAAACACACAAATGATCTCTTGAGATTCAAAAGGAAGGCTGTATACAGCCTGCTTGTGTATGGATGTATTTTCTATGTGTGGACATACTGTACATCAACCTACTTCCTGTTTTGGTGGCCATTTTGTTTGTTTACAAACAAACTTTTTAAAACTGTTTTTAACCACTTTTAATGCAGCGAGGGGCGGCGAAATTGTGACAGAGGGTAATAGGAGATGTTCCCTAAAGCACTGGTATGTTTACTTTTGAGCGATTTTAACAATACAGATTCTCTTTAAGGTGGCCACACACCATACAATTTTTTAAATATCTGTTCAATTTAAGAATTGCAATCACTTTTTCTGACTGATTGTAGCATTTCAAAAATATGACCAATATACCACACACCTATGTATAATTTTTCCCCAATTATGATAAAAATGATTGGAAACTCAGAGAAAATTGCTAGGGTGTGTATATTAATAAATTAACAATCCAACACACACCATACAATCTTTAGAGAAATTGAAGAAAAATATCTGGCATTCCGGGACGATAAAAATCGAAAAAAAAACGGGAAATCCAATCGGATTTTTCAGTCGAATGAAAAAAAAAAAGTTTTCAATTTTTTTCGGGAGATTCGAATGGTTTTTAGCGAATTGCCGTAAAATCGGATCATTTTATTGTATCGTGTGTGGCCACCTTAAAGGGATACTGTAGGGGGGTCAGGGGAAAATGAGCTGAACTTACCCGGGGCTTCTAATGGTCCCCCGCAGACATCCTGTGTTGGCGCAGCCACTCCCCAATGCTCCGGCCCCGCCTCCGGTTCACTTCTGGAATTTCTGACTTTAAAGTCAGAAAACCACTGCGCCTGCGTTGCCGTGTCCTCGCTCCCGCTGATGTCACCAGGAGTGTACTGCGCAGACACAGACCATACTGGGTCTGCGCTGTGCGCTCTTGATGACATCAGCGGGATTGAGGACACGGCAACGCAGGCGCAGTGGTTTTCTGACTTTAAAGTCAGAAATTCCAGAAGTGAACCGGAGGCGGGGCCGGAGCATCGGTGAGCGGCTGCGCGGGCACAGGATGTCTGCGGGGGACCATTAGAAGCCACGGGTAAGTTCAGCTCATTTTCCCCCGACCCCCCTACAGTATCCCTTTAAGTGTTGTGCCTAACCAAAGGGTGCAGGTAAAGCCTTGTTCACACTTGATACTACTGTCGCTTGGCAGCTATCAGGGTCTGATCGCTCGGGTAAAAGTTTGTGGCTGAGGCGGTACAGACACATTCCTCACCTGCAGGCTAGCGAGTCGTTCTGTCACTATGGAGGGCACCAAAGAAATGGTGTGCAGGGCACAAGAGAGGGGGCGGAGCGAGAGAGAGAGCACAATATCATCAGGCATGCTGGATCTCTCAACGTGCCTGATTACCCATAATTAACATAGGCGTCTATTAGACACCTGCCAATCCCCGGGCCCAAATGACCTGATCTGAATATCTGCACAGCACGGTGGCGTAGTGGTTAGCGCCCTAGCCTTGCAGCGCTGGGACCCCGATTCAAATCCCAGCCAGGTCAACATTGGCAAGGAGTTTGTATGTTCTCCCCATGTCGGTGTGGGTTTCCTCCGGGCACTCTGGTTTCCTGCCACATCCCCCCCAAAAAACAGATAAGTTAATTGGCTTCCCCCTAAATTGGCCCTAGAATATGATACAAGCACTACATGATACATACATAGACATATGACTATGTTAGGAACTAGATTGTGAGTCCCTCTGAGGAACAGTTAGTGACAAGTTAATATACTCTGTACAGCGTAATAAGTCAGCGCTATATAAATACTACTTAAAGGATACCCGAAGTGACATGTGACATGATGAGATAGACATGTGTATGTACAGAAAGGAAGTGACTACAGTGTGACCCTCACTGATAAGAAATTCCAACTATAAAACACTTTCCTAGCAGAAAATGGCTTCTGAGAGCAAGAAAGAGGTAAAAGGGGGAATTTCTTCTCAGTGAGGGTCACGCTGTAGTCACTTCCTGTCTGAGTCAGGACTGAGTCAGCCACTTACATACCTGATATTTAGCTCTTTCAGACAGAGAAAGAAAAAAAGGAACACAGAATAGTTATTTGTGTGCTAGGCACTGTACATACCCATGTCTATCTCATCATGTCACATGTCACTTCGGGTATATTTTAAATAAATAAAATAAATAAATAAATAAATTGAGCGCGTGGATGTGGTTGGTAACTGTGATGTTGTCCTTTGCAATGTGATGTCCCCATGCAACCTGCTCAGCCATCGTAGGTCATAATTCCGCATCATCTCCAGCACAGACACCATTCATTAGCACGCTTTTTATTTTAGGACTCCGCTTTATTAAATGTTTTCTTTAAATAATTCCAGCAGCATGTAAAATAAGATATATTACAGCCATATCATGGTCTCTAGCAACAGCAAGGAGGGAAGATCAATAATTAACCAGAGCATCATGGCAACATTTCCAGGGATCTCCCCTTTCTCAAGCTGTCTGCTTAAACGGAGTCGAACATCCACAATCTCTGCTTATATATTATTCACTTTCTAATTATCCAATCAGATGCATATGATAAATGCATTTAATAACATGAAGCTCTTACAAAACTATACAAATTGATAGTGCTGCTGATCCGGGAAATGCTTGGAGACTGATTAGTGCAGGGCGGCATGTTGCAGAGACGCTACATTAAGGCTGGTTTCACACTGTAAATTGGCGTTAGCGATGTGGTGCGTCGCGTCCGCCGCACCGCCAAAAACAGGCCTGTCTGGCATTTGGCAAGCAGGAAGTGATGCGTGCTTGCAGTCACTTCCTGCTTCGGGTATGCGGAAGTGCACAGAATCGTATTGTAAAAATACGCTTCCGTGCATGCACACCGCAACGTTACCTTCTTTAAAGAAGCCTGCATCGTCATAAACTAACATGACTTCCGGGCCGACGCAGATCACCACAGGAGCCGCACGGTAACATAGCTATGCACTAGCATTAAATCAGGCACTTCCGGTGCAGCGTACCGCAACGTGGGAAGTATGAATTTGCCTGTAGGCTGTCATTAGGCTACGGTAGCAGTGCAGCAACTTGCCGCACCGCACCAGTGTGAAAGGGCCCTGAGGCTTCTCATGGAATCTGATGAAAATTGGTGCCGAAGCAAGCATACCCAATAGATGATTTGACCGATTTGTGGCACCAGGCGCATGTGTGTGCCATCACCACGTGGTGCACACCCCGTGTGGTTTATACCCATGTGGTGGCACGTGGGAGTGACAGCTGAGTCACGGCAGCAGGACAGGTGAGATTTTACACTACATGGGCACCCGAAGGGGAGGGGGGCTACAGAACAACATTTACAATGGGGCGCAGGCAGGCTGTGGAGGCGGCATCCCTAGGCCAATTCCTGAAATCTAGCAGGAATAGCCTGCGGTGTATGGGCAGGCAACAGACCTCTCTCTGGTCAGATTTGATCAGAGAGATTGGTCTCTTGGCGATTCCTAAGAATGGAAATTCAGGGTCTCCAGGGTAATGCTAGGTACACACGATACAATTTTCTGACAGATTTACTGTCAGATCGATTATTTCCGATCGATTTTCTGTTCACTTGTATAGAAAATCGATCGTAAATCAGATCGGACCTGTTGGAAATGGTCGACCTAACAGTAAATCTATCAAAAAATTGTATCGTGTGTACCTCGCATTAGGGGATGGGATACTGATGTGTACAAAGATCCTGCATGTAAGGTCACCGAGATGAAATCCTTTGGCCAACTTCTTTGGACCATAATGGCAAAGGATTAGTAGTATCTTGCAGAAAATGAGTGAGACAATGCATCATTGGGTGCAGATGGGCATCCACCTACTGTGCCAGCCGTTCAGGCAAGGATCAAATGTAAAAGACGGAATGATTCTCTAGGGCCTGGGATTAAAAAGAAAATCAGCAGTACTGTACTTTCTTAACAATACATTATTGAGTGAAATCAGATTCTCAAAGACTCTTCGGTAAGCCTCCTGCTTTTGATTACTTCTTATGAGAAGAATCTCTTGGTTGATTTGTAAGAACAAATTACTGCCACACGTGAGGCCTTGTTAAAGTTTAACACCCTTCAAGAAAACGATGCACTAAACGAATACCGGAAAGCAAACATTAATAAACTTCAGTCTCTTATTATGGATACAAAGCAAGTAAAATATCAGCATGATGTTCAGGATTATGCGTATTGTATATGAGTGGGATTGTAGAGATTACGTTTACAGGAAAGAGCCAAAATCTTTATTGAAAACAATTCTAAGAAGGTTATTTTCAGCACTCGGGAAGGTTTTCGATAGACAGTAAGATTATTTAGATGTTTCCTCTGAGAGCTCAAGACAATTTATGGATTCCATCTTTTCTGGTACACCTAAGCCGGCATCTCTTAGTTATTATTGTTTTGAATGTTTTGAAATTTTCTTCACGGGGGTTTCTATTTTTGGCAACCGGATTATATCCCTGAATTCTCGGTTTTCAGTAAGGGACCATGAAGATCCTGGCCCAGATGGACCAAATAAATTGACAAAGGGTTTACATTTAGATTACCTTGGATCTGGATGATCATTTTAAATGCTCATACCTCATTTCTTTGAACTAGAGGCCTTGAATTTCCATCCTAGGAATTAAAAATATTATTGTCATGGGCTCGAAGACTTCCAGAGCTGTGGAGACGGAACTGTTGCCCACACTCACCAAACTCTTCATGGGTTGTTTTTTAAGGAGCAAAGTTGGTTTCGATTGGTTTGAGGAGATTACATTCTATGTTTTAGGAAATACATTGACAACTAGCTTTTAACATGAGGGGGCTTCCTGCACAGACTGAATACCTTTTGGGCTTTTTGAAGAAATTATTCTTGAAATGTATTATTTGTTTTCACTTCCAAAGCTGAAAAGCATGGCACTTTCTCTTGGCTAGTTATGTTCCTCTAGCCTATTAACAGAAGAGCTCTAGACAGTTCCTGGTTTCTGTCTGTTTTTCAGTGGCGACAGAAGAAAACTGTATGTTTGGTTGCCAACTATGTTTGTGTTTCTATAAATGTGGGGATATACACTGCAAATGTTGTGCAGTAAACAAAGTAACTAAGGAAACTCAGTCTATAGCAACTGGCCACATTTATCAGATTTCTGAGCTTATAAATGTTAGCAGCAAGTTTGTGGTATATGTTGTGTGTGTGGAAGGAAGCAGTTGTGATCCCACATCTGTTGTGGATAGCAACTCCATGGAAATTCCTGTTACCAAAAATGCTGATTACCAATTCTGTGTATTTCTGAAATCCAGTTTCCAAGGAAAGTCTTTTGTCATTTTGTTAATAAAGTTAGCTAATCATAATACTTGTTGAGGCATGTGTATACTTGATAAATTTGAATGCAATTCGTGGCCCTGGAATTTTGGTGCCGCCATAGGTGCCTATGTTAGACTGCAGAATTACAGACGGAGGTGCCCAAGCAAAATGGCGGCAGCAGAATGCTGCTGCGCCGGATCCAAATGGCGGCAGCGGATTTCTGGTGCTTCATAGTGGAATTCTGTAGCAGGAATAGAGACAATGCAGTAGTAGTAGTGGGGACACTGGTTAGTGTTTTGTGAAAGTAGGGGCAGATTAGTGTCAAGTGTAGCTAGGGGGGTTAGTGTTAGGCATACATGAAGGGAGGTTGGTGTAAGGCATAGATGCAGGGAAGGTTAGTGTGAGAATAGGATAAGATAGGATGATAGTAGAATATCAGTCACACTACCAGTCAAGACTGTGGAGTCGGTACAAAAATCAACCGACTCCTCAGTTTACGAAACCTCTGACTCCGACTCCAGGTACCCAAAATTGCTTTGACTTCGACTCTAACTCTGTAGTCTAATACTTACCAGGGCTGTGGAATTCATAGAAAAATCATCTGACTCCGTTTACGAAAGCTCTGACTCCGACTCCAAGTACCCTAAATTGCTCCGACTCCACAGCCCTGCTACCGGTATTCTATTTTTGCTAGCAAATGATAGTGGAATATCAGTAATAATAATCCGAACATTTGTATAGCGCTTTTCTCCTTTTTCTCCTGTCGGACTCAAAGCGCTCAAGAGCTGCAGCCACTGGGACGCACTAAAGAGGCCACCCTGCAGTGTAAGGGAGTCTTGCCTTGAACTCCTTACTGAATAGGTACGTGACCTAGCCAGGATTCGAACCCTGGTCTCCCATGTCAAAGGCAGAGCCCTTAACCAGTACACTTTCCAGCCACCGCCAGACAGTAAAATGATGACCATTTTTCTTTGTGGTGCTTTCAAATGTATGCAATACAGGTGCTCTTACTGGTACACTGGGAATTAGCCAGGAATTGAGCTAACTGTGTTGCCTTAGTGATCAGCTATAAGTAAACCCTCTGCAGCTTTAATTGGGTGACCATAGCAAACCAAAAGGCTTTTAGCTAAAGAACTACATCTGTCCCATTTATCTGCAATACACTCTATGGATTGCTCAAGCCATGAACTACAAGAATAGCATCCAGCATTTGCGTGGAGATATATGTCGCTGGTAGAGTGAATGGTTTATCACATGGCATAGACGGCCAAAGTGCTTTATTATATGCGACTGGCTGTTTTATAGAAAGCTTTTGGTAGCATAAGGATGACAGATAGAGCGCTGCAAGGCATTGATAAAGATCCCAGCAAAACTAGTGACAGTCATCCAAGGTAGGAGGCAGGAGGTGGATCAGTGCCACAATCCAGCAGCGAGTGTCACTGGGCCAGATTTGTCAAAGCAATTACGACTTATGACAGTTTTTTTCTTCTTATTTCATACCTGTGATCCAGACACTTCTGCAGCCCAAGAGATCAGCAGGACTGCCAAGCAACTGGTATTGTTTAAAAGGATATAAATATGGCAGCCTATTTACTTTTTGCTGCAGGTTCCCTTTAACAATAACATTTCAGCTCTGGTGCATCCCTTTTACAAGCTGTGTAGAGTCCTGATTGCTCATGATCAGGTAATGCACCCACTTGTCGCTGACAATGTGCGCCAGGGCAAAAACCAAGCTATGAGGTCTGACAACCTGTTGGCAAAGCTTCCACACAGGGTAGCGTTCAGTCACAGACGTGAGAAGAGCTGCAAATACATTTGTGAAGCACCAAAGCCTCCCCAGAGGACGGCAACCTCCATCATTTGTAAATAGAAGACGTTGGAACTATCAAAATTCTTCCTAGAGCCAAACTGAGCATCGGAGATGAGCCTTGCTGAGAGGTAACCAAGAGCCTATTAATTCCTCCCTACCTGAGTGATTTTCATACCTTCGCTGTAGAGAACACGTTTTGCCATTTTGTAGTATTTCACTTTTAAAATGGACATTAACCCTCTGCACTTATTACACTCATCAAGCTCGAATACCAGCAGCATTAAAAATAACTAGGTTGCAAAATCATGCGAGTGAAGAAAAAACCTTACCATTAACGAGGAGACCTCATCGCTGGTGTAAGGGTCTAGTACACAATGCTATTGCATTGAATCGATTTTGGAAGCTAATGTCCCCTTTCTTCGAAAAGTATGATTTTGCAACCTAGTCAGTGGTGTAAGTAAAAATCACTGAGCCCCTCCCTCCCCCCGCCCCTTTCTGCACAGGTAAACTGAGAACCAATGTTATTCTATTGGATAGTGGATACTTGAATGTGTTTTCCCCATGCAGATACAAACAGACATTTTCTCTATCAATTACATTAGCTTCTGTGATAAAACATGCATGTTTTCACACATACAGACACACATGATGTGCAGAAAACGCTTACAGAAAACCCACAGACAAGGGTGCTCCCAGCCACAGCTTATTACACTCACTCTGTCCATGTCTGATGAAGCAGAACTGGCTCTGCAGACTTCTCCAGCATCAATACAGTAAAGAGCACTTGGGGAGGGGTAAAGAGGTTGGGCACTGTACACAAGAGCCTTCTGTACACTGAATAGGCACTGTCTACAAATCTTTATTTACAAAACTTTGTATGATTTCTTATCAGTGGCAGAGCAGATGCAGTCATTAGAACAATTGTGCAGAGAGCGAAAAGCTTTTTCTCCCCCCATGGGGCCCCCTGCTGCATCTGAGTACCCCTGCAGAGTGTATTGTTACGCCCCTGAACCTAGTTGTTTTTAAAGGGAACCTTAACTGAACGGGGGGTAAAGAGTTTTACTTACCTGGGGCTATTACCAGCCCCCTGCAGCAGTCCTGTGCCCTCGGCGCCGCTCTGGAATCCTCTGGTCCCCCGCTGTCACTCAGTTTCGTTTTTGACGACTCACCAGTCGCCGGCCGCCATGCGTATTATTGGACGCATTCACCAATGTAATTAGCGCTATTGCGGACCGCAACGCGTACAAAAATACGCGTTGATGCATATCTACGCGTACGGAATGCGGCAACGCGTATTTTTGTACGCGTTGCGGTCCGCAATAGCGCTAATTGCATTGGTGAATGTGTCCAAAAATACGCATAGCGGGCGGCGACTGGTGAGTCGTCAAAAACGAAACTAAGTGACAGCAGGGGACCAGAGGATTCCAGAGCGGCGCCGAGGGCACAGGACTGCTGCAGGGGGCTGGTAATAGCCCCAGGTAAGTGAAACTCTTTACCCCCGTCCAGTTAAGGTTCCCTTTAATGCTGCTAGTGTTCCAACTTGATGAGAGTGTCACGAGTGCAGAGGGTTAATGATTGTTTATATGTAAATTTGGCCACTCCCCTCAGCTGCTATTTCATTTAAAATTATGGTCCCTAAGCAGGATGGGCCTACCCGTTCCTTTCTTGTATGCACATTTTAAAAATGGGAATGTCAGTAAATGCTTAAAAGTCAGGAAAATAATCTGTCAATTTCCCCAAGAAAATGTTGTCAATGGTTTCATGTATTGCCTGGATAACAGTTTAATCATACTGTCCCTTTTTACCTTATTTTAGGTATACAGGCCCATATGCAATTCACTTTTTCACCTGAGTTATCTCCTAGGAGATCATTTTCATCTTCTCTTTAAAATACATTTTCAGCACTTTACATTTGAAAAAGTACCCGGCACAGCGCTGTACCCAAAGACCTACCTAACTATCAGTTTCGGCCCTGAAAGTAACTTGCACGTTTTCCTATTTCTAGGAGTAACCTTATCTCATTACTATCTTCTGACATCCAAACATTTACCTTTTCTCTACCAATTGCCTAACACTAAACCCAAACCTTAACCCGTTAAACGACTGCTGGAACCAAGTTATCTCTCTTTCAACTTTGGTTGCACCAATTCTTCAGGCAGTGAATCTTCCTGTTTTAAAGCAAATCTGAAGTGAAAATAAACTTATGAGATTATATGAATTGTATGTGTAGTACAGCTAAGAAACAGAACATTAGTAGCAAAGAAAAAAGTTTCATGTACAAGAAAAACTTCAGTTGTTATCTATGCAAAAGAGCTTCTCTGAGCTATTCCCCCACGGGGTTGAATACAGTCCTTCTTTCTGAAGCATGTTAACAGCAGAGAAACAGTAAGAGACAGTTTGCAAGAAGGTTTTACTGCCGGAAAATTCAAAGGGTCATCATTTCTGCTTTGTTTTATAGCTTAAAAGTCAAAATGTGCTTTCTAAACTGCAAATATCATAGAACTAAGCAATGTTATATATAAAAAAAAGCTACTGAACTGAAAATAAAAATAGACTATTTTCTTTGCTACTAATGTTCCATTAATTATCTGTACTACACATACAATTCATTATATCATAAGGGTTTTTTTTTTTTGCTTCAGGTTTTCTTTTAACCACTTGCCGACCGCCTACTTCATATTGGCGGCGGCAAAGTGGCAGCCCCAGGACCACGTAACGCAGAATGGCGTCAGGTCCTGGGGCACTGTTTTGCCGGGGATCGCGCGCTGGAATGTGCGCGCATCTGCCGGCAATAGGCTCCGCTCACCCGCGACGTCAACCCGCCGGCCAATCGGAAGCGCCGGCGGGCTGTTAACCCGACGATCGCCGGATAGGAAGCGTATAATACGCTTTGTAATGTTTACAAAGTGTATTATACAGGCTGCCTCCTGCCCTGGTGGTCCCAGTGTCCGAGGGACCACCAGGGCAGGCTGCAGCCACCCTAGTCTGCACCCAAACACACTGATCTGCCCCCCCCCTGCCCCCTGATCGCCCACAACACCCCTCAGACCCCCCCTGCCCACCCCCCAGACCACTGTTTGCACACAATCACCCCCCTAATAACCTATCAATCACTCCCTGTCACTATCTGTCAACGCTATTTTTTTTTTAGTCCCTAAACTGCCCCCTGGGTACTCCTGATCACCCCTCCACCCCTCAGATTCTCCCCAGACCCCCCCCCCCCCAGACTCCCCACCCTGTGTACTGTATGCATCTATCCCCCCTGATCACCTGTCAATCACCTGTCAATCACCCATCAATCACCCCCTGTCACTGCCACCCATCAATCAGCCCCTAACCTGCCCCTTGCGGGCAATCTGATCACCCACCCACACCAATAGATCGCTCGCAGATCCGACATCAGATCACCTCCCAAGTGCAGTGTTTACATCTGTTCTCTACTCTAAACACCCACTAATTACCCATCAATCACCCATCAATCACCCCCTATCACCACCTGCCACTGCTACCCATCAGATTAGACCCCAATCTGCCCCTTGCGAGCACCCAATCACCCGCCCACACGCTCAGATTGCCCTCAGACCCCCCCTTATCAATTCGCCAGTGCATTATTTACATCCGTTCTTCCCTGTAATAACCCACTGATCACTTGTCAATCACCTGTCAATCACTTATCAATCACCCATCAATCACCCCCTGTCACTGCCACCCATCAATCAGCCCCTAACCTGCCCCTTGCGGGCAATCTGATCCCCCACCCACACCAATAGATCGCCCGCAGATCCGACATCAGATCACCTCCCAAGTGCAGTGTTTACATCTGTTCTCTACTCTAAACACCCACTAATTACCCATCAATCACCCCCTATCACCACCTGTCACTGCTACCCATCAGATTAGACCGCAATCTGCCCCTTGCGGGCACCCAATCACCCGCCCACACGCTCAGATTGCCCTCAGACCCCCCCTTATCAATTCGTCAGTGCATTATTTACATCCGTTCTTCCCTGTAATAACCCACTGATCACCTGTCAATCACCTATCAATCACCCATCAATCACCCATCAATCACCCCGTCACTGCCACCCATCAATCAGCCCCTAACCTGCCCCTTGCGGGCAATCTGATCACCCACCCACACCAATAGATTGCCCGCAGATCCAACATCAGATCACCTCCCAAGTGCAGTGTTTACATCTGTTCTCTCCTGTAAACACCCACTAATTACCCATCAATCACCCCCTATCACCACCTGTCACTGTTACCCATCAGAATAGACCCTAATCTGCCCCTTGCGGGCACCCAATCACCCGCCCCACACGCTCAGATTGCCCTCAGACCCCCCCTTATCAATTTGCCAGTGCAGTATTTACATCTGTTCTTCCCTGTAATAACCCACTGATCACCTGTCAATCACCTATCAATCACCCATCAATCACCCCCTGTCACTGCCACCCATCAATCACCCCCTGTCACTGCCACCCATCAATCAGCCCCTAACCTGCCCCTTGCGGGCAATCTGATCACCCACCCACACCAATAGATTGCCCGCAGATCCAACATCAGATCACCTCCCAAGTGCAGTGTTTACATCTGTTCTCTCCTGTAAACACCCACTAATTACCCATCAATCACCCCCTATCACCACCTGCCACTGCTACCCATCAGATTAGACCCCAATCTGCCCCTTGCGAGCACCCAATCACCCGCCCACACGCTCAGATTGCCCTCAGACCCCCCCTTATCAATTCGCCAGTGCATTATTTACATCCGTTCTTCCCTGTAATAACCCACTGATCACTTGTCAATCACCTGTCAATCACCTATCAATCACCCATCAATCACCCCCTGTCACTGCCACCCATCAATCAGCCCCTAACCTGCCCCTTGCGGGCAATCTGATCACCCACCCACACCAATAGATCGCCCGCAGATCCGACATCAGATCACCTCCCAAGTGCAGTGTTTACATCTGTTCTCTACTCTAAACACCCACTAATTACCCATCAATCACCCCCTATCACCACCTGTCACTGCTACCCATCAGATTAGACCGCAATCTGCCCCTTGCGGGCACCCAATCACCCGCCCACACGCTCAGATTGCCCTCAGACCCCCCCTTATCAATTCGTCAGTGCATTATTTACATCCGTTCTTCCCTGTAATAACCCACTGATCACCTGTCAATCACCTATCAATCACCCATCAATCACCCATCAATCACCCCGTCACTGCCACCCATCAATCAGCCCCTAACCTGCCCCTTGCGGGCAATCTGATCACCCACCCACACCAATAGATTGCCCGCAGATCCAACATCAGATCACCTCCCAAGTGCAGTGTTTACATCTGTTCTCTCCTGTAAACACCCACTAATTACCCATCAATCACCCCCTATCACCACCTGTCACTGTTACCCATCAGAATAGACCCTAATCTGCCCCTTGCGGGCACCCAATCACCCGCCCCACACGCTCAGATTGCCCTCAGACCCCCCCTTATCAATTTGCCAGTGCAGTATTTACATCTGTTCTTCCCTGTAATAACCCACTGATCACCTGTCAATCACCTATCAATCACCCATCAATCACCCCCTGTCACTGCCACCCATCAATCACCCCCTGTCACTGCCACCCATCAATCAGCCCCTAACCTGCCCCTTGTGGGCAATCTGATCACCCACCCACACCATCAGATTGCCCCAGACCTACCCTCAGATCACCTCCAAAGTGCATTGTTTACATCTGTTCTGCCATCTAATCGCCCACTGATCACCCATCAATCAGCCCCTGTCACTGCTACCCATCAGATTAGACCCATATCTGCCCCTAGGGCACCCAATCACCTGCCCACACCCTCAGGATGCCCTCAGACCCCAGCCCTGATCACCTCGCCAGTGCATTGCTTGCATCTATTCCCCCCACTAATCACACCTTGAGACACCCATCAATCACCTCCTGTCACCCCCTAGCACACCTACCCATCAGATCAGGCCCTAATTTGCCCCGTGTGGGCTCCTGATCACTCGGCCAAACCCTCAGATCCCCCTCAGACTCCCTTCCGATCACCTCCCCAGTGCATTGATTGCATCTATTTTCCCCTCTAACCACCCCCTGAGACACCCATCAATCACCTCCTGTCACCCCCCTAGCACTCCTATCCATCAGATCAGGCCCAATACAGCCTGTCATGTAAGAGGCCACCCTGCTTATGACCGGTTCCACAAAATTCGCCCCCTCATAGACCACCTGCCATAAAAATTTGCAGATGCTTATACCCCTGAACAGTCATTTTGAGACATTTGGTTTCCAGACTACTCACGGTTTTGGGCCCGTAAAATGCCAGGGCAGTATAGGAACTCCACAAGTGACCCCTTTTTAGAAAAAAGACACCCCAAGGTATTCTGTTAGGTGTATGAAGCGTTCATAGAAGATTTTATTTTTTGTCAAAAGTTAGCGGAAATTGATTTTTATTGTTTTTTCACAAAGTTTCATTTTTCACTAACTTGTGACAAAAAATAAGATCTTCTATGAACTCACCATACACCTAACGGAATACCTTGGGGTGTCTTCTTTCTAAAATGGGGTCACTTGTGGCGTTCCTATACTGCCCTGGCATTTTAGGGTCCCTAAACCGTGAGGAGTAGTCTAGAAAACAAATGCCTCAAAATGACCTGTGAATAGGACGTTGGGCCCCTTAGCGCACCTAGGCTGCAAAAAAGTGTCACACATGTCGTATCGCCGTACTCAGGAGAAGTAGTATAATGTGTTTTGGGGTGTATTTTTACACATACCCATGCTGGGTGGGAGAAATCTCTCTGTAAATAGACAATTGTGTGTAAAAAAAAATCTAATATATGTCATTTACAGAGATATTTCTGCCACCCAGCATGGGTATATGTAAAAATACACCACAAAACACATTATACTACTTCTTCTGAGCACGGCAGTACCACATGTGTGGAACTTTTTTGCAGCCTAACTGCGCTAAAGGGCCCAAAGTCCAATGAGTACCTTTAGGATTTCACAGGTCATTTTGCGACATTTGGGTTCAAGACTACTCCTCACGGTTTAGGGCTCCTAAAATGCCAGGGCAGTATAGGAACCCCACAAGTGACCCCATTTTAGAAAGAAGACACCCCAAGGTATTCTGTTAGGTGTATGACGAGTTCATAGAAGATTTTATTTTTTGTCACAAGTTAGCGGAAATTGATTTGTATTGGTTTTTTTTTCACAAAGTGTCAATTTCCGCTAGCTTGTGACAAAAAAAATCTTCTATGAACTCACCATACTCCTAACAGAATACCTTGGGGTGTCTTCTTTCTAAAATGGGGTCACTTGTGGGGTTCCTATACTGCCCTGGTTTTTTAGGGGCCCTAAACCGTGAGGAGTAGTCTAGAATCCAAATGCCTCAAAATGACCTGTGAATAGGACGTTAGGCCCCTTAGCGCACCTAGGTTGCAAAAAAGTGCCACACATGTGGCATTGACGTACTCAGGAGAAGTAGTATAATGTGTTTTGGGGTGTATTTTTACACATACCCATGCTGGGTGGGAGAAATATCTCTGTAAATGACAATTTTTTGATTTTTTTTTTACACACAATTGTCTATTTACAGAGATGTTTCTCCCACTCAGCATGGGTATGTGTAAAAATACACCCCAAAACACATTATACTACTTCTTCTGAGTACGGCGATACCACATGTGTGGCACTTTTTTGCACCCTAACTGCCCTAAGGGGCCCAAAGTCCAATGAGTACCTTTAGGATTTCACAGGTCATTTTGCGACATTTGGTTTCAAGACTACTCCTCACGGTTTAGGGCCCCTAAAATGCCAGGGCAGTATAGGAACCCCACAAATGACCCCATTTTAGAAAGAAGACACCCCAAGGTATTCCGTTAGGAATATGGTGAGTTCATAGAAGATTTTATTTTTTGTCACAAGTTAGCGGAAAATGACACTTTGTGAAAAAAAACAATTAAAATCAATTTCCGCTTACTTGTGACAAAAAATAAAATCTTCTATGAACTCACCATACTCACCATTCATAGAAGATTTTATTTTTTGTCACAAGTTAGCGGAAAATGACACTTTGTGAAAAAAAAACAATTAAAATCAATTTCCGCTTACTTGTGACAAAAAATAAAATCTTCTATGAACTCACCATACTCCTAACGGAATACCTTGGGGTGTCTTCTTTCTAAAATGGGGTCATTTGTGGAGTTCCTATACTGCCCTGGCATTTTAGGGGCCCTAAACCGTGAGGAGTAGTCTTGAAACCAAATGTCGCAAAATGACCTGTGAAATCCTAAAGGTACTCATTGGGCTTTGGGCCCCTTAGGGCAGTTAGGGTGCAAAAAAGTGCCACACATGTGGTATCGCCGTACTCAGGAGAAGTAGTATAATGTGTTTTGGGGTGTATTTTTACACATACCCATGCTGAGTGGGAGAAACATCTCTGTAAATGGACAATTGTGTGTAAAAAAAAAATCAAAAAATTGTCATTTACAGAGATATTTCTCCCACCCAGCATGGGTATGTGTAAAAATACACCCCAAAACACATTATACTACTTCTCCGGAGTACGGCAATACCACATGTGTGGCACTTTTTTGCAGCCTAACTGCGCTAAGGGGTCCAAAGTCCAATGAGCACCTTTAGACTTTACATGGGTGCTTACAATTTAGCACCCCCCAAAATGCCAGGACAGTAAACACACCCCACAAATGACCCCATTTTGGAAAGTAGACACTTCAAGGTATTCAGAGAGGAGCATAGTGAGTCTGTGGCAGATTTCATTTTTTTTGTCGCAAGTTAGAAGAAATGGAAACTTTTTTTTCCCTTTTTTTGTCACAAAGTGTCATTTTCCGCTAACTTGTGACAAAAAATAAATTCTTCTATGAACTCACCATGCCTCTCAGTGAATACTTTAGGATGTCTTCTTTCCAAAATGGGGTCATTTGGGGGGTATTTATACTATCCTGGAATTTTAGCACCTCATGAAACATGACAGGTGCTCAGAAAAGTAGGAGATGCTTCAAAATGGGAAAATTCACTTTTTGCACCATAGTTTGTAAACGCTATAACTTTTACCCAAACCAATAAATATACACTGAAAGTTTTTTTTTTATCAAAGATATGTAGCAGAATAACTTTCGCGCTCAAATGTATAGGAAATTTTACTTTATTTGAAAAATGTCAGCACAAGTCATTTTTTGACAAAATTCATGTCTTTTTTGATGAATATAATAAAAAGTAAAACTCGCAGCAGCAATCAAATAGCACCAAAAGAAAGCTGTATTAGTGACAAGAAAAGGAGGTAAAATTCATTTAGGTGGTAGGTTGTATGACCGAGCAATAAACCGTTAAATCTGCAGTGGTCTGAATGGAAAAAAAGGCTCTGGTCCTTAAGGGGTTTTATGACTGCAGTCCTTAAGTGGTTAAAGAGAATCTGTATTGTTAAAATCGCACAAAAGTAAACATACCAGTGCGTTAGGGGACATCTCCTATTACCCTCTGTCACAATTTCACCGCTCCCCGCCGCATTAAAAGTAGTCAAAAACTGTTTTAAAAAGTTTGTTTATAAACAAACAAAATGGCCACCAAAACAGGAAGTAGGTTGATGTACAGCATGTTCACACACAGAAAATACATCCATACACAAGCAGGCTGTATACAGCCTTACTTCTGAATCTCAAGAGATCACTTGTGTGTGTTTACCTTCTGTCCCCAGCTTCTCTCATGCACTGAACATTACAGGCTTCCTGCAGACAGCTCTGCCTATGTCGTTAATTCCTTAGTATGTGACAGACCAGCTCCTTTCACAGCCTCTAGAGGAGGATTTTTATCCAGCTCTCTTCTATCACTGATAAGATAGCAGAGAAGCTGCTGGCTTATGTAAATAAAACACACACTGGAGTGTGCATAGAGGAACAGACCAGCACTGAAGAACTTGGCAGCCTTCCAGACACAGGCGGACAAGTCTGACAGGGGAAAGATACATTGATTTATTACAGAGATGGTTATAGTAGAAAGAGCTGCAGCAAGCCAGATCACATTAGAATAGGTTTAGGAACTTGTAGGATGGTAGAAAAAATGTTGTAATTTTTGTTACAGAGTCACTTTAAAGGATACCCGAAGTGACATGTGACATGATGAGATAGACATGTGTATGTACAGTGCCTATCACACAAATAACTATGATGTGTTTTTTTTCTTTCTTTCTCTGCCTGAAAGAGTTAAATATCAGGTATGTAAGTGGCTGACTCAGTCCTGACTCAGACAGGAAGTGACTACAGTGTGACCCTCACTGATAAGAAATTCCAACTATAAAACACTTTCCTAGCAGAAAATAGTTTCTGAGAGCAAGAAAGAGATAAAAAGGTTCAATAGTTCATAGATTTTTAGCTCTGGCACACTTTAATGAATGTGTCATTGAGCTAAAACAATGAAACAGTTAAAAACACTGGATCTAAAAAAAAATGATATAATGAATTGGTTGTGTAGTACGGACAATTACTAGAACATTAATAGCAAAGAAAATATTCTCATATTTTTATCTTCAGTTATATAGTGTTTTTTTATAACATTGCATCATTCTCTAATATTTGCATTTTCCACACTACTCAGGATTTTAAATGATGTTACAGAGCAAGCCAGTGAACTATTGACCTGTCCTCTGCAGAGAAAAAGAAGATACAGTGATCGACAGTTGAGATAACAAGCTTCAGAAGACAGAGCTCCCTGCACCTTTGAAAGTCGTGGAGCTCAATGGCTCTTTTGCATTGAAAACAACTGGAGTTTCTTAACTCTTTTACAAACTCAATAACCACCAAGTAGTGGGCATACACACCAATTAATTCTTTGCAGCTCATTTAGGGGATCAGTTAATTTATTGGCTGTCCTTCCAACTTTAGAAATTTTGACCGACAGAATGCGTCTAGAGATCTCCCTACTGGAACCATTAGAGATATCAGAGGAGGCTTCTTATATAACGTGTTCATTCAGTCTGGCGATGAATGAGTGAGATCTAAGAGACAGATATTCTGAATCCTCCACCTACGACGTCACATAGCGTATGACTCTCTGTCCTCTGTAGGCGAGACTCGGCCTCTGCTCCATGGGGAGAAGCGTGGTGCGGGGGGATGTAACAGATCCTTTGATGCTTTTCATCTTCTCTTCCTTATTCAGGATTTATTACATTTCTTTCTTCTAGATTTTTTTGATATGCTAATTCTCACAAATTGTAGCGTATTAAATGTGTGTCTTTTTATTACCGCTTTTATGAGCTGAGAAGGAGAACACAAAACATCTAAAAGTGGCCCCCCCACCATCACTCCTCAACCTTGTAATAACCCGTCCTCGTGGGCTCTCCGGCTGTAACAACACAATTAGAGGAGCGCCGCCCCGACACCTTCCTTCCTCTCGCTCGCTGGAGGGGCCGCTGGCAATCACGAGCGCGGCTCCTGTTTATACCCAGGTGCACTCTCACGGAACACAGGCACTCAGCTTTACATCTCCATCATTGTTCCAATCAGGTTTTTTGGGGATGTTTAGCTGAGTGATTTACCTCTTTTAGCTAAGTTAAAGTGTACCAGAGCTCTCTAAAACAAAAAGATTTATACATACCTGGGGCTTCCTCCAGCCCCATCCGCTTGGATCGCTCCCACGCCACCGTCCTCCGGTAGAGGCCCCCGCACTTCCGTCAATCAAACCGCATACAAACACCACTGCCCCCCCCCCAATACTAATGAAATAGTGGACTTACTGACAGGAAGGCAGGGGTAGGCAGCAGTGGATAATATTTGGGCTCACCTTATTTCCTCCAGGCTGCCCTCTGCCTGGACTAGCCTTATGTCTGGGACTCTCTCTGGGGGAGACACACGCAGCCACATGTTGGGGAAATGCAGGGCGGCACGCAGGGCCAGCCAGGGGGCACAGCGGGGGGGCACAGTCAGCAGACTGTCTTGCATGGAGCCAGCGG
Source organism: Hyperolius riggenbachi (assembly GCF_040937935.1). NCBI lineage: Eukaryota > Metazoa > Chordata > Amphibia > Anura > Hyperoliidae > Hyperolius > Hyperolius riggenbachi. Next base: position 331,934,543 of record NC_090651.1, read on the forward strand.
CGGCGCCCAAATGCTAGCACATCACACGTGCTTGAAAGGCGGGAGCGGAGTTAGAGGCGGCGCCGCACGAGGTAAACAAAGTACCATGTGGCTGCTCACCGAGGAGAGGGGGCAGGCGGCACTTAGACTAGAGGAGGAGGAATGGGTGGGGGACAGTGCTCGCATCTGGCTGGGCTGGGTGTGTAAAGAGGCGCTGTGAGCCTGCGGCAGAGCGCACATGACGCAGTAACTATTTAAATAAGCGGCGATCGGTATCGCCCCTCCCCTCCAGGCGACCACCTTGACTTGCCTGGTGGTTGAAACGCCTCTGAGTTCCAAAATGCACCCCTTTCAATTGGCTACATTGAAGTTTGTTTATCTCTGTGACCATGCCTCCTACAGACCCCCAAAAGAAGATGCAGGAACCTATCTTGGGAAACAGCAGGGCTAGGGGTCTGGAATTCAGCACAAAAGCAGTTCAAGCGGACCTGAACTCAGAACGTCCTCTCTAAAAGATATGCAACAGCATAATAACTTTCAAAGAAAAACATTTCTTTGTTACAGCTGATAAAAATCCTGAAGTAAATGTGCACTGTTTTTACTTCCTGATTCATGGAAGCAGACATATTGTGAACATCCAATGCTTTCAAATGAGCTTATCTGCCATCTCTGCCTTGGCAGTCATGTGACACAGGGGAGAGATCAAATTACAACTTGTGATTAGACACAAATGAGGGGGAAGAAGACAGGCTAAACTCTCTAAATACATACAGGGTGCATTTCTCTCTGTTTTCCTTCTGTCCTGTGCAAGAGTTCAGGTCCACTTTCCTGAGGTACCCTCTTTACCCTCCAAATGTGGGGTCAGGAGGCATGGTCCCAGAGGTATTCAGACTTAAATGTAACAAATCCAAGGTGATAGAGATTTCCCCCTGCTGGCAAAAGCCTGTAAGCATGCCCGCCACTGTACTGTGCAGGAGGAGCAGGCACTGCCAAAGTCTTAGCAAGACTGCAGGGGCAGAACGTCCCTCTGGGCAGGGCTTATGGGAAACCCCTCAAAATGCAGGTACATGCATTGCATTTCTGGTAAAAAATGTTCAGGATATACCCATAATACATGTTATTATATTACCACCACATGAAATGCTTGTTTTTGGTTTAGGTCTGCTTTAATGTGCAAATAAGCTATAGGAAAGCACTACTGTTCCAACACTGTATATGCTAATTGTACAAACAGTACTTTGGAAGTAACTTATGTGGCCGCCCCCTCCTTCCTCCATATGATTGTGCTCACACCTGGTAGCTGGTCCTGTGTCATGCATGGAAGCTGTATGGCAGACCGCCTCGGCTGATTGCTAAACAACTAATGGCAACAGCTTGAGGGAGAGGGTACCAGAAGAACAACCAGGAGATAATAGTGTGGAGTGCAAGTTTTGTCTTTATGGAAGCAGCCATCTTGAAATAATGATGATTGAAAACCGAACAGAGACATATGTCCAGCACCCTCTTTAATCCTCTTGATAAGCTGCTGTCCTGATAGGACTGTGTTTACAAAAGTATGGCTGAATACTCACGCCAAAGGAAACTTGGTGTTCCCTCAGCTGATTATCTAGCTTGTACAGTATATAGGTGCTCCATGACAGCAACCTCAAGCCGAAATCCTAATTGCCACAACAAATGAGCAACAGAAAAATCTACTGAGGTGTAAATTAGCCTACCTGCCTCAAAGCACCTGTTTGTGCCCCGCCCCATTACTGCTCAGCAATGACCATTGAAAAGTACATGCCTCTGTACAGAGCTTGTTACCTGCACTGTCGCCAGGCACAATCATCTAGGACAGCACTCATAGGGCTGGATGTCTGTCTGGAAGAAACAGGAAGATACAGAATGTACAGTGCAGGGAAAGTCCTATCCTGCTAGTCATTTCACCCAATCTGCTTCCCTACTAAAATGATTCAAATGATTCGGGTCAAAGATCCGGATCTTTTCAATGATTCGATTCAAATGATCTGAATCCTTAACAAGATCTGGACTTCCTATCACTAACCTGGAGCGGCTGCTTTGAGAGCTGCATAACGCAGCTCAATCTGACGTCCAACTTCAACACCACCATAGGTTGCGTTAGGGGCACGTTATTAACGTCCCCTAAAACGCAACGTTTTGGTGTGTAAGTAGCCTAAAGCCAGGTGGAGCTCTACACAAAGTTCCCCATTTTATTTGCGACAATTAAATAGTTTCCTGTTTAAACGAAGTAAAAAAAAAATCTTTTGGTCATAAACTTAAAGGATACCACAACTGAAATGTGACATAATGAGATAGACATGTGTATGTACAGCGCCTAGCACACAGATAACTAGGCTGTGTTCCTTTTTTTCTTTCTCTGCCTGAAAGAGTTAAATATCAGGTATGTAAGTGGCTGACTCAGTCCTGACTCAGACAGGAAGTGACTACAGTGTGACCCTCACTGATAAGAAATTCCAACTATAAAACACTTTCCTAGCAGAAAATGGCTTCTGAGAGCAAGAAAGAGGTAAAAAAGGGGAATTTCTTATCAGTGAGAGTCACACTGTAGTCACTTCCTGTCTGAGTCAGGACTGAGTCAGCCACTTACATACCTGATATTTAACTCTTTCAGGCAGAGAAAGAAAAAAAGGAACACAGCATAGTTATCTGTGTGCTAGGCACTGTACATACACATGTCTATCTCATTATGTCACATTTCAGTTGTGGTATCCTTTAAAGGACAACTGAAGTGAGAATAATATGGAGGCTGCCATATTTACTTCCTTCCAACCAATGCCAGTTGCCTGGCAACCATGTTGATCTCTTTGGCTGCAGTAGTGTCGGAATTACACCAGAAACAAGCATGCAGCTAATCTTGACAGATCTGATAATAATGTCAGAAACAACTGATCTGCTGCATGCTTGTTCAGGGTCTATGGCTAAAAGTATTAGAGGTGGAAGATCAGCAGGACAGCCAGGCAACTGGTACAGCTTAAAAAAATAAAGAAAATTGTGTTAGAGGATACTATTGAAGGTTTTTGACCAGAGATGACAAGGGGAGTGGAAGGGAGGGGATAGAGGTTGTAGGTTAGGGGGGAGGCCTTAGTTATGTTTACCGACTGTTGAATACAAATGCTGAAAAGGTCCCTTTTTTGTCTTCTGGCCATGAGAGCGATCGTGGATGAGCTCATTTGAGGCTGGGCATGCACGTGTATGGTCCATACATGCCCAGTAGAGCAAGACGCTCATGCATGGAGTGTACACTTCCACTGTGTATTGGTGCTTCACTCTACTGAGCATGTGTGGACCGAACTCACGCATACGCAGTGGTTGTGCTCTTCCATGGCCGTGATTGTGGCCAGAAGAAACCTACTTGACTAGAGGGACCAATCGCTGGATGGGTGCCACATAGAAGGACCCAGGAAGCCTCTGCATCATTATGAGGCTTCCAACCACCAGGGTAAATATCAAACGTTTTTATTATTTTACTTAGAGATTATTTTAACAAATAAAGTTAAAAAAAAAAAAAAACACTAAACGATCTCTTCAAAGCAAGCAAGCTCATTACTTCTTATGACTTTAGCGTTAACTCACGACGGAAAAATCCACTATTTGAAGTACATCTGTGAAGGTTCTCATTTATCCAGGTCATGATATCGCCAAAGGCAAAATAAGGTAGTTTCAACTGGACAGCTTTTTTTGTGTTCTTGAAAACATTTCATCGCTACTACAAGTCAGATTGTTCAGTTCAAGCAAGGTGAAGGGAGAAATATTCAGAAGCTTATGTGCGGCAGATAATACACTCATTCCAGACAAGTGTCTAGACAGCTAACACTCATTATGCAGATGCTAATTGTTTACATTGCCTGACTGAAGGTGTGTGTTGTGTCCAAAAAGCCCAAGCGAGGTAACCTGCTGTATGCAGTCCAGTGTACTAAGCAATGCACAGATCTATACACTGGGGGAACCTAGAGACCCTTGAGTAACCGCATGGCCCAGGACTCTGTCTGGTCTACTCAATTGTTTTGAGGATTGTGAGATGCAGATTTTGGATACAGAAAAAAATGGTTTACAAAAGAGGTAAAAGTGCGATCTATGTCAATCTGGCGCCACCAGCAGGAGCATAACTAGAGAGGCCCAGAGCCCTACAAACGCAGGGGGTCCAGACCTATTTTGGGGCACCAACTATTAACCTTCCCTTCCTCCTGTGCTTCAGATCAGGTGGTTTTGTAGCAACACATGTTATGGATGTGAAGATCATGATGGCCACACTTGTTTTATGACCCGTGTAAGATGGGCCCCAAGGCTGTGAAGGGCACCAAGGGGAGGCTAGAGAATCAGGTGTGAACATTGAGGGGTTCCATTCAAGTTTCGCTTGGGGACCCCTAGCTGTAGACAGCCACTGGCTATTGGCATTCTACACCATGAATCATTAGATTTATCATTCTTACAAAGACAAAGATTATTTCCTAAACGCATGCTTTATTCCTGCAACCCTGCCACCTGCTCTACTGTGCTCTTACCCTCTGCTGCCAACTTCTGCTCTAACTGACAACCGCTCCTTGGCTCTTCACCCCTGGTTTGCCTGACCACTTCTCTTTGACTCTTGACCTCCAATTTAGCTAACCACTTCTCTTTGGCTCTGTGGCCTCTAGTTTGGCTGATTGCCGCTGTTTGGATCTTTATCTCTAGTTTGGCTGTCAACAACTCTTTGGATTTTGACCCCTAGTTTGGCTCACTATCGCTGTTTAGTTGTCTGACCACCTGTCACAGTCTGGTTCCTGACCCCTCCTCTGGCTGATTTCAACTGTCTTGCTCTTGACCTCTAGTTTGTCCATCCAGTACTCTTTGTCTCTTGACCCCTGGTTTGGCTGCTGACCACTTCTCTTTGGCTCTATGGCCTCTGGTTTGGCTGACAATCTCTGTTTAGCTGTTTGACGCTCTGGTTCCTGCTCTGGTTGATTTCCACTTTCTGGCTCTTGATCCCTGGTTTGGCTGACTACAGATGTCTGACTCATCACCCCTGGCTTGGCCAACTCCCACAGGCTGGCTCCTGACCTCTGGTTTGGCTGACTACTGTTCCTTGGCACTTGACTCCTGGAATTGCTTAAGGACTTTCTTGCTACTCTTCAATGCTACAGCTAGGCCACTGCCATGCGCTCCAGTGACGTCAGAGACAGGCCGAGACCCAGAGGCTTGCGCCTCAGTGTGGGTCTCTGCGTTCACCGCCATGAGCAGTCTTACATGGGGATTGCAACCTGGTATCTATCTATTGTGCTTGTGCAGCATTCTCTCCATTAGAAAACAAATTAGCCAGTTAGATCCTGCACCTCTTTAGGTGACCCTGCAGACTCCTTAGGGGAGTCTCCTTCAACTGAGGTCAAGTACCTATAATTTCCTTATTACAACTTAGGGGCAATTTTGGGTGTTAGCCAACTAACCTAACATAACGGTATGTGCTTCAGAAGTAGAAATGAAATCCAGAATGCTCAGAGAAAACGCAAACACAGGAAGAAAATACAGAATCCATACAGACCATGTCTTCGCAGGAATCAAACCTGGGGCTCTAGCAATGCAGGCTAGGTGTGTAGGTGCCAAGAATATACGCATAAACCAAATACAGTACATTGTTGTGGATTATCTGTCTGGATGTATCTTCTTTCCCCTCATTTATATCGTCACTTCTACTAGTGGTAAAATGTTCTTTGGAACATCAAAAGTTGACTAGCTGAAGCAAGACACACAACATTTATCTTGCGCTTCTCCCCTGGCGGACTTTAAGTGCCAAAGCTGCAGCCACTAGGGCGGTGCACTTAGTAGGCAGTAGCAATGTGAGGGAGTCTTGCCCAAGGTCTCCTTACTGAATAGGTGCTGGCTTACCGAACAGGAAGAGTTTTGAAGCCTGGTCTCCTGTCGCAGAGCCCTTAAAGGACAACTGAAGAGAGAGGTCTCTGGAGGCTGTCATATTTCTTTCCTTTTAATCAATACAATTTGCTTGGCTGTCCTGCTGATCTATTTGGCTGCAGTAGTGTCTGAATCACACCAGAAACAAGCATGCAGTTAATCTTGTCAGATCTGACAATAATTTCAGAAACATCTGATCTGCCACATGCTTGTTCAGGGTCTATGGCCAAAAGTATTAGAGGCAGAGGCTCAGCAGAGCTGCCAGGCAAAAGTTATTGCTTAACCACTTAAATACCAGTGGTCTCTGCCCCCTTAAGGACCAGAGACCGCTGGTACAGAAACGGCAGAATCCCGACAAATCGCCGCACATACCCGTCGCAACTGCCATCCCCGCCGCACGGGATCCTGGGCCACCCACTCTGCCGTCTCTATGACGGCAGAGTTCCTGTGAGCCGGTCAGGAGCCGCTTTCATTGGCTACTGACCCTGTCTTTCAATGTAAGTCAATGGGAGTGGCTTACATTGAAAGACAGGGCTAGGAACCAATGAAATTGTCTCCTGACCCGCTCACATGGCTCTGCCGTCATAGAGACAGGCAGAGCCTGCGGTGAGCTGCGGTGACAGACGGCAGGGATTAAGGGGCGAGATCGACGGAAACGGCGGATGCGCACAGCGGCAGCTAATTGAAAACTACGCCCTGCCTGCCAGGTGACCACCAAAACAGATTTCACTTAGCTTGGTCCTCAAGTAGTTAAAAGGAAATAAATATGGCAGCCTACATATCTACAGTTGTCCTTTAACCAGTACACTTTCCAGCCAGCAAGGAACCCTTTTTCCACAAAATGGGAAACTATCCCAACACGTTTCAACTTTCATTCGATTCGATCATTTAGATCGCATAAACGGGAAAATCAAATGTTTTTATTGTATCGTGTATGGGCACCATAACAGCGTCTGTATACAAGACGACGAACACTTACCCATACAGACAGAACATGGGCGTCCCTCAACTTCCGTATCCCACAATGCAGTGCTCAGTTTCTTAGCAAATTAATCAGGAGCCCAGACATAAGAGGGCAAGAATGCCACAAATCAAGCAAGGCGGGTGGCTGTATTCCAGCTCTCAGAAAGTAATACATTCAAAATGTAATCTGCATAATAGATATTTTGTATGTTGTATGCAGATTTGATGTTTTCCTTTTTTTATTAACTAGAATATTCTTTTAAAAAAAAAGGCCACAGCAGAATATTTTGCAAACAATTAGACTGTGACTAAACAGTAACCCAAAAAATGGCATCGCCATTGTGTACTGTGCTCAATGGAGTATCCTAAAGAGAGTGCTTCTGGGTAAAATCCAGGAACCATTCTCTGCAGTACGAAGGCTGCTCTGCTCAGTCCAGGAACCATTTCAGGCAGAATTCCGCTTGCTGGGGCCAGAAACTATCTCATCATGAACAGACTTTTGCCAGCCATGACAATAGAGAGTTTGCTTTATCCAAGCTTGACAAGAAACTGGCATTTGCATATTAAATGAATATGTATGTGCAGCGAACTGAGCTGAAAACGCCTTTCTGAGTGGAGATCCACAGCTAGGAAGTGCCAGATCTCTCACAAAGATCAAGCAAAGAATGATCTGGCCATGTTTATGTGGATTACTGCACAGCTGGGACCTCCCTACTCCACACACATGAGCTCTGTTCCTGTCTCACTATCCAAGTCGCTTGGACCTCCCTTAATAGACTCCTTTGACTGCTATCCCTTAAAGGGAACCTGACATGAGATGCATATGGTGGCTGCCATATTTCTTTCCTTTTAAACAATATCAGTCGCCTGGCAGTACTGCTGATCATTCTGGCCTGTGGCGGGGAACCAGTCCTAGGAACAGGAAGTAAATAAAAAAAAGTGTAAAGATGCATAGACACTTGTGATTGATGTCACCCATCAAGGATTGGTACCCGATCCCCTTGGGAGACATCGTTGGGCCAGCCAATACAGACACGTGTTTGCCCCCTTCACTCAGCACACTACAGGTCTGTAAAAGGGCACAGCCATCGCCACGCAAACCGTCCGGTCCCAGGCCGAGACCGCTTTTGCTTGGACCTGTAGTGCCTTGTCCCCTACACGCTGACTTTCATTCCTCGCTGGAACATATCAGGCTCCTCAACAGCTCCTTTGAACTGTCACTGCATGCCTGGAAGTTGATGTGGTTGCTTGATCATCTGGATTTGGTGAGATAAGTTGCTACAATCTTTTTGAGAGTCTGTGCTGGGCACTATATACACATACCATATGGACTGTGATTGGCTGATCACCAATCCTCTTTGCGGTTTGCTTGCCGCATAGACTTCTGCAGTTTAACTATGCTTGCTCCTCTCACCGCTATTGCTTACTAATATCCTGCTACAACAGATGATCTACAGACGCTGTCTATTGGCATCAGTGGGGTTTCATGAACTGTGATTCATATTAAACTGTGCACTACTCTTCATTGGCGGTATGAACTGACCAACAAGTGCTTTTGTGCATCAAGGTTTATGGTTAGGACTATTTGCATCTAGATATTCAGCACATCTGATAGTTCTGGTCCTCCATCTTTAGAGGCCGGCGAGTGTTTGTCAGTGTGTATGGTGGTCTGGGTGGTATGAGTCGTGACGGGGTGGCCATCCCATGTACCTTTTATGTGCTACTTAATAAAATTATATACAATTGTTTGCAGTATCTAAGGCAGGGGTCTCAAACTCGCGGCCCGCGGGCCATTTGCGGCCCTCGGTACAAAATTTTGTGGCCCGCGCGGGCAAACGAGGGCTGCAGAGCCCCCAAATCCCCAGGGCAAACATCCACGACTGCGCTGAGGGGCAGAGCTTCCAGCTGTAGCTCTGCCCCCGGGTAGATCACTTGGGGGTCAATGGTCAGGGGTTGCCATACACACCTTTGATTGTCGGCTGAAGTGGTCGTTACTGGCCGTCTCAGTCGACTTCAGTCAAGCATGTGTACGACCCTTAATAGTTCAAGTGTAATAAAAGAAAAATGGATTCTGGAACTCCAAAGCAGAGATTCTTTATTCAAACACGGCACAAGTAAAGATTACAACAGGTAAAAATGCCAGTGTCAACAGCTGCTTCGTGTAATCCCACGCCTCTTCATGACACCTAGGCCTTCACAGTCCAAGGTTTGTCTGTGTAGGAGACAGTCACAACTTTCAACTTTCTTTTTAAACTTTAGGTACAAAATAAGACTATGGGGGAGAAAAATCCTTTTTAGGATTAGGACTATAGATACAATTGTTTATCTCATGAATTTCATTCACTTCAGGTTTTCTTTAAATAAAGATATTTCTTGTCTGTTATCGCTTGCATTTTGCAGAGGAATTTGCTGAAAAAAATCAATATGGCTTCATGTATTGAGATGATAGCGGGAGTTAAAGTGCACCTGAAGTGGGATTTAAATTTCTAAACTAAATATGCCCTGTGGAGCTTATCAAAAGCTCTGCTAAATCCCCTTACTTTCATTGCTGTGCATAGCAGCATTTTGTTAGGAGCCCCCCTGGAAAGCTAGCTACACACAATAGATTAAACTTCACCGAGACAACCGATAAAGACCACCTCTGCTGGGAATCCAGAATGGAAACAGTACCCAACCCCAGAAAAAAGGCGTCATAGGCACCTATAGAAATATCAGCATTTGGATGCCCGATAACCAGCAGGCACTGTACCAACTCCTGCTATTTACCAGGCACCCCAATTTCCACCCCCGCGCCCAAATAGCCATAAAATACATTGACACCAATGGCGGCGTACAATTAGTCTACTTGCCACATGCACCCAATTTTACTGCTTTGCTCCCACTCACCTTCTTTCTCTCTTGGTATAGTGGGTGGGCAGCTGTGGCACTGTAAGGGTGGGACGGGAAGGGAGAGTGATGTTTCATGCCAAGAGCATTGCCAAATTTCCTGCCCTTTAGCCATGTCAGATGGATATTTGTACGATGGGCACCTTGCAAAACAGTGGTACTTACATAGATAAAAATAAGGTCATTTAGAAAAGCATTTAACAGGTTCTCTGGGGCAGAGTTCCCCAACCCTGTCCTCAAGGCCCACCAACAGTACATATTTTGCAGGAAGCCACAAACATGCACAGGTGGGGTAAATAGTGTCTGAGCAGAGCTGATTAACTGCCTCTGTGGATTCCCACAAAACATGCACTGTTGGTGGGCATTGAGGACAGGGTTGGGAAACACTGCTTAGGGCACATTTAACTTATGTAAAAGGTTATGCAAATAGTCAAGATGTCTGTGGCCAAAAATGACCTTACTCAGACCTTGTGAGGCGACAGATCACAGATGATTGTACAAGCTCCCTGGCTCCCTGTAAAGTCTGATAGTGATGTAGCAAACATCAAATTTTCAGTTCGTGAACACGAACGTAAATTTTCCGCAAAAGTTCATGAACAGGCGAACCACCATAGTCTTCAATGGGCAGGCAAATTTTAAAACCTATAGGGACTGTTTCTGGCCACAAAAGTGATGGAAAAGTTGTTTCAAGGGGCCCAACACCTGGACCTTGGCATGCCAGAGGGGGGTTCATGGCAAAAGTCCCACCAAGAATTACGTAGTTGATGCAGAGTAGTGCTTTAATCTCTAAAGGGCACAAAATCACAATACATTCCTAAATTTGTGCTTTAAAACGTTGGCATTCGTACACAGCGATAAGGTAGTGTAACGGGTTAGGCCCGGTTCACACTGACAGACAAAATGCCACGTTTAACGCACCACAAACAAATGCAAAGAGCTTTAGTGATAACATCAGGTGAGCAAATCTATGTTTTTGCTAGTTGACACCTCCAGGACATAAACGTTAGTCCTCTCGGCAGCAATCTTTGTGTAGTGGTTTGTAGTGGCCGCCATGCTTGTGTGCACATTCGCGGGAGTGCAGGTGATCGCTGTTTTCAAGCTCCTATGGTCGGGCAGATGTAGTTCAATGACAGTTTAGTGACTAAAAAAAACACTGATTCTGCACTGAGGCCTTATACAGGGTGCAGTAGTGAATTCTAGATGCCAGTAGTGGTGGTGAAGGATTATTGGGTTATGGTTGGTGCACTACTAGGACCAGCAGACCTGTCTCCTACAGCTAACGTGTGCACTAGACACACAGGATTACAATATAACAATAGCAAGAAAAAGAAAAACAGCCAATACAAGAGCAATTGATTTATCAAGTTGGTGCAATACTAGGACCAGCTGACCTGTCTCCAACAATTAATGGGTGCATTGGACACACAGAACTGTAACATAAAAATATCAAGAAAAAGAAAAACAGCCCTTAGAAGGGTGAACTACTGTAGCACTAAGCACTGACTGTACCTGTCTGGAACAGCTAAAGTGCACTGTGTGGACACACTGAACAGCAATATCACAAGATAAAAGCACAGCCTTTAGAAGGGCTCTTGGGGTTATGTAGATGGTGAATTGGTACAATAGCAGCAAGAAACTCCACTGGGGACACAGAACACTGGCCTAACTAACACTTTCCCTATCTGCAGAATTTCTCTGTCCCTAGTCTCCTTCACAGCAGCCACAGTCAAAGTGTAAAATGGCTGCTGTGCTGGCTTTCTGATAGTTGGCAGCTTATTGGCTGCCATGTGTCTGCTGACTCTGGGGTGAGAAGTCAATTTTTGGCTACATTATAATGTATAGGGGAAATCAAACACACCATATGTTCGTGAACAGACGCAAACATGCGTTGTTCGCCGTGAACTATTCGCCAAGTGAACAGTTCGGGCCATCACTATAGTCTGAGTATAAGTAGGAAGTGTTCCACAGTGAGCTATAGTGGAAACAACAATAGGATTCAGCTGAATATTTTCTAATCCACCAGACTGCCGTAAAGGAAGGGATATATTAATAAATTAACCACACTACCCTGGGAGAAGCAGACTGTCTCAGAGCATCTGGTCTGGGACACAGACTTGAAAATATTGAAATTTACTAATGGTTCCCTAATGGTTTGCGCATAAGGGGAGATTTGGTGAAGGAAGAAGTCCCGGCCCCTCCTCCCCACTGGGCCCGTTACTTACAGCACTGATAAGCACATTACTAGCACCTACTTTATGCCTGCTTTACCATGCTAATCAAGAATGTCTATTTAGGTGCTAAAATTACCTTCCAGTCCTTATCAAACAGGAAGAATAGAAACAGCATCACATGGGATGCAAGCAGTGTTGGTGTTCAAACTTGCCATAGCCAATTCGAAACCCCTGTATACTCCCGACTGCCGTTGCTCAGCATAGAACAAGCGGAGAGGATCAGGAGGAGTCCACTGGCTTACGAGTCATTTTGTGCTTCACGTGACTCCAGTTATTCTGCATTCTGATTTGGAAGGAGGAAGCATCAGAGTCACGTGACTTGCAAGGCAGTGAACTCTTCCTGACCCGGTCTGCTTGTTGAATGATGAGCAGCGGCAGTTGGGAGTATCCGAGTGTTTCAAAGCAGCTATGCCGATTTGAAACATCAACACTAGACACAAGTACGCATCCAAAACCAACATAATGCATATTAGGAACTTAATGGGCTCTAAATTATAGATTAAAGCCTTTAAGAGTTTTGAAGTTGACTTACCATTTCTGTGAGGAAAAAAAAATCTATAAAAGTACAGTTACCCCTTAACCAGTCTTCTTAATCACAAGAGCGATTGTTCATCTACAAAGTAGGAGCTGACAACAGGGCACAGTAAGGATAATTATACACAGTCATTAATCCCACATTAACAACGGGGATCTGTGAAGACGTTTTACTGCCAGAGATAGCAAGCTCTGTATGCAGCAAACAACAGGGACTGACAATAATAGCAACACTTTGTGTGAGCCGTGCGAGCAGCAACAACATGATGATATACGCAGCGAGAGCCCGGGCGCCTCGCAGGCCTCTCTCTATCTGCCGCTCTTTAAGAAACAGGCAGAGGAAAACAAATAGCTCAAATTAGAGCTGTTCTTCCAGGCTGTCATGAAATCTCCAGGTGCTTTCAAGCCCATTATCGCAGCCGGCAGCCCCAAAAAATGGAATGAAAGGGGAGAAAAAAAAACCTGGCATGATAACAAGGGCCAGGCATGGATCACAGTGCAGTGCGGGCCGGCCTGAATCATGGAAATATATCAGAGTCAGACCAGATTGCAAAGCGCTATGAGTGGAGGAGGGGAGGGGAACCACTCTCTTCCAGGGCTGCTAACACCACCGCGGACTCTAAAGACCTTCCGATTTGTGTATTAACTGATCAATCATCTTGATAGACACAAAGGTTCTCTCCCCTGGGATTGCAGCACTGCAACACAGTAAAGTCCTGAGCTATAACAATCGCTGCTAGGCAGCAACTGCACTGGCCACATAGCTGAGGAGGCCCTCTGGGAGGAAGCCTGTATTTTCACACACGTTGGTGCATTGTGTAGGAGGATTCTAGCAGTCTACCGAAAGCTTCTCATAATTTCCTATTCTTTCCATACAGAAGCAGATCCTTGCCACCATTAAAAAGGATACCTGACCCAAGTAGATGCAGAGTTAGTCTAGTTGAGGAGTCCCAACTATTGCACACCAGAAGCATCGTCCATGGCCTTTGACAGCTGGGTTTCAGGCACGGCGCTCACTTCCAGGAATCGCCGGGCCCCCCTGCAGAAATTCTGAGCGTCCCCCTCCCCCTCTGGACCGTTTTTGGGGGCTAGAGGGGTCGCAGCATGAGGGGAGAGCCTGGTAGCACGTTGGCGGGGAGGGGGGATGGTACCCCCCTCCCTCACCTCGGGCTCTCCCCTCTGCGCTCCCCTCCAGCATTGAATAGTCTAGGCAGCGGGCAGTGGCAGATACATACCTTCCTTGCGTTCCACCTGAAGCGACTTCCTGTATAACCAGGAAGTCGCGTCAGACACTAGAGGGAGAAACATCCACGCTGGAACGCAAGGAAGGTATGTGGATCTGCTGCTGCCAGCCGCCTAGACACACACACTATTCAATGCTGGAGGCGAGAGCCCGAGGTGAGGGGGGGACCGTCCCCCCTCCCCGCTGATGTGCTACCAAGCTCTCCCCTCATGCTGCGACCCCTCCAGTCCCCAAAAACGTCCCTGTGCGGGTCTCCCCCCCCCCCCCCCCCCGCGGCAGCAGGGGCTGCATCCCCTATTGTTATGCCCATGCTCACTTCGGCTACTACCTCTGCTCATGCAACTTTTTTAAACATATTCAGTTGGTGATATGGATAGTGTTTTCTGCTGGGTCCTCAATTTCTTAGAAATTAGTGAACCAGACTAAATTGCCACAAACAGGAAGCAACTGTGGGTCCCAACAACTAGACTAGTGCTGCAAATGTCACCTAAACTAAGCCCAGAGGTCTATTCATGCTGGGTTACTGTCCCTCTGTGCATTGTCCTTTCCCCCTTCCCATAACCCCCCTTCAGTTACCATAATCACACCTTGAAAAACTTGACTCAGTCAGCTAAGACTGTCCAGAGGTACTGCCCCTGACTTAGAAGCATGGGGTCATGAAATCTTGACTCTTGGCTGAAGTCTTAATTTTTAGACAGGAAGAGGTGGGATTGCTGTGATGTTCCCTCCCATTTTCTCCTTCAAGACAGTTGGCCTCATGGGGTGTGTGATGTGAACCTTGAAGTTTGCATTTATGGAGCAAATGCCCATTCAGTATAATTGAATGAGGGTCTACAAGTGCACTTGTTGTTCTCCTGTGGGTTTTGCATTTTGCAGTGCAAACAGAGCCTTAAATTAACAAACCAGTGCTTGTCAATGTTGATTTGGATAGAGATTGTACTAGGCATGTTGCAGAGTCTCTAGAGCAAAGCAGATCTGCACAGTTATTATTTTCATTTAAAAAGACTTTCATCCTCCACAGCTATTGTTAAGTATAGTAATGACAAACTACTAAATGAATCTGATAGGCTGAGGTTTAAATACCTTATAGTTATTAGTTAATGCTAGGAAAGTCATCATACTTGAATGGAATGAAGCACGTCCTTCATCTGTTACTGACTGGGTAAAATGTGTCAATGAGGAATTGGTCAATCTCAAAAAGACATCAGCTTTCCTTTGGTTAACGTATCAGAAATTTAAATTTAAAGGTGCATCTAGCAGGTGAGAAAACCTGTGCCCCAACAACCCCCCATCTATTGGGGGTGTGGGGAAAGGGGGCACATATGGCTATCTTTGGGGAAAGGGGGCACATACAGTGCATTTGGAAAGTAGCAGCGCATCACTTTTTACACATTTTGTTCTGTTACAGCCTTAGTCCAAAATGGATTAAATACATTTTTTCCTCAAAATTCTACACACAACACTCCATAATGATAACATGAAAAAGTTTACTTGAGATCTTTTCAAATTTATTAAAAATCACAAAAATCGAGAAAGGACATGATTATACTGTAAGTATTCACAGCCTTTGCCATGAAGCTCAAAATTAGGCTCAGGTGCATCCCATTTCCCCTGATCATCCTTGAGATGTTTCTGCAGCTTAATTGGAGTCCACTTGTGGAAAATTCAGTTGTTTGGACTTGATTTGAAAAAGCACACACCTGTTTATATAAGGTCCCACAGCTGGCAGTTCATATCAGAGCACAAAAAAGCATGAAGTCAAAGGACTTGTCTGTAGACCTCTGAGACAGAATTGTCTCAAGGCACAAATCTGGGGAATTTTACAAAAAAATTATGCTGCAAGGCATGGTAAGCTACAAATTCCTGCAAACGTATTGCGATTTTCATTCATTATAATGAATGGAAAATAATGACCACATTGTGAAGAATGGCACAGAAACGCAAGATGGGTGCATTATGACGGCACTTGTGTTTCCCGATGGGGAAGGGGACTTCAGTCTTGAAATGACTCATTCATTATTGTGCTGTTTATAACTCTACACAAAACTCTGTTTACTTTTATGGAGAATCACAAATACTAACTATATGTCATTACCTTATTTACAACAAAAATTTACATTCACTTAGCTTCATTAAAGCAATTTTGTGCCATAGCTGAGAGTTCAATTATGGTTATGACAAAAAAAGGTAATAAAATTTGTGCATTATCTTTTTTTATTAACTCAATTTTATTAAGAGTTTGCGGCAGCAAAATTAATTACTGTAAGTACGGTAATCTGTTCATGTAATTACAGAGATTTCTTTTCGAAAAGTTCTTTACCTATTTTTCCCAAAATTTTATTTTACATTTTTTATTTGTATTTTTTTTTTTAAGTACAACTCCAGAAACAGTTATTGGTACTTATCCGTTAGCCGGGCGCATCCGGCAGGTGGCGCTGTTGTAGCGAATTTCGATGCGCTGTTGTATCTAATTCCATTCATAGTTACTGAACGTAGTACTGTGTGAATGGAAGCGCCGCAGGTGGCGCTAATTTCATTGTTGATACGTAACGATACAGTGTGTTAATGTCAACGAATATACATTGTATTTGAAGTGGCCGGAATTAAAATGAAGGCGGCGGCAATGTAACACATGAAGCCGCCGCCTTCGTCTGTTCTTCTTCTTCTCCCCCTTTGCCCTCTCGCTTGTATACAATGCTGCCAGCCTGCGGGGACATGCGTGTCCCCCCAGAGTCGTTCGTCGCGGCAGGGAAGCCTGCTTGTTTCCTTGCGACGAACGACTGTGGGGGGACACGCGTGTCCCCCCCCCCCCAGCTGGCAGTGTTGTATAGAAGCGAGAGGGCAAAGGGGGAGAAGAAGAAGAACAGACGAAGGCGGCGGCTTCATGTGTTACATTGCCGCCGCCTTCATTTTAATTCCGGCCACTTCAAATACAATGTATATTCGTTGCCATTAACACACTGTATCTTTACGTTGCGTATCAACAATGTAATTAGCGCCACCTGCGGCCACCTGTTACCATAGTAACTATGAATGGAATTAGATACAACAGCGCATCGAAATTCGCTACAACAGCGCCACCTGCCGGATGCGCCCGGCTAACGGATAAGTACCCAGTTATTTTTTCCAGTTGTGTGTGTACAATCGGTAGCTGAGATTCAGCAGCTACTTCCTGCAAAGGAGACCACCAGAGCTGTAGGCTGCAGATGTCTCAGGGCCCTTTTCCACCAGCGCGTTTGCGCTGGCTGAATCGCAAAAACGCAAACCGCTAGCGATTTTAGAATCGCTACGGGTTGCTTTTTAACATAGGAATCGCGGTAGGTAATTTCCACTACCGCGATTCATTTTTTACTTGATCGCGATCGCGCCGCGGAGCGACTTTTGCCGCGATTTTGCTATGCAGTGCATAGCATAGCAAAATCGCGGCCACGAACGTCGGGGAATCGGCGGTAATTGCGATTCAGCAATCGCTAGCGTTCAGCGTGAACGCTAGCGATTGCTAGTGGAAAAGGGCCATTTGTCTGTGCCCTGCCCCCTGGAATTTTCAACAATAGGATGATGTAAGCAGGACCCCTGCCCACAGAAACTGCTATTACAGGAAAACTTTATAACTTATCTATCACACTACAGGACATCAGAAAAAGGCACAGTTATTTAATGCCCTCCTCTTAAAGTAATATGAAGTGAAAATAAACTTATGAGATAATGAATTGTATGTGTAGTACAGCTAAGAAATAGAACATCAGTAGCAAAGATACAGTATGAGTCTCATATTGTTTCCAGTACATGAAGAGTTAAGAAACGTCACTTGTAAACTATGCAAAAGAGCTGCTCTGAGCTCTCTAAAGGTAGCCATATACTGGTCGATTTGCCATCAGATTCGACCAACAGATAGATCCCTCTCTGATCGAATCTGATCAGAGAGGGATCGTATGACTTCCTTTACTGCAAACAGATTGTGAATCGATTTCAGCCTGAAACCGTTCACAATCTGTGGTGGCAGTGGTGGTGGTGCTGCCGCCTCTCCCCCGGGCCCCCGCACACATTACCTGCTCCGCCAGTGCGACTCCCCTGGTCTCCGCTGTCTTTTCCGCTCTGGTCTGGTCTCCGGGTCCGGCATGCTTCACTTCTTCCCTGTCTGGGGGAAGTTTAAACAGTAGAGCGCCCTCTACTGTTTAAACTTCCTGCCGGGACAGGAAGAAGCGAAGCCTGCTGGATCCGGAGCCCAGCGCGGAGACGGAGCAGCGGTGACCGGGGGGATACGCGCCGGCCGGATCAGGTAATGTATCAAGCTGTATTGCATCGGTCGTCGGGCACTCAAACGCCGATAGCGACGTGCTCCCTACCTGTGGGCGATCGATGGTAATTTCCCGCACGGAGCGATCGACGGGACCGATCTATTTTGGGATGAAGTAGATCGAAATTTAGCGTTAACGTTAACGATTTGACAGCAGATTCGATCCCAGTGATCGAATCTGCTGTCGATTGGCGGGGAATCGGCCTAGTGTATGGCCAGCTTTACCCAACTTGGGCCGAAGACAGCGCTGTTTACACAAGCACTTATACGTCAAAGAAACAGTGAAAGACAACTTAGATAAGGTTTTACTGTACGGACATAAAAGAGTCATTAGCTCTGCTCTGTTTCATAGTTTAAAATACAGAGTGTAAATTGTAAACTGCAAATACTGTATTACAGAATGATGCAATGTTATAAAAAAAAGTTATATATAAGTGAAATGAAAAATATGGGACTACTTTCTTTGCTACTAATGTTCTATTAATTATTCATACTGCACATACAATTCATTATATCATACGTTTTTTATTTCACTACAGTGTCACTTTAAAGGGGGTTTTAAAGAGAATCTGTACTCTAATATTCTTACACTAAAAAGCATACCATTCTATTCCTTATGTTCTCCTGTGCCCCTCTGTGCTGTTTCTGCCACTCTCTGCTGCAATCCAGGCTTGTAATTAACAGTTTTAGGCAGTGTTTACAAACAAACTAACCAGCTTGTGATAGGCTCACATACACAGAGTGTGTGAGTAATACAGAGTGTGCAGGGGGCCTGCAGAGGGTGTGTATTGCTTCTATCCAATCACAAGCAGCCCTGCACATTCCACACATTCAAGCCTTAACCCAACAGACACGACAGAGGAAAGGAGATAAGATTTATTACAGAGACAGTGCAATTAGGAAAGGCTGCAGTAAGCCAGAGCACATTAGAACAGGCATAGGAACTTATAGGATAGAAGAACTAAGGCTGAAAATTTTGTTACAGAGTCTCTTTAACATTCAAAAACAAAAAAAAATGTAAATAAATCATTAGTGCCCCAGACATATATGTAAACATCTTTTTATCTTGTTCCCTGTATAGCCCCCAGTTTTTTGTTTTTTTCTTCTTACCTGGTCTGGTGCTTTTTCCTAACTGCAAGAACTGTGCCAGCGGGATTGTGGCTGTTGTTCTTAGTATGGTATTCTAGTTTGGGTGGGTTTTAGGGGAAGCTTTCCAATTTTGTGCACATGCAGTTGTGACCAATAAATGTTGTATTTTGCATATATACTGATGAGTGCAACCTTTTTTTGTATTGTAGCTTTCATGAGCATCACATGGAGCTGTATGGTGCTAGTACAGTGAAGAAGAGAGCAGGAGAGATGTCCCGCCACCAGTAATGTATAGTTCCACTACTGCTTTGCATTAAAAGGTACCAGAGATGTACCCTAGCTGAAAAAATGAAAAAGAAGTTATACATACCTGGGGTTTCCTCCAGCCCCATACGCGCTGATCGATCCCATGCCGCAGTCCTCCGCTCTGCATCTACGAGAACCGGCTCCCGTCGCTGACGTCTTCGGAGCCGGGCTACGCAGGAGAAGTGCGCCCTCTACGTATCTCTCCATACACTGCTGTAGAGATACGCAAAGAGCGCACCTCTGCTACACTTAGACTGACTCCGACTGACAGAACAGCGGGGAGCCGGTTCTCGTAGCTGCGGGCAGAGGAGGATGGCGGCGTGGGATCGATCAGCGCTTATGGAGCTGGAGGAAGCCCCAGGTATGTATAAAATCTTTATTTTTTCATCTCTGATTCCCTTTAAGGGCCCATTCACACTATAATTCGCAAAATAGTAGCACTTAGCCCGGGTGATTTTACCGTGATTAGCGCAGTAAAATCACTGCTCACACTTCCGCGATTCAGAGCGATCGCGGTCAGCACTTTATAAGCACTGTACCATGATTGCTCCATAATTGTGGTAAAATGCTGCATGTAAAGCGTTTTTTGATTAGCACTAATCGCAAAACGCCCGCGATTGGCGCCAATGAGATGACTGCCATAGAGTAAAATAGCACTATTGCTTTAAAAAGTGCTAGCAGTTTGGCGATTAGCTGCAATGGCCCGCTAATCGCCGTAGTATGAACGGGCCCTTACACAGGGTAGACAAGCATTAAGATGAAATTGGGCCGTGGGCAAGATAGCAGTTTTTGACAACCGTTGATGATCACCTGGCTTTTTTAGTAAGATATGGTGGGGGCTAGCGTCCACCAGGCCCCTAGACTCTCTCCTGGCCCTAGGCAACTGCCTAGGTTTGCCTTGTGGACAAGTCGCCTCTGACACAGAGAAGAGGGGAGAGTGACCAACAGATTTCTGCAGGGAGGCGGGGTCTGGCTGAAGTCTGGGGGGGTGGGAGTGAGTGAAGAGAGTTCAGAGAGCTGACAGCTGAGGGGAAGAAAGACCAACTCCACCAGGATCGGAACCTCCGGCCTATGGGGAGGAAGCCTGGGTGTGAGGAATCATTGGCGATTCTCAATTCTTTGGAGCACAGTCTGGAGTTGCAGAGGAGGTTCATTTCCTGATGATCCTCTCCTCTGATCTGATGACTCCCTGCAGCTTGTGTCTGTTGCTGGCGGAGGAGCCAGCGTACCAGACCAGGATGGAAGAGCTGAGGACAGAGTTAACTATGGCGGAGTTGAAGCTCATCAGAAGTTTCTGGACAGTAATCTCCTATTGCGAGACGTCAGCACGACTGGGCTGGAGACGTTTCTATCCTGCAGACTCACGATGAGTTAGGATAATGCCGTATGGTTGATTAGATTCGACGATCCATCACGTATTGTGGTATGAACACTGACTCCATTGTGACATGTGCACAACCCTACAATCTATACAGCCAAAGACTGAGGTCAGCAGTGAAAGAATAAAGTATTTGGCAGGATGAGTGATATATGGGCTTTTCTCCTCGGCACACAGGACCATAGAATAAATATCTTACAGAATAATCAATATCCTGAATGAGGCAGGGGAGCATATGTTTAATACCTCAAACCTGCGGACAGAAAAAAAAGAGAGGGGTCAAACCGCTGTGAGCCAGAATTGGTCAGGACATTGCTGGATGTGAACCATGTTTCAATGATCTATAGCGGCATTGCTTGTCCTCTGACAGCTCGGATGAGGCAGCTGGGAAGTGCCAAAGGTATAGCTGCCAAATATCAGCATGATCTCTGCAGAAATGCTGTCTGATACATCCGAGTTTTTGTGTGGCTGATAGAGGATGAGTGAGTCCTTGAGTGGCTTCCCCACATAATAATGAGTGTCAGAGGCCCGGCGTATGCACCTTTTAAACTTAAACAAGCAGTCAATGGCTATAGGAAATGTATTTTTAATGTACATTTTATGTGATTTTACTTTTTAGCCACTAGATGTCCCTACACACTTTATACTGTATACATAGAGCAGTGTTAACAGGAAGTGAGTTCTATTTGTGTTTACTTTCATTTTCAGGACTGAACATGGCTTCTGGCTGAAGCTGTGAGCATTTATTCATCAGGCACTTTGATTGGCTTTGGAAACACATGTTCCCATTCACCAATGATTGCATAAAGAAAACCTGCAACTAAAAAAAAGTTCCCTAGGGAGTACTCACCTCGGGTGGGGGGAGCCTCCAGATCCTATCAAGGCTTCCCCCATCCTCCTATGTCCCAGGGCGGTATCATTGTGCCCCTCCGAACAGCGGGATGTAAATATTTACCTTCCCGGCTCCAGTGCAGGCGCAGTATCAGCTCTCCCTCGGATCCTGCAGCCTGCTGTAAAAAAAGTTATAGTTACCTTCGGTGTCTTGTCCAGCGAAGCCATCCTGAAGACCCCATATCACTCGACTAACAACTTCTATGACATCCTATGGATATGTCCGCACTTGCACAATTTTTGGACAGATGTTATACAAACTTGCCACGTATTGGTAGCATCATACTGAACCTAAATTGAATATTTTCGGGATTATGGATGATGACAGTGATAGTCAGCATTACTAGAACTTTTTCATTAGAGAAACACTCTCTAGGAAAATAAAAGTGATGAAATGGTTCTCTCCCAATCTACCCTTACAGATTACCCATCTTACTTCGATAGATTAAACTATCGGGTTTAAAGGACAACTGAAGTGAGAAGAATATGGAGGCTGTAATATTTATTTCCTTTTAAACAATACCAGTTACCTGGCAGCCCTGCTGGTCTATTTGGCTGCAGTAGTGTCTGAATAACACCAGAAACAAAGTGAAAATAGTCAGAGCCCTGCTTTCCGGGTTTGAAGGTGTAAGCATTGAAGAAAAGCACTGGAACCAGAAGTGGTGTGTATTAGCTATAGGCGGTGACAAATGTAAGTTAAATTTCCCCCTGCCGAGACCCGCAAGTTTTTATTGTAATTTGGATTCTGTGTGCCAAAGCACAGTGGAACTCCTCCCTACTAACAACTAAAGCAAACCATGGACAATGCAAAGGGTACCTGATCCAGCATATGATTGATACCTCGCTGGCTGCAAATCAGCTGGGTAGGGTTGTTCTAACAACTCAGTTTCGATCAGATTTCAGCAGAAACCTGTTAAAAATGTGATTGCACTGCCATCAACACCAGCTTTGTTCAGAGGCTGATGCGCCGTTGCACCTTCTAAGGCATGAAATCATTAAAAATTAGGACCTTTTCCATTTAATGAATATTTCAATCAGAAATAACTACATAACGACCGCGTCACGCCCACGGGCGTGACCGCGGCGGCAGCCCCAGGACCACCTAACGGCAACTGGAGCTGCAGTTTCCCGGCGAACGGCCGTGCGCATAAGCGATCATTCCCTGCCAGTTCACGGCTAGCAGGCTGTTTGTAAACGAAAGGGGAAAGAAATCCCCTTTGTTTACATCCGTAAAGCGCTGTGGTCTCCGGCAGTGCTGTATGAGATCTGGCCTCTGATTGGCCGGGGATCGCCGTCCTCTCATAGGCTGATGCCTATAAGAGGCGGAACAGGACGGATCGCCGTCCTGTTCCATACATAACACAGAGGGGAGGAGGGAGGGAGGGAGAAACAGCCTCATACAGGCTGAGGAAAAGAAAAAAAAACAACTACCAAAGCGATCGGACACCTCAGGCGGCATGTCCCCTTAGAGACAAAAAAAGGAGGTGAGTCTGATCGCTGGGCTATGCAGGAGGCTGAAAAAACTGCACAGCCCAGCTCAGCAATAAAGAGGCTGGTCATTAGGGGGGTTAACACTGTGGTCCTCAAGTGGTTAAAGGATACCCAAAGTGACATGATGAGATAGACATGGGTATGTACAGTGCCTAGCACAGAAATAACTATGCTGTGTTCCTTTTTTTTCTTTCTCCGCCTGAAAGAGTTAAATATCAGGTATGTAAGTGGCTGACTCAGTCCTTATTTAGACAGGAAATGACTACAGTGTGACCCTCACTGATAAGAAATTCCAACTATAAAACACTTTCCTAGCAGAAAGACAAACACTTATATTGCGCTTTTCTCCTGGCAGACTCAAAGCGCCAGAGCTGCAGCCACTAGGACGCGCTCTATAGGCAGTAGCAGTGTTTAGGGAGACTTGCCTAAGGTCTTCTGCTGAATAGGTGCTGGCTTACTGAACAGGCAGAGCCGAGATTTGAACCGTGGTCTCCGATGTCAGAGGCAGAACAGGCAGAGCCGAGATTTGAACCCTGGTCTCCGGTGTCAGAGGCAGAGCCCTTAACCATTATACTATCCAGCCACACATCTGGAAATGCCTTCTGAGAGCAGGAAAGAGATAAAAAGGATCAATAGTTCATAGATTTTAGCTCTGGCATACTTCAATGAATAAAACAGTTAAAACTTAAAAAGTAAATTTAAACATAAAATAAAGCTGTGCAATATCTTAAAAAGTCATTTTTAGGAGAAGGAAGATACAATCGTTATTTCACGAGTTTATTTTCTCTTCGGGTGTCCTTTAAGGTGTCCATACATTCCTCATTTCCCTATTGAACAGTGGGAATCATGGTGGCGTAGTGGATAGCACTCTCATTTTGCAGTGTTGGGCCCTGGGCTCGATTCCCAGCCAGGGCACTATCTGCACAGAGTTCTTATGTTCTACCCGTGTCTATGTGGGTTTCTTCCAGTTTACTTCCACACCCTAAGAACATATAAATATGTAAAGTACTGCAGGCCAATTTATTTAGCAAATTTTTTTTTTTTTACTTCTTATTTGTTACATTCCCCTACTTCTAATTAGAACTGCTGTAATGTGTATTTGTGACCACTTGTCACTAGGGGGCAGTGTAAGACAATAACAGAGGACTTCTGCTTTCAGTTTTTATATTTTCAGCTACTAGAGAGAGATCAAAGGATTCCAAGAATTTGCAGCACAACAAGTTTTGCCGACTGAAGTCAAAAGCAGTGCACCTATCTCAAATGAGATAACTGAAGGCGCTAATGGGTTAATCAACTGGAACACTAGTTTTTCATACATGTTTTGTTGTGTTTGATGGATTTATAGAATTAAACGTCTAATCCCTTAACACGTTTTGCATATTGTAGAACTACCTTCATGTATAACTACCTTATTTTCCATAGCTCCAGATGCTGGGAGTGCATACTGTATTATTAGGCCGCTGGGCATTTGGGCGCAGGCTCACCCTGAAACTCCCGCCGGCATTAAATACTATTCCACCGCCGAGTCATAGCAACTTGGGGCGGACACATATTTCAGGGTCTGGTTATTACCGGCCCCCGAATACTGTTACACGGCTGCGGACTCAAGCATTGCAGCTACAGCCTCGCTGATACCAGGTGCCACGCCCTGCGTGCACCAAGTTGAGCTGCTTCGAAATGCTGGCGCCTTTCTTACCCGCTGTATCCTGTGTCTCCAAATTGCTTAGATTCCACTGTTTCCCTCCTGCATCACATTTTTGTCATTGTTTGTTTCACATCTCTTCTTTATCCCACACTATTTTCTTACATGTTGGTTCATCACTGATAAAGGATATTAATAATAAGACAAATGGCAGAATGCCATTCTGGGGCATTCCACTAGTGTCTGACCGGAGATCTTTTCTATTCTTCACCTAGCAACCAATCCTTGGCCTTCTTAAATGCTCCAGCACGACAGGGGACAGGTGATTAGTTGATGATAATATTTTTATTATAAATTTATATAATGCCAGAGTCATCCATGGCTCTGTACAATAGACAGTACATTGTGTAAACAGTTCTTCAACACAGAGGGGATTCAGACAATACGGAGTAAAACAGTTCAGCTAAGAAAATGTACAAAGAGGTGAAAAATATGTAGTCACATTACATAGCAGCAGTACTGGGATACACTACAGCAGCAAGCTCTACCCTTTGAAATCCATAACCTAAAGGTGTGTATAGTACGGGGCCGAGTGTTATAAAGATGCGTCACTAGCTCAGAGGCTAGTGATGCATCTGTTAAGATGGAGAGATGAGAAGGGATGAAGTGAAGTGCATGACAGAGCAGAGGAAGGGGTAAGAACAATGTGCTTAGGGAGGTTAATTGAGCATCCTTGTTTAGTATTTATATATCGCCAACATCTTCCGTATCGCTGTACAGAGTATATTGCCTTGTCACTTAAAGGAATACTGTAGGGGGTCGGGGGAAAATGAGTTGAACGTTGATGTCACCAGGAGCGTACTGCGCAGGCACAGACCATACTGGGCCTGTGCAGTCGGTCCTGGTGACAACAGCGGGAGCGAGGACCAACCACCTCAGCCAAGCACCCTCTAATGGGTGTACCAGGCTTAAGGGGTTAATAGGAAGCAAAAATAGGTAAAGAGAAGCTGTCTACAAGGTGGTAGCATGACGGTTGGTAACTGGTAAGGTTGCCCTTGGAAAGACTGAATGCTTGCCTTAAGTGGTAAGTGTTTAGGTTGTGCCTAAAGATGCTAAGGGTGGGTGAGTGCCAAACAGGTTGTGGAAGGGAGTTCCAGAGGAAAGAAGAAATACAAGAAAAGTCATATATGAGAAAGAGAATGGGTAACTACTATTGAAACTTTTTTCTTTTGGTATATGTTTTTTGTATATTTAACATCATTCAGAGGGGCAGCAGGCTTAAAAGTTTGCTCTTAGGGATTAGATAGCATCTACAAGTCAAAGAGGGTGAGCGCTCATCAGACTTCTGTTATATGCATAATAGTGGAGAAACCCGACTAATTCCCATTTTGCTCAGTCAGCAGCTAAAATCTAACTGTGTCCATTGCATAACAGGGACTCCAAGTACCACTCAGTTCAGTCTCCCTTCCCATTAAGTGACATCACTACGCTTGCGCGTTACACACGACTAGAGCTTTGATGTATCACTATGTTAACCACTCGTCTATTGCAACTTATAGCGCTGGGAACAGCCTCCACCTTCCTTTTGTGGAGGCACTCCACATTCCAATATGTCAAACTCAACTGGATAGTGTACTGGTTACGGGCAATTCCTTTGACAGGGGAGACCAGGGTTCAAATCCTGGCTAGGGTCAGAACCTATTCAGTAAGCAGTTCAAGGCAAGGTGGCCTCTTTAACGCGTCCCAGTGGCTGCAGCTCTTGAGCGTTTTGAGTCCAACAGGAGAAAAGTGCTATACAAATGTTCGTTATTATTAATTACTGGCATGAACATGTGTGTAAATCCCCAGCTGAGCACATGAGGCAGTGGATAAAGATCAGAATGGTCTCAATGAATACCTATGTATTTAATCTGTAATGGGCAGCTCCCAAAAGTGCTTCACGTAAAGGCAGTAGCATAACTACGATTCATGGGGACCCCCCATGTTTACACCCCTTCCCTTGCCTCCCCTTGGTGCCCTTCAGGGCTTTGGAGTCTATCTCACAAGGGTCATAACATAAGTGTGGCCGTCATGATCTTCACACCCATAACAAGTGTAGCCACAAAAACACCTGATCTAAAGTATAGTCCCCTGTATCGTAAGGGAATGGAAGGTTAGCAGTTGGGGACCTCCACAGCTCTGGACCCCCCTACAATCGCAGGGGCTGCTCCCCTATAGTTATGCCCCTGCTTAACCACCCTGGCGTTCTATTAAGATCGCCAGGGTGGCTGCGGGAGGTTTTTTTTTAAATTAAAAAAAAACTATTTCATGCAGCCAACTGAAAGTTGGCTGCATGAAAGCCCACTAGAGGGCGCTCCGGAGGCGTTCTTCTGATCGCCTCCGGCGGCCAAAAGTGACACGGAAGGCCGCAATGAGCGGCCTTCCGTGTTTTGTTTACTTCGTCGCCATGGCGACGAGCGGAGTGACGTCATGGACGTCAGCCGACGTCCTGACGTCAGCCGCCTCCGATCCAGCCCTTAGCGCTGGCCGGAACTATTTGTTCCGGCTGCGCAGGGCTCAGGCGGCTGGGGGGACCCTCTTTCGCCGCTGCTCGCGGCGGATCGCCGCAGAGCGGCGGCGATCAGGCAGCACACGCGGCTGGCAAAGTGCCGGCTGCGTGTGCTGCTTTTTATTTGATGAAAATCGGGCCAGCAGGGCCTGAGCGGCAGCCTCCGGCGGTGATGGACGAGCTGAGCTCGTCCATACCGCCCGGCTGGTTAAAGGAAATCTGCAGTGAAAAACTGACCTCAGCTTTATGCATGTCTATGTAGAGAGATGACTCTGAATACCATAGTCTTCCCGGTCATTGGTCCATCCCGTTGTTACTGGCTTTGCCATACCCGGTTGAAGTTGTCACTCCTCGGGCAGCCTTTGGAAGTACTCATTTCCCAGAGTAGTTTTGAAGACAACCATCCTTACTACGTAGTTTGGGAGCACAGGTCTTCAGAACTACTTGGGGATGCAAGTAGTTCCATAGGCTGCCGAAAGACTTAGAAGGATGAGTGACTTCAACCGCGGATGCCGCAGGAATGATGAGACGGACCAGGAAGGCTCTATGGTATCCAGGGCCTGCCCTCTACATAGGTATATATGAAACCCAAAGTGAATGTAATACACCATTGAAGCTGCATGCCATCCATTCCCAACGTACAACTAATAAGAAATCTGGGAGGAATTAAATGGAGCAAGGGGCTCACACCCCCGCAGTAGCAAGTGAGAGGCCAATCAATTAAAACAATACTCAGTTTAATCATCCAGAAAACACTTTAACTTCAAATTACTATACTGTACTTATGTGATTAAACGGTTGCATGTTGGTGGTGATTGGTTTGGCAGATATAACCGGTATATGGAGCTGTGAGAGCGCTCTCCATAGAATTGGGAGTGGGGGAGGGGCTGGGCAATAAAATTATTTGAATTAGTCAAACGGAGGCAAGTCGGTGGAGGCGCCCGTAATCTTATTAACAAGCCATTAGCGGAGAAATCAACTCAAATAAAAAAAAATACAAATAAAAAGAGGTATCTTACCTCATCAGAAGACTCATATAGGTGGAAAAAGGAGTCTTTATTAAAATAAGGTGGTTAAACTGTAGATAACGCGTTTCACGGGACACAGCCCGCTTAGGGGAGACTATCCACCAGTATATAGGACCACAGGAGGAGAGCGGCCGCCTGGTCCCAGAGTCTTCCAGTACACCGAGCAGAAACGTTTTTTTTCCGCATGTGATTGTCATTCGTTGCATCAGGGCAACCCACCTTTGTTAGTATTTATTACCCACATTATTACATAACCCACTTGTCTAACGATACTACACCATAAGGGCTCCCGGTCTCATCCTTTCCCTAAGCCTAAGACGTTCTCCTCCATAGTGTGGCAACCGTCAAGGACCTTCCCAGAAACTTGAATTAGTCAAAGGTAGCTGTTGATCTGTATATACAGTAGTATTTACACGTATACAGTAGAACCTTGGTTTGTGAGCATAATTTGTTCCTGAAACACTCTTGTAATCCAAAGCACTCTTATCAAAGCAAATTTCCCCATAAGAATTCATGGAAACCCATTATAGTAAAAAAGTATAAAATAAAAATATAAACAAGACTCTCACTTTCCTCCAAGGTACTGCACACTCATGCATCAACATCTTCCTGCAATAGTGTTGCTCAAATAAAAACAAACAGAAACAAGACCATAGCGTGATACTGTATGAAACTTTTCCCCAGCGCACCCAGTGCTAGAAACCAGACTTTCGTGTATACTTCCACCAGATGAATAGGTATCATAGCTGCCAGGTCAAAGACAGCATTAAAAGCACCATATACCTCCAAGGTTCCCAATGCACCTCCCACAAAGACACAAGGGGCCTCTCACCTTATGCTCTGCCGTCCAAATTATGAGACAGCACGCCACGCTTAGCTTATCTCCAGCAGGTAATCAGCAGTTCAGTCTCAGCAAATGGATCAACAAATGGAGCAATGACCATTTTTGTTTAGCATGGTTTTGTTTCTGTTGGTTTTCATATGAGCAACACTATTACACAGAAGAAGATTTTGATGCACGAGAGCGCAGTACCTTGGAGGAAATTGGAATACACATCATATGCTTGGTGACTAGTGCTGCGATCCATGGACACGTAATTCATTGATGGACTAAAATTGGTCATATGTGGATGTATCAACAATGAATATTTTTATTATTATTTTTTTATATTTATTTTTATATTTTGTTTTCAGGAGTTTGGCTAAGTGAGCTCACATATACATAGAATGTTTACTTTAACTTTTTTTCTTTCTCTGCCTGAAAGAGTTAAATATCAGGTATGTAAGTGGCTGACTCAGTCCTGACTCAGACAGGAAGTGACTACAGTGTGACCCTCACTGATAAGAAATTCCAACTATAAAACACTTTCCTAGCAGAAAATGGCTTCTGAGAGCAAGAAAGAGGTAAAAAAGGGGAATTTCTTATCAGTGAGGGTCACACTGTAGTCACTTCCTGTCTGAGTCAGGACTGAGTCAGCCACTTACATACCTGATATTTAACTCTTTCAGGCAGAGAAAGAAAAAAAGGAACACAGCATAGTTATCTGTGTGCTAGGCACTGTACATACACATGTCTATCTCATTATGTCACATTTCAGTTGTGGTATCCTTTAAGACTCTCACTTTAACTAACAGAATCATTGCCACCTATTGGCTCACCCCCAAACTTTTTTTTTTTTGTGGGGCTTCAACAAGGAACTTATCGAATGACAGTTACTTTGGAGGATTTCCTGGAAAAGTGACTTTGCACGGTCACTACACTCAGATTAAGCGCAATTAATTAAAATCCTGTAGCGCCAATGGAGAACTATGGTCTCAGATGTGATGACGTGACGCATGTATCGTTTTTTTTGCTTCGGTATCAAGTCAACATTTCACAAGTCACTCTTAAACCAAGTCACTCTGAATCCAAGGTTATATATATATAGAGGCAGTTTGGTTATATATCTGCCTGCTACTGCCATACATTGGTTGTAAGTAGTAGATGTTGCATATTGTTCTTATTGCCCCATTTCCCTCCTTAGTTCACTAACCTCAACTTTCACCCTTAATGCCTAAAGCTCCACATCAGTATGGCTAATAATAACTTTCCCCAAATGCCTAACCCTATCTTCCTCCTATAAAACCAGATCCCAACCCTGCAATGCCCAACCGTTGTCTCCCTCATTAAAGCCTAGCACTACCCCAAAATATCTAACCCTGTCTTCAACCAACAAGGCTATTCTCTGCCCTTAACGCATCATTATTTCTGCCTCCCAAAGCCTAGCCCTAAGTTTCCACAAAATACATAGCCTTAACCCCCCTTCCCCGGACCAAACTCCTAATATGCCCCCAAGGCCCAACTCGAACCTGTCCCTTAAGGCCTAATTCTAACCTGTCCCTCAAGGCCTAAACCCCCAAAAATAATAACTACCCCCCAACTCCATTCAGCAGAGCCTAATCCTAACTGCTAACATGCTGTAGCCAAGTGGAGAACCAAATGCAGTAGCCAAATACTGGGCGCCCAGAGCAAGACCCTCACACCAGTATATCAAGAGAATTGACCTGAGTGAGGAAGCGGTTATTACCGTGAAACATGTCCAGAAAATTGCACAATAAAGTTAAGAAAAACGTTTTGAATACTACTAGCTTGAAGTCTACTTATTGAAGGTAAAAATTGAGCCTCTTATTGTCTTGGATAACTGATAGCCAGTCCTACTCGTTTTTGAACATCCCCACTACATATGCATTAGTGCACCTAGTACTTAATATTCTATTGGAATTTGGGGGGGTGAGGGCACCTCCTAGCTTTATCAGTTTCCTTACGATTTTGCCCCGACTAAGGGGTCACCTCCCAGGCTAGTCCCGAGAGGAACATTTTGGAGCAGCGACCAGCAAAGCATCACCAAAGGCCGAGTGGGGACTGTACTTCCCAAATGCTCTTTCAAGTGGTTGCCTCTAGCAACCCTTCCTTATTCGTATATCCATATACTGTATGTATTACTATCCCAGCTCTGTGA
The DNA here is from genome assembly GCF_040937935.1 of Hyperolius riggenbachi. Classification (NCBI taxonomy): domain Eukaryota; kingdom Metazoa; phylum Chordata; class Amphibia; order Anura; family Hyperoliidae; genus Hyperolius; species Hyperolius riggenbachi. The sequence continues at coordinate 331,965,952 of NC_090651.1, forward strand.
ATTAACAATATTGCACCAGAGTGGGCTCCCAGTGTCCCTGTTTTTACTTCACAAGTCTGGACAAATACTTTAGCGCAGGGGTCTCAAACTCAATTTACCCGGGGGCCGCAGGAGGCAAAGTCAGGATGAGGCTGGGCCGCATAAGGGAGTTCACGTGTCCCCGCCGCAAAACGAGGGCTGCAGAGCCCCCAAATCGCCCCGGGGGGCAATCCGCCGGCATTTCCTGGAAGGGGCAGAGCTTTCAGCTTCAGCTCTGCTCCTCCTGACGTCAATCGCGGCGGATCGCCGCCTCTGCCTGCCTCTGCCAGTTTCAGGAGGGGGGACCCCACATAATTATTAAAAAAAAATTCCCACACTCTAAACATAAAAAAAAAAAAGGGAAAATAGGAAAAAATGCCAGGAATCTTCATACAGCCATATTGCGGCTGTATAGCGATCCCTGGCCAAAGCGCTGCGGCTGCGTATGGACCCCCTGGAAACCCTGTCAGGAAATGTATTGCTCTTTCTTTTGATACATGTAAAATTACACTACCGTTAGGCTTGCTACTAAAAGTGACATTTACCGCATTTAAAAGTATACTATTTTCCTTCGAAACTTTAAAATTGATTTTCTCAAAAACTATAAGGTCTTTTTGAAAAATTGTTTTTTCCTCTTATTTCTAATGATCTCCTTAACATATCCTGCAAATTTAGGGTTTCTAGCATTTAAGGTGGATTTGCTATTAACCATTAAAGTAGGCAGGTTTTTAAATGTGTATTTTTTCCTTTGCAACTTTAAAATCGATTTTCTCAAAAACTATAAGGCCGATTTGAAAAAAATTTTTTTCCTCTTGTAGCCACTGAGGGCCCCTACAAGCTCTGGGGCCCTGGGGCCACAAAATATTGTATCGAGGGCCGCAAACGGCCCGCGGGCCGCGAGTTTGAGACCCCTGCTTTAGCGTGTCTGTGCTGGATTTGTAGCCAGCCACGGCAATGGGACCACTGATTCCACTGCTGTGTCCACTTGTATCAAGGAATAGTGCTAGTTTTAACTGGTTTGGCTCTAGGCAGCTGCTCCACTTTTGCTCCAATCTTCTGTGTACTTATATTGCTAAATCACATCGTGTCAAAAAAGTGGGGTTCACATCCACAACAGCACAACCTACCTGAGCTGATAAAAACAACACTTTACTGTCTGATTCAGCTGCCTGACACATTGGGTGCATTTTGTGGTTCATTTACACTTCACCTATGGGGGAGATTTCTGGAAAAGCCACAAAGGCCCGGGCCTTGGGCGGCTACAGCACAAGGAGGCTCCTGGACATGATAAAACGGTTGCTACATATGAAAGAGAAAACTGCTAATGGGGAGAAACATATTAAAAATTGATACCAGAGCCGAACATATAATCATTAAAAAACTTGTGGTAGTGGTGGGAGGAGTTCAGCAGTCACGTACCGCTCCCTCTGTTCAAATATGTTAGCCTCTGTTCCCCCGTTATAGTCCCTGTTTGCAGCTTCTGTCCAGCCCATCCACTATTCAAATACTGCGCCCTCTGATGTCACTTAGAGGCGGGGGCTCCCGTCTCCTCAACATGAAGTGCAGAGGGCTGCGGAGAGCGCACACTGGGACTCAAGTAGGACTAGAGGGTGCGCGCGCCTCTAAGTGATGTCAGAAGGCGCAGTATTTGTGTAGTGGATGGGCTGGACAGAAGCCGCAAACAGGGACTATAACGGGGGAACAGAGGCTAACATCTTTGAACAGAGGGAGCGGTAAGTGACTGCTGAACCCCTCCCACCACTACCACATGTTTTTTAATGATTAGATGTTCCCCTCTGGTGTCCTTTAAAGAGAACCCGAGGTGGGGTTCTGACAATGCTATCTGCATACAGAGACTGGGTCTGCTTATATTGCCCAGCCTCTGTTGCTATCTCAATCCCCCCTAAGTTCCCCCTGCGCTCTGCTGTCCCCCATAAATCACAGCCGCGTTGTCAACACGCAGTGTGTCGCAGCGGGCTTTGTTTACCTCTGTACTGTCAGTCTCGCCGCTCCCCCGCCTCCTGCATTGCTCCGGTCCCCGGCCCGCCCGCGTCCCTATCCTCCCCGCTGATTGGAGGGAAGGGACGCGGGCGGGGACCGGAGCTATGCAGGAGGCGGGGGAGCGGCGAGAGTAACAGCTGCAGATGTAAACACAGCCCGCTGCGTGTCGACAGTGTGGCTGTGATTTATGGGGGCCAGCAGAGCGCAGGGGGAACCTAGGGGGGAACTGTATAGCAACAGAGGCTGGGCAGTATAGGCAGACCCAGCCTCTGTGTGCCGAGAGCATTGTCAGAACCCCACCTTGTGTTCTCTTTAACCCCTTAATGACAACCTGACTTATAAAAACGTCCTGCTAGAGCCTCTTAACGGCTCCAGGGCGTTTTTATAAGTCACAGTGCTGTTGCCGCTGTGCGCGTGCACGTTCCCGCGTGTACACGTGCACGTGCGTGCTCCCGTGCATGTGTACATGAAATTAGTGAGAGAAAAAAAAACACCTGTATTTCCAAATAATATATTGTCACCATACTTTGTACTAAGGACATAATTAAAATGTTGTAATAACCAGGACCAATAGGCAGATAAAATGTGTGGGTTTTATGCATAGTAGCAGTGTTTATATTAAAACCATAGGGGATGAAATTGGAGAAATAATGTATTTTTTCATTTTTTCCTCGTTTTTCCATTTAAAATGCATAGAAAATAAAGTAATTACTGAAAACAAATATCAACCCTAAAAAGCCTAATTGGTGGTGGGAAAAACAAAAAACAAGATATAGATCATTTCATTGTGATTAGTAATGATTAAGCTATTGGCAAATGAAAGGGATGAGCACTGAAAGGTGACAATCGCTCTTGTCCGTTAGGGTAAAAAACGCTTTTGGGGTGAAGTGGTTAAGGTAACTGTACATGAAAGAGAGGGGCTGCATACATGGAGGATACACATGGAAATGGCGGCTGCACGTGGAATGGGAGGGGCACTGCTGCACATGGAAGGGGAGCCACAACATACTTGGCCTAGAGATGGTAAAAGTATAAATCCAACCTTGGTCACCTACAGATTTACACAGCAGGGAGCAGAATAGGAAATGGAAGGTGAGGGAGAGGAAAAGGTTGCCGTCTGCAATACACAATATGCTGCATAGCTGGTACACAAAGAGGCCTCAGCCTTACAAATCACCCCTTGGCCTCCCATAGGCCCAGCAGCTGTTAGCCCCTTTCCACCCCTGTACTTATGTCCTTGGGAACTAATTCCAAAACAGGGAGAGCAGGGAGCTGTCTGCATCACCAAAGTGAGGAAGCTCTTCCTGTGCTTCACAGAGATGCTGTCTGATGCGGAGGAAACAATGAGCAGCCCCCCTGATATTCATGGCAGTGTAGAAAGTAAATATGTCACTAGCGCTTACCAACACGCAGAGATGACAGCAGCGAGGCCCCGGGGGAGGTGAGACTCAGGAGCAGTAGGAGGAGCGGAGCTCCCAGCTCAGGCTGCAGCATCTTCTTCTACTCCTCATGGAGACGGATCGAGGCGCAGCCACGCTGACACCACCTGCGGGCACAAGGAGACAACTTGTAAGGACAAATAACAGCATTGTAGCAAGGGGGACTCACAGAAAAAGAACAATGGCCGAGGTATATAAATCACACAGGGATTTCCTGATTCATTCGTTATTTCTCCCATCCAGGCTAGAGCAGGCCACAGGAAGTACATGATATAAGACAGCGGTGTTATGTATGGTCTGACTGGCCCTTGGGCACCTGAATACTGCAGCAAGCCTATTATTAGCTTAGAAGAAGAAGGCTCTGCCAAGCATTTGTGTTTACCCGAGGGGGAGCGGGGTTACCTGAGGGGGAGCAGGGTGTACATGTTGATTTGGCCCCACTGGGTTTGATGCTGGCATAGAATATCGACAATATGATTGCTGAAAGTGGGTTTCTGATAGTGTTATCATTGCTTCTCCTCCGTCACTTGATTATCTGTAACTTAACAGCCTCTGCCTAACTCCGACCTCTCAACCTAGCATTAACTTTGTTATTATGGCTAATTTTAACACATCTCCCCCCCCCCCTCCCACCCCCGCCAATACTTTCTTTTGGATTCCTTATTTCCCCCCAGCATTTACTCTTTCACCATCGTGCCAGGCCTCGGACACAGGAAAAGGTGTTACAGGGACAGTACATGTATTGTGAGGGTGCCAAATTGAAGTGAAACTTAAAGTTGACCTGAAGTCTTTCACAGGTCAGGAAAATATAGACAAATGTACCCTGTATGTATTTAGGGAGTTTAATTCCCCCTCATTTGTGTCTAATCACAAATTGTAATCTGACCTCTCCCCTGTGTCACATGACTACCACGGAAGAGATGGCAGATAAGCATATTTGAAAGCACAGGCTGTTGACAATAGGTCTGCGTTCATAAACCAGGAAGTAGAAATAGTGCAGATGTATTGCAGGATTTGCATCAGCTGTAACAATGTTTTTTGTTTAAAGGTTATTATGCTGTTTTGTATCTTTTAGAGCAGAGAGGAGTTCTGAGTTCAGGTCCGCTTTAAGTGAAAATAAAGTGAAGAGATAAATAATTGTATCTAACCCCCTACTCCTAAAAAGGAATTTTTGGATATCCCAGTTTTATGTTCTGTTTAAAAACTTAAGAAAGCAGATTTATTGTTTTGTCTCAGCTGAATGTAACAGTCTGTCCCTGTGTCTCAGAGTGTTCAAATATATGAACTATTGACCCTTTTTTATCTATCCTCTCCTGGCAGAGAACTGGGCTTCCAAGAGCAAAGTATTTTATGGTTGTAATTCCTTATCAGTAGTAGCCTGTTAAAAGGGGGATTACAGGTTTGTGTAGAAACAAAGTCTTCAGGAGACAGTAAAATATGGATTTTAATTCAACGTTATTGATCTCCATAGATGTTCAAAAATCAATAAGGTACAGTTCTTTGGTACATCAAAATGATGATTAATGATTAAATTGCTGTGTAATCTGTATATATATATGGAATCTATTGTCTGTAGTAATCTTCTTTGAGTGTATGTATGTGTGTATATGTGTCTGTCTGTAAAAAGAATGAATGAATGTGTGTGTGTCAGAGACCAGACCTTCCTGCTGGTTTCTTATATATATGTTGGTCCTCAGTATTACTACTGTTCTGCCTTCTAATTGGACCAGCAATAATGCTACGATGTAACTTTTGAGTTCTTCAACTGCATATCGTTAATATCATGACCTAGGGTTGAATCACGTCACACAACAACCAACTGTTGACTATGAAGTCAAGATACAATTTCTACAACCAGAAGCCTAGCTTGACAGAGATCTATTTTCTACACTTCTAATTATGATGATTGGTCTTGACATCTGTGACCTTAAATTCCACAAGGAAAGGAACACATGCTCAGCAGACCTTTAAATGTTCATTCTAAACCTTAGCATGATATACTATATATCTATTAACCAATATTGTATAAGTATTACTATAATAAACAATAGCTTTGATATCTCAATCACATGACATCATACAGATATAATTTCTCATCCGGCAGGGCCCTTAGCCAAATGTAGAAATCAAAATCCGTCAATGATATATCATTTGATTAAAATCTCAAAACATTCAACATATAACATAGCCCCACTGGGTCCAGACTGGAGAAAAACTGACTGTTGCATAGTAGATTATTAACACTTTCAGTAAGAAAAAGAAGAAAAGCACTACAGCATATTTATGTGTGTGCGATGTACTGTACATACACATGTCTATCTTATTATGTCACGCAAGGTTCTCTTTAAATCGGACCTGAATTCAGAATGTCCTCTCTGCTCTAAAATATACACAACAGTAATAATAACCTGTGCTTTCAAATGGGCTTATCTGCTTATCTGCCATAGGCAGTCATGTGACACTAAAATTTGTGATTAGACACAAATGAGGGGGAATTAAACAGGCTAAACTCTCTAAATACATACAGGATGCATTTCTCTATGTATTTCTTCAGTCCTGGCAAGAGTTCAGGTCCACTTTAAAGAGGCCCTGTCAGAGCCGGGACAAGGTCCTCCAGCACCCAAGGCTGAGACACCAAAGTGCGCTCCTCCGTCCCTCCACCCCAGCCGGCACACACTGATTGCTATTAGATTAAGAGGCACCCCAGGGCCCCCAACACCTTTATCTCTAGTTATCTGGCTTGTAGTCACTTCCATGTATCTCCTTTTCTTATTTCTTGCTGCTTCAAACTCAATAGGGGAATGACAGCTGAATGAATTGTGCGCCCCCTCCTACACTGCGCCCTGAGGCTGGAGACTCTCCAGCCTATGCCTCGGCCCGGCCCTGGGCCCTGTAGTGACATATATTAGGATTCAGTAAATTTCCAGGATACCTGCTTTTACATGAAATATCCTGGCTTCAGCATCAAATACACTTCCTATATATGGGTATATAGCCCTGTCCTCCCGGTGATGATGAACACTAAGTAATATTGTAAAAAAAAATAAGCAATTTTTTTTTCATCTGGTTATTTTCAGTACCGACCCTCTTTAATGTGTTTTTTTTATTACATATAGATTTTAATTCTGCTTTAAAAATGGCAAGAATAAACATTGAACAAGATTGTTTATTCAATGGCAATCTCCATTACAATAGATGGATTTTCTGATGACGTCAGTGCATTGCGCAGATCGCTTTACTAATATCCTGAACCATTTTTCTAAGACGAACCATCGGCTTAAAATCACACATTTCTTAAAGCCATTATCTTATGTCTCTGGGTGGCCTTATTAGCTGATGATAGGAATTTAACAAGAGCAGAGCAAAGCGTCTCTTGTCCATGGAGATCTATTAGATTCCATTTGTCATGTTCCTGGTGCAGATTATGTCTGAGTACAGAGTACAAATTCCCATTAAATCAAAGCAAGTGTGCACTTACAGGGAACCAGACACAAATATATATATGTAATTAGGCAAATGGGATATGATGAGCTGTAGGGCATTGTGGGACATAGTATGGGGGGTTGTCAGACAGTGAGAGGACAGCACATCAGTCTCCCTCCTGTTGTTTCCTATAGGCATGGCATGATGGATGGAGCAGCACCAGGATACTCAGAGCTGTTTCTGGGCATAGGCTGTCTAGGCAATGGCTTAGAATGCAATCTGGTGCACAGAGCATTATACCACACCCTCTGTACTAATGTCTGTAGAGCAGAGCACATTACATTGCACTGTTTTGGTGCCCTGTGATGTATTCCAGCTATACAGGGTACGCTTGTAGTGTATGCCAGAAGTTTAATATCTCTTGTATTACAATTCTTGGCTGATGCTACTCCACTCATCCTCTACCTTTACCCTCTTCATAGAAGGTGTGTATGTATGTGAGGGGAGAAAGGGGATCACAGAAAGGGATGTCTTGTCTACCGTCTCAAATAGACAAGAAACAGCCCTGAAGATACAGAAAGGTAATAGCTGTGTGGGAAGTAGCAGTGTGAGTCATGTGACAGTTTTGTATAAATGTTATCAGTAATGGGAGCAGGCAGCAGACAAGACCACTCTCAAGCTCACACTGTAAGTGCTGGCTTTCAGGAAAGCAGGTGTTCCGACAGGTGCATCTGGGTGCTTTTAACAAAATAAATGCGCATGCACATGCATGATTACTGTCACCTGCAGAGATCGGGACTCAATCCCTTGGATGATAGTTAAGAAGCAAGTTCTGTACAGACACATCTCCAGCCCCTTCTGCAGCAATGGAGAGAGTGGAGGGAAGGACAACATACGGAGCATGAGGGAGAGATGCAGGTAAGAGGGGAGAACAATGGACTCAGCCAGCGTATGGACGAGATAATCTGCAGCAATCCGGAACTCTTGGTGACACATCGGCGTGGGGGTGCATTAAAGGCTGTTGTACACCGACTAGATACTTGGCAGAGGAGGCCTGAGAACCATCTAGTGTGTGTACATGGCATTAAGGATACCCGAGGTGACATGTGACATGTTGAGACAGACATGTGTATGTACGGTGCTAAGCATACAAATAACTAGGTTGTTTCTTTTTTTGCCTGAAAAAGTTAACATTTAGGTATGCAAGTGACGTTTCTCTCGAGTCGGGCTATAGCATGACCTTGACTGATGAGGGAATTACAGCCATACAACTCTTTCTCTGCTGAGTACAGCTTCTGAGAGCGGGAGATATATAAGAAAAAAAGTCAATAATTCTTCTATTTTAGATTCTAGGACACTGAAGGACTTTGTCAGCATGTGAGGCAATATAACATTAAACATTATTTTCTGCTGCTACATAAAATAATACTGTAGGATATCTAAAAAAAAAAAAATCATTTTTAGGAGTAGGAGGATAGATACAATTGTTTATCTCATCAATTTATTTTCACCTTGGATTTCCTTTAAAGCGGTATAAAACCCTGACATAATATTCAATAAAAACATGTGTTTCTACTTTTTATATGCCATACGGTTATCACATTTGCTTTTGTGCATAAGTATTATTATTCATTTAGAAATTGCAAGTTCTCAAAGTACAGTTTTTTTGTTCTGAGAGCTGACATTGCATTTTATTCATAACTGGTTTATTCATCTTGAATTTTGAGCAGAAATGCTTCCTGAGTGTCTGACTGTGTTCAGGAGTGTCTGCACTTTCAGAGAAGTATTTACTTAATTGTATCAAGTGAGGAATGTAAACACAAGATAACATTATCTCCAGTTTGGATGCATCCAGCTTTCTCTAAGGGAACTTGTAAATCCTGTGTTTAACTAACTGAATGCTGTTCTAGTAAAAAAAAAAAAGGGTGGTAGTATATAATATGCTGTAAATAATCTTTTACAGCAAAGAAGAAATACTGGGTTTCATTCTGCTTTAAGACACTAACAGTAAAGATAGCAAAGGCAGTTTGTTTGATGTATGAATACAGGTACACTTTGATATGCAGTCATAATAATATAATACTTCTCTACTTCTGTGATGGGGCGAAAAAACAACTAATCACATATATTTTATGTACAGCCCTATTGCAACTTCTCTTCCACATCTCTTAATAAAGATCAATCTAGTGATATATTACTCATAAAGATGTTAATATGTGATAACCATTTAGTCCTGCACGTATCCATTCACATTCTGCTAGCCTTGAACAGATTGTAATTTTGTGTAATCATCACAATGAAACAATAGATCTCACGTCTGTTCACTTAGCTGTTGATTAAGTCACAAAGGCTACAGCTGAAGTAAAAGCTTCATACAGAAGGGGCATTGTTGGGAACTGAATTATATCTCCAGATAACAATAGGCTACACAGCAGGAGGCAGTGATGTTCTCATCTGTCCCACACCAAAGAGATGGGTTATACCATTCAGTGTTTACAGATGGGAAAGAAACTCTTTGAAGAACAAAGATATTTAGGTGAAGAACTTGCCCTTTCACCACTTCAGTTGTGCAGACTGACTATTAATAATGAAACAGCTGGAAACAGAGGCGCCTAAATAGAATAAAATATGCTAAAAAGGCTTTAAAAAGGAGGTAGTGGTGGACTTACCTCCTCCAACAAAGACTCAGAAAGTCAAGATTCAGCATAAATCAGACTTTAATCAAAAAGCTCCAAACAAGCAATGCGTTTCGCAGGCATTCACCCCCGCTTCTTCAGGCAATAAAAGGAGCAACTTTACTGAGCTCAAATCCAAAAATAGCACCTGGAGGTTTAACTGCTTCCAGACCGAAGCAGTACAAATCTACGCCCTGTAGGTGGTGCTGAAGCTCTGATAGGACGTACATTTTACTGCTTCGGAAAAGAGGGCCCCTGCCGCGACGCTATCTCCCCGTCGCAATTTTCTCACCTGTCTATATGATGGCAGAGTTGTGGGACCCGCTTTCATTGGCTCCCTACCACCTGACCACCTTAAAGGGAACCTTAATTGAACAGGGGGTAAAGAGTTTTACTTACCTGGGGCTATTACCAGCCCCCTGCAGCAGTCCTGTGCCCTCGGCGCCGCTCTGGAATCCTCTGGTCCCCCGCTGTCACTTAGTTTCGTTTTTGACGACTCACCAGTCGCCGGCCGCCATGCGTATTATTGGACGCATTCACCAGTGCAATTAGCGCTATTGCGGACCGCAACGCGTACAAAAATACGCATTGTCGCATATCTACACGTGCGGAATGCGGCAACGCGTATTTTTGTACACGTTGCGGTCTGCAATAGCGCTAATTGCATTGGTGAATGTGTCCAATAATACGCATGGCGGCCAGCGACTGGTGAGTCGTCAAAAACGAAACTAAGTGACAGCGGGGGACCAGAGGATTCCAGAGCAGCACCGAGGGCACAGGACTGCTGCAGGGGGCTGGTAATAGCCCCAGGTAAGTAAAACTCTTTACCCCCCGTTCAGTTAAGGTTCCCTTTAAGCCAATCCCATTGGCTTACATTGATGGACAGCGTCAGGAGCCAATGAAAGCGGCTCCTGACCACCTGGCAGCGCTCTGCCGTCATAGAGACGGTAGAGAGAGGGACCTGCAGCAATGGGAGAGCTGTGTGACCAGCGGGAGTTGCAGGTATGTGCAAAGTGTATATATACAGTGGTGTGAAAAACTATTTGCCCCCTTCCTGATTTATTATTCTTTTGCATGTTTGTCACACTTAAATGTTTCTGCTCATGAAAAACCGTTAACTATTAGTCAAAGATAACATAATTGAACACAAAATGCAGTTTTAAATGATGGTTTTTATTATTTAGTGAGAAAAAACCTCAAAACCTACATGGCCCTGTGTGAAAAAGAAATTGCCCCCTGAACCTAATAACTGGTTGGGCCACCCTTGGCAGCAATAACTGCAATCAAGCGTTTGCGATAACTTGCAACGAGTCTTTTACAGCGCTCTGGAGGAATTTTGGCCCACTCATCTTTGCAGAATTGTTGTAATTCAGCTTTATTTGAGGGTTTTCTAGCATGAACCACCTTTTTAAGGTCATGCAACAACATCTCAATAGGATTCAGGTCAGGACTTTGACTAGGCCAGTCCAAAGTCTTCATTTTGTTTTTCTTCAGCCATTCAGAGGTGGATTTGCTGGTGTGTTTTGGGTCATTGTCCTGCTGCAGCACCCAAGATCGCTTCAGCTTAAGTTGATGAACAGATGGCTGGATATTCTCCTTCAGGATTTTTTGGTAGACAGTAGAATTCATGTTTCCATCTATCACAGCAAGCCTTCCAGGTCCTGAAGCAGCAAAACAACCCCAGACCATCACACTACCACCACCATATTTTACTGTTGGTATGATGTTCTTTTGCTGAAATGCTGTGGTACTTCTACGCCAGATGTAATGGGACACGCACCTTCCAAAAAATTCAACTTTTGTCTTGTCGGTCCACAAGGTATTTTCCCAAAAGTCTTGGCAATCATTGAGATGTTTTTTTTAGCAAAATTGAGACGAGTCGTAATGTTCTTTTTGCTTAAAAGTGGTTTGCGCCTTGGATATCTGCCATGCAGGCCGTTTTTGCCCAGTCTCTTTCTTATGGTGGAGTCATGAACACAGACCTTAATTGAGGCAAGTGAGGCCTGCAGTTCTTTAGATGTTGTCCTGGGGTCTTTTGTGGCCTCTCGGATGAGTTTTCTCCGCGTTCTTGGGGTAATTTTGGTTGGCCGGCCACTCCTGGGAAGGTTCGTCACTGTTCCATGTTTTTGCCATTTGTAGATAATGGCTCTCACTGTGGTTCGCTGGAGTTCCAAAGCTTTAGAAATGGCTTTATAACCTTTACCAGACTGATAGATCTCAATTACAGTACTTTTGTTCTCATTTGTTCCTGAATTTCTTTGGATCTTGGCATGATGTCTAGCTTTTGAGGTGCTTTTGGTCTACTTCTCTGTGTCAGATACCTCCTATTTAAGTGATTTCTTGATTGAAACAGGTGTGACAGTAATCTGGCCTGGGGGTGACTACAGAAATTGAACTCAGGTGTGATAAACCACAGTTAAGTTATTTTTTAACAAGGGGGGCAATCACTTTTTCACACAGGGCCATGTAGATTTGGAGTTTTTTTTCTCACTAAATAATAAAAACCATCATTTAAAACTGCATTTTGTGTTCAATTATGTTATCTTTGACTAATAGTTAACGGTTTTTGATGAGCAGAAACATTTAAGTGTGACAAACATGCAAAAGAATAAGAAAACAGGAAGGGACAAATAGTTTTTCACACCACTGTATATATATATATACTGTGTATATATATATATATATATATATATATATATATATATATATATATATATATATATATACAGTATATGTATATTCATCGGTAAGCAGCGGTTTTCGGTGCCAGCAGTCTCTGTTCCTTAATCATTTGAGCCTTTTGGACGTATCTGCTACGTCCAAAAGGCTGCAGTGCACTCCCACGGCCGATCGTGCACGCCCCCGCACGCTCCCATGCCGCCGCCCATTAGCCCGGAGATCAATGAATGGGAACACAGTTCCCATTCATTGATCTAAGTCCCTATTAGAAAGACCAACAGCTTCTATGAGAAGCCAAAATCTTTTTTAAAGTAAAAAAAAAGTTTCACATCCTCCCTTCACTTCCTGTATGTGAGAGCGCTCACTTGCAGGACAAAAAAAAGACTGAGGCCATCTTGTGGCCAAATAGTAAAACTACATCTACATACTTTTTTTTTAAATATACACATTCAATTACATTTAAAATTAACTGTTTACCTCCCACACCTTAAAAAAAACAAAACAAATAAAATTGTTAACTAAAAAAACTAAATAAAAAAATTACAATAAAAAAAAAACATAAATAGTTACCTAAGGGTCTGAACTTTTTTAATATGCATGTCAAGCGAGTATATTACTATTATTTTTAAAATTATAAGCTTGTAAAAAGTGATAGACGCAATACTGAAAAAATGCACCTTTATTTCCAAATAAAATATTGGTGCCATACATTGTGATAGGGACATAATTTAAATGGTGTAATAGCCGGGACAAATGGGCACATAAAATACGTGGGTTTTAATTATGGTAGCATGTATTATTTTAAAGCTATAATGGCCGAAAACTGAGAAATAATGAATTTTTCCATTTTTTTCTTACTATTCCCGTTAAATTGCATTAAGAAAAAAATAATTCTTAGCATAATGTACCACCCAAAGAAAGCCTAAATGGTGGTGGAAAAAACAAGATATACAATTAATTGTGATAAGTAGTGATAAAGTTATTGGTGAATGAATGGGAAGTGAAAATTGATCGGATGCATAAGGTGAAAAACAACTGAAGGTTGAACTGGTTAAGGGGCCAGAGACTGCTGGTACACAAGGGGTTAACATCTATGGAGAGTGACATCTTAACCCGAGTGGGGTCGGGTCTAATCTCCTCACCTGCCCATTCAGTGGCTTCTTTGGTGGTAACCCACCCTTATGAGTATTATTTCACTACGTGTAATATTGGAGATAGTCAACATCCTACACTATCAGGAGCTCTCAATTGTCTCCCTGTGCATCTTATAAAGGTGCATATTAACAGTACAATTTTTTCATCAGATGCTATCTTTTGATGCACTTTATACAATGGAATTGTAAAGAAAACTAGGCAGTGTGTGGCAAGAATCATTGTAAAACAATTCTATGGTCGATTGGGACAGAAAAAGTTATTGATCCGAAAGTTGGATTTTACCATCAAATCTGTAGAGAGAAAATGCCCTAATTGACCCGTTTGTGGGAACAATCAATGATTACCTTCCTATTACGATCCTAAAATGTGTGTCAAAAGATCGCATCTGATGAAAAAATTGTACCAGTAATGGGCACCTTAAGACTGACAATTGAATCTGAGTTTCAGAAGCCCAGCTGATAGCACCAACTTCTTCCAGTTCCCTTACTGCAGCTATTTCAAATCCTAAATTTGAAAACAGCTTTAAAGTAGAATTGAATATCCATTGGCCCTAAATAAACTTACCTCTCGCGGGAGATGTTCTCGAACCTTAGTAATAAAATACGCCTTCAGCTCACAGCAAGCAGAAAAGTAATCAAAATGTCCCAAAATTACTTCAATTTCGTATTACCATTGTAACCTACTTTTTTACTTGCTAGGAGCTGAAAACTATTTTGTGGAAAAGATAAAAGAAAAAAAAATCCCCTTTTAGAAAACTCAAGAGAGAAGTTTATTAAATCATGGTTAGTGTTCATAAAGCATGATGAGTTACAGAGAAGGCCGCAGACATTGGAGGGAGGCAATATTGACATTATTACAATGCATACTTGCCTGCTGTCAATATCCTTTAGCTATTGATGTGTCACCCTCATTCTCACGCATTGCACATAGCATAGGTCAGAATCGCCTGGCCCCCATATGCCACTTGGTCCCACCAGCTCCTTAACCCATGTGATGCATCCCCTTGCCTGCTTCCTCCCTCCAGGTGACCACACCCCTGGCCTGCTTGTTCCCTCTATGTGACCACACCCCTGGCCTGCTTCCTCCCTCCAGGTGACCATACCCCTGGCCTGCTTCCTCACTCCATGTGACCATACCCCTGGCCTGCTTCCTCCCTCCATGTGACCATACCCCTGGCCTGCTTCCTCCCTCCAGGTGACCACACCCTTGGCCTGCTTGTTACCTCCATGTGACCACATTTCTAGCCTGCTTCCTCCCTCTATGTTACCACACCCCTGGCCTGCTTGTTCCCTCCATGTGACCATACCACTGGTGTTCTTCCTCCCTCCATGTGACCACACCCCTGCCCTGCTTTCTCCATGTGAGCACACCACTGGCCTGCTTCCTCCCTCCATGTGACCACACCCCTGGCCTGCTTCCTCCCTTCATGTGACCACACCCCTGGCCTGCTTGTTCCCTCAATGTGACCACACCACTGGTGTACTTTCTCCCTCCATGTGACCACACCCCTGGCCTGCTTTCTCCATGTTAGCAAACCACTGGCCTGCTTCCTCCCTCCATGTGACCACACCCCTGTCCTGCTTTCTCTATGTTAGCAAACCACTGGCCTGCTTCCTCCCTCCATGTGACCACACCCCTGGCCTGCTTTCTCCATGTTAGCAAACCACTGACCTGCTTCCTCCCTCCATGTGACCACACCCCTGGCCTGCTTACTCCCTCCATGTGACCACACCCCTGGCCTGCTTCTTCCCTCCATGTGACCACACCCCTGGTGTTTTTCCTCCCTCCATGTAACCACACCCCTGTCCTTTACCTGCATGCAGACAGAGAGAGACACAGGGGGGCATTGGTTGAGTTTAAATTGGGGAGCAGCGGAGGAGATTTCCTATCTCTAGTTTACTGGTGGAGCCAACCTCTTTCCCAGCCATTGCCTAAGATGGAGTAAAGATTCACCCCTTGCAGCCCCATGCAATATACAAGAGGTACAATAATTTCCCATTGATCACAAGTGCAGCCATTGCCCCCCCCCCCCCCCCCCCTCAATATGAATTGATATAATATATATAATAAAGTCCATGTATAAGTGTTGCCATTATTTATCCCAATATTATACTTTTTAATTATGTCCCCATATAACAAATGCAGTGTTACAAATACAGTCATAATGCACCTTCTCCCTGTTTAAGTGGTAGGCATCAGCAGGAGGGTGGTTAAGGTGAGGCATTGGGGGTGGGGGGGGATTAAGTGGTAGGCATCAGCAGGGGGTGGTTAAAGTTAGGCATTTGGGGGTGGGGAGATTTAGGGTTAAGGTGGCCACTAATCACCCAATCTTTTTGATACAATTTTACCAATTTTAATTTTAGTATAAGGGTAAATTGAGTGAATATATTAAATGGATAACGTGGGCAGTACCTTATATTACATAGCAGGAATGGTAAGATTGGATAAAAAAGATTGGATCATTAGTGGCCACTATTAGGCATCAGCAGGCGGGTGGTTAAGGTTAAGAATGCGGGGGGGGGGGGGGGGGGAATTAATTATTAGACATCATTTCGGCATCATCAGGGGGGTGCTTAGAGTTAGGCATGGTGGGAGATGTAGGGTTAGGTATTGGCAGGCAGGTGGAGGGGGGATTAACCATTAGGCATTGACAGGGGGGTGGTTAAGGATAGGCATGGGGGGGGGGGGGGATTTAGTGCTAGGCATCAGATAGGGAAACGGTTAAGGTTTAACATCGGCAGACGGAGGGTTAGATTTAGTTGTCTCCACTTTACCAATGAAGGATATCTGTAAATGCATTGATATTCTACATGCCGGAATTGGGAGCCCAAATTTCCTGGCGCCTCTTTTCCATTCACGTCTTACTACTGCAATGCTGCATAGTCATATGTAGCCCCGCCCTCTCTTTGATGACTAGCTTAGGCTAGCTTAACTATGTGTAATTCTCCTCCCAGAGCACTCTGGGAGACCGGGCATTATTTTCACTGGCTTTGGAATTCTCAGAAACAAACATTCCGCAGAGCTGGACGTGGCTAAAGATTCCGCCCCCAGTGATACATTTCAGAATAAAAATCAGGGAGAGAAAATATTTTACAATGGCCAAACACTGACTAAATAATATGTAAATAAATATTGTAAACTAATAAACCATTTTATTTATTTTGTTATTTTCACTAGTTCCTCTTTAATTAGGAGCTAGAGATCAGTGGCGTAGCAATAAGGGATGCAGAGGGGGCCACTAGGGGCACTCCTTCATCCATCTTATTAGCTTTTCATTGGTGGTATGCTGGTATTGAACACTTCTATATGTGCATTGAGCAGTGGTAATCCTTAAAGGACACCTGAAATGAGAAGCATATGGAGGCTACCATTTTTAGTTCCTATAAAACAATACCGGTTTCCTGGCAACCCTGCTGATCTATTTGGCTGTAGTAGTGTCTGAATAACACCAGAAACAAGCATGCAGGTAATCTTGTCAGATCTGACAATAATATCAGAAACACCTGATCTGCTGCATGCTTGTTCAGGGTCTATGGCTATAAGTATTAGAGGCAGAGGATCAGCAGGACTGCCAGGCAACTGGTATTGCTAAACCCTCCTGGTGGTTTATTAAAATCCGCCAGGGGGCAGCAAAGCCTTTTTTTATTATTTTTATTTATTTTTTGATAGCCGCTGCTCAGCGGCATCCCCCCAGCCCCTCCGATCGCCGGAGAGGAGATCCCGTTCAAAGAACAGGATCTCCTGGAGGGCTTCCCCCATCGTCATGGCGATGGGCGGGATTACGTCATCGACGCCGTGACGTCAAAGGGGACTCCGATCCACCCCACAGCGCTGCCTAGCACTGATTGGCCAGGCAGCGCATGGGGTCTGGGGGGGGGGAGAGGGGAAGGGTAAGCTCGGGCTTACCGCCAGGAAGGTTAAAGGACATCCGAGGTGAAAATAAATTGATGAGAAAAACAATTGTATCCCTCCTCCTTCTCCTAAAAATGACTTTTTTTAGATACCCCATGGTTTTATTTTATATTTAAATCTAGCTTTTAAGTTTTTACGGTTTCATTGTCTCTGCTCAATGACACCTTCATTGAAAAATGCTAGAGCTCAAATCTATGAATTATTGACCCTTTTTATCTTTTTTCCTGGTCTCCGAAGCCATTTACTGACCAGGAAGTATTTTATGGCTGGAATTACTAATCAGTGAATGTTATGCTATAGTGGACCCAGTCCAACTTGGTCCCGACCCAGATAGAAACTGTCATTTGCATACCTGATTTTTAACTCTTTTAGGCAGAGAAAGAAAAAAAGGAACACAGCCTAGTTATTTGTGTGCTAGGCACTGTACATACCCATGTCTATCCCATCATGTCACATGTCACCTCAGTTGTCCTTTAAAAGGAAATACATATGGCAGCCTCCATATACTTCTTACTTCAGTTATCCTTACTCTAAATACACCTCTCTAACACTACAGCTGTCCTTGGTAGGTTTTGGGGCTGCATATCAATACAGTGCTTGGGGCCCCATGTAAAACTCGTATTGGGGCCCCAAGCTGCTTAGTTACACCACTGCCCAGATCAACGGATTCTTACAGCACATAAATTTGCTGCTCAGAGAACAATATAATGTGAATTGTATAAACCGCTAAACAAGGAATTCTTTCTGCTGTGAAGCAAGCACACGTGAAGACATGAAAATGAATAAAAATTCAAAAATTAATGATGCTTGAAAAATATACATGTACATAAAAATACCACCGCCAACTTCACGTATAAAAATCACAGTGGTGATCGTACTGGAGTGCTCTAAATGATGCAAATGAGATGCAAATTGGAGGCATGAGTCCATTACATGATAAGAACAATCCAGCACTCCAGGCGTTCTATAATTATAGTTATTTATTGTAAATTATTTCAACACATGTAATTCCAGCATAAAGAACAGGATCCCTGCAGAAGTTAGAAAAGTAATGAATGCAACTAAACATCATTTGGTTTGTTCAACCAGACTGTGAGGTTATAATGATGATTGCACAGAGGCCACAGTCATTCCCTGTAGCTGTGGCTGGATCTGGGGGCTTGTGTACACATTGATGGTTGACCTTTGCTATGTGTGATCTGTGCAGCTGCACATGGCACCATTAATACAGTCAGAGGGTGGCGCTAACTAGCCCCCTTCTAATGACTCAATGAGACACTAAGCATTCCGTCTGAAAACCCCCAAACTACTGACTCCAGCTAGCAATGTAGTGTGCAGTCTTTCTCCCATTTTCTGTCCTAATGTTCGGGCAGGCCAACCAGGAAGCCACCTGAATCACGTGATTCAGGTGGCAAAATCTAGGGGGCGTGTTTGGACAGTTTGGGCCACATGGCACCTGCCTCCTCTCCGCTTTCCAGTCTGTTTTCCTGGCACACACAATACCCTCCTCATTCACGCATCCCTGAATCCCATCCTCATTTGACCGGTGGCATCTGCAGCGACCAATCAGGCGGGAGTGTTGGCACCGACCAGCCAATCACGCCCACCCGCTGCTCCTTTTTCTAACTGTTGCTGATGGTCTCACAGGGGAGGGGGACCACGGCACCATCATTTGGCCAATCACTGCACTCGATCAGTAGCAGATAGGTCACTGCTACTGACTGAGCGCAGTGATTGGCCCAATGATGGTGCCGTGGTCCCCCTCCCCTGTGAGACCATCGGCACCAGTTAGCAAAAGGAGCAGCAGACAGCTGTGATTGGACAGACTGGCTGAGTAGTCGCGTGACAAAGCTTCCCCTCTGACTGGCCATGGTGATGGGGTTTATATGGGCGGTATACATGACAGGGGTAATATATATATATATATATATATATATATATATACATACATACATACATATATATACATATATATATATATATATATATATATACATATATATATATATATATATATAGGAAGGGGGGTTGGGGTCAGCGCATCCTCCAAAATTCACTTCAGGCAGCAGAAAGTTTAGATCTGGTCCTGCTACCGCTTCACTAGCTGTCATAGCATCCCTGGTGTATACAGATCGATATTCACTTTTAATCTGATCAGATGATCAAATTGTCTGAGAATACCAGTAAAGAAATGACATAACAATTACGCGAAATTACGAATGGATTACACTAAATTAGTTGTATGTTCAAATTGTAATTACGTGTGGCCGTAATTGCGAAAATGTATGCAAAATTCTGCGTAATTGTAATTAGCAGATTACGATCACCACTAATAAACAGAGGATGGGTGGACTGGGGGCACTCCAGACTGACGTGATGTCACAGTGGCGGTTGGTAACATGCCCACTTATCTTTCCCAGCACTCCTCAGTGTGAGTTTACCAGCTGCTGACTATCTAGCATTGAGCTATGCTGGGGAAACAGTGGTAAAAAGCAGCTGTGTACTTAATTGCCTTGTATTTAGCTTTCTTTTTTGCTGATGAAGTACATTGTTGGCATCGGGAAATGTATGAAACTCTACCTTCAGCTATGAAATCTTCATGCTTTATAAGTGTGGGGAAGGGAGGGAGGGATGGTCTTTTTTTCCCCAAATATTTTTTTTTCCAGAATAAAAGGTGGCCATCTGTTTCATTTCATAAAGTTGGGAGCTGTGAAAAGCCATCTCCTGAATATCAGCCTTTGCAATTCAGATCTGGAACCTTTACTAAATCCCAAACTAAATGCAAATACAGGCGACGGTGGGGCAGATTCATCAAGGCAGATGAAAAGTAAACAGGAGCGGTCGTCCAAAGAAACCAATCAGGGGGGAGCCTAATGTCTGCAATGCCCAGGGGAGGAAGGGATGCACTCACTTAAAGAGAAACCGTAACCAATAATTAAACGTCATCCCAATCAGTATCTGATACCCCCTTTCCCATGAGAAATCTTTTCCTTTTCACAAACGGATCATCAGGGGGGCTCTGTATGGCTGATATTGTGGTGAAACCCCTCCCATAGTGTTATGTCAGGACCATGGTTCTGACATCACACAGTGGGAGCCTTGGTGCATTGTGGGAAATAACAGCAGTTTACAGCTGTTTCCAACTGCCAAAAAAGCAGCATCTCCTTCCACTGACATCACCTGCCAGCAGTAAAAATGTCACCATGTGATAAATGCCAGAATGTAAATCAGGGAGAGGAAATATTTTACAATGGGCAAACACTGACTAAACCATTTATACCTAATTATTGTAAAATTGAAGCACTGTTTATAACATTATTTTCATTGTTGAGTTCCTCTTTAAACCTCAGTAAGTTAACAGTTTTGTTGAAGGGAACCTGAAGTGGGCCAAACATTAAAGAGGAACTTTAGTGAAAAGGGGAAGAAAAAAAAATTAATCAATTGCAAAGTGAGAAGTTAAAAAATAGAAGAGATAAGAAGAACGTATTTATTTTTGCCATGTAATTTAATCATGTTGTTTGATCCACAATGAGCCTGCACGTAATTATCTTTACTACTGGCAGCCATGAAAAAAACAAACAGCACCAACTGCCATTATTTATAACCAAACACATCACCTAACTTCGCGATAGGCTAAAAGTTTTTTTTGTTTTTTTTAATAAATATACATATGCACAGAGGAGATACTGGTTGCTTGGCAGTTGGAAACAGCTGTTATTTCCCCACAATGCAACAAGGTTCACAGACAGGTAACTGTCAGGACCATGGTCGTGACATCACACTGTGGGAGGGGCTTCACCACAATATCAGCCATACAGAGCCCCCTGATGATCAGTTTGTGAAAAGGAAAAAAAATTTCATGGGAAAGGGGGTATCAGCTACTGATTGGGATGAAGGTTACATGAATCTTTGGTTACAGATGAATTTTTGGTTACCTTTCCTCTTTAAGTTAGATATCTACCGTAGTAGAGGGGAGCCCCTTGATAGTCCATTGGCTTACCCCATCACCCTTGACCCCACCAATTTTTAACACTATCAATAGATTGTTACTACATTCTACATGGAGGTGGTAAAATTGATCAGTGACTGGCCAATCAAAATTGAAAGTGTGTACCAGGCTTTACATGCAGGGGCATGGAAGCTCCAGTGTGTTTTGTTTTCCAAACAGCATAGCGTTGTTATGGTTGCAAAGAATTGACATCTGCGCATACTGGCCATTTTAGAAAGAAGATTCAACCAGCTGCAAACTGAAGTGCGAAAGTAATTTTAATAGGATTAAATTACAACAAGTTATAGCAATTATGCATATTATATCAACAGTTTAATGGAAATGGAGTTACACTTTATTACGAAGTCTGCAGGATGTTACAGATCATTATTAAATTAGAAATTCTTCTTAATAGGAAATTGCAGCTAAGAATAGCAAATCAGTATAGAATCCCTCGGTATACGTGGATACAGAAGTCAGCACGGAGTCAAGGACGGCCGCGGAACGCTGAGACGTGGGACACGCTGACGCTATATGCGACGCCGCAGCACAGCAAGACATTACGGCTGGCTATATAGGACATGGAATGACAAGTCTAATGCGGCCAGGGTGTCAGCTAATGGGAGTGTGTGACATCCTATGGAGGGACAAGTGACAGGATAACAATCGCCCCTTTTAAAGATACAAGGATAGATGACATGATGAAGGTAAATGCACTTGAAGGGGGAGGAATAATCTGCGCAGAGAGAAAGACAGTATAATCACTATCAGAGAGGCCGGCCACTGTACAGGCCTGATACCATCTCTACAGGGGAACATGGTGACAAGCCATGAAAGAGCAGCCCTGAGCGACACACACATATCTCAGTAACACTGTCCAGCCCACAGTCCTGGGGGGGGGGGAAGCTGTACATAGTCACTGTACATATCAGAGCTGTACATAGTCACTATGCAGGCAAAAGGTACACTGCACATAATACTAATTATTGTTGTTGTTATTTCTATGTATTTGATTGCAAGAACTACTGACACAGTTCCCTGCTTTAGAGAGAAAACTGCACTAATCTCATCCCTAACTGTATGTCCTCTTAAAGAGAAACCGTGGGCAAGGATTGAACTTCATCCCAATCAGTAGCTGATACCCCCTTTACCATAAGAAATCTATTCCTATTCACAAACGGATCATCAGTGGGCTCTGTATGGGCTGATATTGTGGTGAAACCCCTCCCACAGTGTGATGTCAGGACCATGGTGCTGACATCACACTGTGGGAGCCTTGTAGCATTGTGGGAAATAACCTCATCCCCCATAAAGAGATGGACTAGTCCAAAAGCTCATTTTACTCTGTAAAAAAAACGTACTTCTTATTTGTCTGTGTTTGCACATATTTCAAATTTTCGCCATAGTGCCCCTTTTAAGACGGCTGACTACAAGCAACGATCATTTATTTTGAATGACCACCATGACAGATCACAACACAAATGATCGTTGAGATTTTCGCTAAAGTCAATGCCGGATTTTACTAAACATATAGTGTGACCATATAAATAATCATTCTCGTCGGCTTTTCGTGTTTTCGTGATGTTGCCAGATGAATCTGGGAATGATAGTTTGCGGATTCCCAGATACAGCTGTCTGTGGGAACTTAGCATAAAGGGAAGGTTCAGGGACTAACAAAAAAAAATAAAAATCCATATCCACTTACCTGGGGCTTCCTCCAGCCCATGGCAGGTGTCAGGAACTGACCCGCAGCACGCCTGCGTATACGGTTCCCGACTGCGGGTTTGACCAGATCAAGCGGGGAGCAGCCTTATTCGAGCTAAAACAAGGCTGGGACCCCTCAGAACACCTCTCACTGCCACCACTAGCGGTTCGCTAGACACTTCCACTCTGCTGTCGAGTCCTCAGCGCGCAATCCGCGTTTTCGTATTCGGGTCAGCTTTGCACTTAGGCCGAATACGGGAACGCCACGCACCCACACACACACACAGTTGCAATATTACACTGTAGTGAAGCAAGCCACTAACAGTCGTTCCGAACGATACTGTTAGCCACTCAGCTGTTGAGCTACTCGCCCTGGCGTTTTCGTACGTTGGGTCAGCTGCACGCTTTAGGCCAACGTATGACAAACGCCCCACACACAATGCAATTACAATCTTATACGGTAGTGTCGCTCAATCATACAATCAGGCACGGACTTATACACACTTCAGTCTCTTCTAGGCTATGAGTGTTATAGTAGTACAGCAGAAGTCAAGCTTATTAAATAATATTATACACAATCGCTTAAGCGCGCATCCTATTCAATATAAAAGTCCACAAAACACTATTCAGGAGTTTTTCAAAGCTGTTCTCATATGCAGTTTCTCGGTCTCTTCTACCGCCAGTACAGCAGAAGTCAAGCTTATTAAATAATAATTTAATATTCCAGGGAAACAAGTGGAACAATGCAGAACAGAATATATACAAAAGATTACAAAAACAAAGTAAAAAGTTACAAAGATAAAAGTTACAAAAATACACACCAAGCAATTTGCTTACCCAAATACAGGGATCCAGATAGAAGAACCTTGGGGTTTTGTGAACGGACACAGCTCTGGCTTGGCCAGGAGCCCCTTAGCTTGGGCCGGGAGACCAGCTGCAGCTACCGTCAGAAGAGGACTGATTTGAGGTATCTGTCCCCTGGTTTTTATAATGAAATATTTGCCTTGAGGCTGTAAGCCTGTTTGGACGGGGGAACTAGATTTAAATACGTCCTTAGTCATAATTGGATTTCCAGAGATCTAACATCCACATGTGAAACATGTACTATAGCCCACATACATGAAAAGACTTCCCTAGTCCAAGTTACAGGTGACAACCTCATTGTTGACAGTATTTCCTAGCTGATCAAAGATAAGGATATAGTTTTCACCTCCACCACTAATTTAATTTCCTCACAATGAAATAGTGTTTAACACACATGTCAACTTTTGGTGAAGAGACTCTTCCTGACTAG
This sequence comes from Hyperolius riggenbachi, assembly GCF_040937935.1. NCBI lineage: Eukaryota > Metazoa > Chordata > Amphibia > Anura > Hyperoliidae > Hyperolius > Hyperolius riggenbachi. Next base: position 331,990,240 of record NC_090651.1, read on the forward strand.
TCTAGAGTTCTTCACAATGCTTTAACCGCCTTCCTCAACAGAAGTGTAAATGTTTCAAGTGTCAATGACTTCAACACTTCACTTCTGCCATTGTCTGATTACCCCAGCTCTATTCACTGAAGTCCCTTTAGATGCAAATGTAGTATAGCCAGATGACCATCGCTTCAAAGCAGAATACACATGTGAGATATAGCAGACAAAGTAGACAGAAAAATGACAGAAATATGATCGTGTATTCCCTAACATCATCAGCACCCCAATATATCACCACAGCAGGCAGGAGGTGCCCTTGGCGCCGCCCCGCTGGCTCCCGATGGCCGACCCGACCTGGCCAGGCCGGCGGCCAGGTCGGGCTTCTTCTGCGCTCCATTGTGCGTTTCACGCCGGCGCGCTGACGTCATCGGACGTCCTCCGGGCTGTACTGCGCAGGCTCAGAACTACTGATCCTGCGCAGTACAGCCCGGAGGACGTCCGATGACGTCAGCGCGCCGGCGTGAAACGTACAATGGAGCGCAGAAGAATCCCGACCTGGCCAGGCCGGGTCAGCCACCGGGAGCCTGTGGAGCGGCGCCAAAGGCACCTCCTGCCTGCCACGGGCTGGAGGAAGCCCCAGGTAAGTGGATATGGATTTTTTTTTTTTTTTTTTTTAGTCCCTGAACCTTCCCTTTAAAGGTGGTCATACACTCGTTAGATTAGCAGCAGATAGATCATCAGATAGAACTCTGATTTTCAATAGATTTCCAATAGACAGATTTCCAATAGATTTCCGTATGAAATCTGTTGAAAATCGATCTGATGGCATTTTTTGCCATCACATTTCCATTAGGAATCCAATTCAAAATGATAAGCAATCTCAACAGCTCTTCCTAAATTTTCCAACATGTCACATCGATTGAAATCCATTGAAATCGACTGAAATCGGCCGCAAATTGATCGATTGGTCAATCGATTTGCGATTGATCGTTTTTGATTGATCGATCGGTCTATTATCGGCTGCCAGTGGCATGTAGTGGTTAAACAGATAAGGAGAGATAAATCAAGAGATAAACAAGAAAGATAGCTCATTCAGAATATCTTGGTCACAAATCACCCCTACTTTCGGAATGTTTATAAAGGCAGCTTCCATCTTTCTGTCATTACAGGTTCATTTCCAATGGATAATTGTAGTCTCTACAAAGCCAATGTGTGGTGAAGTGAGAGTCGAGAAGGGGTTAAACTGCTCAGTAGCATGAGATTACAATCTGCTTTGTAGTTGTCTAGTTTTTTATTCAGATTGCATATGGAAGAGCTGGGAGCTAGGCGGGCCGGTAATAATAGCTGACTGCAGGTGCACTGCGCAGCAACAATGCACTGCTTCCACCACCGCCACCACACTCCACAAAGCATATCTAGCAACCAAACCAACAGGGGAACCCAAGATACATACTGCAGGGAAACCAAGATACATACTGCAGGGAAACCAAGATACATACTGCAGGGAACCCAAGACACATACTGCAAGGAGACCAAGATACATACTGCAAGGAGACCAAGATACATACTGCAGGGAAACCAAGATACATACTGCAACGAAACCAAGATACATACTGCAGGGAAACCAAGATACATACTGCAGGGAAACCAAGATACATACTGCAGGGAACCCAAGATACATACTGCAAGGAAACCAAGATACATACTGCAGGGAAACCAAGATACATACTGCAGGGAAACCTAGATACATACTGCAGGGAGACTAAGATACATACTGCAGGGAACCCAAGATACATACTGCAAAGAAACCAAGATACATACTGCAGGGAAACCAATATACATACTGCAGGGAGACCAAGATACATACTGCAGGGAACCCAAGATACATACTGCAGGGAAACCAAGATACATACTGCAGGGAACCAAGATACATACTGCAAGGAGACCAAGATACATACTGCAAGGAAACCAAGATACATACTGCAGGGAAACCAAGATACATACTGCAAGGGAACCAAGATACATACTGCAAGGAGACCAAGATACATACTGCAGGGAAACCAAGATACATACTGCAGGGAAACCAAGATACATACTGCAGGGAAACCAAGATACATACTGCAGGGAAACCAAGATACATACTGCAGGGAACCCAATATACATACTGCAGGGAAACCAAGATACATACTGCAGGGAAACCAAGATACATACTGCAGGGAAACCAAGATACATACTGCAGGGAACCCAAGATACATGCTGCAAGGAAACCAAGATACATACTGCAGGGAAACCAAGATACATACTGCAGGGAAACCAAGATACATACTGCAGGGAAACCAAGATACATACTGCAGGGAACCCAATATACATACTGCAGGGAACCCAAGATACATACTGCAGGGAAACCAAGATACATACTGCAGGGAACCCAATATACATACTGCAGGGAAACCAAGATACATACTGCAAGGAGACCAAGATACATACTGCAGGGAAACCAAGATACATACTGCAAGGAGACCAAGATACATACTGCAGGGAAACCAAGATACATACTGCAGAGAACCCAATATACATACTGCAGGGAACCCAATATACATACTGCAGGGAAACCAAGATACATACTGCAAGGAAACCAAGATACATACTGCAGGGAAACCAAGATACATACTGCAGGGAACCCAATATACATACTGCAGGGAAACCAAGATACATACTGCAAGGAAACCAAGATACGTACTGCAGGGAAACCAAGATACATACTGCAGGGAAACCAAGATACATACTGCAGGGAAACCAAGATACATACTGCAGGGAAACCAAGATACATACTGCAGGGAACCCAAGATACATACTGCAGGGAACCCAAGATACATACTGCAGGGAAACCAAGATACATACTGCAGGGAAACCAAGATACATACTGCAAGGGAACCAAGATACATACTGCAGGGAAACCAAGATACATACTGCAGGAAAACCAAGATACATACTGCAGGGAAACCAAGATACATACTGCAGGGAACCCAATATACATACTGCAGGGAACCCAAGATACATACTGCAAGGAAACCAAGATACATACTGCAGGGAAACCAAGATACATACTGCAAGGAGACCAAGATACATACTGCAGGGAATCCAAGATACATACTGCAGGGAATACAAGATACATACTGCAGGGAAACCAAGATACATACTGCAGGGAAACCAAGATACATACTGCAGGGAACCCAATATACATACTGCAGGGAAACCAAGATACATACTGCAAGGAGACCAAGATACATACTGCAGGGAAACCAAGATACATACTGCAAGGAGACCAAGATACATACTGCAGGGAAACCAAGATACATACTGCAGAGAACCCAATATACATACTGCAGGGAACCCAATATACATACTGCAGGGAAACCAAGATACATACTGCAAGGAAACCAAGATACATACTGCAGGGAAACCAAGATACATACTGCAGGGAACCCAATATACATACTGCAGGGAAACCAAGATACATACTGCAAGGAAACCAAGATACGTACTGCAGGGAAACCAAGATACATACTGCAGGGAAACCAAGATACATACTGCAGGGAAACCAAGATACATACTGCAGGGAAACCAAGATACATACTGCAGGGAACCCAAGATACATACTGCAGGGAACCCAAGATACATACTGCAGGGAAACCAAGATACATACTGCAGGGAAACCAAGATACATACTGCAAGGGAACCAAGATACATACTGCAGGGAACCCAATATACATACTGCAGGGAACCCAATATACATACTGCAGGGAACCAAGATACATACTGCAGGGAACCCAAGATACATACTGCAGGGAACCCAAGATACATACTGCAGGGAACCCAAGATACATACTGCAAGGAGACCAAGATACATACTGGCCTCAATTCACGGAGCCTTATCAAACGTTTATCAAACACTTTATCAAACGTTTGATAATTTACCTCATGGGTAAAATCTCATTTTAAATTCACTAAAGTGTTATATATTTATCGAATGTTTTACCGATAAAACGTTCAACAAATATATAACATAATATATAGTGAATTTAAAATGAGATTTTACCCATGAGGTAAATTATCAAACGTTTGATAAAGTGTTTGATAAACGTTTGATAATGCTCCGTGAATTGAGGCCACTGCAGGGAACCCAAGATACATACTGCAGGAAACCCAAGATACATACTGCAGGGAACGCAATATACATACTGCAGGGAACGCAATATACATACTGCAGGGAACCCAAGATACATACTGCAAGGAAACCCAAGATACATACTGCAGGGAAACCAAGATACATACTGCAGGGAACTAAAGATACATACTGCAGGGAACCCAATATACATACTGCAGGGAAACCAAGATACATACTGCAAGGAAACCCAAGATACATACTGCAGGGAACGCAAGATACATACTGCAGGGAACCCAAGATACATACTGCAAGGAAACCCAAGATACATACTGCAGGGAAACCAAGATACATACTGCAGGGAAACCAAGATACATACTGCAGGGAAACCAAGATACATACTGCAGGGAAACCAAGATACATACTGCAGGGAAACCAAGATACATACTGCAAGGTAACCAAGATACATACTGCAGGGAACCCAATATACATACTGCAGAGAACCGAAGATACATACTGCAAGGAAACCAATATACATACTGCAGGGAAACTAGGATACTGTAATGATCTGCTCTGCTGGCTGCACAGGCAGACAGCTTTTTGACCATTTTTTTTAGGTCTGAGTGCTGCAGGTCTCTGGAAAAGAGACCTGTCTGCACTCTGCAAGTTTCAGAGTTACTCTGCTGGTGAGGAATTTGCATCCACTTGTCATGCAAATTGCTTAGCTGCTTCCTTTGATGGCTTGCAGTATAAATGCCATTTCCTCCCAGAATCCCCTGCTGGTCATAGAGGTTTGTTCCTGCTAACTTACCTGGAGTCTCAGCCTTTGCTAATTGTTTGCTAAGATTATCTTAGAGTAATTCTTGGGGAGTGCTCCTTGCACTCCTATTTAGTGCAGTCAGGTTTGTGTTTAATTTGTACTGCCTATTCTGTCTTATCTGTTGCGATTATCTTGTCGCCAGCAGCGGTCGACAGGAAATCGTTCTGTCTGTTGGGATCGCATTCGCCCTAGCGGTAGTGGCGGTGGTTCCTTCTGTACTCTGTCTTAGGGGTGCAAGCCAGAGCAGCGGTTGCTACTGGTTGCTCCGTCTGTCTGTCTGTCTGGATCGCATCTGCCCTAGCGGTAGTGGCAGTGGTTCCTTCTGTACTCTGTCTGGGAGTGTGGGCCAGAGCTGCGGTTGCTACTGGTTGCTCCTTCTGTCTTTCTTGTCTGGAACGAACGCTTGCTGTAGGCTCGGTGGGATAACCGTTTAGCAAGCGTTCGCATTCTCTATTCATTTTCGTGTTACATTGGTTAGTTAGGGTTGGTGCGTTTTGTCTCTGTTGCGCTTCTCGTGCGGAGACTGCGCCATTAGCGTGTTTTGTCGCTGTTGCGCTTTTCGTGCGGCAACCGCGCTTAGCGAGTGCGTTTGTTATTTTCCTTGGGGTTTTGATCATTGTTTGATGTGTCTTTCTTTGTACACTTATGCTCTGTCTTTACTCGGTCTTATGTCACTGTTGGCAATCGCCATTCTTGCGGTTGCGTTCCCGCTTGGTTTTCGCTGTTGTGTGTTCGCCGTCGCCAGGTGGCGACTAGATTGGTGGACACACATACATTCTGTCTCTGTGCTCACTTTCCCTCTACAGGTGCTTTGCACCACAGCTGGGTTCTGTTATTTTATACGCTTGTGGAGAATTTCCGCAGTGTCAGCGCACCTCTTGTGCGCTGACCATGGAGATAATTCCACAATCGTTACAGATACATACTGCAGGGAAACCAAGGTAATTACTGCGGGGAAACCAGGCCGAAAGCCCCATTGGACCATATTAGTACCCATGGTAACGGCAAGACATCCAATATAATATACCGTAGTAACCATCTAATTTTGTAAGAATTCAGTATTTTCTCATAACCAAATACGGTACTCTATATTTTCCAAATCTCCACTGATAAAGCTCAAGGGAAATATCATTATGATATAAAATTGTCATAAACCTAGACTGGTGTTGTCCATTTGTAATGTAATATTATTAAAAAGAGCATCCCATTACAATTTTCAGCCATCTAAGAATTTGTAAAACTTAATAGTTAGGCCTTGTTCACATAATAAATCACCAGCACTATCGCAAGCGCTGAGCGATTTATTGAGAGTTTATTTTCAGTGCTTTTCCCTGTGCTTTGCGCTTAGAAAATAGCTTTTCTAAGAGCTCTTCTAAGCGCTTTTGAAGAGCGATCGGTTTTTCACTTCCTAACGTCAGTCAGGAAGTGAACTCTTTAACCCGGAAATGAAGAAATACAATGTATTAATTCATGAAAGGGCTGGGGAAATCCCTATACAAAGCGCTTTTTAAAGCGCTTAGCGATTTCCCTATTCCTTCCATTGAGCCAAAACGCTCAGAAAATGATACAGGCAGCGCTTTTGGAAGCGGATCGCAATCTAACTGCTCATATGAGAACACTCTCATAGGAAATCATTGCACAATCGCTTTTAGGGCAATTTTCAAAATCGCCAGTGCTTAAAAAACCCCGAAAAGGCTCTAGGTGTGAATAAGCCCTTAGGGCTGATTAACACTAGAGGCAATGGGGGACATTTGTACTGCAATTACTGTTGATTGGAAAATCACTAGTGCAGTGTCTTTGTATGGGAGCACTAACACTGCAGCGGTGTGATCGTGATGTGATCGCAAAAGCATTGCATGTAGCATATCAGGAACGATCGCGCAGCGGTTCCCTCCGAAAATGCAATCGCTGAAAAATCATGATCGCCAAGTGCTAGTGACTGATTTTCCATGCCATTTTCTGTATGAAAAGGCTCTGAGCTCAAACAGCACTTATTTTCGCATACATGAAAAAAAGGTCACAGGGGAATGCCACTAGTAGAATATCACTGAAATTCACAATATTTTACTGCTGGATTCCTATAGTGGAGTATCAGTAATGATTACCGATATTTCACTATAGCTAAACCTATCCCTACTCTCACACAGAACCCTCCCCTGGTGGTGCCTAACCCTAATAACCTCCCATTCTGCATTGGGCATCACTACTGGGGGCGGAGCTTGCGATCCCATTCATTACACTGAATACGACAGAGGTGCCTGGCTCTTCTACTGACCACATATGCTATTGCTCCGTTGTTCTTGCCTGATGAAGCGGGATCAAACCTGCAAAATGCGTTGCATATTTGGAGTTCATAAATAAAATATATTGACTGTCTTTACTACAGTCGTTGTGTATCTACTTGGAGGAGGTAAGTCCACCACTACCTCCTCTATTTACCAAGAATTTGGTTTTTAAGCTCATTTAGCTTCCTTTTATCCTTTTGGCGCCTCTGTTCTCCTGCAGAATATTGAGTCCACCCTCGGTGGAGGGTTGAACCCCCTTTTTTCTCATCTACAGAGAGTGACTTCTTATTCCTGAGTGGGGTCAGGAAAATCTCCGTACCTGCCTTTACAGTGGTTGCCTAATGGTAACCCTGGTTTGTGAGTATTAATATTTACTCTATCTAGTAACCATTTACCAGTACATATTACACTATTGGGGCTCTTGGTGTTCCTTGTGTTTATCTCATTACACTGAATAGGATCAAGGGTGCAATCGCCCCGAAACGCAGGCAACCATGAGCTGCAATTCAAAAGTGAATTGCAGTGCATGAATGGAAACAGCAGACATTGCAGTCTATGCACTGTCTGCTATCACTGTGATCGTGTTTCCATAAGGGCACCTGAAAGCTCGCTATATGGAAAGGAGCTACCCCAGAAGTTGGTCCAGCACCTGCATAGCACCCCCCACCCCAAAAAAAAATCCTGGAGCCGCCACTGCTTATTTGCCGCCATGGAAACAGTACTTTGTTTGGAATGCGGCCTGGAGCCGCCACTGCTTATTTGCAGCCATGAAAACAGTACTTTGTTTGGAATGCGGCCTGTCAAGAATCTACCACCTTGCTGCACTAAGCTGCGCAGAGCCATTGTTAATATTTTCCAATGCCTGCATTAATCCTGTAACTGGCATTGACCTTCCTACATAAACATTTCTGTTTGGAATGCTGTGAAATGATTATATTTTATAGCCATTATGTTTGCCATAAATACTTACAATATATGGAACAGAATTAGATGAATTTGATTCCATTTAACAAAATATGGCATAGACTTACAATGGAAATAGTGTTCTAGATAACATTATTTTTTAACAACACCCATGATAAATAATGCTGTGGAGTCACAAAGGAATTTAAAATCAATTGTGGCCCCCTAAAAGTAACCATCTTATGAACATGGATATAATAACTTACATAAGTAACCTCAGTATCAGAATCTTTTATTTCGCCAAGCATGACTGGGTCCTGCCCAGAATTGGGTCTGGCACAATACACAGTTCAAGAAGAAGACATAGATAGATGGGCACAAGCATACGGTTCCCACAAACAACACAGGAGCAACACAATGCATAACATTTCCAAAAAGTGACATGAGAAAGGGCTGCACCATTTAGTCCCTTGGGCTTGTTGACTGGTTGGCCTCTGCTTACTGAGAAAAGGGGGGGGGGGGGGGGGTTTGCGCTGATGGGGGTATGTGGAGGGAATTTAAGAGGCTGGCAGCTGTGGGGAAAAAAAGGAGTTCCAGTGCCTGACAGTTCTGGCGGAGATGGTTCGTTGTCCTTGGCCTAGTGGACCTGCTGTCTACTTACAGCATATACTTCACACTTTCTGATTTTTACTACAAACACAATATATGACCTTATAGGAAACCTAATAAAACATAGCTTTTACTTCATTTTATTAAAATCATTTCATATTTCTCAAAGAATATATTTGCTTTTTCCTTTTTCAATTTTTTCCAATGTTCAGCTGGGCAGTATAAATTTGTCTTAACCCTAGAGGGCCCTATATAGTGTCTGGCCGCCTGAGGATTACTGTCTCCAGCCTAACAGTAATATTTATGGATGTGTTGATGAGTAAATCTACTTAAATAAAGAACCCCCACCTAAACCGACATGTTTCGGCTCATAGAAAATAGAGCCGTCGTCAGGGCAAGAATAAGTAAAGTGCTAGGGTGCAAAGTGCATTATAGTAGAAACACACAGCTATTTACAACACATTATCAAAGAAAATAACAAATGAGAGATGTTCTCTCACGTAAGGTAAGCTACGTGAGAGAACATCTCTCATTTGTAGATTTACTCATCAACACATCCATAAATATTACTGTTAGGCTGGAGACAGTAATCCTCAGGCGGCCAGACACTATATAGGGCCCTCTAGGGTTAAGACAAATTTATACTGCCCAGCTGAACATTGGAAAAAATTGAAAAAGGAAAAAGCAAATATATTCTTTGAGAAATATGAAATGATTTTAATAAAATGAAGTAAAAGCTATGTTTTATTAGGTTTCCTATAAGGTCATATATTGTGTTTGTACTTACAGCATATCTCTGATTGCTGCCTGCCCTGACCCCAAGATTGGCTGCTGGGCTCCCACTGTTTTCTGCCTGTCCTAACCTTGATATTTTCTATTGATTTTTTCTACTAAGTGCTGCTTGCCCTGACCTCAGCATTGTCTACTGGTTTTCCACTGATTGCTACCTATACTGACCCCACTATTATCTACTGGTTTCCCACTGATTGCTGCCTATCCTGATCCCAGCATTGTCTACTGGCTTACCACTGATTGCTGCCTATCTTTACTCCATAATTTTCTACTAGTTTACCAGTGAGTGCTGGCTGTCCTAACCCCAGCATTGTATACTGGTTTCCCACTTAGTGGTGCCTATCCTGACCCTGGAATTGTCTACTGCTTTCCCACTTCATGCTGCCTATCCTGACCCCAGCATTGTCTACTGGTTTCCCACTAACTGCTGACTGCTGCCTGCCCTGGCCTTAAGCCTGTTTCACATGATTTCCTCTGCCTACCATTTCTGTACAACACACCCAACTCGCTGTTATTGGCAGTCTCCTAAACCACGCCAATCATCCAGGTGACACAGAAGGACTCTGTTCTTTGTCTGCCCACCCCTTCCCCCTCACTGTCTACTTAAAGGACAACTAAAGCGAGAGGGATATGGAGGCTGCCATATTTATTTCCTATTAAGTCATACCTGTTGCCTGGCTTTCCTGCTGATCCTCTGCCTCCAATACTTTCAGCCATAGACCCTGAACAAGCATGCAGCAGATCGGGCGTTTCTGACATTATTGTCAGATCTGACAAGATTAGCTGCATGGTTGTTTCTGGTGTGATTCAGACACTACTGCAGCCAAATAGATCAGCAGGGCTGCCAGGCAACTGGTATTGTTTAACAGGAAATAAATATAGCAGCCTCCATATTCCTTCCACTTCAGGTGTTCTTTAAAGAAAATCTCTGAATATGACTGAGAGGATCTTCTCCCATTCAGAGCATCAGTGAAACCGTGGACTGATGCTGGATGTTCGAGTCTGATTCAGTTCACTACATACATCTACAAAGGGGTTCCTCTAGTCAACGTTTTATACAGCAGACTCAGGAAAACACTTCTTTAGAGTCTTGCTTTGTGTAAAGGAGTATTGTTGTGTTAAAGCAGCAAAGGGCTTCTGTAACTACAGCCACAAGGTTGCAGGTACACAGTCTCTCTCTAATGTCATTGTGCTCTAGCATTAAAGGAAATCTGGACTGAGGCATACACAAGGCAGCACTGCCAATTTGCTGCATGTTGGGCTGTTCTGCTAATGCTCCGCTGGTAACACTTTCTGAATCAAACTCAAAATGAGTCTACAGATCAAAGGCCTGATTCAATTCCAAATGGAGAAAAATAGTCTTAGTCATTGGAATTATCCCAGCACATCATCCTGTATTTGCCACCTGATGTAATACCTATGTTATAGTAATATTGATATGATTAAAGGAAATCTGAGATGTGAATAGCAGCAGTATTCATACTTACCTAGGGGCGTCCTCCAGCCCCATGTGGACCGTGGGCTCCCTCGCTGTACTCCCCACCCGCTCTATTGTCCCGTAGTAAGCTCGGATAATTTTGGCCAGTCGGGCTCTTCTGCGCATACGCTGCGGTCGGACATGTACAGAGAGCCCAACTGGCCAAAACTATTGGAGCCTTCTGCAAGCATGACTGGCTGCAACTGGGCAACTATCAGAGCTTTTCAGATAGCAATGAACACATAGGGCTGTAGGAAGCCCCAGGTAAGTATACATACTGCACAGTGTCCCGTCTCAGGTACACTTTAAATGTTTTCCATGTGTTAAATGTTTGAGCACGTTTGTTCGCGTTTTTATTTTTAGCATTCTGAAGAGCGATTTCCTGTTGCTTTTGGCGAATTAATTTTAGCTACACACATCACATCGGTTACTTTCACAGTGGGACGTTGCGTTTTGATGTGACGTTAAAGTCGGAACGCAAACTTACAACAAAACGCCCCCAAAAAGTCGCACCGCAACTTAATGCCCCGTTATCGTCGCATGCAGTAGAGCATACAGGCAATGAAAAGTATGCTTCCAAGTCATTATTGAGCATGTGCAAACAGTGCAACGCAGCTAATAACGTGTATAACGCACTGCATGCAACACTTTCACTTAACATGCAGCGTTAGACACCAACGCAACGTGTGCACTGTGAATGTCGCACAGACTTAGTATTGCTGTGCGTTAGTCTCCTAGTGCCTAACACTAACCCCCCTCCTATTGCCTAACACTAACCCCCCTCCTGGTGCCTAACACTAACCCACCTCCTAGTGCCTAACACTAGCCCCCCTCCTAGTGCCTAACACTAACCCCCCTCCTAGTGCCTAACACTAACTCCCCTCCTAGTTCCTAACACTGGCCCCCCTCCTAGTGCCTAACACTAACCCCCCTCCTAGTGTCTAACACTAACTCCCCTCCTAGTTCCTAACACTAACCTCCCTCCTCGTGCCTAACACTAACACCCCTTCTCGTGCCTAACACTAACCCCCCCTCCTAGTGCCTAACACTAACCCGCCTCCTATTGCCTAACACTAACCCCCCTCCTAGTGCCTAACACTAACCCCCCTCCTAGTGCCTAACACTAACTCCCCTCCTAGTGCCTAACATTAACTCCCCTCCTAGTTCCTAATACTATCCCCCCTCCTAGTTTCTAACACTAACCCCCTTCCTAGTTCCTAACACTAACCCCCTCCTAGTGCCTAACACTAACCTCCCTCCTAGTTCCTAACACTAACCTCCCTCCTAGTTCCTAACACTAACCTCCCTCCTAGTTCCTAACACTAACCACCCTCCTAGTTCCTAACACTCCTAGTTCCTAACACTAACCTCCCTCCTAGTTCCTAACACTAACCTCCCTCCTAGTTCCTAACACTAACCACCCTCCTAGTTCCTAACACTAACCTCTCTCCTCGTGTCTAACACTAACCCCCCTCCTAGTGCCTAACACTAACCTCCCCTCCTAGTGCCTAACACTACCCCCCTCCTAGTTCCTAACACTAACCCCCCTTCTAGTGCCTAACACTAACCTCACTCTTGTTATACCGAACACTAATCCTGGTGCCAAAACTACCGCTATTTGTATGTATTCACAATTCCACGTTTAGTAGCTAAACTTCCACTATCCGAATTGGGCGCCCAACTGACTAGCTGAGCGCCGGAGTACCAATAATTTTCATTGGCGTCTACTAGATGCCTGACGATTCCTGCAACCCAATGACCCGGTCTGTCACTTGTCACCTATGGCTTGACTAATGCTTATACAGTTTTTCTTTTATTACTGTTGGTATAGGCGCACTCCCGGTTTCTGCAACTTTAATGTCGCGGGCCACTATGCCTGTGCGGCATCCTCGCTCCTGCGCAGGCGCAGTACGCGTACTGCACAGGACGCTCCCAGGGATGTGAGCGGAAGTGAGGAGGCGCGTGGCCAGGGCTGCACAGCCACAGTGGTTGCAACATTTAAAGTCGCAGAAAGCGGAAGTGAACCGCGGAGGGGGACCTGAAGATCGTTTTGTCCGGCGCCGGCACAGGACATCTGCGGGGACCGGTAGAAGCCCCAGGTAAGTTAAAGGGAACTTTAACCTTCCTGGCGGTAAGCCTGAGCTGAGCTCGGGCTATGCCGCGCAGGAAGATATCTCAGCCCCTGGTGAGGCGATTTGCTCACTTTAAAATGCTGTACGCGCAGCTAGCACTTTGCTAGCCGCGCGTACAGCTCGATCACCGCCGCTCTGCGGCGATCGCCCGCACGCAGCGGCGCAAGAGGGTTCCCCCTCCCCGCCAGAGCCCTGCGCTGCCCGGACCAATGAGTTCCGGGCAGCGCTATGGGCTGGATCGGAGGCATCTGACGTCAGGACGTCGGCTGACGTCCATGACGTCATTCCGATCGTCGCCACGGCGACAGGAGAAGCCAAACAGGGGAGCGTGTTATATACACGTTCCCCTGTTTGCTTTTGATGCCGGCGACGATCGCACTAGAGGGACACATGCGCCCTCTAGTGGTGTTTCATGTAGCTACCACTCTGGTAGCTTTACATGAAACAAAAAAAAAAACAAAAAAAAAAAAAAAAAGAATTTTTGCCTAAGTGCCAAAAAAAATTAACCGCCAGGGAGGTTAACTGAGAGGGATATGTATAATTCCTTTTAAACAATACTAGTTGCCTGGCAGACAACTGGTATTATTTTAAAAGGAAAATCCATATCCTTCTCAGTTTTGGTTCCACTTAAACTCTTTTTTTTTTTTAGGGGCTCAAAGTACTCCTTTCATAAAACCCCATGCTTGCCCACTATGTGTTTTTGCTCCTAGTGTTCCATGCAGGCTGGTATTTGTGCACTGAGACTCTGTAGTGTGCATAGAGCGTTTACCAGAAACTAGCTAAATACTGGCATTTTTGACTTTGCTGATTGATACTGTTGAGGCCTGGGGCTTACTATGCCACCTATCCTGCTAGTGCCATAGTTAGATTGTTTTTACAACCCCAGGGGGAGCTTACATTTAGAGTTTGCCTAAGGCAGTAAAATGCATCAATTTCAGTTCTTACTCGGTTCAGTCAGTTCAGTCAATAGCAAAAACTTAAAAATGCACCATGTGTTTTGTAACGCAGTTTGGTAAAGGTGTTTGTATGTGTTTATATTTCCGTCCCCAGGCTGGCACCAGTATAATCTCCAAAGATGCCAATAGCTTGGTTTTGCTTTACATGTGGGTAACCAGAAACAGAACATCTTAAAGACAATCGTATTGTATTAAATTGTATAATAATGATAAATCACAGACACACATGCTAGATATAACTAAGGCAGATGGAGAAAGCAATTTGATTCTAACTTTGGCAGTATATCAACTGGCAATACTGGAAGTGGAAACAGCCATGGGCGTCCGCACGTATGGCAAAATTGGGCATTGGCCCTCCCCTGGCCCGCTGCTGCCCCCCAGCCACCTGAACTCGGAAGTGTTACCCTGGGGTGGCAACGGAGAGAGAAAAGGGAGCTTGTGGACAACGGTGGAGAAGGGGGTAAATCTCCCCCCCCTTCCCTCACCTTTGGGGCTCCCTCTCTCTTTCTCGCTCCCCCCTTTAGAATGAAGTGATGCGGGCGGCAGCGACAGGACACTTACGCGATTAGCAGGTGCGCGAGTGACTCTCTCTCTGTGTGCCACTTTGCGATAGATAAGAGACTTTTGGGTTGCAGTTTGGGCATTCGACCTCCAAAAGGTTCGCCACCACTGTCCTACTGTCCCACCATTGCTAAGTTCATGTAAACTTGTCTCCACCCGCGACCATACCCACATTCTGGTCCATGACCACACCCATTTTTCGGCGCGGTGCACAACACGCACTGCACAACGTAACCCCCTGGAAAATTTTCTGTGGACGCCCATGGAAACAGCCATGTGTTTTGATCTGATTGCTGAATGGTTAGCAGCCTAGCTGCCACAAACCTTTATTGATAATGGCAACAGGATGACGGCTGCTTCACGATAATTGTGTTTTGCGATGCAATTCGCAAAATGCAAGCACACAGAGTTTAAGCTAAAAATCGCCGGAAATATTTAAAACTAATGTGTTGTAATTGTGATGTGATTTTATATGATCAGAAATCTTGTGACTGAAAATCTAGCAATTCTGATCCAATCGACGAAGCGATTGGTTGATCGAAAGTCGATCGACTAGTGGCCCAAACGATACAAGCGATATCCAGTGAGATGCACCTTCACTAATCAGTCTGATGGATGTTGTGCCTCTGATAGCAAAAATAGATTCAAGAGACCAATATCTGGCATCCTGCTCGATCAACTACTCGATTCCAGCTGATGCCGCTTTTCATCGATTGGTCTTACTGGAAAACACTTGATTCTCTCTCGAGTCGATAAAAAGATTGAATCAAATGGTCAAGCGTACAGTCAAATCACTAGATGTATGGCCTACTTAAACAATAAGAAATCAGATGGCAAAACACAGACACTGATTCTAATTTAAAAAAAAAAATGAATATCAATAACCCTGATTCAGTGAGTCTTTACTAAGCATTCCAGATCTTTTATTTGGCTTAGGACAACCTTGCATAATCATCCTTTCTTGGCTTTCAGCAAGTGTTGGACAAGCTACCTAAAATGCTTGATAAATGCTTATAAAATGCCAATCAAGCGTTTTGACAAATGCCAATAAAGTTCTGACTGGGCTTCTTAGCTTCTCTAAATGTATCATTGAGACAGTCAATGTGCAGAAGGCCTGACTGCAGATGAGTTTACCCAGGATAGAGGCTGCGGCTCCACACCACACACAGAGCAGCAGCCCCACACACTGCACACAGAGCAGCAGCTCCACATACTGCACACAGAGGAGCAGCCCCACACACTGCACACAGAGTAGCAGCTCTACATACTGCACACAGAGCAGCAGCCCCACACACTGCACACAGAGCAGCAGCTCCACATACTGCACACAGAGGAGCAGCCCCACACACTGCACACAGAGTAGCAGCTCTACATACTGCACACAGAGGAGCAGCCCCACACACTGCACACAGAGCAGCAGCTCCACATACTGCACACAGAGGAGCAGCCCCACACACTGCACACAGAGGAGCAGCCCCACACACTGCACACAGAGCAGCAGCTCTACACAATGCACACAGAGCAGCAGCCCCACACACTGCACACAGAGCAGCAGCTCCACATACTGCACACAGAGGAGCAGCCCCACACACTGCACACAGATCAGCAGCTCCACACACTGCACACAGAGCAGCAGCTCCACACACTGCACACAGAGCAGCAGCTCCACACACTGCACACAGAGCAGCAGCTCCACACACTGCACACAGAGCAGCAGCTCCACACACTGCACACAGAGCGACAGCCCCACACACTGCACACAGAGCAGCAGCTCCACACACTGCACACAGAGCAGCAGCTCCACACACTGCAAACAGAGCAGCAGCTCCACACACTGCACACAGAGCAGCAGCTCCACACACTGCACACAGAGCGACAGCCCCACACACTGCACACAGAGCAGCAGCCCCACACACTGCACACAGAGCAGCAGCTCCACACACTGCACACAGAGCAGCAGCTCCACACACTGCACACAGAGCAGCAGCTCCACACACTGCACACAGAGCGACAGCCCCACACACTGCACACAGAGCGACAGCCCCACACACTGCACACAGAGCAGCAGCTCCACATACTGCACACAGAGGAGCAGCCCCACACACTGCACACAGAGGAGCAGCCCCACACACTGCACACAGAGCAGCAGCTCTACACACTGCACACAGAGCAGCAGCCCCACACACTGCACACAGAGCAGCAGCTCCACACACTGCACACAGAGGAGCAGCCCCACACACTGCACACAGAGCAGCAGCCACACCGCACACAGAGCAGCAGCCACACCGCACACAGAGCAGCAGCCACACCGCACACAGAGCAGCAGCCACACCGCACACAGAGCAGCAGCCACACCGCACACAGAGCAACAGCCACACTGCACACAGAGCAGCAGCTCCACACACTGCACACAGAGCGACAGCCCCACACACTGCACACAGAGCAGCAGCTCCACACACTGCACACAGAGCGACAGCCCCACACACTGCACACAGAGCAGCAGCTCCACACACTGCACACAGAGCGACAGCCCCACACACTGCACACAGAGCAGCAGCTCCACACACTGCACACAGAGCAGCAGCTCCACACACTGCACACAGAGCAGCAGCTCCACACACTGCACACAGAGCAGCAGCCACACCGCACACAGAGCAACAGCCACACTGCACACAGAGCAGCAGCTCCACACACTGCACACAGAGCGACAGCCCCACACACTGCACACAGAGCAGCAGCTCCACACACTGCACACAGAGCAGCAGCCACACTGCACACAGAGCAGCAGCTCCACACACTGCACACAGAGGAGCAGCCCCACACACTGCACACAGAGCAGCAGCTCCACACACTGCACACAGAGCAGCAGCTCCACACACTGCACACAGAGCAGCAGCTCCACACACTGCACACAGAGCGACAGCCCCACACACTGCACACAGAGCAGCAGTCCCACACACTGCACACAGAGCAGCAGCCACACTGCACACAGAGCAGCAGCTCCACACACTGCACACAGAGCAGCAGCCACACTGCACACAGAGCGACAGCCCCACACACTGCACACAGAGCAGCAGCTCCACACACTGCACACAGAGCAGCAGCCACACTGCACACAGAGCAGCAGCTCCACACACTGCACACAGAGCAGCAGCTCCACACACTGCACACAGAGCAGCAGCCACACTGCACACAGAGCAGCAGCTCCACACACTGCACAAAGAGCAGCAGCCCCACACACTGCACACTGAGCAGCAGCTCCACACACTGCACACAGATCAGCAGCTCCACACACTGCACCCAATGCCTTGTTAGGTGGTGTTCCCGGGTTTTACTTAATACTACAGAGCAGAAGAATTGGAAAAAAATGTAAGGCAATTATTGCAGGGAAGCAGAGAGGCGGCCGTTAAGAAGCAGAATGGGCTGAGAGGGAGCAGGAGGCAGCCGGTGAGAGCAGAGAACGCGTTTGTAGCAGGATTCAAGATGGAATTCACAGAGTTATCCATCACATTCATGACGACTGGAGAGAACATTACATTGTCTCTCTGCCCGTGTATAGATTTTCTAAAATGCACTATATATGCCAAAGAGCTCTGTGGAGAAAGAAAGAACAGACTGTTGCTTTCCCGAAATGACCAGCTATACGGTTATTAAAGGAGACCTCCAAGCGAGGAAATTCAGTAGTAAATATGCAAATGGAAGCGATACTCACCTCTGTCTGCTGTTTATGGCTTACCGGTATATCTTTTGCAAAAGGAAAAACTACTGTTTCATTGTTACTAGAATCTTATTACAAAACATCCTGCAGCACTAGCCTTTTAGGACCGCTCTGGAGATGACATTTTTTCTATAGATATTGCTCTGATTTTCAATCATTTGGGGAAGAAATAGGCCATGCAGGACATCCTGTGAAGCTAGTGGGTACAATTAAATTACCTCCTCTGTTGCGCTGCTCTGCATTGGGTAGGAAGAATGATGTACACAGGTGTCTTGGGGTGGGGGTTAAAGAGGAACTGTAGTGAAAATAACATTATGAATAAAATTGTTTATTGTTTTACAATATTCATTTAGGCCTTGTTCACAATGCCTTCAGCTCGCGTGTCCGTACGCGGTGGGCTTTTTTTGAGGCCTCTTTTTTTCCGATTCCCGGTGCTTGGGTGGGCGATTCGTTTTTGTGCTTAGCGGTTTTCTAAGCGTTTTTTCCGAGTGGTTTTGTAATTCACTCCATGATGCAAGTCAGGAAGTGAACTCTTTGACCCGGAAAAGAATAAATACAATGTATTTATTCTTAAAAACGCAAACGCAATCGCTACACAAAGCGATTATGTGAGCGTTTTGCGTTTCTCCTATACTTTCCGTAGCGGAATTGCTTAAAAAATGGTACACGCACTGCTTTACTGAATGGACGGCGCACGGCCCGGGCTGATGTGAACCTTCTCATAGACATTTATTGTCCACACGGTCGGAGGGCGATTTTAAAAATCGCCTGCGTGTAAAAAAAAACAAAAAACGAAAACACCTGCACTGTGAACAAGCCCTCATAGATTATTTACCATAGCCATTGTTCTCCCATTGTAGAATCTTTCCTCTCCCTGATTTACATTCACAGAGGGAGATATTGCTTGCTTGCCAGTTGGAAAAAAACATTTCCCACAATGCAACAAGGTTCACAGACAGCAAACTGTCAGTGCCATGGTCCTAACATCACACCGTGGGAGGGTTTTCACCACAATATCACAGACCCCCTGATGATCTATTCGAGAAAAGGTAAAGATTTCTCATGGGAAAGTAGGTATCAGTTACTGATTGGGATGAAGTTCAATCCTTGGTTACAGTTTCTCCTTAAAGTGAACCTCCAGACTAAAAATCTACTCAGCAGCACTGAAAAGGCTTGGTGTTTCTTTAACAGGTTCACAGCATCAGAACTTTGTTTTTCTTACCCAAGCCTCATTTTTTGCTGTATAGAAGAAAACTGTCCGGGCATTTTTCCCCTGATGCTGTGCAAAGCATGATGGGATTTCTTATGTTGTTGTACTCCTTCTGCTTTTTTGGTGCAAATTGCTGTTTTTTTTTTATTTTGAATTTGAGATTTGAATCCTAGCGCGCGCAGCTGGGAGGGGTGATCAGGACACAGGACAGGTGGAACTGTGTCTCATGCTCCCTGTCACCTCCTTTCAACCAAAAAGATGGCAGCCCCCATAAAAAAATGGCTGCCCCCGTGAAATCACAAACGTTTGCCTGTTCTTTTAAAACAGGGTGGGTAAGAGATTATATTACCTATCTATTTTAATTAACATAACTAATGTAACTTAATGACAGTATTTTTGTTTAGGCTGAAGTTCCCCTTTAATGATGGTGGCAGAATTTGCTATGAATGGGAAGAGGTACTGTCATAGTGGACACACACTGGGTGAGGGTGATAGTAACGACACACATACATGGAAGGGGGGAAGACTTGCATTATGGGGCATAGGTTGTACTTGTTGGAGGGAAGGAATGGAATGGTGGCTGCACTTGTTATGTGGGGGTATTGATGGCTGCACTAGTATTTGTGGTGGGTGAACTTGTTTAAAGGGGGTATTATGGAGAATGGTGGCAAGATTTGATATGGGGTGGAGAAGTGGCAGCACTTGCTATAGGGGTGATTTGAATCTACTTGTCATGGGGGAGGATTGGCACCAATTCATATGGGAAGGAATGGTAGCAACAATAGTTACAGGAAAGGAAGAATGTTAGTCACGTCCTAATGGGGGAGGGAGAATAATGGTGACAGCACTTGTTCTGGGAGGGGAGGAGGTGTGGCCATGACTGTGTATGGAGGAGAGAGGAGTTATTGGGAATGGGGGCAGCACTAATTGTTGGTAGCCTACCATAACCACAGGGCTATGGTACGGAGTAGCATCTGGATACCGGACTTAATTTCCCATAATCCCTGGCAGGGACTGTTAGGTGATAATACCCCACGCCCTGGAAGCAGATTGAAGTATAATTAACCCCCTTGGCGTTATGATTCTTTCCAGATTTTATGGTCTAAAAGTGGTGCAATTTTTTGCACCCTTGCAGACCCTAAAACCTGGATAACATCATGCTGCCAGGGAGATCTGCAGCAGTTCCACAACCATTCACATCCCTGGCTCCAGTTTTCCCTCCATCCTCCGGGTGGCACTGCACTCTCAATTGTGATTGCCAGCTGTTGTCATGACAACAACCTGCGATCTCACCAGGAGGAAGCAGAGCCTCGGAGGAGCGGAAGAAGAATAACGGCCGATGTCAGGATCCCCAGGGAGGTATGTAGAAACGCGTGCATTGCTCTGCACACAGCCTCCAGCGACTACCCCGAGCACAGGTCGGGATTACCGCTCTGAGCTGCAGTTTTCTGCCCCGATCCTAGCTCGGGATTACCGCCAAGGAGGTTAAGGATTGACTGATTAGTGTCCTGGGTGTGCGAATAAGGCATTCTGGTGGCTGATGCAATTTATAGCTCCTTCTAGCAGTGAAAGCAAAAGGAGCAGAGTCACAATTAAGCGTTTTTTTACATCTACAATCAAAATCGCTGATGGCTGCATTTTGCGGTTTTCAGCGTTTTGCGGTTTTCAGCGCAATTTTTTTTGTGCCTCCCGGCACAAAGTACAAAGTGCTTTGTAAGCGCTTTTGCAGAGCGATTCCGTTTTTTCGCTTTCCGACGTAAGTCAGGAAGTGAACTCTTTCACCCGCAAATTAATAAATACAATATATTTATTCATAACAGCACGAACAAATTCGACAAATAAAGCGATTTGTTTGCATTTTGCGCATTTCCTATACACTCTATTGTAGCAAAATCGCCCCTAAAATGGTACATGCAGCGCTTTGCTGAACGGAAAGCGGACACAACACGCTGATATGAACTATCCAATAAGGATTCATTGCACAAGCGATTTCAGGGCATTTTTCAAAATCGCCGGTGCTCAAAATAAGTGCAAAACGCCCTAGGTGTGAGCAAGCCCTAACTGACTCCTGTTGTTATCCCAACATGGGAAGTGTGGCCTAGTTGATTTTTTTTACAGAAACTTCTGTAATAAAATAGAACAGACAAAAGGCAGGCACAGGTACAAAACAATACATTGATTCACTAAAACCTGATAAAATTGGTGGCCCCTCCGCGCACCTGGCTCAACTATGTGTCCTTCACCGTAAGTATCCTACGCGTGTGCGGTTCTTGAAAGACTGAACCGCGCATGCGCAGGATGATTAAGGCAACAGGCGCCAAGGGACGCCAAGGGACCTCACGGGGCTACAGGGGGCTGGAGGAAGCCCCAGGTAAGTTCAGATTTTGATTTTATTCCTCTGCTCGGGGTCCCTTTAAATTCTTTACAAATACAAAACTGATTGAAATAATTAAAATAAAAGCAAAATACAACAGTAAATAAAGCAAAATCAAACGGGCAATAGCCTCCCATCAGCAATCATATTTGGTGAAGAAAAGTGACGTGATTGGCTGCTGGGGGCAGCTGAACTTCGCACACCATCATAAGCTGTCCGCCTGCCCTATGAAATAAGTTTGTGTAACTGCGTTCGTTTTCTCAAGGGCTTTTCTCTGTATATTATCACCCCTGCAGTCAACAGTGAAAACCTGTAATAGACATTTCTACCTTATCCTTTCCTTCTCTTGTCAGAGTTATCATTTTATTTAAACTCCGGATGCCGCAGATGCTGTGAAAACCTGAGATTCAGAATCCCCTCTCCCATTCTCCTGTCATTTTCACTTTCAATCATTTTTTGGTTATGTCTAAATTATTAAATTCTGTGCTTCTCTTGCTGTAATCTCCTCTACAGAAACAATCCTCAGGATCTTGACGGTCTCAGAAGTATTTTAGAAGGAAATACAAAAGGGTAATGATATACCGTCGAAAATGAAGACCAATGAAATTTTGGTTGGCATAAATTTGAGTTCATTGATTGCAAACCTGTCTCCTAAATCCATATTGCACTAGTTATCCTGCTTGCCCTTGACTCAAAGTAATGTCATCTTTGTGAAAATCAGCTCTTCAAAGTAAGGCAATTCAAAATATAAAAAGTCAGCCCTTATAAATCACAGACAGAAGATCCTGAAATGCTGGCCAGCAAGGTAAGTAGACACTATACACTGGTAAAACAATGGCAATTAGCTATGTAGAACATGGCAAAACTGGGTTGAAGTAGAGGTGTAGTTTAATTCAGAATTCCTTTAAATTTTAAAATCACTCCTGTATCACTGCTATATTTTGAAGCAATATTTATGGACAGTGGAATTAGTCTTTTTGTTATTATTTAAGTCAGGGCTTGTTGGCTAGTAGGAGGAATGCTGCAGTAGATGGGGAGGCTGCCGGAGGTGTGTGAGATTGAAGGTGAGTATAGCGAGTACAGAATTACACTAATGATTTGGGGGGGCGCTGTGCTTAAATATACACTCACCTAAAGGTCACCAGATCTCAACCCAATACAGCGTCTTTGGGATGTGATGGAAGGGGAGCTTCGTGCCCTGGATGTGCATCCCACAAATCTCCATCAACTGCAAGATGCTATCCTATCAATATGGGCCAACATTCCTGAAGAATGCTTTCAGCACCTTGTTGAATCAATGCCATGTAGAATTAAGGCAGTTCTGAAGGCGAAAGGGGGTCAAACACCATATTAGTATGGTGTTCCTAATAATGCTTTAGGTGAGTGTATTTGGGTTAATACTCTATCTAATTGTATAATTTGGGGTTACACACAGCCTAAGGATGTTGCTTGCGCGGGGACTCAGCCAAATTATGTTTTTTTGGGGTGAAACACACTCAGGGTCGACTGGGACACTGGGGGCCCACCAAAGAAATTTCAACCTGGGGCCCACACATCCCATGATTGCGGTGAAAAAAGGGTGTGACCATGCACCGGAAGGTGGGCGTGGTCATGAGGTATTATGGAAAGGGCCAAATTTACATGATCTTAGTAGCATTGTAATTCAGAGACACTGCTGCCCAGCAAAACTTTGCATAGAGTCCCCTCCTTCAATATAAAGTAATGTCCTACTTTGCAGAGGTTGTGACCGCAGAGGTTGCAGAGGTTGCGACCGCATCGGGGCCCTCGGGCCAAACGGGCCCCGAAGGGCCCTCCCTCAACTACAGTATTACCTCTCTCAGGGCCGGTTTAAGCAACAATGGGGCCCCAGGGCAAAATAAACCTGGGAGGCCCCCCCAACATATACCCCGGAACAAAAATCGGCATTAGGGGACCTTTTTTGCAGCTGGTATAGTCAGTGTGTGAAGTCCCAATCGGTCGGAGCTCCACATTCTGGCTATCCCAGCCTGCACGAGGGACAAGGGGTTAAAAAGTTTCAGGAGGGGGGACCCCACATAATTTAAAAAAAAAATTCCCACACTCTAAAAATTGGGAAAATAGAAAAAAATGCCAGGGATCTTCATACAGCCATATTGCGGCTGTATAGCGATCCCTGGCCAAAGCGCTGCGGCTGCGTATGGACCCCCTGGAAACCCCATCAGGAAATTTATTGCGCTTTAGTTTGATGCATGTAAAATTACACTACCGTTAGGTTTGCTACTAAAAGTGACATTTATCGCATTTACAACTTTATAATTGATTTTCTCAAAAACTATAAGGTCTTTTTGAAAAATTGTTTTTTCCTCTTATTCCTAATGATCTCCTTAACATATCCTGCAAACTTAGGGTTTCTAGCATTTAAGGTGGATTTGCTATCAACCATTAAAGTCGGCAGGTTTTTAAATGTGTATTTTTTTTCCTTTGAAACTTTAAAATCGATTTTCTCAAAAACTATAAGGCCGATTTGAAATTTTTTTTCCTCTTGTAGCCACTGGGGGCCCCTACAAGCTCTGGGGCCCTGGGGCAGCTGCCTCCTCTGCCTCTATGGTAGCGCCGGCCCTGACCTCTCTATTGGTCCTGTGCTCATAATAATCACTTCTATAGATACTTTGAACAGTGGTAATCATTAACAAGCTATTTCCCATCCCTTTCTTGCACCTCTGACACTGTAGTTGCCATTGGCAGGTTTTGGTGCGTTGTATCAATTGTTATGTATAGAGTGTTTGGGGGGCCCATTGTAAAATTTACATCGAGGCCTACAGCTCCTTAGCTACGCCACTGCTCTCAGCACGAGTGATTACAGCACTGAGAAGAGAATTTTTGTGCTGCAGGCAGCAATTGGAGCTCTGTCAGACAAGAAGGGGGGCCCACCAGAGACCTGGAGACCCACCGAGGGAAAAAACTGTACTACTGTGGCCCAGTCCGACCCTGAACACACTACCTAATTATATCATTTGGGGAGGTTCATGCTGACAAATTATGTTCAGGTCAGCTGGATAGCCTTTGACCAGGGTTTGAATCCTAGCTCATGCCAATACATAAAACAGTAAGGAGTCTTTGGGCTAGGCATCCTAATGATTCTGGTCGCCTGTGGAGATTGCGCCAGGCGGCGTGAAAGTCCTGCACATGCGCAGGACTCCCATGCCGGCCGGCGTGATGACGCCTAGTCGCCCGGCGTGATGTCACAAATTGAGGAAGTGGGATGCAGCCCTGACAACTTCAGGCAGAAGTCATCCCATAACGGAGCCGCCAGCTGGAACTGAGATAGGAGCCAGGAGGATGCCGGGGGACCTTGCGGCCTACGGTGGGCTGGAGGAAGCCCCAGGTAAGTTACTATTTCATTTTTAGTGATTGCTCAAGGTCCCTTTAAGAAGTGGCTGGAAAACACCACATATGCTGCCTACTTCATTGTCTCATATAACTGTTTGTACACTAGTGAGGTTTTAAATTCGCTCTTTGAGGTGATTTTTTTTCTTTTGCTGTTGTGTGCTGCAAGTGCCAGATGATATTCTCTGTATTGATGTCCGTAGTGTCCCTAACAGTATACAGGAGTGCCAGTGAAACTGCTAAGGCCATTATAGCACAAAATACATCAGTTGAGATGATATCTATCCATAATATTTTAAGGATTGGAACAGTAAGGGCCCAATCCAGCAAGTTATCGATCAAGGATAGTAGCAATCGATATTACCTGCTTGTCCACTCAGTCTTGATTAGAAATCTAAGTATTGATTGAATCACTAGCATTGTACCATAGTCCCTCTTACGGAGGGACAGTGCCTCTTTGGCAGCCCTGTCCCTCTGTCTCTCTTTCCTCCTCATTTGTCCCTCTTTCAGGACTTTGTCCCTCTTTCCACGTAAATATATATATATTTATCTACTAAAAAATGTATTTGATTGACTCTAAACTTTATTCCCATCCTTTAAATTGATATATTACTAATGTACAAATGGTAATATGAAGGAAAATGAGCCAGGCTAGAAACAACATATTTTTCTTATGAAATCGTTATGGTTTGCGTAACTAGGGGTGTTACGGGGGGCATGGTTAGGGGTGTGACAGGGGAGTGGCTTAAGTGTCCCTCTTTCTCATCTCAAAAAGTTGGGAGGTATGTTGTACTGCTCAATGTACTGCTGTTCTTGACCACTGGTTCTCTTTTTCTACCCCAACTACTTGGTGGCGATCACTCATAACCACCTTTTCGATTGTTAAACTGCCTGAAAGTTGATTGATGTTAAACCCTGACAATCAGCCAGAAAAGTGAAATATGTGCTGAAATCAGTTTTCTACAGTTTTGGTAGATGGTGCTACCTGAGGGTATTATTTATCTTGTTAGTGAAGGTAGTTGAGGGTTTGTCTGATCAGAAACAACTTCCCCCACTCATGATGTTCTGTCTTCTCCACAGCTTCCTTTGCTGCCTGGAATAGGCGGAGCACTGACAGGAAAGGCTGCACTGCTTTATGGGTAAGTTGCATGGACGGCAGTAGAGCCATCAGCACGCAAGCAAAGCAGTGTGAGATTACCACTTTACACGAATTAGAACAAAAATCTGTGTCTGGGTACCACCACACACTGGCAAATTTTCGACTGTTGGCAAGTATTACATTTAAAGAGGAACTATAGCGAAAAAGGGAAAGAAATAAATCAATACATTGAAAAGTAAGAAGTTAAAAAATAGAAGAGAGATCAAGAAATGATTATGATATCGGACCTGTAATTTGTTCATGTTGTTTGATCTACAATTAGCTTTCACATAATCATCTTTACTACTAGCAGGCATGAATAAATAAACAGACAGCACCAACTGCCATTATCTATGACCACACCCCCTAACAATGCGATTGGCTACAAGGTTAGATATTCATATGCACAGAGGGAAATACTGGTTGCTTGGCAGTTAGAAACAGACGTTATTTCCCACAATGCAACAAGGCTCCCACAATGTGATGCCAGGACCTAGGTTCTGGCATCACACTGTGGGCGAGGTTTCACCACAATATCAGCCATACAGTCGTCCCTGATGATCTATTAGAAAAAAAGGTAAAGATTTCTCTTGGAAAGGGGGGTAACAGCTACTGATTGAGATGAAGTTTGATCCTTGGTAACAGTTCCTCTTTAAAAGAAACCTTAAATAGATCAAAAGGAAAAAAATCATACATATCTGGGGATTCCTCCAGCCCCCTTCGGCCTGATCGGTCCCTCGCCGTCCTCCTCAGCCTCCTGGAACCTCCGCTATGTCTCCCGGTAACTTTGGGAGTTGAGGCTTACTGCCCTGTTGCACACCCATCGCCGGGAGCATTCTGCACCAACTGCGCAGTGGGGGAGCGGGCGCAGGGCTCATTCATTCCAGACGGTGCCAGCTACAGTCAAAATCTACAATGTGTTAGAAACTAGCATTCATAAACAGGACGTAGAATTTAATATGCATGGTCCTGAAGTGGTTAACCACCTTGGTGGTAATGACGAGTCCAGCTTATCCATTACCGCCGCGGTGTATTTCTCAGCCCCTGGAGGGTCTTTCTGGCCCAAATTTTCGGAGGGATGAAGCTAGCACTTGGCTAGCTACATCACCCCTCCAATCGCCGATTCGCCTCCGGCCCACTTTGATCCCCCCGATCGCCGCACTTTTTGCTTACACCCCCCCCCCCCCCCCCCCGGGAGCCCGCACCGGCGCAGCCTCCTCTCCATAGCCACCAGGGGTCGCTATGGCGGAGATCGGAACTGTGCATGACGTCATGATGTCAGACATCATGTCCGATCGTCGCCATAGCAACGCCTGAAGCTATGGCGGAAGTCTCAGCCATCGCGGCCAGGTAAATATCGCCGGTGGCGACCGGAGGGGGGGAAACAGTGCCAGGGGACTTGGGGGGAGAGTGTAGCAAGCCTAGTGCTTTTTTTTTTTTTTTAAAGACCGCACGAAATAGAACAGCAGGGTGGTTAAATAAGCATGATAACTTTCAGAACAAAAGCTGGTTTTCTATATACTGACCAATATATAAAATTACGGTATGTCTTTATATATATATATATATCCAGGGCTGTCACTCGAATCCATAAAAAAGGTATGCGCCCCATCCATACAACGTATGCTTGAACTGGGCCGGTTTAAGCAACAATGGGGCCCCAGGGCAAAATAAACCTGGGAGGCCCCCCCAACATATACCCCGGAACAAAAATCGGCATTAGGGGACCTTTTTTGCAGCTGGTATAGTCAGTGTGTGAAGTCCCAATCGGTCGGAGCTCCACATTCTGGCTATCCCAGCCTGCACGAGGGACAAGGGGTTAAAAAGTTTCAGGAGGGGGGACCCCACATAATTTAAAAAAAAAATTCCCACACTCTAAAAATTGGGAAAATAGAAAAAAATGCCAGGGATCTTCATACAGCCATATTGCGGCTGTATAGCGATCCCTGGCCAAAGCGCTGCGGCTGCGTATGGACCCCCTGGAAACCCCATCAGGAAATTTATTGCGCTTTAGTTTGATGCATGTAAAATTACACTACCGTTAGGTTTGCTACTAAAAGTGACATTTATCGCATTTACAACTTTATAATTGATTTTCTCAAAAACTATAAGGTCTTTTTGAAAAATTGTTTTTTCCTCTTATTCCTAATGATCTCCTTAACATATCCTGCAAACTTAGGGTTTCTAGCATTTAAGGTGGATTTGCTATCAACCATTAAAGTCGGCAGGTTTTTAAATGTGTATTTTTTTTCCTTTGAAACTTTAAAATCGATTTTCTCAAAAACTATAAGGCCGATTTGAAATTTTTTTTCCTCTTGTAGCCACTGGGGGCCCCTACAAGCTCTGGGGCCCTGGGGCAGCTGCCTCCTCTGCCTCTATGGTAGCGCCGGCCCTGACCTCTCTATTGGTCCTGTGCTCATAATAATCACTTCTATAGATACTTTGAACAGTGGTAATCATTAACAAGCTATTTCCCATCCCTTTCTTGCACCTCTGACACTGTAGTTGCCATTGGCAGGTTTTGGTGCGTTGTATCAATTGTTATGTATAGAGTGTTTGGGGGGCCCATTGTAAAATTTACATCGAGGCCTACAGCTCCTTAGCTACGCCACTGCTCTCAGCACGAGTGATTACAGCACTGAGAAGAGAATTTTTGTGCTGCAGGCAGCAATTGGAGCTCTGTCAGACAAGAAGGGGGGCCCACCAGAGACCTGGAGACCCACCGAGGGAAAAAACTGTACTACTGTGGCCCAGTCCGACCCTGAACACACTACCTAATTATATCATTTGGGGAGGTTCATGCTGACAAATTATGTTCAGGTCAGCTGGATAGCCTTTGACCAGGGTTTGAATCCTAGCTCATGCCAATACATAAAACAGTAAGGAGTCTTTGGGCTAGGCATCCTAATGATTCTGGTCGCCTGTGGAGATTGCGCCAGGCGGCGTGAAAGTCCTGCACATGGGCAGGACTCCCATGCCGGCCGGCGTGATGACGCCTAGTCGCCCGGCGTGATGTCACAAATTGAGGAAGTGGGATGCAGCCCTGACAACTTCAGGCAGAAGTCATCCCATAACGGAGCCGCCAGCTGGAACTGAGATAGGAGCCAGGAGGATGCCGGGGGACCTTGCGGCCTACGGTGGGCTGGAGGAAGCCCCAGGTAAGTTACTATTTCATTTTTAGTGATTGCTCAAGGTCCCTTTAAGAAGTGGCTGGAAAACACCACATATGCTGCCTACTTCATTGTCTCATATAACTGTTTGTACACTAGTGAGGTTTTAAATTCGCTCTTTGAGGTGATTTTTTTTCTTTTGCTGTTGTGTGCTGCAAGTGCCAGATGATATTCTCTGTATTGATGTCCGTAGTGTCCCTAACAGTATACAGGAGTGCCAGTGAAACTGCTAAGGCCATTATAGCACAAAATACATCAGTTGAGATGATATCTATCCATAATATTTTAAGGATTGGAACAGTAAGGGCCCAATCCAGCAAGTTATCGATCAAGGATAGTAGCAATCGATATTACCTGCTTGTCCACTCAGTCTTGATTAGAAATCTAAGTATTGATTGAATCACTAGCATTGTACCATAGTCCCTCTTACGGAGGGACAGTGCCTCTTTGGCAGCCCTGTCCCTCTGTCTCTCTTTCCTCCTCATTTGTCCCTCTTTCAGGACTTTGTCCCTCTTTCCACGTAAATATATATATATTTATCTACTAAAAAATGTATTTGATTGACTCTAAACTTTATTCCCATCCTTTAAATTGATATATTACTAATGTACAAATGGTAATATGAAGGAAAATGAGCCAGGCTAGAAACAACATATTTTTCTTATGAAATCGTTATGGTTTGCGTAACTAGGGGTGTTACGGGGGGCATGGTTAGGGGTGTGACAGGGGAGTGGCTTAAGTGTCCCTCTTTCTCATCTCAAAAAGTTGGGAGGTATGTTGTACTGCTCAATGTACTGCTGTTCTTGACCACTGGTTCTCTTTTTCTACCCCAACTACTTGGTGGCGATCACTCATAACCACCTTTTCGATTGTTAAACTGCCTGAAAGTTGATTGATGTTAAACCCTGACAATCAGCCAGAAAAGTGAAATATGTGCTGAAATCAGTTTTCTACAGTTTTGGTAGATGGTGCTACCTGAGGGTATTATTTATCTTGTTAGTGAAGGTAGTTGAGGGTTTGTCTGATCAGAAACAACTTCCCCCACTCATGATGTTCTGTCTTCTCCACAGCTTCCTTTGCTGCCTGGAATAGGCGGAGCACTGACAGGAAAGGCTGCACTGCTTTATGGGTAAGTTGCATGGACGGCAGTAGAGCCATCAGCACGCAAGCAAAGCAGTGTGAGATTACCACTTTACACGAATTAGAACAAAAATCTGTGTCTGGGTACCACCACACACTGGCAAATTTTCGACTGTTGGCAAGTATTACATTTAAAGAGGAACTATAGCGAAAAAGGGAAAGAAATAAATCAATACATTGAAAAGTAAGAAGTTAAAAAATAGAAGAGAGATCAAGAAATGATTATGATATCGGACCT
Organism: Hyperolius riggenbachi; assembly: GCF_040937935.1. Lineage (NCBI taxonomy): Eukaryota > Metazoa > Chordata > Amphibia > Anura > Hyperoliidae > Hyperolius > Hyperolius riggenbachi. The sequence continues at coordinate 332,021,267 of NC_090651.1, forward strand.
GTAATTTGTTCATGTTGTTTGATCTACAATTAGCTTTCACATAATCATCTTTACTACTAGCAGGCATGAATAAATAAACAGACAGCACCAACTGCCATTATCTATGACCACACCCCCTAACAATGCGATTGGCTACAAGGTTAGATATTCATATGCACAGAGGGAAATACTGGTTGCTTGGCAGTTAGAAACAGACGTTATTTCCCACAATGCAACAAGGCTCCCACAATGTGATGCCAGGACCTAGGTTCTGGCATCACACTGTGGGCGAGGTTTCACCACAATATCAGCCATACAGTCGTCCCTGATGATCTATTAGAAAAAAAGGTAAAGATTTCTCTTGGAAAGGGGGGTAACAGCTACTGATTGAGATGAAGTTTGATCCTTGGTAACAGTTCCTCTTTAAAAGAAACCTTAAATAGATCAAAAGGAAAAAAATCATACATATCTGGGGATTCCTCCAGCCCCCTTCGGCCTGATCGGTCCCTCGCCGTCCTCCTCAGCCTCCTGGAACCTCCGCTATGTCTCCCGGTAACTTTGGGAGTTGAGGCTTACTGCCCTGTTGCACACCCATCGCCGGGAGCATTCTGCACCAACTGCGCAGTGGGGGAGCGGGCGCAGGGCTCATTCATTCCAGACGGTGCCAGCTACAGTCAAAATCTACAATGTGTTAGAAACTAGCATTCATAAACAGGACGTAGAATTTAATATGCATGGTCCTGAAGTGGTTAACCACCTTGGTGGTAATGACGAGTCCAGCTTATCCATTACCGCCGCGGTGTATTTCTCAGCCCCTGGAGGGTCTTTCTGGCCCAAATTTTCGGAGGGATGAAGCTAGCACTTGGCTAGCTACATCACCCCTCCAATCGCCGATTCGCCTCCGGCCCACTTTGATCCCCCCGATCGCCGCACTTTTTGCTTACACACACCCCCCCCCCCCCCCCCCCCCCGGGAGCCCGCACCGGCGCAGCCTCCTCTCCATAGCCACCAGGGGTCGCTATGGCGGAGATCGGAACTGTGCATGACGTCATGATGTCAGACATCATGTCCGATCGTCGCCATAGCAACGCCTGAAGCTATGGCGGAAGTCTCAGCCATCGCGGCCAGGTAAATATCGCCGGTGGCGACCGGAGGGGGGGAAACAGTGCCAGGGGACTTGGGGGGAGAGTGTAGCAAGCCTAGTGCTTTTTTTTTTTTTTTAAAGACCGCACGAAATAGAACAGCAGGGTGGTTAAATAAGCATGATAACTTTCAGAACAAAAGCTGGTTTTCTATATACTGACCAATATATAAAATTACGGTATGTCTTTATATATATATATATATCCAGGGCTGTCACTCGAATCCATAAAAAAGGTATGCGCCCCATCCATACAACGTATGCTTGAACTGGGCCCTCTATGGAAGTTACAGTTATTGAGCGCAGTACTAGAGTATTATCAGTATGGCCTGATCTTTGGCTGAATGAAATCTAATCACCGCCAGGAGATGAGTAATAGAACCTTTACCAGTCTTCCTCCCTCTTGCTATTGAACTTTATCCAATGTGCTTCGTCTTCTTCAGTAGAAGTGGAAGCGTGCCCATTTGTTGAAAGGTAAAAATGTATACATGATGCAGAGACAAAACACAGTCACTTCAGACAGGGAATACAATGACATTTTCCACCCACTGATGAATCTGATCGTACAGCGCCTACACAGCCCTGTGCGTATCTGTGTGACGCAAGGAGCCTATAGGTGAAGCAGGGGAGATGGCTACTGAGAGTGCAGAGAGGTGACCCACTGAAGAGAGCTCCTGGCTCGGTGCTGTCACTCTGAGTGATAGCCTCCATTAGTGTCCCCGGGTCGTTATACCAAGTGGGTGCATTCCTGTGATAAATGGCACAATACTGAAGAGGAACTCGTGTAGCACAGCACCTCCCCCACTTGTATATGCATATGTGTGTCTTTGTAAACATGCGTCAGTACTCGGTGCCCATGCATATGTCACGGGTCCATCTAAAAATGGCGCAGGGAGAAAAATGGCGCACCGTTCCGCCGATAAATGTATCATAAAACGCTTACTACCGTTTTAATGTAAATACATTAAAATGGTAAACAGCGTTTTATGATATATTTATTGCGGAATTCCAATGTGCTGCACAATCAACATCAACTAAAATAAACCAGTTCAGCTCCTGCAGATCCAGGTGCTCACAAATACTGCTGTGAGCTCCTTGCATGTCCTACCTTGTATGTTAAGCCCATTTATCTATTTTTGTAGTGTAATGCGTTGGTGCTTTATAAATATGTAATAAATAATAATAATTAAAACTATGGTAGGAGATTACACTATAACTATGGCAAGGACTTTAGACTATAACTATAGTGGGGACCGTAGACTGAGGGACAGTTAGTGGCATGAATTATTCAGTGTACTCTAAAGTGCTGTGGAAAACGTCAGCGCTATATAAATGCATATTAATAACATTAAAAGCAGCAGAGTCAGAAAAACACACACACACACACACAAATTTATACAGGATAGATAGACAGACAGACAGACAGACAGACAGACAGACAGACAGACAGACGTAGATAGATAGATAGATAGATAGATAGATAGATAGATAGATAGATAGATAGATAGATAGATAGATAGATAGGATGATAGATGGATGGATAGACAGACAGACAGACAGACAGACAGACAGACAGACAGACAGGCAGGCAGACAGACAGACAGACAGGCAGGCAGGCAGGCAGGCAGGCAGACAGACAGACAGACAGGCAGGCAGGCAGGCAGGCAGACAGACAGACAGACAGACAGACAGACAGACAGACAGACAGACAGACAGACAGACAGACAGATAGATAGATAGATAGATAGATAGATAGATAGATAGATAGATAGATAGATAGATAGATAAACACTTGTTCTACTTACATAACACATGTATTGTACTGTCCACGATTTCAGTTCAGTGAATTGTAGATAGTTAATAACTATGGCATTTACCATGTTTACTTCTTCTGACTGAAGCCAATCCTGATGTCATTTCCTCCCTTACTCTTTTTTTTTTCTCCTAGAAATTGCATATCATATCTAGCTTGCTTTGTAAACACGTGTGCAAAGCATAGATCGTATTTCAGCAGCTTTTACCTTTCCTGCCCTCAGCCAATCAGTGAGGAGCAGGAATCTGGGAGGGGGGATGACAAGCTTCCTTCTCACCGGCAAAATACCAAACAGAGCCAGGCTGATTGAGATAAGGTAAGACTAATTACAGCAGAAACATTTATCATTATATTAGAATGCTTGCAGTGCAGGATCAGGTTGCATAATAAACACAAAGTAGTGGGTAAATGGAATGTGATTTTGTGGCTGACAATGCGGCAGCACATTTGGAATTATTATATGTAAACAGCACAGATTGTGGACAGACACACAGATCTGTTACCCTCATTCAATGACTTATAACTCCAATTCTTTCTTTTTATTTTTCTAACCTCATAACTTGAGGTCTGCTGTAAGGGAAGTCTCTGATTGGCTGCAGTAGGAACACCATGGCCTTTTTCTTTCTCCACCCTTTAGAAACCAGCCTCCATGTTTTCCATGCTTGCGTACCTGCCTTATCTTCTCATCCTTTGTGATCCTCTGCGCTCCCATCTGCCTGCGCTTCTCTTTTATCCTTTCTTCCCCTCCGTGTGTGATGCCTGCCAGCCTATCAATATGTATAAAAGCAGGGATGTGAAGAGAGAAAAGGCGAGCGGTGAGTGCCAGCGTGCATCAATCCAGGAATAATTTACCAGGGCAGCTTGGGAGGTAGAGGAACAGAGAACCATTCACAGATGGGAGATGCAGGGATGCTGGGACCGCTCAGGGGAGCTCTAACTAAAGCTAGACAGAAACTGGACAACATTCTTTATTAGACGCAATGTGAGCTTTTTATAAAAACTTTATATCTAATAAAAATCTAATATCAGTAAAGGTTCTTGATTGTTGTTTGATCATCGTATCAACTGACCATTGTTCAGGAAAGGTCATCCTTACAGAGGAAACAATGTAATAAAAAAAGTGCTTCATTTTTACAATTATTCTGTATAAATGATTTAGTCAGTGTTTGCCCATTGTTAAAGCTTTCCTCTCCCTGATTTACATTCTGACATTTATCACATGGTGACATTTTTACTGCTGGCAGGTAATGTCACTGAAGGAGATGCTGCTTGCTTTTTTGGCAGTTGGAAACAGCTGTTATTTCCCACAATGCAACAAGGTTCACAGCCAGGAAACTGTCAGGACCATGGTCCTGAAAGTTTCCTGTGGGAGGGGCTTCACCACAATATCAGCCATATATAGCCCCCTGATGATCAGTTTGTGAAAAGGAAAAGATTTCTCATGGGAAAAGGGGTATCAGCTACTGATTGGGATGACGTTCAATTCTTGGTTATGGTTTCTCTTTAAGCCTGTAACTAATGAAGCTTTAGCCACAGCTAAGCAAAAACTGATCCAACATCGAGAGGCACAGAATGGTAAACGATCAGTATCAGTTAGAATATGGACTGTTTATCTGAACTCCTTGTCTAGCAATATATTAAAAAGAACAGATGTGGCACAAGAGCTTGTAATCAGAGCCGGATCATAACCACAAGGCAATCCTAGGCAGTTGCCTAGGGCCTAGAGAGAGTCTAGGGGCCTGGTGAATGCTAGGCCAACTCTAACTAAAAAATGCCAGGTGACCATCAGTGGCTGGCAAACACTGCTATCTAGCCTAGAGCCCCATTTCATCTTAATCACTTCTACACTTTGGAGTCTTTTAGAAATCACAAAACGGTATTAGAGATAAGACCAATAACAATTATATTGTGCTTTTTTCCTGTCGGACACTCGAGGTGAAAATAAACTAAGGAAATAAACAACTGTATCTATCTTCCTTTTCCTAAAATGACTTTTTAAGATATTCCACAGTTATATTTAAATCTACTTTTTAAGTTTTTACTGTTTTATTGTTTTTGCTCAATGACACATTCATTGAAGTATGACAGAGCTAAAATCTATGAACTATTGACCCCTTTAATCTCTTTCCTGCTCTCAGAAGCCATTTTCTGCTAGGAAGGGGTTTTATAGTTGGAATCTCTAATCAGGGAGGGTCACACTGTAGTTTGACCCAGTCCTGACTCTGACAGGGACTGCCACTTACATACCTGATGTTTAACTCTTTCAGGCAGAGAAAGAAAAAAAGGAACATAGCATAGTTATTAGTGTGCTTGGCACTGTACATACCCATGTCTATCTCATCATGTCACATGTCACCTCGGGTGTCCTTTAAAGCACCAATGCGGCAATTCGATCCCGCAACAGGTTGCTTCCAAAATTGTTTACCGCTGCGCTTCTGTGTCCCTTTCTCTGTAAAGTGTCGCAGAAGATGATGACCAGGGGTGGTTCTTGAATGAAGCAAAGTGAATCATGCGCTACAGGGTGGCAACAATAAGAGGGTAGAAAGAGGCGGCTCCCCTCCCTAAAGGGAAGGTCCGATCAACCTAAAAATAAAAAATCCACTTACCTGTGGCTTCCTCCAGCCCCTGGGATCTGTCCTGTTCCCTCGTCGCAGCCCCAGTGGCTCCCGGTCTCCTCCTGTGGAGATGCCGACCTCGCCAGGTCGGCTTCCGGGTCGGCTTCTTCTGAGCTCCAGCATGTGGCTTACTCACTGGCCATGCTGACATCATCCGGACTGTACTGCCAGACTCAGAGCTGCCGCGCCTGGCAGTACAGTCCGGATGATGTCAGTGCGGCTCTGAGAGCCGCTCGCGCATGCGCAGTGGTGATCTTGCGCCGGAGGGGACCCCAGGCCACCATTGGTGAGCGGAGCTGCGGCAAGGGCACAGGACGGCTGGCAGGGGCTGGAGGAAGCCCGAGGTAAGTGGATTTTTTTATTTTTTTAGTGCTCAGATGTGTCCTTTAAATGTCCCCCTCCTTGCAGTCCCCGTCTCGCCCTCTCTAGATGCACAGAACCACTTCACTCGCCTGCTCTCAGCGTTCCAGTGATGGGATCTCAGTGGAGCGTCTTGTATCCGTGGCTACAGTGGTGCCTCATGTCACCTGTTAACGTGCTGCCTGGTCACATGAGGTGCTGCTGTAGTCAGAGAGAAAGTAGGACTTCACGTGTGGCTGGTGATCACATCGCTAATATGCCGAGAGAGGGTGAGTGATGCGGCGCAGGTGCAGCGCATAACTAGCATTCTGGGGATCAGATGCTGCGGGCCAGCAGGGAGGAGATGCTGTCTTGAAGCTTGAAGGAATCAGAGGGAGGTAAACATAGTGCCAGTGTCTGCAATGCACAGCCAGATGTATCTCTCCTGGATTAGCACACACACACACACACACCAGGCTGGTTTGTCTCACAATGCATTGCTTCAGGCGGCAAAAAGAATTATAATAATAATACCACCCTACTCCAGAGTGGGAGGACATAGACCTGGGCACGCTTGCGGATTGATAGAATAGGTTTATAGATTGCTGAAAGGTTCTATGGATCCCTGTATCAGCTCACTGGAAGGGAAGTAGGTCAATTGATGGCTATGTTGGATGCAGCCCTGACTGAAAGCCAATGCTGTAATGACTAGCCTGTCATTTGTAAAGCTGTCTCTATTAGAGAGAATGGCCACTGATGGCAGGAGTCACCTGTGGCTGTGCAGAGCAGATGTACAGCCTGTATCTGGAGATCTATAATCGAGCAGTGACGGCGAACATCTGCATAGCTGAGGGGCAGAGGTGTCTCGGTCACTCGCAGACTCACCCCTGTCATGAGGTGATGTGTGCAGCAGCAGAAGCAGCCAGTATGGTGCAGGAACAGGCGGCTGCACGCAGCCCTCCAGTCTCACACGGATTCCGCAGCCAGGCTCCTACGCTTCCCTTTGTAATTCGGGTTTCATCCAGTTAAGGTTAATTAAAGTTAATTTTCACGCACCAGAGAGCCTGCAATTAAAGTAGAGCGAGGACAGGAGCCGCCAGTGACAGCGCTGCCCACAGTGACATGTCGGCCTGCTGGCTGGCTCTCTCTTCTGCCTGTGTGAACGCTTCACTGTGACACTGTCACATACAAAGGATGACACAGAAGAGAGGCTGAGACACACGCTGCATTACACATTAGCGGGGGAAGATGCCTTCCCGGTGTCACTGTCACACACAAGAGACGTGTGGCCTCATCCTATCAGTGTGAATGACTGTGTGTCCTTGTCCAGTCACTGTCACACATGCAGGACATCTGTATACAGCGTTACTGTCACGCACAGAGTAAATGTGACCTTGCTGTACAGAGAGCACGCTCTATGCATCCTTGTCTGGTCAGTGTCGTGCATGCAGCTGATGTGTCTATAAATACAATAAATACAGGGCCACACATTTACTTGCTGTGTATCCTCAGTCTATGGGTGTTACTGTTACACACTCAGGGCCCATTTCAAGGTCCATTTACCGACTGTAATAAGCGCCATTGCGGGCCACAACGTATACAAAAATACGCGTTGCCGCATTATGAACGCATAGATATGCGGCCCGCAATAGCGCTAATTGCAGTCGGGAATGTGGAAAAAGCTACACATGGGCAGTCCTGACGGGCCTGTCGGCAAAAACGAAACTAGCTGGCAGTGGGGGACCAGAGGATTAGTGAGTGGCTGCGAGGGCACAGGACTGCTGCAGGGGGCTGGTAGAAGCCCCAGGTGAGTAAAACTCTTTTTTTTTCTGACTTAAGGTTCACTTTAAGGGGCTGTGTATCCTCAGTCTATGAGTGTTACACACTCAGGGGCTGTGTATCCTCAGTCTATGAGTGTTACACACTCAGGGGCTGTGTATCCTCAGTCTATGAGTGTTACACACTCAGGGGCAGTGTATCCTCAGTCTACTGGTGTTACACACTCAGGGGCTGTGTATCCTCAGTCTATGAGTGTTACACACTCAGGGGCTGTGTATCCTCAGTCTATGAGTGTTATACACTCAGGGGCTATGTATCCTCAGTCTATGGGTGTTACACACTCAGGGGCTGTGTATCATCAGTCTATGAGTGTTACACACTCAGGGGCTGTGTATCCTCAGTCTATGAGTGTTACACACTCAGGGGCAGTGTATCCTCAGTCTACTGGTGTTACACACTCAGGGGCTGTGTATCCTCAGTCTATGAGTGTTACACACTCAGGGGCTGTGTATCCTCAGTCTATGAGTGTTACACACTCAGGGGCTGTGTATCCTCAGTCTATGAGTGTTACACACTCAGGGGCAGTGTATCCTCAGTCTATGAGTGTTACACACTCAGGGGCAGTGTATCCTCAGTCTACTGGTGTTACACACTCAGGGGCTGTGTATCCTCAGTCTATGGGTGTTACACACTCAGGGGCTGTATATCCTCAGTCTATTGGTGTTACACTCAGGGATTGTGTATCCTCAGTCTATGGGTGTTACATACTCAGGGGCAGTGTATCATCAGTCTATGAGTGTTACACACTCAGGGGCTGTGTATCCTCAGTCTATGAGTGTTACACACTCAGGGGCAGTGTATCCTCAGTCTATGAGTGTTACACACTCAGGGGCTGTGTATCCTCAGTCTATGAGTGTTACACACTCAGGGGCTGTGTATCCTCAGTCTATGAGTGTTACACACTCAGGGGCTGTGTATCCTCAGTCTATGGGTGTTACACACTCAGGGGCTGTATATCCTCAGTCTATTGGTGTTACACTCAGGGGTTGTGTATCCTCAGTCTATGGGTGTTACACTCAGGGGCTGTGTATCCTCAGTCTATTGGTGTTACACTCAGGGGTTGTGTATCCTCAGTCTATGGGTGTTACACTCAGGGGCTGTGTATCCTCAGTCTATTGGTGTTATACACTCAGGGGCTGTGTATCCTCAGTCTATTGGTGTTATACACTCAGGGGCTGTGTATTCTCAGTCTATGGGTGTTACATACTCAGGGGCTGTGTATCCTCAGTTACCTGAAATGCTGGTCGGGTTCTCCTCTTCCTCCATTGGCAGGGAGCTCCCAATATCCTCTTCTGGCTTCAGATCGCATGATATGACATGTGACTGATGTCAGCTTTGCAACACCGCCTGGTGGTGGGAGAGGGATGATGAAAGAAAGTCTTCCGTCACTCCTCTTCCACCACCGGGCAGCAAAGCACTGCCAACATTATCTCTGTGTTACAATCACGTCATACCATGTGACTGGAAGCCAGAAGAGGATGTTGGAATTACATTGCCACTGTGGTGGAGGAGAGAAGAAGCCAATCCTGCTGTCCAGACTGGTAACTATGACAGCTCCCTGCCACCTGCTCTTCATGGTTGCATATTAGACAGTCTATGAGCGGATTGCGGTTCCGGAGGCTTGCAGGCTTGGTGCGGGTAGCAGTTTCCTCAGAAAGCAGGTCGCGGGTAGGGTGCGGGTAGCAAGAGGGCTGCAGTTGCAGGTCGGTTGTGGGCCTAAGTATGTAGACCAGCGCAGGTCTCTACTTCAGTCTAATGGTGTTACACACTCGGGGGTTATCTATTCTCTACTGAGGTTACACACTGAGGCTCTTAGTTATTTACCATCCTACTAATATTATAAATGGGAAAGTTTGGATGTTTGTTACTCGATCACGCAAAAATGGCTGAACGGATTTGAATGAAATTTGGCACACACATAGTACATTACCTGGAATAAAGTATAGGATACTTTTTATTCCCATAACCAAAAAGGGGGCGGAGACAAATACAAATTTCACTGGGAAAATGTAAACTGCAGCCATTCTTACACTGTTAATGGCAGGGTTCTCAAACCTTGCACAGTTGGTCACTGGGTGACTGGGATTAATATTTTGAAAAGTGGGTGGAGCCTACAAAAGCCAATCAAAATTCACCTATTGATTTCAAAGGGAATATTTCATTGCTGCTATTCTTGCACTGTGAATGGCACAACCTGGTACAGTTGGTAATTGGGTGACTGGGATTCAAATTCAGAAAAGAGGTGGAGCTACAAACAGCCAATCAGATTTATTTCATTTCAATGCAAATTATTGATGCCAAAGACCGCAAAGAAAAACAAAATTGGTCATTGAGTAATTGTGTGTTAGGGTTAGAAAAAGTGGGTGCAGTCAACACCAGCCAAATACAAACCCGGGGAAAGTCAGGTCATCAGTGAGTGGAAACAAATGCAAATTTTACCTTGCACAGTTGGTCACTGGGTGACTGGGATTAACATTCTGAAAAGTGGGTGAGGCCTACAAAAGCAAATCAAAATTCACCTATTGTTTTTCAAGGGGAATATTTAATTGCTGCCATTTTTGCACTGTTAATGGTACAAGCCTCAAGCCTGGTACAGTTGGTCACTGGGTGACTGGGGTTCAAATTCAGAAAAGGGGGTGGAGCCACAAACAGCCAATCAGATTTGTTTCATTTCAATGCAAATTATTGATGCCAAAGACCGCAAAGCTCACAAACTAGGTCATTGAGTAATTGTGTGTTATGGTTAGAAAAAATGGGTGGAGGCAAAACCAGACAAATACATACCCGGGAAACGCTGGGCCATCAGCTAGTAGCTTATAAATGTCACACAGAAGATGTGGGTAGTGCACTGGTTAGGAGCTCTGCCTCTAAAGTCGGGTTCACATTAGCAGGCATCTGCTTGCGTTCCGCTCCATTAGTGTAGCGGGAACGCAAGGTCCCGACATGTCAGGAACGTCCGCGCCGATGAGCGGAACGCAGGAAACGGAACAGAGCGGAACGTAGCAATGTGAACTTTCCCATAGGGAAAGCATTGCTGCGGCTGCTGCGTTCCGCTCATCGGAGCGGAACGTAGGCTTAAACAGCCTAATGTGAACCGACTCTAACACAGGAGACCTGGGCTATAAACTCAGCTCTTCTTGTTCAGTAAGCCAGCACCTATTCAGTAGGGAGACCTTGGGCAAGACTCCCTAACCCTGCTACTGCCTATAGAGTGCGCCCTAGTGGCTGCAACTCTGGCACTTTGAGTACGCCAGGAGAAACTCCAGATTTTATAAGTTTCTGAGTCTTATCTTGTCTACCATCGTCTGTTAATGTCACTGACAAGAGATTTGTAGGAGGTTGTCACAGGCATAAATGTGTAGCCTTTGCCAGAAGTAAGTGTAGTAAGCTATGTTACTATGCGCAGTAGTAAACATATACACTCAGCTATTGACACAAGTTTACACTGCTTTCTCAGTATAACAAGGTCACACATATCCCCAAGCTGTACTGTATATCCTCAGTGAGTTAGTGTACCACACGCATGACATGCCTCACACACACATATACTGTATAGCCTATCAGTCTCTCTCAAATATGCAGGAGATGTCTACCTTTAATGTCACATCACTGTCACACTAATAAGGTGTGTACGATTACTGTGTAGTTTTCACATACAGATGCATAACAAATAAAAAAACAAAAAGAAAATATATGTATTCCCTATAATGCAACAAACTGACAGACTGAGACAATCTTCTGCATTTCCTGTCTACAAACTGCTTTGCATGCACAAATGCCCGACTCAGCCGAGCATTCATGTTTACGGGACCTATTATGAAAGTGGTGATTAGCCTGACCAACCGGAAAGTACCATTATCTCTCTAGAAAAATTAAAAATTTACATTGCTGTATTTATAAAAATAGCAACCAGCTAAAAAGATAATTTTTAGGCCTCTTGCACACTACATGCGATTCCGATTTGCGACTTCGACTCTATTTTACCTGCGATTCCAATTTGCGATTTTTAATCAGTACTGCATGCCGCGGTTTTACTGCATTTTTCTTCTTATTTTGATGGCATCCAGGAAAAATCGCAAATTGGAATAGCAAATCGGATTTGCAGTGTGCAGGGGGCCTTAGCCCTTTCCAATCCTACGTCGGACTACAGTGGGATGCGAAAGTTTGGGCAACCTTGTTAATCGTCGTGATTTTCCTGTATAAATCGTTGGTTGTTACGATAAAAAATGTCAGTTAAATATATCATATAGGAGACACACACAGTGATATTTGAGAAGTAAAATGAAGTTTATGGCATTTACAGAAAGTGCACAATAATTGTTTAAATAAAAGGTGGGTGCATACATTTGGGCACTGTTGTCATTTTATTGATTCCAAAACCTTTAGAACTAATTATTGAAACTCAAATTGGCTTGGTAAGCTCAGTGACCCCTGACCTACATACGCAGGTGAATCCAATTATGAGAAAGAGTATTTAAGGGGGTCAATTGTAAGTTCCCCTCCTCTTTTAATGTTCTCTGAAGAGTAGCAACATGGAGGTCTCAAAACAACTCTCAAATGGCCTGAAGACAAAGATTGTTCACCATCATGGTTTAGGGAAAGGATACAGAAAACGGTCTCAGAGATTTGTCTGTTTCCACAGTTAGGAACATATTGAGGAAATAGAAGACCACAGGCTCAGATCAAGTCAAGGCTCGAAGTGGCAGACCAAGAAAAATATTGGATAAACAGAAGCAGCGAATGGTGAGAACAGTCAGAGTCAACCCACAGACCAGCACCAATGACCTCCAACATCATCTTGCTGCAGTTGGACTCACTGTGCATCGTTCAACCATTCGGTGCACTTTACACAAGTCGTGGGTTTTCAGGGGGAAAAAAATGGAAGGGGTTAAGCCAGGTTGGCACTTTTATTCGATCACTAAAATGCACAGTTGCCTTATTTATAAGTGAAGCAAGGGTCACTTTAAAGATGAACTCCAGGGAAAATAATATAATAAAAAAGTGCATAATTTTTACAATAATTATCTATAAATGATTTAGTCAGTGTTTGCCCATTGTAAAATCTTTCCTCTCCCTGATTTACATTCTGACATTTATCACATGGTGACATTTTTACTGCTGGCAGGTAATGTCAACGGAAGGAGATGCTGCTTACTTTTTTGGCAGTTGTAAACAGCTGTTATTTCCCATAATGCAACAAGGCTCCCACAGTGTAATGTCAGCCCCATGGTCCTGACATCACACTGTGGGAGGGGTTTCACCACAATATCAGCCATACAGAGCTCCTTGATGATCCGTATGTGAAAAGGTAAAGATTTCACATGGGAAAGGGGGTATCAGCTACTGATTGGGATGATGTTCAATTCTTGGTTACGATTTCTCTTTAATGCAGCTTAAAAATAGATCAAATCCTGCTGCTGAGGCACTTGATTGGTCAATTTTGAAGCTGCATACATTTGCATAAAAATTAGCATCAACTCTTCATTATTTGCATCTCACTGACCATCCCTTCCAACTAATACGGCTGTTGGTGTGCCACAAGCAGGGAAAACAACTAATAATCAGAACATAGGAGAAAACACCCGTGCAATGAAGAGCACTACCATAATACAATCATAGATGTAAAAGATTTTATTAGATCATGAAAAGCAATATAACTGTCCCCTCAAACTTACTAAAAGCAATTAAATCCATCACCACAGGAAACAATGTAAGATCTGCATAGTTTCCACTCATGAACATTGACTAAAGCCTTTGCTGGTAGTACTGATCCCCTAAGGAGTCAATAACTAATAGAGGGGGTAAAGATCCAAGTCATGAGAACAGGACCCCTCCCCCTTTAAATTCTATACATATAAAGTCCAAATAACATTCAAGCAAAGTGCAAATGCCGATATGTCCTGAAAAGAAATTGTATGAAGGAATATTAAAAAATACCTAAGTCTACCATATTTTGTCCTGCAATGAAGGCTTTATAAATTTGTTCATCAACATACACCCACGCTGATTCATGCCTTCCATGTCCAGATTTTATAAACACCGATTAATGTGAGTGACAAAAGAAGGGGAGAGAGCTCATTTGATAGCTGAATCTATATACACTGTGTTGCACTTTTTTGCACTTTCCTGTTTGTGTATATCTCCCTGACAAAGTCCTAATTGGAGGACAAAACATGTTGGCGGTAAAGAGCTGTTATGTTGGAGTTCATGTATTTCACAAGCAAAAGACAACGTTTTATTTTTCAAGCCACACTGGTCCTTTCTATAGCCACAACTTTTCCTTCATATAAATGATTGGATCGGCTACTGGTCAAAAAAGAAGGGTCGGTTTACTGAATGTCCCGTCAATCCATTTTCCGGATCGATTCTGCTGCCGATCATTGGATGGATTGGTTACGTTTTTCTTGCGTTAGTGGGCCAAGGCAAACATTTCTGACTCATCACATTTATCAGATCAACGAGTCGATCATTCCGGAAGTTGGATTGCTAATGGGCATCTAGATGTATGCTTTCTCTGTGTTCAGGGACTATAGGGGGTGTGCAATTCTCTATCAGTATCCATCTCTAGTCAATTACTATTCCACACACAAGAATTCCATTTTTTTCCCTTTACTCTGTCTCGGTAAGAGATAAGATCATTTGATCTGCTGGAAATCATCTATTTTTTTCCCCATTATGAGTATTAAGACTGTTCTGCTGATTGTGAGAGCGTTTTGTGTCTTATTTACAGAGATGTCAGAGCAGCCATCACTGCAGCCAGCTTGTCATAGTAACTGAGAGTTATAACTTGCAATCAGTGCTGCTCCCTGCGCTCTGACAATTAGGTGCAGTTAGACAGCTGTGATTCTGCTAGGCTGAGGCAGAGGAGAGGGGGGGGGGAGGGATGAAGTCATGTCAGCAGCACCAGGGACAGCGCCTGACAAACAGCTCCTCACCGCTTATCGCCCCCTCCCTCACACACTGCAGAACCTGGGGTGGTCCAAGCGTGAGGGAACCACAAATCCCAGCAACATAACGAGACTCACCTCGGTTACCAGCTGTCCCTTATTAGCAAGAACATCCCTTATTGTCATTAATGTCACATGGCCCCATCCCAAAACATCATTTTCTCACCCTTCTGATGAGGAATCTGTGCAGGAGTTTTGTACGAGCCGCTGATCTCTCATCTAAGCGACTATTTATAGGACTGCATTAGAAACATTTAAAGATTTTTTTTTTAACAGCTATTTATAAGGAAAAAAACAAATCACTATTTTGCTATTAAATCCATTCATTAAAAGATGTTGATAGTGTTTGACGCTTCGGTTCCCCTGCCCCTTGCCGTCGACTCTAGCTGTTTATTATTGCTCTGTTCTTCTCAATGTATTTATTATGAGTGGAATTAAGCTTAGTCTAGGGAATCGCTGTCGGTTCTCTGATTTTACGGCCAGTCAGGTGAATCCAGGCTGATTCTGTGTTCGTCTTGCTAGTGACATGCAGGTAATTTCCTGTGTTGAGTTACCCAATTTTTCCACAAAAGCAATGAAAGTCTGTGGAGACTTTCACACGTATTGCGGTCCCTTGCAGTGCGCAGGAAGTATCCGAGCCAATCGCACACCTGCTGTGAGTGGTTGCTGGTGCTGGAACCTTGTACAGTGGTCCTCAAACTAAGGCCCGCGGGCCAAATGCGGCCCCCCAAGGCTTTTTCACTGGCCCCCAAACACAAAATCTATCACTTACAGATGTGGCTCACTGCACCTTTAAATATCTGCGGCTCGCATATAGAATAGCAGTGCTGGCACCACCCATCCTCATACTGTAGAAGCCAGTGAGAAGTCATTCACTGGCTTCCAATCCAGTTCTGCATCAAGTGACACCGCTGTCCAACTGGATGGCAGGTTGTGCCTGGGTATGCTTCACTGCCTGGTGCACAAAGGCGTTCTTCGGGTGCGCATCACTAAATAGCTGCTGCTGGGTGTTCTCCTCCAGGCATGATTGGGGGAAATCAATTCCCAGATTCAAGGTAATGTTTTTTAACATCATTTTATGTATGTTCCGCCCCCCCAGCAGTCTGTAGTATGTTGACCCGACCCTTGACCGAAAAAGTTTGGGGACCCTGTAGCAGATTAATCCAAACAATCGAAGGAGGGATCCACACACAGTCTTAGGAATGATGCAAACTTTTATTGTTCCAACACACACATGTTAAGATATGTGATCGTCACAGCCGACTGTCATTGTGGAGCCTATCAGGTCCCCTATGTGACCAGTTGTTTGTCTGCCTATGCCTTGACAAAGGGGACCTGATAGGCCCCAAAACGATCATTGGTTAATTGGGGTAATGGAAGTCTATGGGCGACGCAGTAATAGTAAATGCCAGGCGCAATGCAAAAAGTACGTGTAAAACCGGCCTCACTGGGATCTATGGAGATGGCCGGTACATTTTGAACAGGATGAATAACCATGGGTGCAGATTGCAGAATGGGATTCATCCGAAGTAAATTTGACGACAGAAGACATCTGATCAGATCTATTGTAGAGAGTCATTGGGCAGGACAAAAATCTACAAAGCTTGAATAAACTCAGCAGAGGCCGTCGATAATGATACTTTGCACAAAATCCTTTCAGGGGGAAACGGCCATATTTCCCCCTGAAAAGGCATCTTAGCTTTTTTCTGTCCTTTTATTCAATCACACTGCCACGCTATGCACATAAAGCAAATCCCACTAGAAGCTTCTTCCCGAGAGGTGTGCTATTGTAAAGATCACTGTATCTCCACCCAATATCATTGTTGTTCAACAGCTATTGAACAGCAGTAATATTTCTGTCCTTGCTAGGGCCCAGAGGGTTGGAAGGGGTTTCTAGCAGGTGTCAGAGGTGTAGCTAGGGTTTTCAGCACCCGTGGACAAAGACAGTTCTTGCGGCCCCTCTGGACAAAATGGGTGTGGCCATGCATCAGCATGTGCTCGTTGTCATGGGTGGAGTCAAATGTACAAATGCTGTTTAGATAGCCAGGTGTGCCCCCTTCCCTCTATAGATATCCAGCCAGGTGTGCCCCCTTCCCCCTATAGATATCCATATGTGCCCCCCTTTCCCTCCCAAATAGAAGCCAAACATGCCCCCTTCCCCCATTCAAACAGCCAGTTGTGCTCCCCCTTCCCCCCTTTAGATAGCCAGATGTGCCCCACTTTTTCTGCTGCTATCAGCGGGAGGCAGAGAGGCGGGGGCAGTTCGGGCAGCAAGCAAGCCGCCTCTCATGGTGCAGCGGCTGTGCTGAGTGCCCTCACAGTGCTGCGCCTAGGGACATACGTCCCCCTTTGCCCACCCATAGCTACGCCTCTGGCAGGTGCGGCCTGACTGTTCCTCTGAGGAGTGGTCAGAAAAATAAGGTGGAGAGGAGGACAGGAGTATCACCTGCACTATTCATAGTGCCAGTGTGGAAAAATCAGCTGATGCTGTATAGGATGGGAAAAATGGGGAACAGTGAAAGTTAGTGTCATTGAGTCTTTTATTATTATTATTTACAATTTAACCACTTCCGTACCAGCAGTCTCTGGCACTTCAAGGACCAGAGACTGCTGGTACCAGAAAACAAGGCTTGTTGATGTATCGTCACACAGACCCGCCGCTCCCACCGGTCACACCGCTCACCCATTGCTGCAGGCCCCTCACGTCTGCCTTCGTTATGACAGGACGAGTGAGCTGCGGCGGGTGCAGAGCAGTGGCGGCGATGTGGAAATCTACGTCCTGTCAGAAATAAGCGTCCACAAACAGGACGTAGATTTCAACTAGGGCGGTTCGGAAAATGTTAAGATTAGGACTGCTTTAAGGGAAGTGTGAGTTAAGACAAAACAACCAGGGGATTCACAGATTTCTTTAGGACAAAATCAGTGATGCATTATGACTGTGGTATTGATGAGGGGGCTAACTGGGGTTAATGTTAGTCCGCCCATAACTACATTACAAGTACATATATACCTTAAGAAGAGACATATGGAGGCTGCCACATTTATTTCCTTTTAAATATTATCAGTTGCCTAGTGTCCTGCTGATCTTTCTGGTCAATACTGACTGGATTACACGCCTAAAACAAGCATGCAGCTTATCCAGTGAAATTTTTGTCAGGCAACTAGTATTGTTTAAAAGGAAATAAATAGGTCAGCATCTATAGGTCTCTCACCTGAGATTCCCTTAAGGCCGCTTTTACACTTGAGATGTGGTTTGGAGTGCGATGCTCTGCCTCGCCACATTGCACCACAACGCACAAAATCACAAACATATGACCCTGCAGCGGAGTACGCCGACAGGGTCATATGCATAGTGCCCCCACATGTCCCTCGTCCAGACGCGCTGGACAGGAAGTAGGTCAGTATGTGATTCCCTGGGATCCTCATTGTATTCCGTCATTCTGCACATACGCGCTGCAACACTGCCATTTTTAAAAGGTAACTTAACGTGACTTATTTATTGAGGTATTTATATAGCGCTGACATATTACGCAGCGCTGTACAGAATACATTGTCTTGTCACTAACTGCCCCTCAGAGGGGCTCACAATCTAGTCCCTATCATAGTCATATGTCTATATTGTGTACTGTATGTATTGTAGTCTAGGGCCAATATAGGGGACGCCAATCAACTTATCTGTATGTTTTTTGGGATGTGGGAGGAAACCAGAGTACCCGGAGGAAACCCACACAGACACAGAGAGAACATACAAACTCCTTGCAGATGTGGACCTGGCTGGGATTCGAACCGGGGACCCAGCGCTGCAAGGCAAAAGTCTTAACCACTACACCACCATGCTGACTTACATTACTTCCGCTGCCACAGAAGGCCGGAGGTAACTTGATGTTCCACACCCCATCCCCCCTTCCCCATGTCGGCTCGGTGCCAGTTTGGACATGTTCGTTACATGTTCGTTACAACATGACGGGTTAAGTGTGTTAGGCCACATTGCCTTGCTGTTGCGTTACCCTGCAGTAATACAGAGTAACCCAATGCAGGTTTTCAATGCAAGTGCAAAAGGGGCCTGAAAGGTTTACTCTCTGGGAATTTCATTGCTACTATCACTTCACTGTAATGCTCTGACGAGGAGTGAGCATGTTTCACTGTCTGCATCCATGTTCCTGGTCCACTGATCACTAAGGTGTGACTCAGCAACCCTGGAGCTTGCACCTGTAAAGACCAGGCCAGCATCCCTATCTCTATCCTGACAGAATCTTCTGGTGTGGGGAGGGTTAAGGTTCCATCTTCCATACTGAGCTAGATGACTTATACTGCCCGCCTCCCACGTGTCTGGCTGTTTGTCACAGAAATCTGTCGGTTTCTCTCCACACAGCCCCCACCAACAGCCAGACTAACGCCCACAGCGCACAGACTCAGCTTGTTTCCTTGTGCTACCCACACACACAAATTAGCTCTAATCCTCTAGATTCTGCCAGGCTGGCACGGTGCCACACATGACTGGCCAAATTTAGGAACGACTGCGCCAAAAATGTCATCACCAAGGCCCAACCCCACACATCATTCTGGAAAAGAAATGAGAGCTCACCTGCACTCAATAGAGAATACAAAGGGGCTTTGCATAAGAAGTTATGAATGCTGCAACACTCCAGAGAGCATTCCGTTCTAGGAGGTGACTTTATGAGGGAACAGAAGTTGCACATCCCTCTACAGCCTCGTACACACCCCTGCCTTAAGTCGTCTGAGGCGGTTGATAATGACAATCAGGCGTATGTACGGCACCTGATGACCCCCAACACCCAACCCTCGGGCGATCCGCCGGACGGATCTACACAGCCCCAGCTACGCCGATCCCATTGTTTACGCCGCTCCCCCACACACCGCTTAACGTCATCTCTCTGTTTGCATTATAAAGGCTCATACACACATCCAAGCAATCAGCCCAACTATCTTCCAAGCTTGGGCTGATGACTATCAGGCGTGTGTGCAGGGCCGGGCCGAGGCATAGGCTGGAGAGGCTCCAGCCTCAGGGTGCAGTGTAGGAGGGGGCGCACAATTCATTCAGCTGTCATTCCTAATTGTGTTTGAAGCAGAAAGAAATAAGAAAAGGGGATACATAGCAGTGACTGCAAGCCAGATAACTAGATATTAAGGTGTTGGGGAGGTTGTGGGCCCTGTGGCGCCTCTTAGTCTAATAGCAATCAGTGTGTGACAGCTGGGGTGGGAGGGATGGAGGGGCGCACTTTGGTGTCTCAGCCTTGGGTGCTGGAGGACCTTGTCCCGCCTCTGCGTGTGTGTACTACTGGCAAACAACAAGATGACCAACTGATAACAGGTGGTTAGCCAGTTCCATCCTGCTGATCAACCTGCCCTACTATCTTGCAGGTTGGCCACATTGCGGAAATGCTGGGCACAGGGGGAGACTGGAGGATCACTCAGTAATGGCAAGGGCACAGGGCGGCTGGGTAGGGGCTGGTAGAAGCCCCAGGCAAGTTAAACTATTTTTGTAACGATGGGTGTCAGCACGCAGAGAGAATTTGATTATTGGCGATCTGCAGTATCACCAAGAATACAGATATATACCTGATTATTGATGATCTGCAGAATCACCGATAATACAGATATATCGCTAACCTCTGGGCACCTGAAGCGTGTAAGTGTTTGGTGTAACAGTAGGGATCGGACCACCGGGGTAGCAGGTGGTCCAATAAGTAGAAACAGACTCTACTGCAGTCAAGGGCTCCAGGAGGGAGCAGACCTTGACTGGTTTGCAGCACTGCCCCCTCTGAGAAGCAGGGGACCCCTGCAGGAGGACTGAGCACCCAAGGGGTGGGTGACAGTCAGACAGGTCAGGCAGGCCGGGTCGACAACACACAGACAGATAAAGTACAAAGACAGAAGGCTGATCCGGTATCCAAGGCAAGCAGGGTTTGGCAACGGAATATCAGAAGTGCAAGGTACCGAATCAGAGATCAGAGGAATAGTCAGAAAAGCAAAGTCATAACAAATATCAAACAATGCCTAGTCTGGGCGTGAGGTCCGTGGTCTCTACACCCTGGAACTAGTCTGATGTATAACAGAATGATAACAGTATCCCTAGTCTGGGGTGTGAGGTCCGTGGTCTCTACACCCTGGAACTGGTCTAATGAATAACACAGATGATGCACAGTATTCCTAGTCTGGGGTGTGAGGTCCGTGGTCTCTACACCCTGGAACTGGTCTAATGAATAACACAGATGATACACAGTATTCCTAGTCTGGGGTGTGAGGTCCGTGGTCTCTACACCCTGGAACTGGTCTAATCAATAACACAGATGATACACAGTATTCCTAGTCTGGGGTGTGAGGTCCGTGGTCTCTACACCCTGGAACTGGTCTAATCAATAACACAGATGATACACAGTAAACTGGCTAAGTGTGGATTCCCAGGTCCTCCTGGTTCCACCACACTGAAGGATCTGACTAAGGGCTGAGTGCTAACACATAGGTATTCGCAACGCCAGACAACCAGCAACTGAACAGCAAGAGATATATATAGTGAAGCGCTCCTCAGCGCCGCCCAGCTCCCATCAACCAATCATCAGCTGAGCTGGGGTCAGCTGACCGTCCCGATCAGCTGACCCTTCTCCTATTGGCATAAAGAGCCTGTCTTGCAGCGCGCACGCGTAGCTCTCCATCTGTGTGCACTACTAGGTCCAGATAACCCAGACGCATGTTGCTGTGAGGAAACCGCCGCTCTGTGCGCGGAAACCGCCGCCTCACTGTCAGCACAAGCGGTGGCTTCTCCGCAATCCTTCACAGTAAAAGGAGTGGACTCCGGACACTCTCCACCAGGGTTCCCAGGATGTAAGTCATGGAACTCTTTCTTTAATTCTTCCGCATGCATGCGACAATCTGGCAGCCAAGAGCTCCCCTCTATGCCATATCCCTTCCAGTGGACCAGATATTGTACCGAATTCTGTACCGAGAATCCAGAATCTTTTCAATCTCATACTCTGGTTGGTCATTCACCAACACAGGGCGGGGGGGGGGGGGGAGAGGAGTCCACCTGCACTGCTGGCTTCAACAGGGACACATGAAATGATCTCACACCTTTCATACTGGCTGGGAGATCAATGGCATAAGTGACATTATTGATTTTCTTGGCCACTGGAAAAGGTCTTATGAATTTAGGGCCCAACTTGGGTGACAATTGTTTTAAGGCCAAGTGACGAGTGGACACCCACACCAAATCTCCTGGAGAGAATATCCACTCTACAGACCGATGTTTAACTGCCTGCTTCTCCTGGGTTTGAAAAGCTTTCCCTAGGTTCCTTTTAACCATTGCTCAAATATCTTTCAGAGCCCTTTTCCAATCCTCCAGAGCTGGGAAAGGAGTGGAAGCGACAGAAAAAGGAGCAAACTTAGGTGATCTCCCTGACACCACCTGGAATGGGGAGAACCCAGAAGAAGAGCTCTTCAGGTTGTTGTGCGCAAACTCTGCAAACGGCAAAAACTTCACCCAATCGGTTTGCGCATCAGCAACGTAACATCTGAGAAATTGTTTCAACGATTGGTTAACTCTCTCGGTCTGACTGTTGGTCTGTGGGTGGTGGCCTGATGAAAATGCGAGTTCTATGTCTAATTGATGGCAAAAGGCCCTCCAAAATTTTGAAACAAATTGGACTCCCCGATCCGACACTACATTTTCCGGAATGCCATGCAGCCGGAAGATGTGCAGGATGAAAAGATCAGCCAATTCCTGGGCTGAGGGGAGTCCTTTCAGAGGGACGAAGTGTGCCATCTTACTGAACCGGTCCACTACCACCCAAATGACTGATTTGCCTTCAGACCGAGGAAGTTCACCTACAAAATCCATGGAAATATGAGTCCAGGGTTCATTGGGGACTGGCTAGGACTGTAAAGTGCCAACGGGGGCCTGACAAGAGGGTTTACTTCTTGCACATACAGCACACTCTCTTACAAATTCCTTACAATCTATAGGCAGAGTAGGCCACCAGACACATCTAGCTAGTAGATCCTGAGTTCTAGTGGCTCCAGGATGACCAGCATTCTTGTGAGAATGAAAGAATTGTAGGATTTGCAAGCGGAAAGGCAACGGCACAAACATGACCCCCTCAGGCTTTCCCTCTGGTACATCCTGTTGGTAGGGACTCAACGTGGCTGTCCAATCTCTCCATGTCTCAGTGGCTGCCAAAACTACCTTAGGGGTAGGATGGTTTCAGGAACTGCAGGCTGCATTGACTCGGGCTCAAAACACCTGGAGAGAGCATCGGCCTTGACATTCTTACTTCCGGGAGTATACGTGATTACAAATCTGAATCTTGCAAAAAACAGGGACCACCGGGCCTGGCGAGGGCTAAGTCTCTTAGCCCCCTCAATATACTCAAAATTCTTGTGATCTGTATAAACTGTAATAATGTGTTCTGCACCCTCTAACCAGTGTCGCCATTCCTCAAACGCCAATTTGATGGCCAGGAGCTCACGGTTGCCAATGTCATAGTTTTTCTCGGCGGGTGAAAATCTGTGAGAAAAATAGGCACATGGGTGCAATTTGCCTTGCAAGCCTGACTTCTGAGATAACACAGCTCCCACCCCCACCTCTGAGGCATCAACCTCCATAATGAAGGGGAAGGCGACATCAACATGCCTCAGCATCGGGCAGAACAAAACAATTTCTTTAGGTCCGAAAAGGCCGCATGAGCCTCTGGTGACCAGTGATGAGTGTCAGCCCCTTTCCTGGTGAGGCTGGTGAGAAGAGCGATGATGGTTGAGTACTCCTTAATGAACCTTCTGTAGTAATTGGCAAACCCCAGGAATCTCTGAAGTGCCTTCAGCCCCACAGGCTGAGGCCACTCCAGGACAGCCAAAACCTTCCCTGCGTCCATCGAGAGACCAGGTGTGGAGATAATGTACCCCAAGAAGGCTACTGACTCTACCTCAAAGAGGCATTTCTCTAGTTTTGCATAAAGTTGATTCTGTCTTAACTTTTTTAAAACCCATCTGACATGCTGGCGATGTTCAGAGAGACTGGACGAAAAGATCAGTATATCGTCCAAGTAAACCAGAACAAACTTCCCCAACACTTCCCTGAACACCTCATTGATTAACTCCTGGAAGACGTCCGGCGCGTTGCACAACCCGAAGGGCATCACTAGGTACTCATAATGCCCGTCGGGTGTGTTGAAGGCCGTCTTCCATTCGTCACCATCCCTGATACGGACTAGATTGTATGCACCCCTGAGATCTAGCTTGGAAAATTTTTTGGCATTGGTCACCTGCATGAACAAATCGTCAATCAAAGGCAACGGGTAGCGGTTTTTCACTGTGATCTTATTCAGCCCTCGGTAATCAATACAAGGACGGAGGCCTCCGTCTTTTTTCTTTACAAAGAAGAAACCTGCACCTGCTGGTGAACGAGAGGGACGGATGAACCCTTTCGCCAAGTTTTCCCTGATGTATTCTTGCATGGCTAGTTTCTAAGGTCCAGATAGATTATACAGATGACCCCTGGGCAGCATACAACCAGATCTCAAATCGATGGAACAATCATAGGTACGATGGGGGGGAAGTTTGTCCACTGACTTAGGACAGAAGACGTCAGCAAATTCTGCGTATTGTCTCGGTACACCTTCAACCTGAATATTGGTATTACCCATGGTTACTTTCGCTAAACAATGATGATAACAATGGGACGACCAGCTCGTTAGCTGACCTGAAACCCAGTCTATCTGAGGCGAGTGAATTTGTAATCAGGGCATGCCAAGAATGATGGTAGAGGTTGCCATATGCAAAACCAGAAATTGCAGACTCTCCCCATGTAAGACCCCCACACTGAGTTGTAAACTAGGAGTACGGGATAAGATGTGTCTACTCTGCAGAGGAGAGTCATCTACAGCAGTGACCCGGATCGGTTGATTTAAGGGGAGCATGGGTATTCCCAATCTTTTAGCAAAATCGTAGTCAATGAAGTTAGCCGCGGAACCGGAATCAATGAAAGCTTCAGTGGAAACAGCCTGACCTTCCCATGTGACAGAACAGGGAAGTAACAGACGATTGTCATGTAGAGGTAAAGACTGCGCGCCTACGGTATTACCTCTGACTACTCCTAGGCGGCAGTGTTTCCCAACTTCCTTGGACAATTCTGCACTCTATGACCCTCCTCTGCACAGTATAAACAGAGCTGTTCTGTTTTCCTGCAATTCCTTTCTGACCGTGTCAATTTGGACTGACCAATCTGCATTGGCTCAGGTGGCGGTGAGGCAGGTGGAGGTGTGGCATAGGAGACATTTCTGATCCGGTCTTTACCACGGGTTTGTTTTTGATATTGTAACCGACGATCAAGCCGTACTGCCAAAGAGATTGCTTCCTCAATGGTTTTAGGTTCAGGGTATCCCAACATCAAACCTGAAACTGCGTCTGATAACCCTGATAGAAAACAATCTAGCAATGCAAAAGCCCCCCACCTAGCCGACACCGACCATTTCCTGAACTCAGCTGCATAAACCTCGACTGGATCCTTGCCCTGACGCAAGGTTTTTAACTTCCGCTCAGCGGTAGAGGAAATGTCTGGATCATCGTAAATTATGGCCATGGACTTAAAAAACTCTTCAACTGACCTGAGTGCTTCATGCCCTGACTCTAAATTATACGCCCAGGTTTGAGCATCCCCTGAGAGTAAGGTCTTAATAAAGATAATTCTCTGTGCTTCTGTTCCCGACAGGTTAGGCCTTAGTTCAAAATACAACATTACACGATTCTTAAAATTCTGAAAGTCAGATCTATGGTCAGAAAACTTTTCGGGTACAGACATTCTCAAATCTGTAACTGGAGGGGATCGCACTGTATTTACAGTCGTCTGAAGGACTTGTAGTGACCCAGATAAAGCAGAGATCTGGGTCTGCTGACCGTCCATCACTCTGATGAGATTTTCCACTGAAGTGGTGAGTGTGTCAAGACGACTGCTCAGTGCGTCCATATTGGTTTGGTCTGGCGTTCTGTAACGATGGGTGTCAGCACGCAGAGAGAATCTGATTATTGGCGATCTGCAGTATCACCAAGAATACAGATATATACCTGATTATTGATGATCTGCAGAATCACCGATAATACAGATATATCGCTAACCTCTGGGCACCTGAAGCGTGTAAGTGTTTGGTGTAACAGTAGGGATCGGACCACCGGGGTAGCAGGTGGTCCAATAAGTAGAAACAGACTCTACTGCAGTCAAGGGCTCCAGGAGGGAGCAGACCTTGACTGGTTTGCAGCACTTCCCCCTCTGAGAAGCAGGGGACCCCTGCAGGAGGACTGAGCACCCAAGGGGTGGGTGACAGTCAGACAGGTCAGGCAGGCCGGGTCGACAACACACAGACAGATAAAGTACAAAGACAGAAGGCTGATCCGGTATCCAAGGCAAGCAGGGTTTGGCAACGGAATATCAGAAGTGCAAGGTACCGAATCAGAGATCAGAGGAATAGTCAGGAAAGCAAAGTCATAACAAATATCAAACAATGCCTAGTCTGGGCGTGAGGTCCGTGGTCTCTACACCCTGGAACTAGTCTGACGTATAACAGAATGATAACACAAGTTCCCTAGTCTGGGTGTGAGGTCCGTGGTCTCTACACCCTGGAACTAGTCTGATGTATAACAGAATGATAACAGTATCCCTAGTCTGGGGTGTGAGGTCCGTGGTCTCTACACCCTGGAACTGGTCTAATGAATAACACAGATGATACACAGTATTCCTAGTCTGGGGTGTGAGGTCCGTGGTCTCTACACCCTGGAACTGGTCTAATGAATAACACAGATGATACACAGTATTCCTAGTCTGGGGTGTGAGGTCCGTGGTCTCTACACCCTGGAACTGGTCTAGTGAATAACACAGATGATACACAGTATTCCTAGTCTGGGGTGTGAGGTCCGTGGTCTCTACACCCTGGAACTGGTCTAATGAATAACACAGATGATACACAGTAAACTGGCTAAGTGTGGATTCCCAGGTCCTCGTGGTTCCACCACACTGAAGGATCTGACTAAGGGCTGAGTGCTAACACATAGGTATTCGCAGCGCCAGACAACCAGCAACTGAACAGCAAGAGATATATATAGAGAAGCACTCCTCAGCGCCGCCCAGCTCCCATCAACCAATCATCAGCTGAGCTGGGGTCAGCTGACCGTCCCGATCAGCTGACCCTTCTCCTATTGGCATAAAGAGCCTGTCTTGTGGCGCGCGCGTGCGTAGCTCTCCATCTGTGTGCACTACTAGGACCAGATAACCCAGATGCATGTTGCTGTGAGGAAACCGCCGCTCTGTGCGCAGAAACCGCCGCCTCACTGTAAGCACAAGCGGCGGCTTCTCCGCAATCCTTCACAATTTTTTTTTGTTTTGATTTAAGTTCCCTATATAGAGTACCTAAATTATAAATTATGATTTTTTATAAGTTGCCAAGATATATTAAATCACACATAATAATAGTGTGTGATTTTCTCACCCCCAGGGTCTGTATTCCGTGCATGATCTTATAATTGGGCCCAGGTAATTGTTCTTTCCAAATCATAGGTGGAATAGATGCTGGGGGATTGATGTCATAACTCCACCCCCATGTCCTGCTCCCAGCCCACCACCACTGTGAAAAGAGATGTGATCTAAAGCAGGCCGACAAGACATCTGAAATAAGAATTATAGCAAATAGACATGATAAGACTTTCTCCTATACACTGTGAAAATAGATGTAATTTGATCCATGCAGGCAAAGAGCAGGGGAGGGAGGGGCAGGGGAGTGCACCAGGCTGGAGGGGAGGACACAATGCCGTGGGTGTACTTGCAAGGCATCAGCTTGAGGAGAAAGATGGAGGTGCTACTACAGATATGTGTGTGTGTTCTATCCACTACAAGGTACCAAATGTAAAGTTTATATATTCATCTATAGGTGGCCACTAATGATCCATTCTTTTTCATCCATTTCTATGTAATATAAGGGACTGCTTAAAGGGACCCTAAGCAGTACATAGAATAAAAAATTTAACTTTCCTGGGACTTCCTCCAGCCCACTGTAGGCCGTGAAGTCCCCCGGCGTCCTCCTGGCTCCTGTCCGTGTACCTCCGGTGGCACCTGTTACCGGCGACACCCGAGCCGGGTGTCGGGCAGACTCTTCCTGGATCTTGACGCTTTGTGTCATCACGCCAGCCGCTACGCGCCATGACACCGGCGTGACAGTCTTGCACATGCGCGGTTTTCTAACTCTAAACCGCGCATGCACAGAACTGTCATGCCGGCCGGCGTGATGACGCGTAGCAGCCGGTGTGATGACACCAAGCGTCAAGATCAAGGAAGAGCCCAACCGACACCCAACCCAGGTCTCGCCGGCAACGGGAGCCGCCGGTGGTACACGGAGAGGAGCCAGGAGGACGCCAGGGGACCTCGCGGCTTACGGTGGGCTGGAGGAAGCCCCAGGTAAGTGAATTGTTTTATTCTATGTACTGCTCAGGGTCTCTTTAAAGTATCCAATACCTCCCATCATTTTGAAATAAGAAAGAGGGACACTTTAAGACTCACCCCATGCACACCTCTATTCATGCCCCTACCACACCCATTCCCATGCATATCACGAAGAATTAAAAATCAAAACATGTCGTTTTATCATTCAAACCACACTGGTCCCTTCTATCATCATTAGTTTTTCTTCATTTTAACATATGAAAATAAGAAATATCAATTTAATTGATGGCAATAAAGTTTAGAGTCAGTCAAACACATTCAGTAGAAACACATATAATAACCCAAATCTGTACATCAGAGCTGAAAGAAGGACAGATAAAGTAGAAAGAGGGACAAAGGGATTCGGTTGCACAGAGGGACTGTCCGTCCGAAAGAGGGACAGTTGAGAGTTATGGTATCCATTCAATATATTCACTCAGTTTACACCTCAACTACACAGATTTGGTAAGATTGGATCATTAGTGAGCACCCTAAAGTAAACCTGTGATGGGGGCTTCCCCAGCCCACCTCTGGCCTGATCGCTCCCTCGTCCTCCTCAATCGCCTCCTCCATTGCCCGCAACTGGCCCCGATAAAATCCTCCAGTCAGGGCCAGTCGGCTCCCCCATCTCTCCCATCGCAGGGAGCATCCTGCACCTGCAGAGTAGTACTGCGCAGGTGCAGAAGGCTCCCAGCGACATGACTGTGTATTGCCATTCAAACTTTTTTTTTGACCGGTTGTCTTTAAAGAGACACTGAAGCTAAAAAATAAATAAAAATGATATAATAAATTAGTTGTGTAGTACGGAGATTAGTAGCAAATAAACTATTCTCATATTTTTATTTTCAGTTATATAGTGTGTTTTATAACATTGTATCATTCTCTAATATTTGTAGTTTACACACTCAGCCTTCTAAATGTTTTTACAGAGCAGGCCAGTGAACTATTGACCTGTCCTCTGGAGAGAAAAAGAAGATACAATGACAGAGATAACAAGCTTCAGAAGACAGAGCTCTCTGCGACTTTGAAAGTCATGGAGCTCAATGCCTCTTTTGCATAGATAACAACTGGAGTCTCTTAACTCTACCTGTACTGGAAACAATATTAGACTTATGTCTCTGCTCCTAATGTTTTATTTCTTAGCTGTACTACACATACAAATCATTATATCATAATTTCTTTTTCGCTTCAGTGTCTCTTTAAATACACATTTAGCTATTCTACCCGCAGAACCGGCACATTAAGCAGCAGCTTAGCTTGTTTTTTCTGAGAGGTCAGCGACAGCAGCCTTCATGCCTTCATGTTCCTCTATAGGCAGGTGTACCTTAAGCAACCGATTCCTACGTGCACAAATACAATTTTCTGTGCGGCGGCGCTACTTTACATTCAGACTTAATGACATAATTAAGGCCCAATCATGCCAACTGACGCTCCAGCGCACCTGCAGCACTCTCTCTAGCTTGGCAGAACCTCCCAGAGACTTCGCATCTCTTTCCTGTAAAACCTCCTTTAATGGAAAGCTGTATAGGAAAGAAATGAAGAGACTGTTGTAGCCGACCTCATTCTAAATGTGCCAGTTGTCTGGCTGTGATGCTGATCTGCTGGCTTCAGCAATGTCTGAACCCCTCACCCGTAATAGCCAAACATTAAAGTGTTAGTGTACTAAAAGGGCAAGTTCAGTCACAAATTGTATTACCTCTATGCTCTCCGCCCCCTGCAATATTGCCAAGTGTGTAGTATTATAAAGGGAACTGAAGTGAGAAAGATATATTTAATACTAAAGGACCACTACCGCGAAAAATAGTAGGAAGTTAAAATCTGACAGAACCGACAGGTTTTGGGCCAGTCCATCTCCTCATGGGGGATTCTCAGGGTTTTTTTTGCTTTCAACAGCATTTCCTGAACAGCAGTTGCAAAGTCTAACTGACAAAATAGTGTGCAAGTGAGTAGGGAGGCTGCCTGGTATCTTACTATTTTTGCAGTTAAACTACTGTTCAGGAAATGCTGTTGAAAACAAAGAAAACCCTGAGAATCCCCCATGAGGAGATGGACTGTCCCAAAACCTGTCGGTTCTGTCAGATTTTAACTGCCTACTTTTTTTGCGATAGTGGTTCTTTAAACAATACCAGTTGCTTGGCAGTCCTGCTGATCCTCTGCCTCTAAGGCGGGGAACACACTTGCATTGCATTTTCCCTGCGATTCCCAGGTCTCCCTTGTAGTGCATTCCTGTTTTATGCCTGTGATTTTTTTAGTTTATTCTGCAATTTTTGAAATGCGGCAGAATACATCTTAGTTGCGAATTTATGGAAAAAAAGCAGAATGCAGTGCAATAAAAAATAAACAAAAAGTGGAAAAATGCAACACCTGGACTAATGCTAACAACGCGCGGGATCATTGACTTCAATGGCTTGTGCAGCCCCAAGATTTCAGCAAGTGCCTGCCTAGTACTTTTAGCCATAGACCCCAAACAAGCACATCAGATGTTTCTGACAAAATTAGCTGCATGCTAAAAAATCTGTGAAAATCCCCAAAAATCTGCCAATGCGCCAAGGTGCTATAGCCAGGGGTGTATTTGGGTAATATAGAGCCTATGTCAAACACTGAAATTGTGCCCGCCCAATCAGAGCAGCCTTCCCCTCTAAAAACAGCATTCTTTTTCACGTATGTATATGTGTTATGGTTGCCTGTGTTTTTTGGCTCTGGATACTGCTGAAGTAACTTTTTGGGAAATATCTTTTCTCTGTCCTCTTTTTAACACTAAGCCCTCCTTACATAAATTACATAGCCACGTCCCCGAGATAAAAAAATGAATCCAATCTGAGGTCTGACGGGGAGTCACGGGGGCAAGCATGAAGGTGAAGCACAGGGCCAGGCATGGCGGCGCCGCACAGGAGCAGGGATGGCACCCATTGTGCTGTGGCACCAATGGCACAAGCTCTGCCTGTACCCCACTAGATATGCCTCTGGCAATAGACCCTGCAGCACGCCGCGATATTTACCTTAGGAATCCAGCGCAGGTGCAGTATCATCTTCCCCCTAAAAACGGCTGTTAGGCCATCTATTTCTCCCATGCCTGTAACCCTGTTTGCAACTTCGTGAAAAACCCTGGAAGCATTCCTTTTGGTGCCCAGCACTTTTCTTTCTGTTGTTAACAATTGGAATCTACTTTGTTGGAGCGCATTACGATCCCAGGTACAAAGTGGTTGTGCAGTTAGCCTGCATCGAGTGCCAGCCACCTTTTACTCTCTTCAATTGGTGTCCTCATAACTTGACTGGCTCGACTGGCTCCAGAGAAAATAGAGACGTCTAAAGAGATTATTGTTCCGTTCCCCATAAAATCCACGATATTTGAAATCAGTTTGCAAGCCAGGCAAATGAGTACCGGTATTTTAAAATGATTTAAAGGAACATGTATAAGTTTACTACCATCTTTTCATTTGTCACGCAGTAGTAAAAACTCACAGAAATAAAATTTTCATCTGAAAGTTTAGCAACTTGTGTGCATTTCGGCAACGCATTTGGTGTGTGACATGCAAGAACATCAGAAGTGCGTAGACTGCAGTGTCTGATGTTCAGACTTTATGTGATGTAATATCGCACTGATGCATGCATGTTCACCAAAAACTCATGTTTTGAATCGGATCAGTGGCGCAACGCATGGCAACACAGAAGGCGTGCTTTGCGTACCAAACGACCATCTGTGTTGCCAAACGTGGCCATGATGATATCTGTAGCCAACAAATAACGGCTCAGCTGAAGGAGTTCAGAGAAGGCTGTGTGGGTGGGTGGGGCTGTTGCTGCTGGTGTTTATATCATCATCATGCTGCTGCGACAGCAGGGGTGCAGGGCAAAGGCATCCCTGTCTGAGAAGATTGCAGTTTTAAGCTTTGGAGAAGCAAGTGGAGGGGGAAGACCTTTAAAAGATAAAGGCTCTAGTTGAGGACCAGTTGAGGGTTACTGGCTCTAGTTGAGGACCAGGAGGAGTTAAAGTGGACCCAAACCAAACATTTTTTCAATTAAAAATATTTAGTTGTTGCACCACTCCGACACATAGAAAGATAAATAAACACTCCTTCAGGCTTTTGAGTATTTCAGGGCATGCTTTTCACCCTTCTCTTTTCATAACTTGGGTTATACAGGTGGCAGCCAATAGCAATTCCTCCTTTGCTGGACACCTCCTACTCCACCAGTCTGCCGGATTCGGTCCCGGCAATATGAAAGGAAGGGAAGGGTTCCTCCAATAAATGTAAAATATTTTATATTTGTCATCATGCAGCTGAAAAAAGGCTGATATGTATTATTATAATTTAAAAAATAGATTTTAATTCTGAAATCTTGTATTTTTTATTTGGGTCCACTTTAATTGACATCAGTAAATTAAAGGGTTTATGCTCAGATGAAACAGAAGCTCAGTGCCTGGACAACATTTGTGCTGGTTTTTATGGCAGGCAGTCAGGATGCATTTTTCCAACACATAGCAGAAGGTCAGCTATGGCAGCTCCTGTACATCTCAATGCCGCAGGTCTCTTTTATGCCTGGATTCTGCCATGTAAATGAGAGGTTTTTATTACTAGCAGCGGCAACAGGTAGAGGCCGGCTTTCTAGGACTGTCATCCCTGTGGTGAGCGCGGCGGCCTGAGGGACGTTTTACAGTCTTTAGCTAATCTCTTCAGCTGATTAGATGCACTGCCTGCACATTGTTTTCTCTGCTCTTTTATTTACACAGTAAATCTCCACACAGCCTCCGGCCTGAAAACATTTCAGGAAATTTAAGAAAGAATATTAAAAGTGGACCTGTCGTACTGAGACCACACGCCGCATCAACTGGTATGGCGGGAAAGCACTAAATCTTAAGGCTACATTCACGGTGGAGCGTAACAGCCTCTTTGCAATGCAGCTTACCACACGGCAATGCACCACCTACATCGATATTCAGTGTGCGGCGAGTGCGTTGCGGTTTATCGTAACATTCTGCATGCAATGCATGATAGGAAAAACACGATCGTTAAAAGTGAAGCATAACGTTCATTGACTGTATGCTTCACTGCATGCGACACAATGCGCAGGTAACATAGGGCAGGGTTTTTCTGATCCGTTGCGTTGCTGCTATCACAGGGAATGCCACAGCCACCATGAACGCAGCCTTACATAAACCTGAGCAAGGCTAATTCGCAAACATGTTGAATGGTGTAAATTATAAGTACTACCTTTGGAAATTAATTTTTTAAAACTGAAAAAAAAAATTAATGCAAAATAAGTTTTCCTTTTTTTTTTTTTAGAGGGCCAGTCTCTCATTTGTCCTTTTCTTTCAAGACTGATGTCAATATAAGTATTATTTTCTACGGAAAATGTATTTTACCCTTTAGCAGCCAATTTATTTAGAGACTTGCAAGTGCTCCAGGCCAATTTATTTTTGCACATTCTTTTTATGTATTACTCGTTACATTTTCTTGCTACTAATTAATACTATTGTAATGTGCACTTATGGGCAATTGTCACTAGGGGGCAGTGTGAGACAATAACAGATGACTTATGCTTGCTGTTTCTATATCCTCTGTTAGCAGAGAGACATCAAAGCATTCCAAGAATTTACAGCACAAAAAGTTCTGCTAGCTGAAGTCAAAAGTAGTGCACTCATCTCAAATGAGATAATTCCTTTGAAGCTGCTAATGGGTTAATTGGCTGTAAACTACCTAATTCCTATCATTTTCATTGATTACATTTTAATTTTCAAAAGTTAATATGCAGGAAACCTAATGATGATAAACATCACCTGTGTGATTTCTACGTCTTTTGCTCATTAATTCTTTGTGATATGGGTTATTACAAGTGTAGAAAAAGGCTTGTTTTAAAGTGTAACTGTCGGGTATAAAATCAAAAATGTATTCTTTCGTTTTATCTGGTAAACAAGTAATAAGAATGCTAACCAGGCAATCCAAAAGTAAAAACCTCTATTACTTTTCTTGTCTATAAATGATCATGCCCCAGTTTAACTGACTCTTATTTGGTACGTTGCCGCACAAAGGAAGTTGCAGGGCATGCTGGGTTGTCTTTTTCTTTGCTTCTTTATTTCCCCTCAGCCTTAACTAATGTACAGAAGCAAAAAAGGACAACCCAGCATGCCCTGCAACTTTCTTTTTGCGGCAATGTACCAAATAAGAGTCAGGTAAACTGGAGAATGATCATTTATCAACCAAAAAAGTGTATATAAATAGATATAGATCTCTATATAAATAGATATAGATCTCTATATAAAACAGAGATTTTAACTTTTGGATTGCCTGATTAGCATCCTTATTACTTGTTTACCAGATAAAAATAAAAAAATTATTTTTGATTTTATGCCCGACAGTTACTCTTTAAAGGTGTCCCTCTTTCTACTTTCAAAAGTAGGGAAGAATGTTTCAGGCATGTGCTGTTTTTCCTACATTAGTAGTCACACGGTCGCACTTGATTGATTGGCTGACCTACCGACCAGCTGAATCCAGAGAGAAGTCATTCTGTTCACCACTTTACTTCTATAGACTGTTAAAATTCACTTATTACCCTGATTGCTACTGTAATTCACTGTGTTCATACTGCCACCTTAATGTTCAGTAAACCAGGGACTCCCACAGCTCCCTGCTCAGGAGCTGCAACTGGTTCCAGTGAAATGAACTGGGATTGGCACACTAGTACATGCATACTATAAACATTTCTCTGCTGGTGAGGTAATGCTAGTTTAGGGGTAAAGTTAAGTTATGGAGGGGAAAAAATATTTCCTGTTGGTGGGGTAGTTCTCGGGTGTGGTAGGGTAATAATATTTTATGTACATACATGGAAAAGAGGCTCAGGGAAATTTGAGCACCCACCTTCGACAAGTAGAATGTCAGTACATTTACCAATATACTGCATTGTTAAATTGGCAGTTATGATAATAAAATATTGGTAAATAATACCAATATATTCTACAACTAAACCATCCCTATTCTCACACTGAACCCTCCCTCTACCGAAGCCTATCCTTCGGGGCCGGTTCTAGACTTTTTGCTGCCTGAGGCAAACTTGTGAGGATGCGCACCCCCCCCCCCCCCCGAATTGGAATGATTGCACAGCACCCAACAATTTGCACTGCACCCTATAGCTGCAGTGAGGCCCCCAAATAACACCCTCAGTATAGGTAGATAGCCAGGTATAGCTGCCCCCTAGTATAGGTTAGCCAGGTACAGGTGCCTCCAGTATAGGTTGGCCAGGCAGGCACTCTCTTCACTTCCTGTTTGTGCCTGGTGTTGCCCCCAGACTTCTGCTGCCTGAGGAAGTTGCCTCACTTGGCATCATGGGCAGACCGGGCCTAAACACCCCTCCCCCCCCCCCCCCCCACAGCTAACCTTACCCACCTAACCACATAGCTCCCAACTTTGTGGTATGCCTAATGAGGAGTGTGGTAGGGGTGTGGCTAGGTGTGGCAGAGGCGTGTCTTAAAGTATCCCACCATCTTATCTCAAAAAGTTGGGAGGTATGCACCCCCCGGCTAAACTTAACCCTCCCCCCTACGGCTAACCTTAACCAGCTACCACCCACACCTAATTGCTAGGTACACACGATGCATTTTTTTCGGTCGATTTTCCGCTCAATTTTCTTATCTATTCTTATCAATTTCTATTCACTTGTATGAGAAATTGACCGGAAAAACGATCGCAAATAACATCGGAAATGTCGGAATTCATCTATCGAACCATCTATCTGCCGAAAAAAAAGTATGATGTGTACCTAGCATAACCTTAACCCCCCCCCCCCCCCCCCCCCAGCCTAACCTTAACTGCATAACCACCACAAAAAAAGGATTAGCAGGCGCCTATGGAAACTGTTAGTATGAGTGTAAAATTTGGGCACAGCAACAATAGCCAATAAGAGGTGCCCAAATGTCCTGCCTCCATTTTATGCTGGTTGTGTAATACTAGCTTGTGGAGGTAGAATAATATTTTATGTTAGTGGAGTAAAGTTATGGAGGGGGAGGGGGATTATATGCTGTTGGGCTAATGCCAGGTTGTGCAGGGGAAATGGTATTTTACATGCAGGATGAAAAGTGCAACTTGATTATGAACAATCAAAGGCATATTATGGAAACCATATTTTCTGGATGGGGTAAAATGCCAGAAGAGAATATTTAATCATTTTCTTACTGTTTTACTGTTAGAAAATAAGGAGGCATCTCCACTAGCAAAAGAACCTCCATGTAGGTGTTGAAGTTGTCCTCCCCCCCCCCCCCCATTCCTGATAAGCCCTTCACTTTCTTTTAGTAATGTAGGTATCTGAAAGAAGTAAGCTGCCCTTTTACACATGCAGCAGGTAGTTATTAGTATGTATGTAGCTGCAACATGTTCTGCAGCGCTGTACAGAGTATATTGTCTTGTCACTTAACTGTCCCTCAGAGGGGCTCACAATCTAATCCCTACCATAGTCATATGTCTATATCATGCTGTGTGTGTGTATCATAGTCTAGGGCCAATTCTATGGGGAAGCCAATTAACTTCTGTGTATGTTTTTGGGATCTCGGAGGGAACTAGAGTGCCCAGAGGAAACCCACAGAACATACAAACTCTGTGCAGATAGTGCCCTGGCCGGAATTCGAACCAGGCACCCAGCACTGCGAGGCGAGAGCACTAACCACTACACAACTGTGCTGCTCTCCCTGTTTCTAGGGTTTCTGTAAGGACAATTCAAACATGCCCTAGATTATTATTCCGATCCCTTTTTCTTGCCATGAATAAAGCCTGGACTTCCTCCTGTGCGCCGCGCCCGCTCCCGGTTCATTTGATAAGCAGGTTATTGGCCCGGCGGATTGCTGATGCACGGCGCACATTCACTCACAGGGAACTGTTTTCATTCAGAGAGAATATTTTTCAGCCTCACTGATCTGTTCCACACTAGTTACCTGCAAATATATTCCAGGTTATTTAATAAAGCAGAGCCAGCAGGGGCCAGGCTGATGTACATACACAGAGCGCCGGACACACTCGCACAAGCAGCTCAACGCTCATTTTGCTGTCATTTTCTTTCATCAAGAAATCATCGCTGACTGCCAGACAGGAGAGAGCTGAAAGGAATCACTGGGAAAGTCGGAGGCTCTACACATGGGTGGCTGTTATCATCGTTAGCCCAGAGCTGTGGGTTACCGAGGGCTGGAAAACCATCACATGCCACGTCAGGGGGTTGTATTGTACTCCTAAATGACTACTGTACTACTGTAAGCTTTACAGAATTCAACTATAAGTATGCACTAGTCCAGGAGCTAAACTACAATCCATCCCCCAAGAAATACCCACCAATGTTTACACCCCTCCCCCCCATGGTGATCACTATGACCCATATCAGAAGGGGGCTTCAGTAGTGTAGAGGCAGAGGGTGAGTATTAAAGGATACCCGAACTGACTGGTGACATGATGAGATAGACGTGTGTAGGTACAGTGCCTAGCACACAAATAACTATGCTGTGTTCCTTTTTTTTCTTTCTCTGTCTGAAAGAGTTAAATATCAGGTATGTAAGTGGCTGACTCAGTCCTGACTCAGACAGGAAGTGACTACAGTGTGACCCTCACTGATAAGAAATTCCCCTTTTTAACCCCTTTCTTGCTCTCAGAAGCCATTTTCTGCTAGGAAAATGTTTTATAGTTGGAATTTCTTATCAGTGAGGGTCACACTGCAGTCGCTTCCTGACTGAGTCAGCCACTTGCATACCTGATATTTAACTATTTCAGGCATAGAAAGAAAAAAAGGAACACGGCATAGTTATGTCATCATGTCACATGTCAGTTCGGGTATCCTTTAAGGAGTGCAGCTGCAGAAACTGAACCCCAAGTAGTTAGACAAGGTTCAAAGGTTTTTCGCCTTTGTTTTTTTTCATATTAAAATTTACATTTGTATGCAAATTTTTGCATGCCTTTTTGAAAATCATTGGGAAATCATATGAAAGGTGCAAAAAAAAAGTTTTTTTCACGCACGTGAAAACAAGAACGTGACCCAGTAGAAGAAGTAGAAAGCAACGTTGCTATTTTTTGCAGATGATAAAAAATTGTGCAGAATTTTCAACTCTCAGGAAGATAGTGACATACTGCAGGAGGATCCGGGTAGGATGGGTATATGGTCAAGAAAACGGCAGATGAAATTCAATGTTGAAAAATGTAGTTATGCATCTCTTGGTCATACAAACGGTCTGGCACCATACAAAGCATGAGGGATACAGATGGTGATTTCACACTTGGAGAGGGACTTAGCAGTACTTGGCAAAAACAAGAGTGTAGCAATAGCCATGGCAGCTGCTGTGGGGCCCTGGAGCAAAGGGGGCCCTAGTGTTACTTAATATAACTACCATTAACTTTCTTGTGTTCCTCCACCCTATGAATTTGTCTCAGTGTCCATGGACTATATGCAGTGTAGATTGCATGGGAATTTAAATTGCCCAGTTAACTCATAGCCATAGGGTAGGTGCAGGGCCGGATTTACCATAAGGCACTGTAGGCAAATACCTACAGGTGCCTGATGATGTAAAGGCGGCTCCCTCCCCTAGTGCTTCCCTCCCACCTTCCCTATGCAGAGTCCTGAATAGAGTGTAAATAAGAGGTTACTTACCAGGGTCCCTGCATTCCACTGACCAAATCTCCCGTCAGTCGGGGGCAACTCTAGCTACCTAATACTAGGGGAGACCTCTAGCTACTTAATACTGAGGATTACTCTGATTACTCCAAGGGACACCTGTGGCAACCTACACCAGGTAGGCGAAGTAAGGGAGAAGTGATAGCTGGGCCAGCCAGTACATTTGCGGTGCACTTTGGTGGGTGTTTGTAGGTTCATGGAGGGTAAAGTCTAGGGTGCCAGGACATCTGCTCCTATAGGCTCCTGTGTGGTAAATGCGGGCCTGTCCAGCTGCATAGATGAGTTGCTGCCCGGAAGAGTTTGCTTCTACCCATGGAAGTGACAGCTTCTGTCTTGTCAGTACCTTCTCGGGAATATAGTTCACATAACTGATAAGTAAATTACATCCATAAAAGTTTTGCTGGCAGAATACAAGTTCTTAAGGGCAGGGAGAGATGAAATATGTGAACTATTGACCTGTTTCTAACTCTGGGACCCTTAATAGGCTGCCACTTATTAGAGACAGTAAGCATTCAACCTATTTTGAAAATGTTTAAATATAAAAGAAAACCCTGGGATATTTAAAAAAGTCATTGTTAGGAGTAGGAGGATAAATATGATTGTTTATCTCATCGGTTTATTTTCACCTCAGGTTCACTTTAAAGGGTCACTTAAGGCAACAAAAAAAGAGTTTTACTCACCTGGGGCTTCTACCAGCCCCCTGCAGCGGTCCGGTGCCCACGCAGTCTCGCTCGGATCCTCCTGTCCCCGCCAGCAGCTACTTCCGGTTTCAGCGACAGGCCCGACAGGCTTGGGAACTTGAGTGATTCCTAGCGTTCCTGGCCGCAATAGCGCCCTCTATACTGCTATGAGGAATGCAAAGAATCACTCGAGTTCCCAGGCCTGTCGGGAAGTAGTTTCCGGCGGGGACAGGAGGATCCGAGTGAGACTGCGTGGGCATGGGACAACTGCAGGAGGCTGGTAGAAGCCCCAGGTGAGTAAAACTCTTTTTTTTTGTCTTAAGTGTCCCTTTAAGCTGCACCACAAAAGACCCTACAGCTATATAAATCAAAAAGAGTAATAAAAAAAGTGACTCGCCACGTCAAGAGATAACAGTGATAGGTGTATCTAGCACCAATGACCTGGTGGATGAAATCAGTGTTGGTTCGGAGGAGGGAGGACCCTCTCAGCAATTCAAGGATCAAAACTTCAGAAGATAACAAAACAATTTCTAATTAATAGTTAGTCTACTGGATTTCAGTCTAGCCCAGCAGAAAGCAATGCTGTCCTATTTCTGTGACAGGAGATATACTACACATTAAATAAATACAGGCCAGGCTTGCCAGATCATTTATGTTCTCTAATTATCTCTAGCCCTGGAGAACATTAATAGATCAGTCCCCAAGCTATAATTATCCAAAATGGTAAACTGGGTTTCCAACACTTACAATCCCCATTAGTGCTGACGTACAGGAAATTGTGCAATGCAGCATACGGGAGCTGCACCTCATACATCACACTGGTAAGTGCAGGCACGGCGCTGTACATGCATTCAGGAGAGCGTGGCTTTATAGGAATTATGCATAAAAAGGATTGTTTACAGGGGTAAGAGGCCCTGAAAAGCTAAGTGCAGATGCGTGTTTCTGAAAACACCTCCATGTTTGATTATGAGACAGAAAACAAGTATCCGCACATCAGTCTGTTGTTCCTTTTGGGACCGACAAAGGTTGAATCTACGTCCAGCAGGTGGTGCTGCCGCCCTGACTGGACGTTGATTCAACATCCGTGCTAATGAATCGTCCCGACGCAATCGTGAGCACCCGAGAGGGGAGATTAAGCTGTCATATGACAGCTGACATCTCCCCTCAGTGATCAGCAGCCATCACGTATGGCTGCTGATCATGTGATCACTACGATCGCTGGCAGATCATAGTGATCAATTTGACAGCTGTGGCGATAGGGGGGAAAGAAGAGGATCCACTCACCTCCCTGCCGTTCCCGCAACGATCGGCGCTCCCGACCGCTCTTGCCGGCATCTCTGCTCCTTCTGACGTCAGCGACGGGTCCCGGCTTGATGACGTCATCAAGCCGTGACCCGGAACTGAGTGGCAGTAGGAGCAGAGATGCCGGCCAGAGCAGAGGGGTCCACAGCGACTCATCGCTGGAGCCTGGAAGGTGGGTGATGGGGTCTGCATGAAGGGGGGACACCTGGCCACCATGGGAGGACACTGCCCAGCAAGACCCTGCAGGGATCCGGCTGCCCTAACCCCCCAAACGCTCCCCCCCTTTAGCAAAAACACCTGGTCCTTAAGGGGGGTTAGGCGGCCAGTCCCAAAAAGGGTTAAATATCTATTATTATTATTTTTTTTATTATTATTGATTTATATAGCACTAGCATCTTCCTTGGCGCTGTACAGCAGCATACAGGGTAAACAATACAAAATAAACTATTCAACAGTAAATACAAGACAATAGGGGAGTACAGCTGATGCACTGAACAAATAAACTACAGATTTACACAGGGGTGGGAGGTATGCACACACATTACACAGCATTGTGTGACAAAAGAGAAGAGAGCCCTGGACAAAAGAGAAGAGAGCCCTGGCCAAAAGGCCTTATAGTCTAATGCTGAGACTACACAATGAGATTTTTCAGCAGATTCACTGTCTGATCGATTTTCCAATCAATTTTCTGATTGTTTTTCATTCACTTCTATGAGAAATCGAGCAGGAAAAACGATCCAAAATCAGATTGGACCTGTGAGAAATTATCTATCAAACCATCTATCTGCCAAAATATCTGATGGTGTATTCCCAGCATAAAGGTTTAATGGATAGGATAGTGGGTAAAGGGAAGCTGTGTATGAGATGGTACAAATGGAGGTCAGTGGTCAAAGTGTCCGTGGTCAAAGGTAGGAGCGTATGCTTGCCTGAAGAGGTGATTTTCAGATCGTCTAGAAAGAGTGGGTGAGTGGCAGATGTTTTGAGGATGAGTGAGGGGAGAAAACCGAGAGAAGTCTTGTGAGCAGGAGTGAGAAGAGGTGGCCAGAAAAGTAGACAGGAGAAAATTGTTATTAGAGCGGAGATTCAAAATCAATAGACAAGGTACACAAATGACAGCTATAACGTGTTTCACAACCCTCGACTGTAAGCATCTGTTGGGGGTGTAAAACGTGTTGGGCTATTCTCATTTGTGTACCTTGCCTATTGATATTGAATAAAATCTCTGAGTGAGCATTCGATGGTTGTGCAACTCCTGGTTTAATGTCCATATGGTTGGGGCAGATGGCCCTTTATGCTACGCGCCGTCCTAGCTAAATCCAGGGAGGAGGTTCAGCTGGAGAAACTTCTATTGCCCTATATGTGTCAGAAGCCTTGTACACTGCTAAATGGTTCTCCTCGGGAGAGTATCTAGCTGGAGTACAGCACCCCCAATGCATTGCAGAGGGTGCCAGAGTGCCGCATCATGTTGGGCAAGCCCACTGTTCTCTTCCATACCACTCCCACTTCATGTGTCGGTACCATACATAGCAACAGAATGAGTTGATACTCTCTAAGCTAGAATTTTTTTATGTAATGAGCATGCAAGCATACACAGAGATCTGGAAAAAAAGAGCAGGACATCACACCACACATTTATTCGATAATCTGTGTGAGCACCTTGCCTACTGAGACGCCCATCAATGAATGAGAACATTTAGTGTGTAGGCTTGTGGTTGTGTTTGGTGCGATACAGGTGCTCTTGAGTCTGTTTGGTGTTCTATTTAAAGGGAACCAAGCACCATTTTTTTTCCTGGTTTCTAAAAGCTATAGGAGCTGCCATTTCCCTCCCCCTCCCCTTCTAACTGCCCATTATTTACCCTGGAACAGGGGGTTTGCTAGCCCTAAAGATCAGTGACACGTGCCCCGGATCTATTTTGGGGTGGCCCGGATGTCCCCCAGGCAGAGTCGGCTGTGGTGCCTCAATGGCGGGCATGCTGGGAGCTGTGGTACCCTGCTGGGTGCTGTGATGCCTTTATGGGGGTATGCAGGGAGTTGTGGTTCTACTATGGGGGCATGCTGGGAGTTGTGGTGCCTCAATCGGAGGCCCATGGGAGCATGGGAGGGGGGCCACTAGAAGGTCAGGGAATGCTGTGGGAGAACTGCCAGATAACCTGGTGGCAGGCCAGCCCGCCCAGCAGAAAGACAGATCATCCAGCACAGAAGCCAGGTAACTCTGCCTAGTTATGTTTAAGTGACACTGCCTGTTTATGTGATATCTATGCTACATTTTTTGTATTAATGGAGAGGGGGCTTCAGCCAACATTTTGCTGGGCAGGCCTACTTAGACTGCTGTTAAATTCATGTAAATTTAGCTCCACCCATGACCACACCCACATTCTGGTACATGGCCACACCCATTTTCCGGCTGGAGTGCCCAAAAGTGCCCCGGATTTCTTAGGATCCTAGCAACGCCCCTGTCCAGGAATAGGTGTGAAGATAGCATCTGTGACTTCTGTAAACTCTTTGAAACACAGTGTCCAATCTACCCCGCCCCCCCTGCTGATGACAGCTTTTTGTTTGCTCTTGCTAATGTGTGCAGTAAAATAATTACATCAGTCCTTATCTGCCTGAAACTTCTGCGGTCGGGCAGGCCATGGAAGTAGGAGAAAAAAGGATAATAAAGGCCTCTGCTAAAATTTTAAATATAAAAATAAGACAATTAATTGAAGTTTTTTTTATTACTGAGCCACATTGTTGGCATGCATATTAAATGTGCTACTGAGATGCCCTGGGTGCTAAAAATGGTGCTTAGTTCAATTTAAGACACTGTTAGTTGATCTGAAGAAGTGAGTAAGACCCGTGAAACGCGTCGTCATTTAGTGTCCAATAAATATATTTAACCCCTCATCCGAGGTAAGACTGTTATTCACTAATGTTGTACGGTTGTTGAACAATTCGCCACTGTGGGATGCCTCCTCCCATCCTGCCACTTGCGCGGGGTATTCGCGGCTTCTCTACTTTCAAACACATCAATGGCGGACAGAAGGGGATTGCATCCAGTTTGGTGCCAAAGGATTAATAAATCGGAGCTGGGAAAAAAGGGCGCAGGCAGCTAGTGGACAAAAAGGGCGCTGCCATTCACTCCCATAATAAATAACGTTTAATGGGCGCCGAGCAGGAAAAAAGGGCGCTGGAGCTAATTAAAGTTTACAAACGGCGCCCGGAGCTAAATAAAGTTTACAAACGGCGCCCAGAGCTAAATAAAGTTTACAAACGGCGCCCGGAGATGTTTAACCACTTTACCCCCGCGCGTACGTATTTCTCCGCCCCTTTTTCCATCCTTTAAAAACCAGGGACGGAGAAACACGTACTTTCCGCGTTCCCGACGCTGCCCGCGCTCCCGCTCGTAAACACGCCGCCCGCCGCTAGTAAAACCGCCGCCGCCCGCTCGCCCAGAGATC
This sequence comes from Hyperolius riggenbachi, assembly GCF_040937935.1. Classification (NCBI taxonomy): domain Eukaryota; kingdom Metazoa; phylum Chordata; class Amphibia; order Anura; family Hyperoliidae; genus Hyperolius; species Hyperolius riggenbachi. The sequence goes on from NC_090651.1 coordinate 332,065,468, forward strand.
AATGAACGGGAAATCCATTCCCGTTCGTTGATCTAAGCCCCGCAATGATCAGCTGCTCTCCTATGGGCAGCGCGATCATTGTGAGAAAAAACTCACGTGTCCATGCTCATTATACTTCCTCCAAGCTTCCGGAAGGAAGCTTGGAGGTCGCATTAAAACAAAAAGTTACTGTGGCCATCTTGTGGCCAAATAGTAAACTACACCCTACACATTTTTCACATACAAATAAATGACTTTTACACATAAAATTAACTCATTACCTCCCACACTCCCCATTTTTTTTTTTTTTTGTAATTAAAAAAAAAATAAAAAATTTACAATTAAAAAAAATACATAAATAGTTACCTTAGGGACTGAACTTTTTAAATATTTATGTCAAGAGGGTATAACACTGTTACTTTATAAACTATGGGCTTGTAATTAGGGATGGACGCAAAACTGAAAAAAATGCACCTTTATTTCCAAATAAAATATTGGCGCCAAACATTGTGATAGGGACATAATTTAAATGGTTTTATAACTGGGACAAAAGGGCAAATACGTTTCATGGGTTTTAATTACAGTAGCATGCATTATTTAAAAACTATAATGGCCGAAAACTGAAAAATAATTATTTTTTTCCCCACATTTTTCCTATTTTCCCATTAAAACACATTTAGAAAAAAATAATTCTTGGCATAATGTCCCACCTAAAGAAAGCCTAATTGGTGGCGAAAAAAACAAGATATAGTTCATTTCATTGCGATAAGTAATAATAAAGTTATAGACGAATGAATGGAAGGAGCGCTGAAAGGTGAAAATTGCTCTGGTGCTCAGGGGGTAAAACCCCTCAGTGGTGAAGTGGTTAATGATTTATAACTGAGCTTGTGGTGATTTACGTTTATAAAATGCACCCGTGCCGAATAACGTTTATGAAAATACTAAACATATTTATCTTATTTAAATAATTAAAACATTATTTAAAGTTTTATCCCTTACTGTTTGTAAAACATTATTATTCACAAAATAAAGCGATCAGTACGTAACGTAAATTGCAAAATATTTTTTGCATCCACAATTAGTAAAACATTATTATCCACATAATAAAGGGGGGTCTTAGGTTTAGGCACCACCAGGGGGGTCTTAGGTTTAGGCACCAACAGGGGGGTCTTAGGTTTAGGCACCAACAGGGGGGTCTTAGGTTTAGGCACCAACAGGGGGGTCTTAGGTTTAGGCACCAACAGGGGGGTCTTAGGTTTAGGCACCAACAGGGGGGTCTTAGGTTTAGGCACCAACAGGGGGGTCTTAGGTTTAGGCACCAACAGGGGGGTCTAGGGGTTAGGGGTAGGTACAGGGAGGGTTACTTAGGCACCAACAGGGGGGGTCTTAGGTTTAGGCACCAACAGGGGGGTCTTAGGTTTAGGCACCAACAGGGGGGGTCTTAGGTTTAGGCACCAACAGGGGGGTCTTAGGTTTAGGCACCAACAGGGGGGTCTAGGGGTTAGGGGTAGGTACAGGGAGGGTTACTTAGGCACCAACAGGGGGGGTCTTAGGTTTAGGCACCAACAGGGGGGTCTTAGGTTTAGGCACCAACAGGGGGGGTCTAGGGGTTAGGGATAGGTACAGGGAGGGTTCTGTGTAAGAGTAGGCTTAGGTATAGTTTTAGTAAAATTTTAGTAATAATTACTAATGTTTTACACTTATTACGAACGTAGTTATATTTATATCATCGTTATAAAGAATATTTTCAGATTTTATTATAAGAACAAACCATAAATGAAGGTTATTCACAATAATATACAATTATAACAATTAAACATATATTATTGTTTTTTTAATAAACGTAATTATAAGTTTGACTTTTGAAACAGGGAAGATTAACGTTTTCACAATTTCCGATTTCATAAACATTATTTAATGATTTATAATTTTGTTAAACATTATTTGTAAACGAAATATAGCACACTATTTTTATAAACCCTATTAATGATTAATTATTATTTAGAGTTTACACCCCGCGCCCTTTTTGTCCGGGCGCCCTTTTTGTACGTACGCTAATAAATCAGACCAATAAAGTCTTATAAAGTATTTCAAGCCGAGGATTAGTAAAACATGCAAGCGGAATTTTTAAAAGAGAATAAATATAGCAGCCTCCGTCTATCTCTCATTACGGGCTTCCTTTAATAAATGAATGATGAAAAAGGGTTGTTCCTAACACAAGGTCCCCTGTGGAGGGTGGGCGCCGGCCAGCTGTGAGCTAATCAGAACCAGATCCCAAAACCAGGGCATCAAAAGTTAGACATGCCCATTTTTTTTTAAGTTATACACTGCTTGAGAAAACACCGGAGATGTTGAAAGGTTTCCAAATCATCAGAATAATTTATCACTGAAAACTCCAGAAATGTAGCTCATGATTCATAATAAACAACTTGTTATCAGCGTAATAAGAAAAATTAATCACAGGAAACCTGTAATGAGTCATGAAAGCAAGTTCATAAAAAAATGACTGAGATTTAGTGATTCCCCAAATATTAAAGAATAAAATCTTATCTTTCTCCTCGGGCTATGTGATTGGGGAGCGCTGAAGTGAGCATCGCCTAATATCTTCTGCTGCAGTCTTTACGTTCATCCAGTAAGGTGGGCATCTCCTAGTGTCTCCTGCTCACAACTGTCCCTGTTTCGGAGAGAATTTGAGGATCAAATTGCTCTTTCCCACTTTCTTCTTCATTTGTCCCTGATGTACAGAACTATGTAAATATTTGTTCTTATACTGACAACTCTAAATGGTATTCCTATCCCCTAGTTTCACACTGGGCATTCTATTGGGTTGTAACCTAGATGCTTCCCGGGTGGTCTAGTGGTCCCACACAGATTGCCTGAAGATCTAGTGGTGTCCCACATCTTCCCTGGTGGTATGGTGGACCCCATGACCACCAGGGAAGCTATGGGGGGACCTATCAGACCCCCAGGAAAACTGTAGGGAACCCACCAGATCATCGGGGATCTACGGGGACCCACTAGACCAGTAGGAAAGCTAAGTGGGTTCATCTAGACCACCAGGGAAGCTATGGGGGACTACTAGACCACCTAGGAAGCTATGGGAGACCATAAGACCACCAAGGATGATGTAGGGGACCACTAGTAAATGGGATGCACCTAATGCAATCAAAAACAACATTTGAGGTGGCATGTAACGAAATGCAGGAAAACAAGCAGCAGAACGATGTGTGCCTTGATCGACTAACATTGTGTGCGTCTTCCTTTGTCCTCCTCCTTGACCCCACCATTCCTGCACAGGGTCCCCCTGATCATATCCAGCAAGCGCTTGTGGAATATGTTCTAATGTCCGGGCTCCCCTCCCTGTCTGGCTGGCCTCTCTAGTACACAGGGGAGCACGGTCAAGAAGAGGAAAGAGTCCTGGTCAGCAGCAGTGGGGTCAAAGAGGACACGGTAAGCCGCTGGACAATCCAACCAATAAGAAATGTTTTACTTGTTTTTATCCTTACAGGTTCACTTCAAATTGGTACATTTCTTAATCTTCAAATGTTAATATGAAGGAAAACTAATGATGATGGGAAGGAACGGTGTCATCTGAATAGTGGAATGAAATCTTTTGCTTATGAACCCTTTGTGGTAAGTGTGGCTAGGGATGTGACAGGGGCATAATTAGAGGTGTGGCAGGAGGCGTGTTGTAAAGGTGCCCCTCTTACTTTTCTCAAAGTGTGGAAAAGTATGCTGCTGCAGTCTCTTTACTCTCATCCACTAAAGAGAGAATCCACAATAAAACATGAGTATTATTTTTGGCAGAAACCTCTAGGTCAAAGTTGTTGGATTTGGCGCTGTTAGTTTGGACACCAGCTCTTAGCTTTATTATTATGTATTAATATTGCCCTGACATCTTCTCCAGCACTTGAAATAGTCACGTTACAAACTCTCCTTAGAGGAGCTCACAATCTAAGCCCTGCTATTGTAATACTCTAATGTCCTACCTTATAACGATTATGTATTTATATAGCACTGACATCTTCTGCAGCACTTTACAGAGTACATAGTCGTGTCACTGACTGTCCTCCAAGGAGCTCACAATCTAATTCTACCACATTCATAGTCTAATGTCCTACCACATAATTATTATTATTATTATGTATTTATATAGCACTGACATCTTCTGCAGCACTTTACAGAGTACATAGGCGTGTCACTGACTGTCCTCCAAGGAGCTCACAATCTAATCCTACCACATTCATAGTCTAATGTCCTACCACATAATTATTATTATGTATTTATATAGCACTGACATTTTCTGCAGCACTTTACAGAGTACATAGCCATGTCACTGACTGTCCTCCGAGGAGCTCACAATCTAATCCTACCACAGTCATAGTCTAGTGTCTTACCATATTATAATAATAATATTAATAATTAGTATTACCATTATTAGTATGTATTTATATAGCACTGACATCTTCTGCAACACTTTACAGAGTACATAGGCATGTCACTGGCTGTCCTCCAAGGAGCTTACAATGTAATCCTACCACATTCATAGTCTAATGTTCTACCATAAAATTATTATTATTATGTATTTATATAGCAATGACATCCTCTGCAGCACTTTACAGAGTACATAGCCATGCCACTGACTGCCTTCACAGAAGCTCACAATGTAATCTCTACCATAGTCATAATACAGTGTTTCTCAAACCTGTCCTTGTGACTCCCCAATGCTGCATGCTTTGCAGGCAGCCTCCCCTATGCACAGGTGGGGTAATTAGTGTCACAGCTACATGGAATCCAATTACCCCACCTGTGCATAAGTGAGGTTGCCTGCCAAACATGCAATGCTGAGGAGTCACGAGGACAGGTTTGAGAAACACTATCATAGTCTAATCTCCTACTGTATTATTATATACAGTAAAGCCCCTAATTTCCGGCCTGATGCTGGATATGTGTGTGTGTGTCAAGCAACAGGCGTACGTTAAAAAAGGGCGCCGGGAAAAAAGGGCGCAGGGTTTTAAACGATAAGCATGAATAATGTTTAAAAAAATTGTGCTATATTTCGTTTAAAAATAATGTTTTATAAAGTTATACATCATTAAATAATGTGTATGAAATCGGCAATTGTAAAAACGTTCATCTTCCCTGTTTTAAAAGTGAAATTTATGTTTTATAAAACATTAATAATAATGTTACTAAAGCTATACCTAACCCTACTCTCACACAGAACCCTCCCTGTACCTACCCCTAACCCCTAGACCCCCCTGGTGGTGCCCAACCCTAAGACCCCCCCTGGTGGTGCCTAACCCTAAGACCCCCCTGGTGGTGCCTAAACCTAAGACCCCCCTGGCGGTGCCTAAACCTAAGACCCCCCTGGTGGTGCCTAAACCTAAGACCCCCCTGGTGGTGCCTAAACCTAAGACCCCCTCTGGTGGTGCCTAAACCTAAGACCCCCCTGGTGGTGCCTAACCCTAAGACCCCCTCTGGTGGTGCCTAAACCTAAGACCCCCTCTGGTGGTGCCTAAACCTAAGACCCCCCTGGTGGTGCCTAACCCTAAGACGCCCTCTGGTGGTGCCTAAACCTAAGACCCCCCTGGTGGTGCTTAAACCTAAGACCCCCCTGGTGGTGCCTAAACCTAAGACCCCCCTGGTGGTGCCTAAACCTAAACCCCCCCTGTGATAAGCATTAATAACGTTTTTAAAAAAATATTGTGCTGTTTTTCGTTTAAAAATAATGTTTTAAAAAAATATTGTACTGTTTTTCGTTTAAAAATAATGTTTAAAAAATTATAAATCATTAAATAATGTGTAATTATGAGAAGCAGTTATAAAACATTAAAAGTCTCCGGGCGCCGCTTTTAAAACGTTATTTTTCTCCGGCGCCCTTTTTTCCTGTTGGGCGCCCATTAAACGATATTTATTATGGGAGTGAATGGCGGCGCCCTTTTTGTCCACCTGCCTCATGCGCCCAAATTTCCTGCTTCCAAGCAACAGACCCTAAAATTACACTAACCTCCCCCGGTGCAGAGTAGTGCACAGATGAAACTTACAAAACCTCCAGGCACTATCTTCTACACTCCCTGCAGCTCCCAGCTGCATCCTCTGTGTACGGTTCCCAGAGCATGCATGCGACCCGATGAAGATAAGGTGATATGCCGGTAGCCATACATAGAGACAGCACAGCAGCAGGCAGCTGCAGAAAGTGTAGAAGATGGCGCCTGGAGGCTTTGTAAGTTGTCTCTGCTGCACACCGCTCTGCAAAAGAGTAATCACAATATGATCCTTACCATGGTCATAGCCTAATGTCCTACCATATTATTATTATTATTATGTATTTATATAGCACTGATATCTTCTGCAGCACTTAGAGTACACAGTCATGTCACTGACTCTCTTCAGAGGAGCTCACAATCTAATCCCTGCCATAATCATAGTTTAGTGAAGGAATCAAATAACGTATTAATATTTTGGGGGTATGTAGAAGGAAACGGGAGTGCCTGTGCTATCCCACCCTGTTTGCACCTATGGAATCAATGACCCTGGATGGCTTTGGTGAGGTGGGTAAATTATCAGGAAAATGTCAAATAGCTTAAACCTGGCATAGGAAATAATGACTGGATAACCAGAACAGTATCTCAGTCCCAAATATATGGGCAACGACCTGGAGCATGGGCTCCATCTTCTGACGACCCTTTTCCTGGTCCACCAAAAGGTGCACACACCTAACAACCGATGTTGCCCCCTGGGCCAGCCTGTACAGAAGCGTGTCAGCTCTTTACCTGATAAGGCGTTCTGTTGCTGTGTGTGTGTGTGGGGGGGAGCGGAGGGACAACGGAGCAGCACGTGCATAATGTCACGCGGGGGCAGGAAAGTGGCATCTTCACAGAAGTTGGGCGCCGCTATTCCAAGTTGATCCACCAGGCGGATCACTTGCCGAGTGGCCGTGCCTAGTCGGGAGATCTGTATCTACACCTGACTATCGGCTAAGGCAGTCATTATCGCCCCCCTCGGCCAACTTTAGTCAGGTGTGGATACAAGGCTAAATAGGCAAGGTCATTGAGATGCTAATAATTCCAAGTGATGTGAATGGTATGCTGATTATATGCAAATGTTCACAGCTTGGCAAGAAACCAACCAAATCTGCATACATTTGCATGAAATTAGCATAAAATTTGCCATTGTGGCCTGGCTGAAGACTGTAGCTCTCCTGTCCCCTATGCCAGCATTGCCCATTTATTTAATGATGGAAGTAGTGCAGTTTGTCGCTCCCTGGAAATCGTAAAACGATTGATGTGCATGCGTGCACCCCAGAATGGTAGAAACCTGACAGAGCCCTAGTGTGAATCCCAGTTTATGAGCATGAAATGTTTGCTTGCTTGCTGACTCGTATAGACAGAGTAGGGACCCTTTCCATAAGGGGAAACCTCATCGCTGGTGAAAGGGTCTAGTACACAATGCTTTTTCATGCAATAGATTTTGGAAGCTACTGTCCACTTTCTGCAACCACATGATTTTGCAACCTAGATGATTTTAACGCTGCTAAGGTTTCAGCTTTCTGTGAACGTCCTGAATGCAGAGGGTTAATGATTGTTGGTATGTAATTTGGCCACTCCCCTCAGCACCTGTTCTCTCCTTTAAAATCATGGTCCCTAAGTAAGATGAACATAGCTACTCCCTTTCTTTGTGTGTTCTTTGTGATAGGAACACAGACAGCAATAGGAACCTGACACAAGCTCCTACCTTCCCCCACTCTATCCAAACCTAGTGATAGGCTTTAATATAAAAACCATGTAACATTTTCACCCTCATCGTGCCATGAAATCCATTATTCCATTATGTTAAAGGGAGGTGGATCTCACCTCCGCATTCCGCCGTACAAGCATTACAAGATCCTTACAAGAATTACAACGTTTCTCCGTCGTCTGGAGACACACAAAACAATTCCGCTTCAATAAAACAATGGGCTGACGTGTAAGATCTGACACCTGCTTGTTTTATACATGTTCCATTGTTCTTTATTCCTTCTGCCTCTCTCTTCTCCGCTCAGCGAGAGTCCGCGGATAAATCCGAGCTGTCACTGGGTTATATGTTGTGTTTATTTTGCATCATCCGCTACCCATATCAGAAATACACGCCTTTTGTTTGCTCGTTCCTTTACTTGTCAGTTATGTTTATGCAAAGGACATGTGGGCCGTTTAATCGCTCCTCATATGTGATGTGTGTGTGTGGGGGGGCGCCTGTCACGGAGAGTTAGCGCGGGATTGTGCAGCACACTGCATGCTGGGAGTGTGGAGATCGGGCAGCATTGTTGTCGCAGCTGCTGTTGTTCAGGTTAGATCAAACTCGCAAAGGAGTATTTTTGGACACATACCACTTCACTTAGGCTAGGTTCCCACTTAAGTAGGAACTTTAACCTTATGTATGTGTTTGAGTCAATCTTACCTGTCTGACATCTTCTTCGGTCCGTCCCTCGGCGCCTCCCACGATGCGGTCCAAGCGGCGGTCATGTGATTACAAACACTTCCTCCTTCCGGGTTGAAGGAGGAAGTGTTTGTACTCACGTGACGCTCCACACGCATCGTGGGAGGCGCCGAGGGACGGACGAAGAAGACATCAGACAGGTAAGATTGACCCCACCCCGCACAGGTTTACTGGGTGATATCCAGATAACAACTACCCGGGTTCACCCAAAGTTCGGATTTGAGCATCACTGTTGGTTTCCTTTTTGTATTTTTAACCTCGGATTGAACTTCATCTCAATCAGTAGCCGATACCACCTTTCCCTCGAGAAATCTTTACCTATTTCTCGAATAGATGATCAGGAGACTCTGTATGGCTGATATTGTGGTGAAACCCCTCCCACAGTGTGAACTTTGTTGCATTGTGGGAAATAACAGCTGTTTCCAACTGCTAAGCATAAAGTCTCTCCCTTTGTGAAATGTTCATTTACTGAGAGTTCTATGCACAGACATCACCTGGCAGGACTGAGATGTACACTTGTTTACTTTAGAGAGAACTCAATGATGAATCCAAAAAAAGCACAATCTGGCAATACAAAAATGTGGTCCAAAAACTTTATGAGAAAAATACAAAACATTAATAGACTTCATCCATTCGTGTAGGTAGTCCTCATGGACATCAAGGTAATTCATTAAAACCAATCAAGGTATGGTCTGGCTTAGCATGATTAACATGCATAGTTCGAAATTGGCTGAACATAGAAATATTCGGTTTTGGCAATGACACACGGTCGTTTCGGGCGTCAATATACACCCTTCATCAGGCCACCATATACAGTGGTGTGAAAAACTATTTGCCCCCTTCCTGATTTCTTATTCTTTTGCATGTTTGGCACACTTAAATGTTTCTGCTCATCAAAAACCATTACCTATTAGTCAAAGATAACATGATTGAACACAAAATGCAGTTTTAAATGACGGTTTTTATTATTTAGTGAGAAAAAAAACTCCAAATCTACATGGCCCTGTGTGAAAAAGTGATTGCCCCCCCTTGTTAAAAAATAACTTAACTGTGGTTTATCACACCTGAGTTCAATTTCTGTAGTCACCCCCAGGCCTGATTACTGCCACACCTGTTTCAATCAAGAAATCACTTAAATAGGAGCTATCTGACACAGAGAAGTAGACCAAAAGCACCTCAAAAGCTAGACATCATGCCAAGATCCAAAGAAATTCAGGAACAAATGAGAACAAAAGTAATTGAGATCTATCAGTCTGGTAAAGGTTATAAAGCCATTTCTAAAGCTTTGGGACTCCAGCGAACCACAGTGAGAGCCATTATCCACAAATGGCAAAAACATGGAACAGTGATGAACCTTCCCAGGAGTGGCCAGCCGCCCAAAATTACCCCAAGAGCGCAGAGAACACTCATCCAAGAGGCCACAAAAGACCCCAGGACAACATCTAAAGAACAGCAGGCCTCACTTGCCTCAATTAAGGTCAGTGTTCACGACTCCACCATAAGAAAGAGACTGGGCAAAAACGGTCTGCATGGCAGATATCCAAGGCGCAAACCACTTTTAAGCAAAAAGAACATTAAGGCTCATCTCAATTTTGCTAAAAAAACATCTCAATGATTACCAAGACTTTTGGGAAAATACCTTGTGGACCGACGAGACAAAAGTTGAACTTTTTGGAAGGTGCGTGTCCCGTTACATCTGGCGTAGAAGTAACACAGCATTTCAGCAAAAGAACATCATACCAACAGTAAAATATGGTGGTGGTAGTGTGATGGTCTGGGGTTGTTTTGCTGCTTCAGGACCTGGAAGGCTTGCTGTGATAGATGGAACCATGAATTCTACTGTCTACCAAAAAATCCTGTAGGAGAATGTCCGGCCATCTGTTCGTCAACTCAAGCTGAAGCGATCTTGAGTGCTGCAGCAGGACAATGACCCAAAACACACCAGCAAATCCACCTCTGAATGGCTGAAGAAAAACAAAATGAAGACTTTGGAGTGGCCTAGTCAAAGTCCTGACCTGAATCCTATTGAGATGTTGTGGCATGACCTTAAAAAGGCGGTTCATGCTAGAAAACTCTCAAATAAAGCTGAATTACAACAATTCTGCAAAGATGAGTGGGACAAAATTCCTCCAGAGCGCTGTAAAAGACTAGTTGCAAGTTATCGCAAACGCTTGATTGCAGATATTGCTGCTAAGGGTGGCCCAACCAGTTATTAGGTTCAGGGGGCAATTTATTTTTCACACAGGGCCATGTAGGTTTTGAGGGGGTTTTTTTCACTAAATAATAAAAAAACATAATTTAAAGAGAACCCGAGGTGGGTTTGAAAAATTTTATCTGCATACAGAGGCTGGATCTGCCTATACAGCCCAGCCTCTGTTGCTATCCCAAACCCCCCTAAGGTCCCCTTGCACTCTGCAATCCCTCATAAATCACAGCCACGCTGCTGACAAACAGCTTGTCAGAGCTGGCTGTGTTGATCTTTATAGTGTCAGTCTGCGGCTCTCCCCGGCTCCTGCAGAACTCCAGTCCCCGCCTGCATCCCTTCCCTCCCTGCTGATAGGAGGGAAGGGACGGGGGCAGGGACTGGAGCTATGCAGGAGGCGGGGGAGCAGCTGAGACTGACACTACAGATGTAAACACAGCCTCACAGCACGGCTGTGATTTATGAGGGATTGCAGAGTGCAGGGGGACCTTAGTGGGGTTTGGGATAGCAACAGCGGCTGGGCTGTATAGGCAGATCCAGCCTCTGTATGCACATAACATTCTTTAAACACACCTCGGGTTCTCTTTAAAACTGCATTTTGTGTTCAATTATGTTATCTTTGACTAATAGTTAACGGTTTTTGATGAGCAGAAACATTTAAGTGTGACAAACATGCAAAAGAATAAGACATCAGGAAGGGGGCAAATAGTTTTTCACACCACTGTATATATAACAAGAATTCTAAAAAACAAACAAACAAAGGGACACATATTAAGAATTTGATTTGTATAAAATAAACTCCAAAAAGAAGTCCCAGAGAGCAATCACCTTGAGGAAAAATGGGAGGAAAGAAAACAAGAATGGACATGGTGGAATATGCATCAGCAGACGGCAAGGTCATACATTGAACAAACCTACATCAACACATCCACCAAACAATGTCCATGGCGCAAGAGCAAAAGAACAGCCACCCATGAGCCTACAAAGGGTACTGAATCTTAGTACCTTAGTAGCTCAGGGGTCGCCAGAGAATAGGCACAAGAACAGAAGTAGCACCCAAGAGGAAAAGAGGTGACATCAGTGCAAGAGAAAAAGAAGGATACATCCAGGATCAGTATATATCGGTCAACATCCAAAGAAAGTGCAAATCAGTAGCACGAGAAGAATATTATTGAGAAGTGAATTGCCATGAAGTGTAAAAAGCCATATGAAAAAAGGTCAATACACACCACAGGATTCAGTCTGCATCATAAGCAAGCCAAGGCTACACAAAAATATAGGGGCATCTGCACCAACCAGACGCACACACAACCTGATGGAAAAAAGCAATGCCATTATCTCACCTGGCCAAAGAAGGTAACCCCAGTAGTATGATTATATGGGTGGTGATAGAGTCACAAACACTAGTCTATGAGCTTAAAGAGAATCTGTATTGTTAAAATCGCACAAAAGTAAACATACCAGTGCGTTAGGGGACATCACCTATTACCCTCTGTCACAATTTCGCCGCTCCTCGCCGCATTAAAAGTGGTTAAAAACAGTTTTAAAAAGTTTGTTTATAAACAAACAAAATGGCCACCAAAACAGGAAGTAGATTGATGTACAGTATGTCCACACATAGAAAATACATCCATACACAAGCAGGCTGTATACACCCTTCCTTTTGAATCTCAAGAGATCATTTGTGTGTTTCTTTCCCCCTGCAGCTATCTTCCACTGAAGTGTCAGGCTGTTTCTTCCTGCAGAGTGCAGACAGCTCTGCCTGTATGTAATTCCTCAGTATGTGAAAGCCCAGCCAGCTCAGGGGAGGATTTATCCAGCTTGTAAAAGATAAGAGAGAAGAGAGAAGCTGCCCTAATCTAAATAATGCACAGGCAGTGTGCAGAGAGGGGCCTGGAGGGGGGAGATGCATCACAGAACCACAACACTGAAGAACTTGGCAGCCTTCCAGACACAGGCTGACAAGTCTGACAAGAGAGAGATAAGTTGATTTATTACAGAGATGGTGATAGTAGAACGTGCTGCAGTAAGCCAGAGCACATTAGAACAGCGTTTGGAACTTGTAGGATGATTTTTGTTACGGAGTCTCTTTAAACAGCAAAAAAAAGGGATCTTATAAATCAATATGCATTGTTCCATATTATTAGTACTAATCATAGTAAATGTATATATACATATCTCATTCCTCAATAAGGCCAAGGGTACTTAAATACAGGCTAAACATAGAAAAAGCCCAACTCCTGACCTGGATCAATACTGCTGGCAATATAAAATATGCGTGCCCCCATATAAGATTCCAGAAAATCTAAAGACACAAAGTTCCAAAATCAATTGCAGCAAAGAGATATGTCTGAATATACTTACTATCCCATTGGCATATCAGAAAAAGACGTGCAGCTACATAGGGAGTGTAAAGACAAATGGCCACTAGGCCTGTTTAAATATACCAGCTGGCGTCCTCCTGTCCAGACTACGCATGTGCTGGGCGCACAAGTGACGAGGAAAGCATCAACAGCTGTTATATCCCACAATGCAACAATGCTCCCACAGTGTGATGTCAGTACCTAGGTGCTGACATCACACTGTGGGAGGGGTTTCACCACAATATCAGCCAAACAGAGCCCCCTGATGATCCGTTTGAGAAAAGGTAAAGATTTCTCATGGGAAAGGGGGTGTCAGCTACTGATTAAGATGAAGTTCAATCCTTGGTTACAGTTCCTCTTTAAGGGGAGCTAGAATGTTACTGTGTTAGGAGGGAAAAGGTAGAAAGGCAGTTGAGAAAACGATGAAGTCAAGTGTTGGAACAAGGCAGGGGACGTGATGTATTAGACACAAATGAAGGGCGACACTGCTAATATGGAAGCAAAAGGTTTCTGGTTGGGAAATACAAAGCACGCTAACAATCGCTGAAAACTCAATCTGTTCCTCCCGGTGTGGGCGACGTGGCGGTCTGATTTATTTACCTGCAAATAAGAATTCTGTGTTGCAGGGAATGTGCGAGAGCAAACCCATGTCACCTATTAGTAACAATGTTTGTAGGGATTTAATGGAAAATGAAAACAAGTTGGTGTATTGCATGGCTGGCTTTTCTATACTAGTCAACAAGAAAGCTCCTCTGCGCCACAGGGCTTGTATGTAGGGATGACATGGCTATGGGGGGGGGGCAGGAGGTGCAGCTGCTGCAGGGTCCCAGAGATCAGGAGGGTCCAGTATGAGTGCTGTTACCTGCTATCACCCAGTTATCTTCTCACACCCCACCTGAACAAAATAAGCCAGCATCTCTTCCCATCACATCTATTTTTTTAGCTTGTGTTAGCCCGAGTCTGTCTCTGGCTAAAAAAACATTTCTAGGAATGGTAAGCCCAAGTCAGACTCGGGTGAAATATCACAACTTTCTACTTAGAAATGTTTTTTAAAAAAAAATGTGCTGCTCTTGGTACAAAAATCCAGATTTAATTGACCGCCAGGGAGGTTAATTCAGCTGCCCCTGAAAAAGCCTATGAATATCTTAATTCTAAGCTAATTGTGCCTACCTTACATTGTGCCTACTGCAGGGTGGCTGAGAGGCAGTCGGACGAGGCATTTTGATTAGGAGGAGGGATGTACAGCAGGTTGGCCACGCCTCCTCTCTCTCACTCCCTCATGGGGCACAGACTGGAACTGTAAGGCTTGCCGTTGTTTAGCAGTGAGTTAAAGGATCACAATCGCGAAAATTGTAAAATTTAAAATACAAGTAAACACATACAAATAAGAAGTACATTTCTTTCTGAGTAAAATGAGCCATAAATTACTTTTCTCCTATGTTGCAGTCACTTTCAGTAGGTAGTAGAAATTTGACAGAAAGCCCATCTCCTCATGGGGGATTCTCAGGGTTTTCTTTATTTTCAAAAACACTTAGTGAATGGCAGTTGCTCAGTCCAACTGCCAGAACAGTGTGCAGTAAGCAGGGAAGCTGGCCAGCATCATTGTATAAATCCTTTTTAAGGGGTGTCTTTATAAAAAATAAAGTCCATGCTGAGAATCCCCCATGAAGAGATGGACTAGACCAAAACCTGTCAGTTTTGTCAGATTTCTAATACCTACTGTAAGTGACAGCAACATAGGAGAAAAGGAGTTTACAGTATGTCTCATTTTACCCTGGAAGAAACTGACTTCTTATTTGTATGGGTTAAAGCGGATCTGAGATGAAAAACTAACTATAACAAGTAACTTGTCTATATAACTTATCTAAAGTTTAGATAGTTTACCCAGCAGATCTAGCTGCAAACAGCTTTAATAGAAAATGATTATTTCTTCCTGTGATACAATGACAGCAGCCATGTTGTTTGTAAACATTACACAGAGGCAAGCTTATCTGCATCTTGATCACTAAGCCTGTGAAAAAAAACTAATCCCCCCTCCTCCCCTCTGCCTAGTGATGGGCGAACAGTGTTCGCCACTGTTCGGGTTCTGCAGAACATCACCCTGTTCGGGTGATGTTCGAGTTCGGCCGAACACCTGACGGTGCTCGGCCAAACCGTTCGGCCACATGGCCGAACTAAGAGCGCATGGCCGAACGTTCCCCGAACGTTCGGCTAGCGCTGTGATTGGCCGAACGGGTCACGTGGTTCGGGCCCGAACGCGCTCTGATTGGCCGAACGGTCACGTGGTTCGGGTAAATAAATACCCGAACCACGTCATATCTCCGCCATTTCTCTGTGGGTTTAGCTTTGGGTAGGCAGGCAGGGTAGTTCGCTCTCCAGCCACGCTAGCCAGGGTCCCCCCCAGTCATTGTGTGTCGCTGCTGGGAACAGTAGTACACCGCTCGCTCAGCCACACTATATAGCATTCTGTTTACTGCCACTCTGTGTACCTCGCTCAGCCACACTATATAGCATTCTGTTTACTGTTCTGTGTCTGCTGGGAATAGTAGTACACCGCTCGCTCAGCCACACTATATAGCATTCTGTTCACTGTTCTGTGTCTGCTGGGAATAGTGGTACACCGCTCGCTCAGCCACACTATATAGCATTCTGTTTACTGTTCTGTGTCTGCTGGGAATAGTGGTACACCGCTCGTTCAGCCACACTATATAGCATTCTGTTTACTGTTCTGTGTCTGCTGGGAATAGTGGTACACCGCTCGCTCACCCACACTATATAGCATTGTGTTTACTGTTCTGTGTCTGCTGGGAATAGTAGTACACCGCTCGCTCAGCCACACTATATAGCATTGTGTGTACTGCCACTCTGTGTACACGGCTCAGCCTGACTATATAGCATTGTGTGTACTGCCACTGTGCACCTCGCTCAGCCACGCTATATATAGCATTGTGTTTACTGCCACTCTGTGTACACCGCTCAGCCAGACTACATAGCATTGTGTGTACTGCCACTCTGTGTACACCGCTCAGCCAGACTCTATAGCATTGTGTGTACTGCCACTCTGTGTACACCGCTCAGCCAGACTATATAGCATTGTGTGTACTGCCACTCTGTGTACACCGCTCAGCCAGACTATATACCATTGTTTACTGACACTCTGTGTACACCGCTCAGCCAGACTATATACCATTGTTTACTGACACTCTGTGTACACCGCTCAGCCAGACTATATACCATTGTTTACTGACACTCTGTGTACACCGCTCAGCCAGACTATATACCATTGTTTACTGACACTCTGTGTACACCGCTCAGCCAGACTATATACCATTGTTTACTGACACTCTGTGTACACCGCTCAGCCAGACTATATACCATTGTTTACTGACACTCGGTGTACACCGCTCAGCCAGACTATATACCATTGTTTACTGACACTCTGTGTACACCGCTCAGCCAGACTATATACCATTGTTTACTGACACTCTGTGTACACCGCTCAGCCAGACTATATACCATTGTTTACTGACACTCTGTGTACACCGCTCAGCCAGACTATATACCATTGTTTACTGACACTCTGTGTACACCGCTCAGCCAGACTATATACCATTGTTTACTGACACTCTGTGTACACCGCTCAGCCAGACTATATACCATTGTTTACTGACACTCGGTGTACACCGCTCAGCCAGACTATATACCATTGTTTACTGACACTCTGTGTACACCGCTCAGCCAGACTATATACCATTGTTTACTGACACTCTGTGTACACCGCTCAGCCAGACTATATACCATTGTTTACTGACACTCTGTGTACACCGCTCAGCCAGACTATATACCATTGTTTACTGCCACTCTGTGTACATGGCTCAGCCAGACTATATAGCATTGTGTGTACTGCCACTCTGTGTACACCGCTCAGCCAGACTATATAGCATTGTTCACTGCCACTCTGTGTACACGGCTCAGCCAGACTATATAGCATTGCGTACTCTGCCAGTCAGTGTGTATATTGCTGGGATCAGTAATACTCCACTCACCGTCAACCACTATATGAGCTCACCATGAGTTCCTCAGAGACCTCCGCTGTGAGCAGCACTCCCAACAACAGCAACAGCCAACGCCCCACGCAAGCTATAACATCCACCCCAGCAGCCAGTGGTCAGCAGCAGCCCTCCCCGGAGGAGAACGTTGTGTCCATCGGTCCGGCGCCAGAGCGATTAATGAGGGCTGCCATTGAGGGGATGATGGGGCCTGATGTGGAGGAGGAGGTCGGGCTCAGGCCAGCATCCCAAGTTAATGTTGAGGACGATGAGGGGTCTGTGACTGTGTCTGGGGATGTTGGGGTGGCAGAGGTGGTGGGTGGGTCAGACTCAGGAGAAGAGTTGTATGATGAGGATGATGATCGGGACCATCTGTATGTGCCTCAGAGTCCGACCCCGGAAAACATGTTGTATCGTGTGTTTAGGTACTAAAATCTGCGTTCCCAGTAGTGTTGGGCGAACAGTGTTCGCCACTGTTCGGGTGCTGCAGAACATCACCCCGTTCGGGGTGACTATATAGCAGACTATATAGCATTGTGTTTACTGCCACTCTGTGTACACGGCTCAGCCACACTATATAGCATTGTGTTTACTGCCACTCTTTGTCTGCTGGGAACAGTAGTACACCGCTCACCCGCCACTGTATAGCATTGTGCTCTGTGTCGCTGCTGGCAATAGTGGTACACCGCTCACCCACCACTGTATAGCATTTCTGTACTGCCACTGTACTGCTGCCAGTCAGCGTGTACTGTAAGGATAAGTGAAATGAGGAAGAAATCCGGTGAAAGAGGGAGGGGCAAGGGAAGAGGTGTTTCCCCTGACGGTTGTGCTGGGGAGCTGTACTCCACGGCGGCGGCCCCCCACAATGACATATGACGAGTTTGAGGAGATGGAAGAGGAGGGTATGGACAATGTGGACATAGACCCAGATTTTGTTTGTGAACGAGAACATCGCCGTCGTAGCAGCAGCACAGATGAGTCTGTTGAAGAACCCACTGCTGCACGAGTTCGCCTTGTGCCACAAGGTAGGCGGCGCGCAATTTCAGGCACCACAAGCGTGGAAGTTCAAGTGAGAGGCAAAAGAGGCGCAAACAGAAATCGCCAGCAAGGCAGGTGCTCCAAATTCTGGGCTTTCTTTGAAGACTGCACTGAGGATGTTACCATGGCGATTTGCAAGGTGTGCAAGACCCGCCTGAGCAGGGGGAAAAGTATTAACAACCTCTCCACCACCAGCATGAGCCGCCACATGCTATCCAAACATCCCACTCTGTGGGCAAACGCGGCAGGACAGGGTACCACCAGCAACACTGCCTCCCTTGGGTTCACCAGACTCACCACCAGACCCGCCTCAGCAGCAGCAGTAGCCCAGCCATTGCGTGGTTCAAAACATTCCAAAAAATCAGATGACGCTGACACTGTCACTTTCCGGAGTAGTGCTCTTGAGGTCTCCCAGTGTTCATCAAACACAACAACCAACAGCCCTTCGTTGTGCAGCCCTACGGTTCAGTTGTCTGTCTCGGAGATGTTTGAGCGCAAGAGGAAATTGCCAGCAAATGACCCCCGGGCCGTGGCAGTAAGAGCCAGCATAGCCAAGCTTCTGGCCTGCGAAATGCTGCCATATCGAGTGGTGGAGACAAACAGCTTCAAGGGCATGATGTCAGTGGCCATCCCACGTTACGTGGTTCCCAGCCGCTACCACTTTGCGCGCTCTGCAGTGCCTGAGTTGCATGAGCACGTGGTCAGCAAAATAACCCGAAGCTTGAAGAATGCCGTTGCCTGCAAGGTTCACGTATCCGCCTCTCCACAGAAAATGCAGACCGTCTGACTCAAATTAAAATGAATCAATCCTGGATTGGAAATGACTACGCAACACTCCAGGACCCCAACCAAGTAACATGACCAATGAACATCTGGGATGGTTTAGCGTTTCCGGTCCCTGTTTATTGAACCTCTCATCTGTATTACATTTATGACTGCATGGCGGCAAAAAGCATTGCTGCTATATCCGCACGCTTTTTGTCCTCATGCAAGGCCTGGGTTGTTGTGTCTCAAAAAGCATGGCCTTCTCCTCCTGCGCCTGCTCCTGTTCCATCACGTGTGCTGCTGCTGCTGGGTTAGCGTTTCCGGTCCCTGTTTATGGAACCTCTCATCTGTATTACATTTATGACTGCATGGCGGCAAAAAGCATTGCTATATCCGCACGCTTTTTGTCCTCATGCAAGGCCTGGGTTGCGTCTCAAAAAGCGTGGCCTTCTCCTCCTGCGCCTCCTCCTGTTCCATCACGTGTGCTCTGTGCTGCTGCTGCTGCTGGGTTAGCGTTACCGGTCCCTGTTTATTGAACCTCTCATCTGTATTACATTTATGACTGCATGGCGGCAAAAAGCATTGCTATATCCGCACGCTTTTTGTCCTCATGCAAGGCCTGGGTTGCGTCTCAAAAAGCGTGGCCTTCTCCTCCTGCGCCTCCTCCTGTTCCATCACGTGTGCTCTGTGCTGCTGCTGCTGCTGGGTTAGCGTTACCGGTCCCTGTTTATTGAACCTCTCATCTGTATTACATTTATGACTGCATGGCGGCAAAAAGCATTGCTATATCCGCACGCTTCTTGTCCTCATGCAAGGCCTGGGTTGTTGTGTCTCAAAGCGTAGCCTTCTCCTCCTGCGCCTCCTCCTGTTCCATCATGTGTGCTCTGTGCTGCTGCTGCTGCTGCTGGGTTAGCGTTACCGGTCCCTGTTTATTGAACCTCTTATCTTTATTACATTTATGACTGCATGGCGGTAAAAAGCATGCTATCTGCACGCTTCTTGTCCTCATGCAAGGCCTGGGTTGTTGTGTCTCAAAGCGTGGCCTTCTCCTCCTGCGCCTCCTCCTGTTCCGTCACGTGTGCTCTGTGCTGCTGCTGCTGCTGGGTTAGCGTTACCGGTCCCTGTTTATTGAGCCTCTTCTCTTTATTACATTTATGACTGCATGGCGGCAAAAAGCATTGCTGCTATATCCGCACGCTTCTTGTCCTCATGCAAGGCCTGGGTTGTTGTGTCTCAAAAAGCGTGGCCTTCTCCTCCTGCGCCTCCTCCTGTTCCATCACGTGTGCTGCTGCTGCTGCTGGGTTAGCGTTACCGGTCCCTGTTTATTGAACCTCTTATCTTTATTACATTTATGACTGCATGGCGGTAAAAAGCATGCTATCCGCACGCTTCTTGTCCTCATGCAAGGCCTGGGTTGTTGTGTCTCAAAAAGCGTGGCCTTCTCCTCCTGCGCCTCCTCCTGTTCCATCACGTGTGCTGCTGCTGCTGCTGGGTTAGCGTTACCGGTCCCTGTTTATGGAACCTCTTCTCTTTATTACATTTATGACTGCCTGGCGGTAAAAACCATGTTACCTGTGCAAAGAAACATGACATTTTCAGCATTTAAAAGACAATTTTTCCTTTGAAACTTTACAATCAATTTTCTCAAAAACTATAAGCTCTTTTTGCTAAATTTTTTTCCCTCTTGTACCCACTCCCAAGGTGCACATACCCTGTAAATTTGGGGTATGTAGCATGTAAGGAGGCTTTACAAAGCACAAAAGTTCGGGTCCCCATTGACTTCCATTATGTTCGGAGTTCGGGTCGAACACCCGAACATCGCGGCCATGTTCGGCCTGTTCGGCCCGAACCCGAACATCTAGATGTTCGCCCAACACTACCTCTGCCTCTGAAATCAATGGCTAGTAACATCTTCTCCTCCTCCTGCCCAGACTGAGCTCCCATGAGCCCTTGCTACTGCCAAGGCTCTCTGAAAACCTGTGGGCGTGGTTTATTTAGTTTATAGGGAATTAGAGTATTAAAACGAAAACAAAAAAGTATTTGGCTTGAGGAATGCCCTATAAACTATAGGAAAAGAACACAATTATGCAATGAGTAAAAGTTCACCTCGGATCCACTTTAACATGTATTTTACATTTTACATTTTTTTTGTGATAGTGGTCCCTTAAAGAGGAACTTTATTGAAAATAACATAATGAATAAAATTGCTTATTTGCTTACAATATTGACTTATAAACTATTTAGTCGGTATTTGGCAAAAATCTTTCCTCTCCCTGATTTACATTCTGAAATATATCCCAGTTAGTAACATCTTTAGTCCTGGCAGGCGATTTCTGAAGAATGTTTGTTCACTGATAGTTCCATAACCTGTACAAAATATACCTGTTCTCCCAGAAAGCTTGCATAGCTAATCGGCCTAGGCTAAACATCACTGGGACATTCAACATACAGCAATCCAACTAATATAATAAATGGGAAAGTTCGGATGTTTGGATGTTTGTTACTCGATCACGCAAAAACGGCTGAACGGATTTGAATGAAATTTGGCACACACATAGTACATTACCTGGAATAAAGTATAGGATACTTTTTATTCCCATAACCAAAAAGAGACAAATACAAATTTCACTGGAAAATGTAAACTGCAGCCATACACTGTTACACTGGAGGTGTGTTTAGCTTCTAAGGGTAGAATGGCTAATTTGCATATATTCAGCAGTGATGCTCTGGGAGACATCTCAAGCTCACTCCAACCTGAATTATCGCAAATTCTTTCTGTTTTAAGAAAGCAAACGTTTGTTTTTCTTAACATCTTAGTAAGGGGACTTTTAGAACCATTGTAGTCCCTTACACACTCCAATGAGTTCTGGGTCACCATGAGCTTGCTGGGTAGCATGTCCCTCTCGGTGTTACAAGCCCTACTGCATAGAGCCAAATTAATCTATGCCATGCACTGATAAGGATCAAACAATCCAAAACAGTCTGTATGCGTGTTGGATTATTATGGCTCTGTACAATTTAACAAGCTGACACATCATTGCATTCCAGTGGTTCTGGAGGTGTGTTTAGCTTCTAAGGGTAACAATGGTTATTTAGCATATTTTCAGCAGTGATGCACTAGGAGACATCTCAAGCTCACTCCAACCTGAATTATCGCAAATTCTTTTTGTTTTAAGAAAGCACATTTTTGCTTTTCTTGCACTGTTAATGGTAGGGTTCTCAAACTTTGCAGTTGGTCATTGGGTGACTAGGGTTATTATTCAGAAAAGTGGTTGGAGCCGATAAAAGACAATCAAAATTCACCTAATGATTTTCAAGGGGAATATTTACATTTCTGCCATTCTTGCACTGTTAATGGCACAAGCCTCAAACCTGGTATAGTTGATCATTGGGTGACTGGGGTTCAATTTCAGAAAGGGGGTGGAGCCACAAATAGCCAATCAGATTTGTTTCATTCCAATGCAAATTATTGTTGCCAAACACCGCAAAGCTCACAAACTTGGTAATTGAGTAATTGAGTAATTGTGTGTTAGGGTTAGGAAAGTGAGCACAGCCAACACCAGCCAAATACATAAGCGGGCAACGCCGGGTCATAAGTGGGCGGAGACAAATACACATTTTACTGGGAAAATGTAAACAACAGCTATTCTTACACTGTTAATGGTAGGGTTCTCAAACTTTGCACAGTTGGTTACTGGGTGACTGGGGTTAATATTCAGAAAAGTGGGTGGAGCCTACAAAAAACAATCAAAAATTACCTATTGATTTTTCAGGGGAATATTTCATTGCTGCCATTCTTGCACTGTTAATGGCACAAGCCTCAAACCTGGTACAGTTGATCATTGCGTGACTGGGGTTTAAATTTATATAAGGGGGTGGAGCCCCAAACAGCCAATCTGATTTGTTTCATTTTAATGCAGGTTATTGATGCCAAAGACTGCAAAGCTCACAAACTTGGTCATTGAGTAATTGAGTAATTGTGTGTTAGGGTTAGGAAAAGTGGGCGCAGCCAACACCAGCCAAATACATAATCGGGCAATGCTGGGTCATCAGTAGGCAGAGACAAATACAAATTTCACTGAGAAATTCTTACACTATTAATGGTAGGGTTCTTTGCACAGTTGGTCACTGGGTGACTGAGATTAATATTCAGAAAAGTGGGTGGAGCCTACAAAAGCCAATCAAAATCCACCTATTAATCTTTAAGGGGAATATTTAATTGATGCCATTTTTGCACTGTTAATGGCACAAGCCTCTTGCACTGTTAATCACCTGTACCTGGTACAGTTGGCCATTGGGTGATTGGGGTTACAATTCAGAAAATGGGTGGAGCCACAGCCAATTAGATTTATTTTATTTTAATGCAAATTATTGATGCCAAAGACCTCAAAGCTCACAAACTTGGTCATTAAGTAATTTTGTGTTAGGGTTAGGAAAAGTGGGCAGAGCCAACACTAGCCAAATACATACCCGGGCAACGCCGGGCGTCCAGCTAGCACCAGCCAAATACATACCTGGGCAATGCCGAGTCTTCAGTGGGCGGAGACAAACACAAATTTCACTGGGAAAATGTAAACTGCAGCCATTCTTACACTATTAATTGTGGGGTTCTAAAACTTTGCACAGTTGGTCACTGGGTGACTGGGATTAATATTCAGAAAAGTGGGTGGAGCCTACAAAAACCAATCACAATTCACCTATTGATTTTCAAGGCAAATATTTAATTGCTGCCATTTTTGCACTGCTAATGGCACAAGCCTCAAACCTGGTACAGTTGATCATTGGGTGACTGGGGTTAAATATTTAGAAAAGGGGTGGGGCTACAAACAGCGAATCAGATGTGTTTCATTTCAATGAAAATTATTCATGCCAAAGACCACAAATCTCACAAACTTGGTCATTGACTATTGACAATTGTGTGTTAGGGTTAGAAAAAGTGGCCACAGCCTACAGCAGCCAAATACATACCTAGGAAACATTAGCACATCAGTGGGTGGAGAAAAATACAAATTTAACTGCCAGAATGTAAACTGCAGCCATTCTTACACTGTCTGTCAATGGCAGGGTTCTTAAACTTTGCACAGTGGGTGACTGGGATTAATATTCAGAAAAGTAGGTGGAGCCTACAAAAGCTAATCAAAATTCACCTATTTATTTTCAAAGTAGTGGAGCCACAGCCAATTATTGATGCCAAAGACCGCAAAGCTCACAAACTAGGTAATTGTGTGTTAGGATTAGAAAAAGTGGACAGAGCTAACACTAGCCAATTACATACTCAGGCAACGCCGGGCAACCAGCTAGTATATAATACAGGAAGTGTTTCTGCTGCTGAAACCAGGAAAATACTGTAAAAGTGGGTATCCTGAGTAAATTACTACATTCTACTACTGTAAATGTCACTACAGTGCCTCTTTAAGGTATGTATGTGCAATTTGTATAGTTTATAGTGGTATTAATGTTTTTTTTTTTTTTGGGGGGGGGGGGGGGGTCATAGGATTAATGAAACTCTTTGCTTGATAGAGGCTTTAAATATTAGGAGAACAGTTTGTAAGTTGCTCCAAGTTCAGCTTTAAAATGTAACTCCACTTATATTAAATCAAAGGACACTATTTTATTATAGGCATTAGGAGTTGGGTTAGTGTTACGCATCAGGAGTTGTGTTAGTTTTAGGCATAAGGAGTTGGGTTAGTGTTACGCATTAGGAGTTGTGTTAGTGTTAGGCATTAGGGGGAGAGTTGTTAGGTATTAGAGTTGGGTTAGTGGAAGCCATTGGAAGGGGGGTTAGTGTTAGGCAGTAGGATGGGGGGATTAGTGTTAGGCATGTGTGGGTGTTAGTGTTAGGAGTAGGGTTAGTGTTAAGCATTAGGAGGTAGGTTAGTGTTAGGCATTAGGGAGGTTAGTGTTAAGCATTAGGTGTTGGGTTAGTGTTAGGCATGGAGAGGGGTTAGTGTTAGGAATTAGGAAAGGTTAGTTTAAAGGTAGCCACTAACGGTCCAATTTGTAGCGAAAAATCGTTAGAGCGATCAGAAATTGTCATCGGAAGTGAAATATTGTAATAAATCGTTCACTACACCATCAACTAACCAATCTTTACTTCCTATCTATCACAACCAACAAGAAAATACAAATTTTGGTTCGACGAAAATTCATTCGGGCGACATTTTTTTCACTCATTCATAATCGATTGTGTCCACCAATAGATATTATTTACAACCAATCCGATCAGAATTTCTGATCGCTCGAACGATTTTTCGCTAGAAATTGGACTGTTAGTGGTCACCTTTAGGCATTAGGAGGGGGGTGAGTGTTAGGAGTTAGGAAGGGTTAGTGTTAGGCATTAGGAGTTGGATTAGTGTTAGGCATTAGGAGTAGGGTTAGTGTTAGGCATTAGGAGTAGGGTTAGTGTTAGGCATTAGGAATAGGGTTAGCGTTAGATGGAGATAGCAGGTAATATTGCATTAGCAATATTTTAACTATGGGCATCAAAATAGCAACCAAATTACCAGCTGCCAAGACAACATGTACGTGTGGGAGAAACCCTGAAGACAGCAAGCAGCAGGAAGAGTTTCTCCAGTAAATACATTTGCTGCTCTGTGTATTTCATTTTAAAGCTTTATTTCGCTTCATGTACCCGTTAACCAAACAGGTAATTTTAATGACATTTAGGGAATGACTCCCGATAGCTAATCCTATAATAGAATTTTGTTAGTGCAAGTAACTAGAACACCACATTCCTGTACTTCACCTTCTTTGATGCTACATGTGCTCCGAAAGAGCTACAATCATCTTATTCATGAGCTTCAAGGAACCTTCAAACTTCCCAGCTTCCAAAACGTACCCAACAATTTGCATTGTGTTTGCTCATGCTAGGCGCGTGCTTCGAAGCTTAGAAAATTGCCAGCTTGAAACAGAAGAAATGATGCAGCCACCTCTGCTGAAATGCTTTACAAAAGTTTCAGAAATGTGTGCAGGGCCACGATGGGAAGATCATGATTAAAGATGACTGCACCAATGCAAGTAAGTGGCGAGGTCCACATAAGTACGGGAAAAGGCTCTGGTAAGCCAAAGATATAAGAAAATGGCTAACTTAAAGTCCTCTTGCTCATATATTTAGACAAGTGTTGTGGCCCTATTGTGTTGAAAGCTTTTGTAGGCACCAACTACAGATGCAGGCAGGGCCAGTTCTCTCATAAAGCAAGGTGAAACACTTGCATCAGGAGCAGAGGTTATAGTGGCAGCATGTTTGTACTGTTTTTACACTAACAGCATGCAGTCAGAGTAGCGAGAGGAGAGCGAGTGAGGTAAAGAGGTCATCATTGGGGAACAGCAGCTTGTTGTGCTGTGTGAGGTGTCAAACACTGAGTGAGTAGGGGGGAGGCAGGAGAGCAGCAGTGTTTCATTGGACTTGCACAGCAGAAGGGAGAAGTTGGCACTGCTGTCCTGACTGAGGGGGAATGGAGTGACCGAGGGTGAGCAGTTTGTTTGTCACAGACTCACAGCCAGCCAGCGTGCTATTGTGTTTAGCTGCAGCATGTTATGTGAGAACATTAAATGAAGCAGTGTAAATTATTCAATGTATTGCACTCATTCCAAATCAGGAGGGGAGATTCTCACAAGTTTGCCTCTGGCAGCAAAAAGTC
This sequence comes from Hyperolius riggenbachi, assembly GCF_040937935.1. NCBI lineage: Eukaryota > Metazoa > Chordata > Amphibia > Anura > Hyperoliidae > Hyperolius > Hyperolius riggenbachi. Next base: position 332,091,983 of record NC_090651.1, read on the forward strand.
TAGAACCGGCCCTGGATGCAGGAGTGACAAATGCTTAGTCACACAGCAGTGGCAGTGCTACCAAGCTTCAATAAGAGCCTCTGAGGTCCAAAAAGTGCATGTTTACACTGCCAGTCAATGCCAGGCAAGGCTGTTTAGGTAGGGTTCCCAATTGCGTATTTCTGAAAACGCGTGATCGCCACACATGTAATGTATTTAGCTAGCCATACATCAAATAATTGCTTCACTGATCGAATCTGATCAGAGAGGGATCTATTGCCAGGCCACATTCTGCCCAACGATATCCAATACATCTCAGCATTAAATCAATTGGAAAATTCTCCTTGTGCCGCCCGGAGTTGTAAAATCTTCCCTGTCCGCTGCCTGAGTCCCCCACCCGGTGCGCTGCGTCGTGGAGAGTGCACCACGTGACTCGGCACATGTGACGTCACACATGCGCCAGCGTCACATGGTATATGTGGTCACAATGACGGTGGACAACAGAGGAGCCCAGGAGTTGCGTCAGCGGACCTTAAAACACTGAGCATGGGCATGGGGGGTGGATAATTTACAACTGGGAGAATACCGGTCGGGGTCCATAGAGTTTGTCAATTGTCACAATATTGAATGCCATTACCACCACGCACCCGATCAAGCCTGTGAGACTGAGATTTTTCTGCCATTCCCGATGGATCCCTTTCGACTGATTTCAGACAGAAATCGATCTTGTGGCCATGTTGTGTCACCGATTCTGATGCGATAAAATAATTGATAGGGCTGCAACATCGAGTAATGTATAGGCACCCTTTCAATATCATTGCATTTTATTTTCAGTTGTATGTGAACTTGCCTTTGCAATCTTTCTACGTTTTACAATCGATTGGCAGATCTGCTTTTTTTTTTTTTGTGTGCAGTGTGCGATTCATTCATGTTGTATTGCAAGTCAATGGTAGTGCAGACAAGGCATGGGAAATGTGCATCAATATTCACAGGCAATTGTAAAATTAATTAAATGGATTTCATGTAATTTACCTTTGGTATTTGCGGAATTAACACAATGTGACATTTTGCATACAAGCGCATATAAAAATCGCTAAAAAAAAAGGTAAATAACAAGAAAATATCAAATCGCAAACACAGAATTGTGTATGTGAAAAATCACATGCATAGAATGCTAAGGGCCCCTTTCCTCTAGGACACCCAATCACATGCATCGGAAGAGCGATCATGCTTCCTTCTATTTCCAGCACCGTGATTTTGTTGTGCTACCATATGGTGTATGGCACAATTGCAATGGGCTCAGAGCCGGGACAAGGTCCTCCAGCACCCAAGGCTGAGACACCAAAGTGCGCCCCTCCGTCCCTCCCACCCCAGCAGTCACACACCGATTGCTATTAGACTAAGAGGCACCCCAGGGCCCCCAACACCTTAATCTCTACTTATCTGGCTTGCAGTAACTGCCATGTATTCCCTTTACTTATTTCTCTCTGCTTCAAACACAGTAGGGGAATGATAGCTGAGTGAGTTGCACGCCCCCTCCTACACTGTGCCCTGAGGCTGGAGCCTCTCTCGCCTCTGTCTCGGCCCGGCCCTGAATGGGCTTGCTCTTGGGCTTTCTGACAGGAGAAAGAAAAACTCGGTGGGAAAATAGTTTAGTTGCCAAAAATGCAGAAGGTTGACGGTTGCGTTCTGGAAAAAATGGAATTGCATCGGTGGAAAAAAAAGAACCACAATTTACATGTCAATCGCCATGCCATGGAAAAACGTGAGCAATCTGATTTTCAGATCAAAGCACACTAAGTGGAAAAGAACCCTAAGGGCCCGTTTCCACTACTTAGTGATGCGAATGCGGCTACCTAGCCGCATCGCATCACTTCCGCATCTCCCGATGCGGAAGTGTATTGGAGGAGATGGGACGTGGCTGCGGGCGGATGCGGTCGCGCGAGAATCTGCAGCATGCTGCAGATTCTTGGATCGCTCCGCACAACATGCACGCAGTGGAAACGCTTTCATTGCCGTGCATGTGTTTCAGGACACCTGCGGTGCGATGCAGCTATGTAGCCGCATCGCACAGCTCCTAGTGGAAACGGGCCCTAAGGCCCACTAGCATGCGATCTGCTTCAGAAAGCGGATCACAGCGGTTTTTGTGAACGCAAGAGTACCGTTATTTACGTGTAAACCACGGTGCTCATTTCTCACTAATGCCCGCCATTTTTTCTCCGCACCCAATTGTGGCTCGTGGTAAAAGCAGCTTGTATGATTGCAACGAAGTGTGATTGTGCTTGCAACGGACAGGGGCCCTTACTGCAACCCCCAAGCAACTCCTGCTAAATCAACGCTAGTGTTTGTTTTTATAGAGCTTCCAGTGTGCATGTGTAAGTCTACCTGTCATGAGAGCCACAAGGAGCTTTACAATGCTGACCTCTCTCTTACGGTATAGAAAGGGCCAACGCTTCAGAGGACCGACATTCTCATACTTTTATTGCTTTGACACCTTAGGATTAAAGTATTTCCGGATTGATCCTCCCCGGGTCCTTCTCTGAGTGTATGGATTGCCCCATTAAGCGGTGCGCCCAGCATTGATGTTTATCATCCTATGGGGGTAGAAGTGTAGGCTAGCTTCTGGTTTGACCCTTCCTAGAAGCAGCCTTGCACAGCTGAATAATTCTGATGGATATGGTCGCTTTGATCGGATCTGCCAGTGAGTGACCTTCTGACTGGAGATGAGCACTCATTGTGACTCTGGGTGAAAACTTTGCTCCACAGAAAGCATAATTCTCATAGGCTGAATTTACACCTTGCACAGGGATAATCAGATTTGGAAGGCTGATGATTAATTACTTGACACTCGATTAAAGGACCACTATTGCGTAAAATTGTAAAATATACAGGCACCCATATTAATAAGAATATCTTTTCTCACAGATTAAAATGCACTATAAATTACTTTTCTCCCATGTTGCTGTCACTTACTGTAGGTAGTAAAAAACCTGACAGCTCTGACAGGTTTTGGACTAGTCCATCTCCTCATGGCATTCTCAGTATTTCCTTTATTCTTTGCAAAAGCACTCTCCGGATAGGATCTAAACAAGATATAAGGAATAGGGCCAATTACCGGGTCACGGAGGGTGAAGCTGGGGCACAGGAGGTGCTGTACACATCTGCACAACTCCACACACACAGTAGGCGTCCTTTTTAAAATATATTTAGCACTAATGTATCTTTTTATATGCGGAAATCAATATAGATTGAATTTCAAATCTGGAGTGCCGACTCTGATATGCAAACAATGTAACATGAATTGTGCATATAGCGCAACCCACGTTATGAATGTATGCAATGATCGCATTGCTACTATAAAACACAATACACACATCTTGTAAGGCAAGTTATACAAGGAACAGGCCCATTGTGTACATAACGCGAGTTGCGCTAAGTGTGCAATGCACTTTATACCCTTTCATGAAGAAAGATCCATATCTTTACTACCGACCCCTGCAAACCCGATAAACTTCCAATCCATTTGGATAGTTAATTGATCAGAAAAACGATAAGGAACGATGCTAAAGTTTAGCTGAGCAGCTGGAGGAGGAGAAGTGGGGATTAATGGTCCCACAGAGTTCTACAGCATCACACAATACAGAGAAGTTTATGGACCGTCCCTAATGACCACTAAAAATGCTATTTCCTGTCTATATTGGCGATCACCTGTAAACGAAATGCAGATTAGACTCCAGGAGATTCCTGTTCTGCTTACTTATTCCAGGTGCCTCACCTGGAACCAGAGAATCTGGTGTACCTATAACGACCATGAGGAAACATGGGCGTGAAATAACTGTAATAGAATATAATTAATTTCATTGATATTTTATTATCCACTATAGTAGAATTTCAGTAATGTTACCCATATTGTCCTATATCCTGACCTAACCTAACCCTAAATTCTCCCTCTTGATGCCTAACACTAACCGATCCCCCCTGGTGAAGCCTAACACTAAGAACCACCCCACGTTTAACTCTAGGTGGGGTCCTAACCTTGAAAAGAACGAGTGGTGGGAATTTTTGTAAAATAAAAAAATACATGCTGCCTGATCTGGGGGGCTAGCTGGATCAGGTAGCCTTAATTACCGCCACTCCTGTAGCCAGAAATCCTTCGGTTTCAGTGACCCCTGGGGTACAACTCAGCAGCTCTGTGCCCTGTGTGTCTCAACACAGAGCACAGAGCAGGAAGATGGAGGAATGGCGGGGGACAGGCAGAGCTGACCAATTAGAGCTGGGGAAGGAGTTTAAGGGACCCCTTCCCCTTGAGATAGGGGACACAGAAGCATTTCATGGACCAGGTAACATACCTCTGTGTCCCATCTGCCCCTCCCGTGCCGCATCCAGTATACACTTTAAACTCTGCCCCTCCATGCCTAACCCTAAAGACCCATCCTCCCCCTAGGGTTGGGGGCCTAACCTTATACTCCCCCCTGCCATACCCAACCCTAAAGACCCCTCCCCCCTCCCCAGGCCCGGATTTACATCACAGGAGCCTATAGGCACACAATGGTCTCAATTCACTAAGCTTATCTCCTGTCTTTAAAGGGAAGGTCCAAGCAAAAATAAAAAAATGAGTTTCACTTACCTGGAGCTTCTACCAGCCTCATGCAGCCATCCTGTGCCCTCGTAGTCACTCATTGCTGCTCCAGTCCCCCGCTGGCAGCTTGCCGACCTCGGAGGTCGGCAGGCCGCATTGCATACATTTTTACGCATTCCCGCTAGTGCAGGAACATTAACACATACAATTTTACGCGTTAGTGGCTCAATGCGTAAAAATTTACGCATTGAACCAGTAACGCGTAAAAATGTATGTGTTAATGTTCCTGCACTAGCGGGAATGCGTAAAAATGTACGCAATGCGGCCCGCCGACCTCCGAGGTCGGCAAGCTGCCAGCGGGGGACTGGAGCAGCAGTGAGTAACTACGAGGGCCCAGGATGGCTGCATGAGGCTGGTAGAAGCCCCAGGTAAGTGAAACTAATTTTTTTATTTTGCTTGGACCTTCCCTTTAATAACATTTCTAGAGTTGTTACCATGGTGATAAGGCATCAGGGGCGTAGGAATAGGCCCTGCAGCCCCTGCGCCCGCGGGGGGGCCCGCCCCCCCGTTTTGTGGGTGCTGGAGGGGTGGCAGCATGAGGGGAAAGCCTTGCCCACAGTCGGCGGGGAGAGAGGTAGTTCCCCCCTCTCCCTCACCTCGGGGCTCTCCCCTCTGCGCTCCCCTCCAGCTCGTAAGTGTCTGTGGGGCTGTGGTGGGCAGCGAGCGGCGGGCAGATACATACCTGCTTCCGTGCGTTCCATCGGAGACTTCTCCCTCTAGCGGCTGAAGTGACGTCAGCCGCTAGAGGGAGAAGTCTCCGATGGAACGCACGGAAGCAGGTATGTATCTGCCCGCCGCTCGCTGCCCACCACAGCCCCACAGACACTTACGAGCTGGAGGGGAGCGCAGAGGGGAGAGCCCCGAGGTGAGGGAGAGGGGGGAACTACCTCTCTCCCCACCGACTGTGGGCAAGGCTTTCCCCTCATGCTGCCACCCCTCCAGCACCCACAAAACGGCCGCGAGCGGGCCCCGGGGGGGGGGGGGGGGGGGGGACCGGTCAGAAAATCTGCAGGGGGGCCCGGTGGGGCCTAGTTACGCCCCTGTAAGGCATGTAGTATTCAGGAAACATTTTACCTCAGGCAAACCTAAAGTTAATTCTTCTGTCTTTAAGTTAACTCTCCAATCCTTAAAATAACTCCAGAGTTAAAGACAGGCTGTTAATTAACTGCGTGTGAAAATAACTACAGAGGAGGTAAATTAACTACAGAGGAGGTAAATTAACTACAGAGGAGGTAACGTAAGGAATGAAGAGATAAGATAGGCTGACCAGGCGTCCTTTTTTGCCCGGACAGTTCCACTTTTTACGACCTGTCCGGGCCGTCCTCCCGGATTATTGAAATGTCCGGGTGACTGAACACAGAGGGAGCCAAGCTGCTTTGTTCAGTGTGTGAGTCAGCGCACAGACTGGCCAGGGGGGAAGGGGGGCAATCTCCCCCCAGGCAGCCTTTCATTCAGTGATTTAGGGCAGGTCTGGTGTATTCAGGTTTGTTGTGGTAAGGTAATGTGAAAGGCTAGCTGATAAAAGTGCAATTAGAGGGCAGGCAAGCTTGTAAGTATACACAGCATGATGCAGAGCTTGCCTGGAGGGTCCCTGGGCAAATATCTGGCTGCTCTCTCACCACTGTTATGACTGCATGTGTGGATAAGGCCTTAAAAAAGTTTAAAAGTTTTTGACAGTCCCTAGACTCCAGGAGGGCTGCTTTCTGACTTGTGTGAGAGACTGGCAGAACCTCCTGTATTCCTGCACTTCATCATAAACACCTTTGTTAGCTTAAATTAACCCCAAAGTGTTCAGTTAAATCACTGAGATATCCAGCTTTCAGTATGGGCAAATGAATGGCAAAACGTTCAGTACAGCATGTTTAACTTGTCTTTTCTCAGCAGTTACAGTTTTAGGTTGAACAGAAGACCTACAGCCATCCAGTTCAGCCAGAATACTAAATCATTGTGCTTAACTAGCATGGTTTTTACAGTCTTCTCTGGAGTTCTCACCATGATTGTCATTTGTCACCTGCCTGTGTGATTTTATTGCATTTTGTGGGGAAATCTTCTGCGAATCTGATTGCATTTTGTGGTCGGCCCTCCACCACCATGTGGTCTGGGAAAAAAAAACGGCCCTCTATGCCCAGGAAGTTGGACAGCACACTGCTAAGGTCTTGTATATTTGGCCCCACCCATGACCACGCCCACATGCTGTTGTGATCGTCCTCTTTTTTGGAAATCAAAATATGGTCACGCTAGATAAGATAACTCTCTTACTGTGTGGAGGTAAGTTTTCTCTTGCCTTATTATCTCCAGCATGATCTAAGTGAATTGAGGCCATTGTCCTGGCACCCTAGACTTTACCCTCCATAAACCTACAACTGAACTGCACCGCAAGTGTGCTGGCTATCCCAGCTGTCACCTCTCCCTTACTTCCCTTGCCCATCATAGGTAGCTATAAGTGTCCCTTAGCATTAGGTAGCCAGAGGTACCCTCAATATTAAGTAGCTAGTGGTGCCCCCAAGTATTAGGTAGCTAAAGAAACCTCAGTATTAAGTAGCTAGAGGTGACCTCAAGTATTTGGTAGCCAGAGGTACCCTCAGTATTAAGTAGCTAGAGGTGACCTCAAGTATTTGGTAGCCAGAGGTACCCTCAGTATTAAGTAGCTAGTGGTGCCCCCAAGTATTAGGTAGCTAAAAAAAGCCTCAGTATTAAGTAGCTAGAGGTGACCTCAAGTATTTGGTACCTAGAGGTACCCTCAGTATTAAGTAGCTAGAGGTGCCCCCAACTGAAGGGAGATCTCGTCAGTGTAATGCCGAGACTGATGAGTAACCTCTCATTTACGATTTGCTCAGGACTCTGCATAGGGAAGGAGGGAGGTGCTCTGGGAGGGGAGTGAGCCGCCTTTCCATCATTAGGCGCCTGTAGGCACGTGCCTACAGTGCCTTGTGGTAAATCCAGCCCTGCTCATCCCCGAGTGCCAGCTATTGATAGCCACAACTTACATTGCAGGTTCCCCCGTGACCCGCTATTTTATAGTGTGAGTTCGGCGCCCAAGTGTACCTTTATACCCGAGTTTCACAAGGGCACCTATGGCGCCCTAATTAACGCGCCCCAAGCCTAACATCTAATACTACTCCCATTTTCCTAATGAGGTCAGCAATTGCTGGCTCCACATTTCTCTCACGACACCTAAAAAAGAAGAGGAAGACGTTTTCGGATAAAGCAAATTTCAACCATCCAGCTTAATCCGTACATAAGCCTCACAGCTTGTTACATGCATAAAAAGCCCATTTCTCTGCTGCGGAATAAATAGACGGCTCCAGGGCAGAGCAGGTATATGTTTTATGTGTTATTTCCATCCAGTTACACGGCAGATTTGTTCAGATAACATACTTATAATGTGTGTTTACAATACATCCGGTCCCTGTACATTAGTAAGCCGTAGTTTTCCCCACTCCTGTCCTGGACTGGACTCGGCTCCAAGCTGTCCCAGCAGACCCATATTGCCCAATCCCCGGCCCTGGCTGATGAGGGTAAAAGAAGAAAGTGACGGAGGAGGAAAAATAAAAAATAATAGGTTATTATGGCGCAGAGATAAAAGACATAATGTGCGTAATCTTCATAATAACGGCGCCTCTGAGCTGGCGTTTATGGCGATACCTCAGGGTGCTGTAGCCACGCCAGACTTGGCTGCTCGCGAGAAACTAATTTGCTAGAGTGGATCTTTTCAGCGCTGACCGGAGGTGGGAAGTCTCCGAATTCTTTCAAGGGCACCTTTATAGCGTTTTTTTGTACCAGATTCTGACAGAGCTTGCTGCACGTTTGTTTGTATTTAAAGGGTCACATTTCCCAAAACCAATATATCAGTTCGGAATAGATCTTATTAGGTAAAATCACCCACCAGTATCTTATAAATCTAGAGGTTCGTTAGCAGCCAATCCTGGCATTTCGCTCCAGCAAAACGCTAGCACATTAGAAAACCCCTTGTTCCCAATAAGGCTGGTTTACGGTACGAGCTTGGCTCAGGCTTGTGTTGTTACAGCTACTGTTTCAGGCGCTCCACTCCTAAGGAGTAAATGGAAAAGGGCTGAAAGTGCCAGCCAATCCACAGGTAATGTTTCAAGCAATTGAGCATTCCAATCCCTCAATTGGTAATGAAGTGCTTGGTAGCGGTAGAACAACTTATACACATGTGTGATGGCTCTTCTACTGATTCTTTCAGTCGGTCGTCTGCACAGGTGCATGGCATGGCATGAGTTAACCAATAGGTTTTGATCAGTGAAGCAGGTAAAATGGGTGCGAGGCACACCTGGTGTTTTGGGCACCATCATAGGCAATTTGCAGCTTTGGTGGCACAGAGTGTGTTACAAGGGCAACAGAGTTCTGCTACAGTACAGCTGAAATCCGGGTAATGGCATTGGGACAAATAGTGGTTTTTCCCATACTATAGTATAGCTGTCTGCAAGCACTGGCGCTAGCAGTTCATTATGGTGGTTAGGCTGGGTGCCGTCATTTGGCTACAGCAGGTTATACACCAGGGGGTAGGTAGGGGGAAGGTTACTGTTAGGAGGTTAGTGTTAGGAGTAAGTAGGGGGAAGTTAGTGTGAGGCGTAGGCTGGGGGGAGGTTAGCATTAGGTGTAGGAAGGGGGAGGTTACCGTTAAGTGTAGGTAGGGAGGAAAAAGGTGTTAGGCGGAAGTAGGGAGGAGGTTAGTGTTAGGTGTAGTTAGGAAGAAGATTAATGTTAAGCATAGGTGGGAGGGGTTAGTGTTAGGAGTAGGTAAAGGTGGGGTGAATGTTAGGTGTAAGTAGAGGGGAGTTTAATGTTAAGAGTATGTAGGGGGGAGGTTAGCGTGGGGCGTAGGTGGGGGGAGGTTAGCGTGGGGCGTAGGTGGGGGGAGGTTAGCGTGGGGCGTAGGTGGGGAAGAGGTAAGTGTTAGGCGTAGATAGGGGGGAGATTAATGTTAGGCATAGATGGAAGGGGGGGGGGGGTAGTGTTAGGAGTAGGTAAAGGTGGGGTGAATGTTAGGTGTACATAGGGGGGAGTTTAATGTTAGGAGTATGTAGGTGGGGAGGTTAGAGTTAGGCGTAGGCCGGGGAAGGTTAGTGTGGGGCGTAGGTGGGGAAGATTAGTGTTAAAGGGATACTGTAGGGGGGTCGGGGGAAAATGAGCTGAACTTACCCGGGGCTTCTAATGGTCCCCCGCAGACATCCTGTGTTGGCGCAGCCACTCACCGATGCTCCGGCCCCGCCTCCAGTTCACTTCTGGAATTTCTGACTTTAAAGTCAGAAAACCACTGCGCCTGCACGCCCGTGTCCTCTTTCCCGCTGATGTCACCAGGAGTGTACTGCGCAGGCACAGATCATACTGGGCCTGCGCTGTGCGCTCTTGATGACATCAGCGGGATCGAGGACACGGCAATGCAGGCGCAGTGGTTTTCAGACTTTAAAGTCTGAAATTCCAGAAGTGAACCAAAGGCGGGGCCGGAGCATCGGTGAGTGGCTGCGCCAACACAGGAGGTCTGCGGGGGACTGTTAGAAACCCCGGGTAAGTTCAACTCATTTTCCCCCGACCCCCCTACAGTATCCCTTTAAGGCCCGTACCCACTACGTGATTTTTCAGACTATTTTCCCAACTGGCGATTTTTTGAGCAACAAGCAATTGTTACTGTGATCTTGTGCCGTGGGTACAGGTGCACGATTACACAAACGATATTCTTCTATTGTTAACATCTCATATCCAATTTAACAAGTGCTCCTTTTGTATGCCTGCATTTATCAGCACAACTGGTCACACAATGTCTGGTAAAACAACCGTTTAGGCCTCGTTCACACTATTTGTATTACGTTACAACTACAATACCTGCGTAATGTTCTGTAATCAGTTACAACAGGGCATACTCATTTTCACAAGTGTTATCCAGAAATACGCTGTAGAAGTCAGAATCAGTTGCAATGCAGACATGTGAACAGGCCCACCAAGTTATATGGAGAGTGTGTGTCATAAAGTGTTGTGTTATCGTGCAACACAATACGCATAGTGTGAATAAGGCCTAATCCGTTATTTCCAAACCGTATGCAGAAGAAGTCACTTCTAATCGACAGACAGTCCCATGAATTTGCCTGGATCTTTCATTGATCAGGAGCGAATCTTGGCTGGTGTGTACAAGGTCTCAGCGAGTGCCTCTTAGCGGTCATTGCCTGATAAAGTGACAGGCAACAATGCCATTTTTAGCACTTCCAGTGTGAATGTTGTGTGATGCCAAGAATCACTTGCAGTCACAGTGTGAACTAGCCCTAAAGGTACACTTCAATCAAAACTGCAAATGCCGCTTTGAAATGTATAAACACAAGCTCCCTGTTGAGGGGCTGCGCTCTATATTCAGGCACAGCTATAATCAGGCCTAATGAGGGACAGGACTCTCAATGACCTTCAAGCTCAGGCTTTTAAAGGATGACTGCACTCACAAAGTACAGCTATCCACAATGCACTTCCCAGACTGCTGAATGTTCCCAGACCTCAGTACCTGCCTCCCTCTCATTCACTTCATCCACACCCTCATTCGCACCTGCCTCCCCCCCTCATCCACACCTGCTTCTCCCCTCATTCACACCTGCCTCAACTTCATCCACACCTGCCTCACCCTCATCCACACCTGCCTCCTCCTCATCCACACCTGCTTCCCCTCATCCACACCTGCTTCTCCCCTCATTCACACCTGCCTCACCCTCATCCACACCTGCCTCCCCCTCATCCACACCTGCCTCCCCCTCATCCACACCTGCCTCCCCCTCATCCACACCTGCTTCTCCCCTCATCCACACCTGCCTCCCCCTCATCCACACCTGCTTTTCCCCTCATCCACACCTGCTTCTCCCCTCATTCACACCTGCCTCACCCTCATCCACACCTGCCTCCCCCTCATCCACACCTGCCTCCCCCTCATCCACACCTGCCTCCCCCTCATCCACACCTGCTTCTCCCCTCATCCACACCTGCCTCCCCCCTCATCCACACCTGCTTCTCCCCTCATCCACACCTGCTTCTCCCCTCATCCACATCTGCTTCTCCCCTCATCCACACCTGCCTCCCTCTCATCCACACCTGCTTCTCCCCTCATCGACACCTGCTTCTCCCCTCATTCACACCTGCCTCACCCTCATCCACACCTGCCTCACCCTCATCCACACCTGCCTCACCCTCATCCACACCGGCCTCACCCTCATCCACACCTACCTGGCTTACCCTCATCCACACCTGCCTCCCCCTCATCCACACCTGCTTCTCCCCTCATCTACACCTGCTTCTCCCCTCATTCACACCTGCCTCACCCTCATCCACACCTGCCTCCCCCTCATCCACACCTGACTCCCCCTCATCCACACCTGCTTTACCCTCATCCACACCTGCCTTCCCCTCATCCACACCTGCTTCTCTCCTCATCCACACCTGCCTTCCCCTCATCCACACCTGCTTCTCTCCTCATCCACACCTGCTTTACCCTCATCCACACCTGCCTCCCCCTCATCCACACCTGCTTCTCTCCTCATCCACACCTGCTTTACCCTCATCCACACCTGCCTCCCCCTCATCCACACCTACCTCCCCCTCATCCATACCTGCCTTACCCTCATCCACACCTGCCTTACCCTCATCCACACCTGCTTCTCTCCTCATCCACACCTGCCTCCCCTTATCCACACCTGACTCCCCCTCATCCACACCGGCTTCTCCCCTCATCCACACCTGCTTCTCCCCTCATCCACACCTGCCTCCCCCTCATCCACACCTGCTTTACCCTCATCCACACCTGCCTCTTCCTCATCCACACCTGCTTCTCCCCTCATCCACACCTGGCTTACCCTCATCCACACCTGCTTCTCCCCTCATTCACACCTGCCTTACCCTCATCCACACCTGATTCTCTCCTCATCCACACCTGCTTCTCCCTTAATTCACACCTGCCTTACCCTCATCCACACCTGCATCTTCCCTCATTCACACCTGCCTTACCCTCATCCACACCTGCCTGGCTTACCCTCATCCACACCTGCTTCTCCCCTCATCCACACCTGCCTGGCTTACCCTCATCCACACCTGCTTCTCCCCTCATCCACACCTGCCTGGCTTACCCTCATCCACACCTGCTTCTCCCCTCATTCACACCTGCCTTACCCTCATCTACACTTGCCTGGCTTACCCTCATCCACACCTGCTTCTCCCCTTATTTACACCTTCCTCCCTCTCATTCACTCTATCCACACCTGCTTCACCCTCATCCACACCTGCATCTCTCCTCATTCACACCTGCCTTACCCTCATCCACACCTGCCTTACCCTCATCCACATCTGCTTCTCCCCTCATTCACACCTGCCTTACCCTCATCCATACCTGCCTTACCCTAATCCACACCTGCCTTACCCTCATCCACACCTGCCTTACCCTCATCCACACCTGCTTCTCCCCTCATTCACCTTTGCCTTACCCTCATCCACACCTGCCTCCCCCACCTGCCTTACCCTCATCCACACCTGCCTCCCCCTCATCCACACCTGCTTCTCCCCTCATTCACCTTTGCCTTACCCTCATCCACACCTGCCTCCCCCACCTGCCTTACCCTCATCCACACCTGCCTTACCCTCATCCACACCTGCCTGCCTCACCCTCATCCACTCCTACAACCCCCATCTACACCTGCCTCGCCCTCATCCACACCTGTCTTGGCCTTGGGGTGTGTTCATGTTCAGCCAATCAATGAAGGGGTGTGTTCATGTGCAGCCAATCAATAAAAGGCTGTGTTTATGAGCAGCCAATCAGTGCAGGGTTAATGGCAGTCAGAACACTGGTAACAGACTGAATACAAAGCTCTGAACTTAGAGCGCAGTATATACAGCGTACAGAACACTCATTTTCAAAGACAAAATATCTGAGCTGCTAAATGCATCATAGACCTTTACAGCGGCACAGTAAAAAAATGTGGTTAAAAAGGGGGAAAAAAATTACGCATTTGCTTTTACCGCCTGTGATTCTGCTTATAGTAGCCAAAATAGTTTCATCACAAGGAAAAGGAGATATCGTATCTGTAACATCAGGCGTATTTGTCAACATGTGAAGCAATGCGTGCCGTGGTTTATAGTGCTATGTAAGGCAGGCACTCCATTCAGCAAGGGATATCAGTTCATTCTAAGGTTCTTAGAGCCAGCCAAATGGACGTTAAATACAACACTTATTAATGTGCGCTGAATACGCTGATTAATCACATCTTCTCTCTCTTGAAGCTGGTCATCCTCCACTAACAGCACATTATTCTGAGTCCCATTTCTCAAAACCTTTGAAATAAAAACTGTCTGTTGTCACTGAATCTGGCCATCCACTAGGTAATAGGGATGATCAATGAGATGCAAATATTTCCGAGTGCATGCAGATTTATGTACATTTTTATGCAAATATATGCAGCTTGAAAATTGACTGATCCTAGTCCCACCCAGGTTTAAACTGATTGGTCCATTTTAAAGCTGCATACATTTGCATATCAAATTTACATGAATCTGTAGAAACTCGAAAATATTTGCATCTCATCGATCATCCCTGCTGGTCAATATTTTATATATGTTACGGGCAAAATGCAAAGTGGCCGTGTTACAGCGGCCAATGCCGGAAATGAATTGATTCCGGCTCCTCCCCCTGCCTCCCCCCTCTCACAGGTCGGCATAAATTCTTTATCAGATTTTTGCTGAGACCGGAACAATGTTGAGTGTTGCAAAGGGGCAGAATAATCACTAGTCTCTAATCAGTTTCCAGTATCACTAGAACATTCCCCCATATATTGTAGTTATGGCCCTTTTACACTCACAGGTAATTCCTCCTGAATTGCCTGAGGCTAGGTTCACAGTGGTTAGTTGCATAATGCATGCATTGTAATGTGTTACAATGACTGTGAGCTGCTATGGTGTCTGGACATAGACTTTAGTACACAGCCTGCATGCAGCGAGTTAGAATAACGCGATCAGTTACAACGCACTACTGTGAACAGCCCTATAGAATTGTATGGGCAGTGAGCTGACATGCAGAATTATTCTGCAATGCAACTGAGCACTTTGAACAGGGCCATACCCTACTGTACTGGCAAGGGGCCACAAGAGCAATGAAAGTCTAAACACTTATTGTGGTCCATTGCAGTGTGCCAGAAGTATTCGAGGGCAGCAGCGTGGTACCATGTTTAACACACAGTGCTTGGGGTAATGGAAATGTATGGGTGACGCAGTAAGTGGAAATGACAGAACGTGGTGCAGCACGTCACGCATGTGCGGATTGACGGGAATCCCAGTGACGTATTTCCTGTCCAGCAGGGAGTACGTCAATGAGCGGGGGGGGGGGGCGGGCCTATGAATATGACCCTGTCGGCGCACTCTGCCGTAGGGTCATATGATTGTCGTTTTTTCCGTTGTGGTGGAATGTGGCAGGGGCATCACCCTTGCCTCCTTTTGGCAGTTTAACCTCTTCCGTTCCTGTTTGAAGATGCAGAGTAGCTAGTGGGGAAATCCCCTAAGCAGGGCATGTTTAAAGTTTCTTGGAAGTTCATCTAAGCTGTGGCAAAGAAATAAAACGTTAAGTAAGACTAATGGAGACTAATAGAGAGATTCAGAGCGAGCAAAGGCAGTATAACAAAACATATACAATAGATGTAAGGAAGCTTCTTACTATTGTAATGCTGCCTTTGCACGGAGAACAGATATAACAACACAGAGACAACTCACACTCTCCTGCTGTTACCGACAACTGGACTTCGGGAAAATACCGAACTTCTACCAAACCTGTGAGTATTGATGAATTAGCAAACAATGGTCTAAAATTCCGAATGCGGTATTTTCCCGACTTTTTTTTTTAATCGAAAGTCTTGATGAATTGACGCCATTGTGCGGAGAAATGCTGCAGACGTCAAATTTTTCCTGGACATGAACACATGTCATTTCCCACATTAGGTGGAATTTGTACTCAATGGAGTCTGGAATTTGTACTCAATGGAAATAGAGCCTTATGTCGGGCATACACGGCATAGATTATGCACCGGATCGAGCCACTGGCTTGATGCCGGCGCATCGCAGCTCCTCCGTGCTTGTCCTGCTAATCAGCCGCTCGTTTCTCCCATTGTTCTCCCCACCGGTATCGAGCGCACTATCGATCCGGCGGGGTATCGGACAGGTTGGATCTTATCAATCGAGCCATCAGGCTCGATTGATAAGCCTCCCTCCTGTCCGTGTATGCCCAGCATAACTGTTTCTCCTTAGTTATTTCTCTTTCCGCCGCTCAGCTGATCCAGGATCCACTATATGAAGTGTGGAGTAACAAAGTAAAAACTGCGGTACCCTCATCTTGTGCTTGGCACCATATTGTTCCTTCCCCCTCCCTCCGCCCTCCTCTCATCTGTGATGCGTGGCCTCTGAATTCCTGTGCTCGTGCATTACCCATACACCTACAGATCCTGAGATCCTCATTTTTAATTGGTCAGAATAAGGGATAGCGCCACACCCACTGCGCATTTGCATTTAATGCCATCTAAAAATAGCCATATCTTGCCTGCAGTGGCGTAGCAATAGGGGTTGCAGAGGGAGCGACTGAATCGGGGCCCTTGGGCCAGAGGGACCCCATGGGGCTCTTCCTCAACCAAAGTATTAGCTGTTTATTGGTCTTGTGCTGGTAATAATCGCTTCTGGTGGCTGGATAGTGTACTGGTTAAGGGCTCTGCCTCTGACACGGGGACCTGGGTTCGAATCTCGGCTCTGCCTGTTCAGTAAGCCAGCATCTATTCAGTAGGAGACCTTGGGCAAGTCTCCCTAACACTGCTACTGCCTATAGAGCGCGTCCTAGTGGCTGCAGCTCTGGCGCTTTGAGTCCGCCAGGAGAAAAGCACAATATAAATGTTCTGTGTCTTGTCTGTGTCTTCTATAGATGCTTTGGATAGCAGTAATAATTAAACTGTTCCCCATTCCCTTCTTGCACCTCTAATACTGTGGATGACCTTGGCAGGTTTTGGTGCGCCGTATCAACTGTTATATATCAAGTGCTTGGGGGGCCTCATGTAAAACTTGCACCGGGGCCCACTGCGTCTTAGCTACGCCACTGCTTGCCTGGACTCTTGGGAGGCTCATTTTCTAGGGTGAGGTTGTGTGGCTCTGTCTGTTCTTTAGCATAGATAAGGTCAGTGTTCAGGATTTTTGTATGCAGAAGCATTGTGACTTGTGGTGGCACGGCAGATTATGTAAATGTGATTTTTACACTTCACGTCCATTTTAACAGATGGTGAAGTTCTCTCCCATCTGGCATCTGAGTCAGCAGCTTGCGACAGGCATAATTATGCTGTTACAGCAGTGGTGTAGCTATAGAGCTGTAGGCCCCAGTGCAAATTTTACACTGGGCCCCATCCCCTAGCACAGCACGTATTAATCATGTGATCTTCAGCACCTAAACCTGCTTTCCAAGGACAGTTACAGCGGGAGTGACGCGTAACTGAACTCAGAACTTCCTCTCTGCTCTAAAAGATATGCAACAGCATAATAACCTTTAAAGAAATACATTTCTTTGTTACAGCTGATATAAATCCTGCAATAAATCTGCAGCATGTCTACTTCCTGCTTTCACGTAAGCAGACACGGGGTAAACATCCTGTGTTTACAAATTAGCTGCTCTGCTGAGACAGCCAGCTGACACAGCTGCGAGATCACATTACAGTTGTGATTAGGCACCGATGGGGAAGGAATAAGACAGGCTAAACTCTCTAAATACATACAGGGTTTTTTTCTCTGTTTTCCTTCTATCCTGTACAAGAGTTCAGGTCCACTTTAAGGGGAAGGAAACACCTTTTAGTGGATGCTTGCATACGAATCCAACTGTTATATTCTAAAACAGAAGTGTTTATTAAAAAGACAGATGTTTCTTGCCCTTAATATGTTTCCTTCTGTTTTAACCACCCATGAGAAAAAATCTGGTAGGTCACTCAAACCTGATAGCTGAATTCTATGTGATCACTCCTTACCTGTCCCCTTCTGATGACTCAAAAATGATAGGAAGCTTCAAAGCAAAAAATACTTTTGCAGTGGTATATATTTTATGCTATAAGTACTGCAAGACATTCTTGTTTAAGCAGCAGGGACAGCCATACTATCGCAGGGGGAAAAAAACATATATAAGTAGATAAATACTTACATGACATACTGTATGTATTGTACTGCCCACGTTTTTATTTCAGTGAATTTTATATAGTAAATAAAGAGAAGACTGTTCCAGGCATTTTCCATCTTTACTGCCTTTGGCTGAAGCCAATCCTGATATTATTTACTCTTACTATTTTTTTCTCCTAGAAAGTGCACTGCCATATCTAGCTTGCTTTGTAAACACATGTGAGCACAGCATAGATTGGGCTTGATTCACAAAGCGGTGCTAACTGTTAGCACGCCTGTGAAAACCCCCTTAGCACGTCTAAACCAGCTTTTCGCGCATAAAACTTTATGCGCGTAAAACTTTACGCGCGTAAAACTTTACGCGCACACTGCACAGAGCGCAGGGCGCACCGCGCGAAGTGCCTGTTAAAGCCTATGGGACTTAGCGCGCATAAAACTTTGCGCGCGTAAAACTTTGCGCGCGCAAAGTTAGCGCGTGATCTGATTGAGAAATCCGGTGCTAACCTACTTAGCACCCTGGTTAGCACGTCTAAAGACTTTAGACGTGCTAAGTAGGTTAGCACCGCTTTGTGAATCAAGCCCATTGTATTTCAGCAGCTTCTGCAGAGGGGTGAGGCGTATTTCCTTTCTTAGCCTTGTGTCACACTAAACTGCCCTCAGCCTATCATTGAGGGGCAGGAATAAGGGAGGGGAGATAACACACTTCCTTTTCCCAAGCTATGTACCAGAATAGAGCCATGCCGACTGAGATAAGATTCATTACAGCAAAAACATTTATGATTATATTGGAATGCTTGCAATGCAGGGTAAGGATGTAGACTACATAATAAACACAGAGCAGTGGGCAAATGGAATTGGCAAATGGCATTGACTGTAGTTCAGTTTCCTTCTATATACCCACGTTCATCTCCATAACTGGATGCAATTCTTTAACACCAAACCAGGGATATATCCTAATGATTCTCAATAAGACATTTCTGGCTAGGTTCACAGTGGGAGTTGCCTTGCAGTCCCTGTAAAAGCAGGAAAACAACGGAACGAGAAAGCAGTGCTGCGCATTGCGCTGCATACAGTGAAGCATACAGTCAATGAAAAGTATGCCTCATGGTCACTGTTAATGCGCGCATCTTGCAGTAACGCATTGTGAAGTTGGTACAAAAATTATCGGACTCCTCAGTTTATGAACCCACCGACTCCACGTACCCAAAATTGCTCCGACTCCGAGTCAACGTGTATGCTCAAGACTATGTAGCTGGGTAATGGACGAGGCTATACAGGTGGCCACAGGAGTAATGAACAAGGGAGCAAGATTGCCCAGAGCAACTGCAGCTCTGGGTTTCAAATACCGCCTATCATGCTAGATGCTATGTGATACAACAGACGTAGTCGGTAACAGGCCAGGGTCATACACGTTAGATCAGATGGCAGTGGTACAGTGGACTAGACAGAATCAGAGTCGGCAACAGGCTAAGATCATACACGTTAGATCAGATGGCTGCGGTACAAAGGACTAGGCGAGAGAATGGTCAGTAAAGCAAAGGTCGTATCTAAGTCAGTCTGGCAGTCGCATTGCAATACATTAATTGAGTAATGAAAGTCACGTTAATATACAATAGCTGCTTAGTGCGAAGCTGCACTAATCCTCAGGCTGAGTAACAGGACAAACAACAGACAGACAGACCGAATGCTTTGCCAATCTAGTCGTTGCCCCAGCGACGGCAAACATTAACACTAACACAGACAAGACAAACAGGTAGGAGCATAACTAATGGCAACCGCTGCTTCAGTTACGTCCTCAGGAACAAGGCAAGAACGATAACTACCAGTCACCAGGATGGTGAAGACACTCTTCAATTAGCAGGATAGTGGACTTCACTGACCCGCCGCGGGTGCAGCAAACATCCAGCATGCATGGAAATACAAAGCAAGGCAATACAAAATATTTCACAGCATGGACGCAGCAACAACTCAGGGAGCTGTACACTATGTCGGGCGAGGTCTGAAATGGGAGGCAGACTTTTATGTCACCATCAGCCAATGGATGCAGGCATGCAAATTCCCACACAGCTGAATGGTAATTACTCAATCCTGAGCTGTCTTGATTACAAGCTGCTAGCTGACTGTGAAAAAGGACTCTCTTAACAAATACATGCAATATTATGCAACAACAAGCATGTAGGGAATCCAGGGCTATATGGCTGCAGTTCAACTGCAGCAAGCAATAGAAGGAATCATGACAGCATCCTGAGCTGCTCTGAACTGCAGAGTGATTGCAAATGACAATGAGACTTATTGCGAATGTGCAACCGAATGCAAGCAGATAAGCCAGAACTGCCCGGTTGCAGTTCCACTGCAACCGACAGAACATGCTACAAGAGAGATCCTGACACCAGGGCTATGGAGTTGGTACAAAAAGCATCCAACTCTGACTCCAACTCTTCAGTTTATGAGAACTCTGACTCAGACTCCAGGTACCCAAAAATGAATCTGACTCCTTGACTCCACAGCCCTGATTGCTGACATGCTGCACGCCGTTTTCACCAATATAATAAGGTGGTTGTTTTCTAGCTGTGGTGATGCCACAGATACAGACTGTGGAATACGCTCTGCCGTGAGTGCCCTGCCCGCTACAGTCTGTGCCATGTTCACATCATGTTCCGTTACATATTTTCTGAAGTTCCCTGTAGGTGTTTATTAAGGATAAGGAAAGCCCTTGTTCCTGTGTGCTTTCCCCACATCCCTACTCAATATCCACCTACAAAGCGATATGAATAATATCTCTGATCTCGTGTCCTGGACAAAGGCTTTTTCATACATTAAATACAGAGTGAAGCAAAGGGCCGGCCTCAGATGACATAATTACTGGGAGGCAGCATGTTAATGCTGTGTGACCACTGTGCTGCATCTCTGTCTGTGCTGACAGCTCCGAGAGGTCGTGGAAAATTGGGCAATTAGCAGTTGTCCTGCTGCTGCTGCTATACAGCGTGATAGAGAGGGAGAGAGACTGTGGGGCTCATGTATCAAAGTCTTCCAATGGGAAGAGATCTTGTTGCCTAGGGCAACTGTTTGGCATCCAACCGGCTTTCTCCTTGAAAAGGTTAAAAAAAAAAAGGAAAGAGATTGGAAATCATTTATAAAAAATAAAATAAGTTGTAAGCAAGAACTGTGTATACCGTTTATCAAAGCATTTGAAATAAGAACAGTGTGTACTCATCGACAAGCGACAACAACCAGACTCCGCCATTCACTGTCCAGCTGTCATGTTCCAGCGCAGATCCCAACCACACTAATTAAATAGAGGGCAAATAACATTTCATATTGGCTGAAGGAGGCCCTCTGCAGCCATAAAATTCTACTTTAAAGAGGCTCTGGCTGTGATAGAAGTCTCCATTTACACAGGTAGCTATGGAAACGTCAGGAAAATAAGACAGCTACATTTAAAGAGGTTAGCCGCTCTCGTAACTACATCTCTGCCATCAACTTCACAGTCCACTGAAGAATAACCGTGGCAGTACTGCCGTGGTCCATACATATGCGTGCTGTGTAGACAGACATTTTTGGGCACCATACTAGGTAAACCTACTGGGCCTTCCCCACTCCCCTCTGCCGCCACATGGCAAATCACCATCTTTGAGGGCCTGAACACGCTAACGACTGTGTGTCCGCTCTTCATGCACTACCATGACTAGGCGAGTTCTGCACATGCTAAGTTTATTACTTCTGTAACTGCTCTTGTACAGAACGATCCCAGCTATTGGATGGAGGAGATGTGCAGCCCGGAACAATGCATGTGCAGTGCTCAGCAACCCAGTTGGATTGTGCGGAATTCACAGAAGCACAACAGATCAGATCAGAAGGGTATATAGGGAGCTGATGGAGTACAAGGGGCTGGAAGGAGCCCCAGGGAAGTAAAAATCCTTTTATCCCATATGTTTCAAGTTTACTTTATTCACTAACTGACTAAGGTAACTCCTGGATGAGCCTCCCGACACCTCTCACCATGTTAATGGGCAGCCAGAAGGATAGACACAGACTGCAGCTGGGGCCTGTGTGTAGCATTGTTCGCCGGGCCCCAGATTCACTCAGGCCCCATACAGTACTCCAGCCTGTGATGCCCTGAAGGCGGCCCTGTGTGTAGAGGCCGCAACCTGGATTACTTAAACAGAAACCATGACCAAGAAATGAACTTCATCCCAATCAGTAGCTGATACCCCCTTTCACTTGAGAAGTCTATTCCTTTTCACAAACGGAAAATATCTGTATGGCTGATATTGTGGTGAAACCCCTCCCACAGGATGATGTCAGGACCATGGCCCTGACAGTTTCCGGTCTGTGAAACTCATTGCATTGTGGGAAATAACAGCTGTTTGCAGCTGGGTCCAATTGCCAAAAAAGCAAGCAGCATCTCCTTCCAGTGACATCACCTGTCAGCAGTAAAAATGTCACCATGTGGTAAATGTCAGAATGTAAATCAGGGAGAGGAAAGCTTTTACAATGGGCAAAAACTGACTAAATCATTTATACATAATTATTGTAAAAAATAAAGCACTTTTTTATTACATTCTTTTCACTGGAGTTCCTCTTTAAGTTCTATTTGGTAAATAAATCTCAACCCTGTCATCCCATACCTAGATTTAACGCAAACCTGAAGCGAAAAAACGTATGATATAATGAATTGTATGTGCGGTATGGCTAAGGAATAAAACATTTGTAGCAAAGAAAAGAGTCTCATATTTTTACTTTCAGTTATATAGCCTTTTTAATAACATTGCATCAATCAGTCACAGTTGCAATATTAAAAGCACACTGTTTTTTAAACTATAAAACAAAGCAGAAATAGTGACCCTATGAACTTTCCTGCAATAAAACCTTATCTAAAGCGGTCTCTCACCGTTTCTTGGCTGTTGAAGTCCTTCAGAAAACAGGACTGTGTTTGGCCCAGTGAGTCGAAGAGCTCAGAGAAGCTTTTTTGCATAGATAATAACTGAAGTTTTTTTTAACTCTTCCTGTACTGGAAAAAAAATGAGACTTTTTTCTTTGTTACTAATGTTCTATTTCTTAGCTTTTAGGTTTGCTTTAAAGGACAACTGTTGTGAGAGGTAAATTGAAGATGCCATAGTTATTTCCTTTTAAGAAGTACTAGTTGCCTGGCAGCCCTGCTGGTCTATTTGGCTGCAGTAGTGTCTGAATAACACCAGAAACAAGCATGCAGCTAATCTGGTCAGATCTGACAATAATGTCAGAAACTCCTGATCTGCTGCATGCTTCTTCAGGGTCTATAGTCTAAGAATCATAGTCCAATGTCCTGCCATATAATTATTATGTACTTATATAGCACTGACATCTTCTGCAGCAATTTACAGAGTACATAGTCATGTTGGCGACTGCCCTCAGAGGAGCTCACATACTAACCCCTACCGGAGTCTAAAGGTGCCCAATAACAGTACAATCTCCTGAACGTACGACCAGCCAATCCAATTGTTGTGATTGATCAGAAAAGATCATTTGGGCCCACCGACGGAGAGGAACATGGTAAGCAATTGGATCACACTAATGGTATCGATCAAAAGTGTTTCAACTGAACAATCCATAGAACAATCGTATCAGATCGATCATTCGGTTGAGCAATCGGGAGCTTGTACTATTAATGGGCATCTCAAAGTCAATTTGAGGAGAGAACGATTTAACTTATCAGTATGTTTTTGGGATGTGGAAGAAACTGGTGCCTATAGAAAACACAGAGAGAACATACAAAAAAATAGATTAGGCCTTTTTGGATTTTTCTCACAGTCTGCCCAATATGCACTTCACTTTTTCTCCTGAGTTTTCACACCTTGTCAATAAAACACTTTTTAAAGCATATATAAAAAAGAAAATACCGGTACTCAAAAATAATTTTTATAATACTTGTTCGCCTACTTTCTGGTACGTTTTGCACTGCAGAGTACTGAAAGGTTGTTTTAAACAGATGATGAAAAATGTTCGTCTAGGAGAAAACTCAGGAGAAAAATAAATTTTTTCACCTAAGAAATAATTTTTCATATTCTCTTTAAAGTAACTTTTCAGCACTTTGCAATTGAAAAAGTACAAAAAAGTTGGTGAAAAAGTACCATCAAAAATATTTTGAGATCTTGCTTGCCGGTTGTTAAAAAGGCATTTTATTGACACGTTGTGAACAGTAGCATAGCAATAGGGGATACAGAGGTTGTGACCGCACCGGGGCCCTTAGACCAGTGGGGCTCACTAGTAGCCCTCCTTCATCGATCTGATTAGCTTTTCATTAGTGCTATGCTGGCAATGATCACCTCTATATGAGCAGTGCATAGTGGTAATACTTAAAGAGACTCTGTAATAAAAAAAAGTTCCCCTGGGGGGTACTCACCTCAGGAGGGGGAAGCCTCTGGATCCTATCGAGGCTTCCCCCATCCTCCTCCGCCCCACGGTCGTCCCGCTCCAACCCACGGAATGCACAATCGACAATTTGTCAGACTGTGCAATATTTACCTTTCCCTGTTCCAGCGGGGGCGCTGATACGGCTCTCGGCTCGGAAATAGCCGTCGGGTCCGCCCTACTGCGCAGGTGCAGGAGACTTGCGCCTGCACAGTAGAGTAAACCCGACTGGGATCGGCTATTTCTACCTACTTCGGAGCTGAGAACCGCTACTTCGCCTGCGCTGGAGCCGGGAAGGTAAATATTTACATGCCCGCTGTTTGGAGGGGCAGCGAAAGACCACCGTGGGACACAGGAAGACGGGGGAAGCCTCATTAGGATCCAGAGGCTTCCCCCTCCTGAGGTGAGTACCCCCAGGGGAATTTTTTTATAGTTACAGATCGTCTTTAACTGTTTTCTTATTCTGATTACACTGCAGCTGTCCTTGGTAGGTTTTGGGGCTCCATATCCATAGAGTGGTTGGGGCCTAATGTGAAACTCGCACTGGGCCCCAAGCCCCTTAGTTATGCCACTGGTTGTGAAAATATCGCCTAGGAGAAAACGTTAATTGCATATCTGTGTCCTTGTCTGGGAGGGTTTTCCTCCCTTTCTGTCCTGAAAGTCAGTGGGTTGATCTCTCCAACAGGATACTGGGGAAATGATGTCTGTCCCTCATCTGCGATGCAAGTCACACTCCTCATATTGCTCATATTGCTGCCTCTTCCAAACAGCAGGTAAGGAAATGGCTAATTCTGCTATGGGAAAAAATAATCTTATTTGGCTATTTTTTTTTACCAGCCATAGCATTTCTTTAATATATCAATTTAGCAGCACCTGAGGCCGTTTTCAATGCAATGCCTTAATAGACTCTCTTAAATGTATTAGTTCCCATGTCCTGTGGAATTCTGAATGTAATAGGATTAGATATAATAATAATATGAATTTAGAACTATTTAGAAGGCAGAAATTACAACAAATCAAAAAATTGCTGCAAATGATAAACCTGCAGACCACAGAAACTGGCATTGAAAAGAAGAAGTGGATTGGATGTGTTCTACGTAAACAAGATGGGGCTGTATCAAAAGGCAGCTCTACACTGGAACCCTGAGGCCTCTTTCACAAGGGAGGCTGGACTGCACGCTTGTCGGGAAGCTTCAGCTCCTGGCTTCCAGCCACTGCCGCCATTCCGGGGAATTAACATGCAGCCTAATGGCAGCGTTTGTAATTCCACACGTGTCAATGCTTGACATGTGGCGGTGTCACCCAGGCTGCAGAAAACCACGATATGTGGCATCTGAGCATGGCGGCTGGCATGCGCACATCATAATGCTATATGTTTCTCTGCAAACGAGCAAAGAAGCATTTTGCCCCGGTTCCCATTGTTCGGAAAATGCATTTTGACCCCCATGGGGAGTTTTGGACTACGGTCACATTTTCAGGCAGGGAGAGTCAGACTTACCCCGATGTTCCCTCCGATCACCCTCAAATTTACTCCTATTCAGCACCCCATTCACCCCCCCCCCCCCACATGGGCAGATAATAAGAGGGAATGGGAGGGTTATAAGAGGGACCATTGCAACAAGCCTGCCTCCTTAGTCAAAAGTCACATTTTTCAACGGACCTCATTGAAGGTGATTTTGGCTTCTGCTCAGATATCTGAACTAACTATCCACCCGGATTTCGGATTTCAGATAGGAAATCCGAGTTTGCTCGGATAGTGCTATTCGGATTTTAAAAAAATATCCAAATTGCTATTCAAATTTCGGATAGTGGAAAAAGTCACACCTCCAGTCACACCCCTGCCACACCTCCGGTCACACCCCTGCCACACCTCCAGTCACACCCCTGCCACACCTCCAGTCACACCCCTGCCACACCTCTGGTCACAGCCCAACCAGACCATCAACCACACACCCAGTGATGAATGTTAGCAAAAGATACATTTTCATTTTTTGAATTGCACTGGACTTTTCTGTTATGCTTATGCTGACCACACACATACATTTTAACACAATCTTCTTAAACTATCAAAAGTACAACAAAAGATTCTTAAAATGATTGGTTTGGTTAAATGCAAACTCTTCCGGATCTCTCATTTGATCAAATGACCGAATCAAAAATGACTGCAACTAACTGATCATTAGATTAGATTAGAAACTGAAAGTGCCATCATAAAGGATTGCCATCGAAAAGTGAGCGGCACCATTATTTTACATTTCTGTTATCGCTAGAAAACAAGCAATGCTTTAACAATCTGCATAAAATAGCATGAAAACTAACATATGGAAAAACGCATGCAAAATGTAATATCCTTGTGGAAACAGGCCCATAAAGGTTAGCGCAATGTAAATGCTTTTTCTTTAACCTGTTAGCATAATGCATGCTAGGGCGTTTTCTGCCTGGATATATTGTTTAGCTGCCTAATGCAGCTAAGCAGAATGGCGCAGGGTGCTTTTTATATTTACCTGTTCTGGGCGGCTGGATCGGCTTCACCTCGCCTCCAATGGCAGTGCTGCAATGCCGACGTCCTCATTGTTCTGATCACATGATATGGCGTGATCGTAAAAGAAACTCTTCCATCATCCTTCTTCCACCACTAGGTGGTGCTGCAATGCTGACACCATCCCCTGGGTTACGATCACATGTCATCAGTGCTGCTCGTAATGGAAAAATCTACGCTTACGGATCATTACGCGTAATTTTACGCTATTACGCATTACGCAATTACGGTTACGGCGTAGGAAATTCTGATTACATCACTGTAATTACGCGTAAACTTACGCAATTACGCGTAAGGATACCGTAATGAAGGCGCTTACACTACGATGTTACGCGTAGTGCCGTAATACCCATTAATGCGTATTTTTTGACGCATGCAGACAATATGTACGCAATAGCCGTCAATGTGACAGTTATTGCGTACATATCATTCGTATGCGTCAAAACGTACGCTTATACTGAAGGGCGGGAGAAGATACTATTGGTTGCTTAGGATGTTGACTGATTGGCTACTCTTAGAAAATGGGAGATTTTACGTTAGTAATTACGCGTAAAATTACGCGTAAGTGTTCGTAAAATTACGCATGCCTAGCAATTACGGTAGACAGTGTAATTACGATACCACTTACGGTCTTACGCGTAAATAATTACGCGTATGACCGTAAGTTACGCGTAACGCTTACGCGTAAATTTACATTGAATTACGATGCGTAATTACGCTCATGCGTAATTTCGGCCCAGCACTGGATGTCATATCATGTGTTTAGAACTCAGAAGAGGATGTTGGCATTGCAGCGCTGCCAGAGGAGGAGAGGACAAGCAGATCCAGACGCCAGAAACAGGTAAATATAAAGAAGTCCCCTGCGCCCCTTTGCATACCCTGCCAGGCTGGGGAAGGCACACTTCCCCAACGGCAGAACACAATCGGCCCTGCAGCGCATGTATAGTTTTGCTGCATGCAACTGCTAAAGAGTTAAAGCAGATCTATACATTCATATACAAACATCTGTTCATCAAACTCCCAGTTGAGGTAGAGGGATTTGCATCCAAAATCTGTTTCTAGACGAGGGAAAGTTAGGAAAACCCTTCACTCTGCTCCCCATCTCCGCCTCCCAAACACACACATGCCTTGACAGCGTGTGGGCCGAACTTTGTGAGTGAAAAATCTTGTTTGTCTCCAGTAATTCTCGATGGAGACCTTTGCTGAAAAAGGTCACGGTCCAGGTTTGGCTCTAATATTCCGCACGTTTGCCCAATTACCTTCATTTACATAGGCTGGCATTCAGAGGCGGCGGCCTCCGCCAGTACCCCTGACAAATGCAGCTGTGCGTGTGCAGCAAACGCCAGCCCCCTCCACGATGGCGTACTCGCCTGATTCCACCACTTCTTTGTAAACCGCTCTTTATTTATCTAACACGTTCTCTCTGTGAAACTATTTATCGAACGTGTTAGCGAGTGCAAATGACAATGGAAATCACAGCGGTAAAAACGATAGCCGTCCAAATCCATCCGGCAAATCTGAGCCCTGTCCTTTAAACCCTCTCCAGGGACTCTGCGGCGGAAAAGAAAATATTGGATTCTTACAAACAAATAATAATTACGCTGCTAATACCCGTGTCTCGGTGAGTAGACTGAAGAATCTCATAAAATCCCCATCCGTGTCATCTCCTTCACTTCCCGCAGTTGTGCTGACGCATAAGCACCAGGCTAGGTGGCGAATTAATTAATTACAGCAATCTGCAGAACAAATTATTTTTGCATGTTTCGGACAAAGGCTCTGTGTTATTTTCGCTTGTTAAGGAGTTTGTGTCAAGTAGGACACAGAGGTAATGGCTCGCTGCAATCAGCATTGACACCTGAAGAGCAACTCCGCAGAATCAGTCTGACTAATTGCTGAGCTGCTACCCGGCAACCGTAGCTGCTGAAGTCTGACCGCCATTCACTGTCTGTTGGTAAAACGGTGACCAGCTTGGCTGAAAAAATTGAGTTGTTGAAGTTTTGAATGAGGACGATACCATTTCGGGCCTGAGCCCACTGACACAGTTGTGTCTGCTTTTCAGTTAAACATCAATGTTAGAGATGCTAAAAAGTGGACAGAAGCGGATACAACTGCATCAGTGGGCTCAGGCCCTTATTGGGCAGCAGGGACAGGCATACTATCCCAGGAAAAAAAAACATATATAAGAAGATAAATAATTGTTCTACTTACATAACATACTGTATGTATTGTGCATCCATCTGAAAATGGCGCCTGTGAATAATGGCGCACAGTGTTGCCGCTAATCCGTTTGCCGCTTATCGCTATTTAACGTTAAAGCCTTATTGTTATTTAGCGTTAAAGCCTTATTGTTATTTAGCGTTAAAGCCTTATTGTTATTTAGCGTTAACACACAGAACCCTCTCTGTACCTATCCCTAACCCCTAAACCCCCCGGTGGTGCCTAACCCTAACCACCCTCTGGTGGTGCCTAACCCCCCCTGGTGGTGCCTAACCCTAACCACCCCTCTGGTGGTGCCTAACCCTAACCCCCCCTGGTGGTGCCTAACCCTAACCACCCCCCTGGTGGTGCCTAACCCTAACCACCCCCCTGGTGGTGCCTAAGCCTAACCACCCCCCTGGTGGTGCCTAAGCCTAACCACCCCCAGTGGTGCCTAACCCTAACCACCCCCCTGGTGGTGCCTAACCCTAACCACCCCCCTGGTGGTGCCTAACCCTAACCACCCCCCTGGTGGTGCCTAACCCTAAGACCCCCCTGGTGGTGCCTAACCCTAACCTTGACAGTGTTACATTAAATCCATTCATCATTTTGCAGTTAAATAACTTCTGCAGTTTGGCTTATGTAGGGCGCTATTGATAAATAACGTTAGTGTGTGCCACTATTGATAAATAACGTTAGTGTGTGCCACTATTGATAAATAACGTTAGTGTGTGCCACTATTGATAAATAACGTTAGTGTGTGCCGTTTTTCTTCTTTTTTCCCTGGGCGCCATTATTATGCAGTACTAACGATAAATAGCGATAAGCGTATCTTTTTAATGCGGCGCCATTTCTATGCATAGGCTCTGTGCGCCATTATTCACTGATCCCATGTATTGTACTGTCCATGTTTTGATTTCAGTGAATTTTATATAGTAAATAAAGAGAAAACTGTTCCAGACATTTTCCATCTTTATTGCCTTGGACTGAAGCCAATCCTGATGTCATTTCCTCCCTTAGGCCCCTTTCAAAATGTTGTGTTGCGTTGGCCTATGTGGCAGCAGGCCAATGCTATGCCAGTGCAAGTCTATGGAATATTTCATACCTAGTGCAGTGTGAGGTGTTTCGCCAGAAGTGCCCGATTTCACGCTAAAGCAACAGTGCGTTGTTGGGAATCTTGTGTGGCAACGTGTGGCAAACCGGAAGTCATGTAAGTCTATGGCAATGCAGGTTTTTTATATATATATTTTTCACCTTCTCGTAGCAGCGCGTATGGGGGAAGCGTATTTTTCTTCAATACACTTCCATGCAATTCGAATTCCGGCCACAGGAAGTGAGCGATAGAGATCCTCACTTCCTGCTTGGCCTGCAGCCACAATGGCGATTACCACACACTGCCGCGGTAATATCCATAGGCTTTTTGTGGCGTTGTGGTGCGATCAGACGATTGCGCTGCAACTGCAGGTTGGCAGTGTGAAGGCGACCTTACTCATTTTTTTTCTCCTAGAAACTGCACTGTCATATCTAGCTTGTTTTGGAAACACATGTGAGCACAGTACAGATCATATTTCAGCAGCTTCTGCAGAGGGGTGAGGTGTATTTCCCTTCTCAGCCTCATGTCACACTGAACTGCCCTCAGTCAATAAGTGAGAAGCAGGAATGTGGGAGGGGAGATAACAAGCTTTCTTCTTCCCAGCAATGTGCCAGAATAAAGCCTTCTGTATTGCTGCATTTTTTCATGTACAACGTGCAAATTACTTATAATGAAAGTCAATGGAAATGCAGACATTTGGCATTCAATAGGCAAAAATTTAAAGTTAATTACGTAGAACTTTGTTTCAGTTAAAGAGAACCAGAGATGAAGCACCCTCTTGTATTTTACATTATAAATCAGTAGGAACATGACAGTAAACACCTAATCTGCTCTTTGTTTCATTGTTCTCTGTTTAATCTGACTGTTATCACCTCTGATAAGAATCCCCGACTGAGCACTCAGTCTAGCTTTGCTACAGAAAGATTATAGCTGAGTCGTCTTCTCTGGTGTCTTTTCAAGCCCAAGCCTGCCCCCTTGTGGCTCTGCTATAATGACTCAGCTATAATTATTCCCTGAAAAGCCAGACTGAATGCTCAGCCCGGGATTCTTATCACAGCTGATAACAGACACTTTTAGCAGTGAGGATGAAACAGACAGCAGGGTAGGGGTTTTCTCTAATGTTCTTACTGATATATATGGTAAAATACACAAGGGTGCTTCGTCTCTGGTTCCCTTTAACTTCCTCGATATGCACAAAAATTGCAAACAAAACACGCAAAATTAAAATAAAAGCAGAACTAAAGAATTGCAGAGGGCAGAATTGGAAAAATGAAACACATCACACAAAAATTACAGCTGAAAATAGCAGATATAAGTGTGAGGCTAGCAGCACACTACCATGTGCGGAAGACGTGCTCTTCAACCATCCTAGGTCTCCAGCTTGTCGCCCATCTATGGTAATCGAAAACACACACTGCCATTGGAAAGCATTACAAGAGCGCGAAAGCATGTGGTCCCAAACTGAAGGCTGCCTAAAGGTTCTCCAAGCTTCATCAACAGTTCTCTGCTCCACTACTGAGCAGAGAGTGTTTAATAAAGAGGTGAGTATTAGAATGACACAATCATGGTTCAACAATGGTGCAATCAGCCATATGCAGGTTATCATCAAATGCTTACCATGCCTCAGGCTACATAATCAGCCAAACAATCAGTGCTTATAATGTACATCCAGCAGTCAGGGGTTAAAGAAGAACTCCATCTAACCCAGAATCCTTTTTTATTTTAGATTTCACAAGAGAAGAAGAAGGTTTGTCTGCTAGACAATTATTACTGTCTGTGCCCCGGTTATGCTGATTTGCCTTCACTTCCTGTCCTGATGTCTGGATATTAGCAGGGTGGGGTATGTGTGGGTTGGCCGTGGCGATTCAGCGTGCTGTTGTAGTATCAGAAATTGGTTGTATAAAACGTTTGTGCTCCAGGTGTGCAATGTGGTTTTCACCTGCCTTTTAGTGTTACACCTCAATGGGTATCTTGCCCTTTATTGATAAATCTCTTCCCCTACACCTAACCCTGACCTCTCCCTTAGACTAGGTTCACACTCACGCTGGATGCACAACAGTGCTTTCCCAGCATATCCTCAGCATCCAGAACACCACTGGCGCCATAATCCCGCCATTTTAGTTCTCCTGCTGCCTACACTGCTGCTGGGTTTAGGGACAAACACGGGTAAGCTCAGAATCCCAACAGAAACATGGGCCACCATTGGATAAATGAAGAATCAAGGCGAATCCTACCTAGCAACAGGAAGGATTCTCACTGGTCCACCACTCAGTGCCGCAATGAAAATCCTCTCTAGTGCTACAGAGTATTCCCTTTAGTCTTTTGCAAACCAATGGTAGCTCTGTGGTTCTACCGGGACTTCGATATCGAAGCTTGTACCCGAGCCCAGCAGTAAAGATGGCCTGAACAGTTTGCTGGGGAGCAGTATTCTGCGAACATCAGCTGTTCGCATTCGCAGTGCCCCCTATACATTATCATTGAGCTAAACTTTGATTCGACCTCACAGTCAGCAGACACATGGCAGCCAATCAGCTACCACTCCTTCCTGGACCCGCAACCCCCTATCAAAAAAACTGTTGTGGTAGCCATATTGGATTTATTCTCTGCTGACTGCTGACTGTTAGTGAGAGCGGGGTCAGACTTGCTGCAGATAGGTAGGGAAGCATTAGCTAGGCCCATGTTCTTGTTCCTCACTTGCTGTGAAAGCACCCCAAACAGGCCTTGGTCTCCTGTGTTTTTTTTTGTGTGTGACACTCCACAGCCCACTGACACCCAGAGCTGTGTGCACACTACTGCTGTTGCCTCATTAAGTTTCAGGCACAGAACCACTCCAGTGCATTATTATTTCACTGTATTCTCGTAGTACTATTGTATTTCTGTGTGAAACACTCAACAGCCCACTGACATCCAGAGGTGTGCATAATGTGATTTCTGCTCTTTATGGATTAAAACCTGACTTTGCGTCAACTCCATAATTTTTGGTGGAACTTTTGGCATGGACCCCCCTCCGGCATGCCCCTGTCCAGGTGTTAGACCCCTTGAAACAACTTTTTCATCACTTTTATGGCCAGAACAGTCTTTGTAGGTATTAAAATTCACCTGCCCATTGAAGATTTGCCTGTTCGTGAACATTTGCGGAAGTTCGCTTTCGTGAACAGAAAATTCTATGTTCGCGACATCTCTACCCAGCAGTGGTCAGTACACATTGAGGACTCAAATTGCGACTTAAGACACAAAAGGCAGGTGATTAGATCTGGAATGAAGGGGGGGGGGAAGCTGTCCATTCCCATGGGATTGCACTAAGCATCTGCAGCATATGTGGGCGCTGGAAACATTGTACCGGATGGCAACATTCGTTCCGCTCCCGCTGTGTTCCACTCAGTTGTAATTGGCAAGTGTACCTGCCCCACTGGGTTGGAGCTTTTTTGGAATAGTATGAACAGGCCCTTAAAGTAATCAAGAACACCAAAAAAAATACCAAAAAAAGATTTCCTTTCTTATTTCAATTCAAGAAAAATACTCATTTATCGTTGCGTGTCTCCAAAAAATCCTTTATTGAAAACCTGCTTGTTATCATTAAAAACAAGTGAAAAAACAAAAACAAGGCATGGCTACTAGGATCAGAGATCCAAACATATCTAGTGGGTGTACAGTTCTGGGAGTCTCATATGCACAAAAAACTAGTCCCAAAGTGTCATCCCTTGCTTTTTTGCGCATCCAAACTGAAACACTGGTGGATCATTAAAGGACAACGGAGTTGAAAATAAACTAATAAAATAAACAATTGTATCTATCCTCCTTTTCCTAAAAATGACTTTGCAAGATATTCCACAGATTTATTTTATATTTAAATATACTTTTTAAGTTTTTATTGTTTTATTGTTTTTGCTCAATGACACATTCATTGAAGTATGCCAGAGCTAAAATCTATGAACTATTGACCCTTTTTATCTCTTTCTTGCTCTCAGAAGCCATTTTTTTGCTAGGAAAGTGTTTTATGGTTGTAATTTCTTACCAGTGAGGGTCACACTGTAGTCTGAGCCAGTCCTGACTCAGACAGGATGTGCTACTTACATACCTGATGTTCAACTCATTCATACAGAGAAAGAAAAAAAAGGAACACAGGCTAGTTATGTGTTTGCTGGGCACTGTACATACACATGTTTATCTCAGTATGTCACATGTCAGCTCGGGTATCCTTTAAGTTGTGCAATGAGAGAGCCTTGGCATAAATTATAATGAATGTAGTTTATTTAGTTTTATAAATCAAGTCATCATATACAGATTCTCCTGCAGCAATCATTAAGTGTGCAAGACATATTTACAAAGTGTAATTGGCAACATTACAATATAGTGAAATAATGAACTACGAAGCTGAAAACAGCAATGCATAAGAAAGTACTCCATGCAATCATAGACCCAATAGTATTAGCATAATGAGGTGACCAAGAATCAGGTGAAAAAATATATAAACATAAAAAATGTGTCAGTAGTGGCATAGTGCATAAATAAACACATCTAACATGAATAGCAAGAGTGAAATGAGAACATCGATCCTGACAGGAGAGGCCATTCTGGTGAAAGATGACTGTCAACCAACAAGTCAGAAAATCTAAAGAGATAGCTTACCCTTAATAAAAATGAACAGGATGCTGAGTTGGCCATGCTAGCGCTAGTCGCACCAGTCCAACTAGTTTTGCTATAGAAGCTGCATCAGCCCCCTAAACTGCTTTCCTATACCTAACCCTAACCTCATCCCCTTCCTAATACCTACCCTTAGCCTTCTACCTCCAGTGTACAGTTCTCATTAATGCTTAGCCCTAACTCAATCCCCCAATAACAACTCTTTCCAAATGCCTAATGTAAGTCTTCTTAAGGTGGCCACTAGTGATACAATTCGGCGAACAATCGTTTACAAACGATTTATCGCATGAACAATCGGAAATTATTGTTTGGAACCACAAACGGATGAAAACCTCCTAACCAGTACAATCAGATTAATAAAATGAATCTGATCAGATTGGATTGGTTAGGATATATTTGTCCGGTAGTGGTCTCAAATGTTAATTTTCGATTATTCATACGAATAATCGTTCATAAGCGATCGTTCGCTGAATTGTATCATTAGTGGCAACCTTTACCTTAACAACTAATCTCTTGCCACACTATCATCCATCCCTTCTACTTCATGCCTTACCCCTTTATCCTTCTTCAACAACCCCAACAGATATTCACTGTCTCCCCTCCAGTGCCACCTTCAATCCCCCAATAGTTTTTCCCTTTTAGTTTGGCAGCCAATACACCTGTCAATACATTTTGTATTTATCATCGCTGCCCAATGCATTTTTACTGATGCCTGCTTTGAGTTAAGAAAGCAGCATCTGAATCCCAAGGACTGAAAAGCACATAGAACATTTCTGATGTCTCACTGATGTTATTAGTATTTACTCTTGTAGCTGAGTTGTTAACACAGTGTTATGTGGATTAGGTCTGTTTGGTTACAAAGTTGTTACATCTGTTGTTCTGTTATTACTTTCTGCTACTGTAATCAAATTAAGGACTGTTGTTATGATGGCAAGATATTTCGTGTATCTCTTTCCTGCTCTCAGAAGCCATTTTTGCTAGGAAAGTGTATTATAGTTGAAATTTCTTTTCATAGAGGGTCACACTGTAGTCACTTCCTGTCTGAGTCAGGACTGAGTCAGCCACTTACAAACCTGATATTTAACTCTTTCAGGCAGAGAAAGAAAAAAAGGAACACAGCATAGTTATGTGTGTGCTAGGCACTGTACATACACATGTCTATCTCATCATGTCATTCACGTCTCCTCGAGTATTCTTTAAGTTAAGTCTGTCCTTTGTCCTTGATTGTTTTTCATCACTGTATTTCAACATTAATACAGAGTTTATGGAAAGTACACAGTGTGTGTATAGTACTGTTTTTTAGCTAGGCCTATTTTTTTTTTTTTTTTTTTTTTACTATGTTTTTATTGAAAGTTTTTGTGATACATACAATCAAATACAGGGAAAAGAGAAAATTTATGGTGCTAACAGAGTATCACAATTAGAGGATGTACAAACAGAATCCATCAAAACTTGGTATCTGCTGAACGAGGAGTAGTAAAGAGAAACTAGGAATAGTAAGCACTGAAGATGCAGCATGGTATTTTACAGAACTGTGTACAAGTGGAGAGAAAATATGACGGCACATGGTATGTTTCAGAGATACAAAAATGCATTATAATTCAACTCGGAGGCGTTTGACCCAATGGAAACCTCAACATCCAGGGGTCCCAGATTTTGTCGAAAATGTGCATGGTGGATTTCAGTGTATGGGTGATCTGCTCCATTCGATATATCCGCCAGATTTTATGGAGTAGCCAGGATGGAGGGGGGATAGGGCCTTTCCAAAATTTAGCAATGAGACATCTATTAGCTACACATATTAGGGACACAAGCTTGTTCTGATGCGGGTTAAGATTTGGGCAGTCTTTGCTAAATAGTGCAGTGCCGATGTTTTTAGCTACGGGGAAGCCCAGTGTCAGAGTGATTTGATGGAAACATTCATCCCAAGTTTTATGAATGGCAGGGCAGCTCCACCAACAGTGAATCATATCCGCATTGCTTCCAGTACAGTGAAAGCACTGGGGATCTGGTATCGCTTTAATTTTTGCCAGTTTCTGGGGGGTGTAGTACCAGTGATATAAAATTTTATAAGCTTTTTCTTTTAGCACTATGTTAGCCGACGTTTTGGACATATTGTCAAATATTGAGGCCCAATCTTCGTCATTTTCCAGGGCTAAGGCGTCTTTCCATTTTTCTATAGGGGGGATAGAAGCTGGTAAGGTGTCATACCATAATATCGTGTATAGTTGGGAAATCATATTTGGTCTATCTGCCCCTTGTATAAATTCACGCTCAATTCGTGAAGGTTCAAATGACATTCCCTTTTTTAATAGAGATGTGAGATAGCTTCTAAGCTGAAGGTAGCAAAAGAAATCAGAGTTTGGTAGGTTGAAGTTAGTTTTCAAGTCATCCCAAGATAGCAAGCTGCCATCCCGGGTGACGGAGTTGATGCTCTTGACGCCTGCCCTCTTCCATCTGTCCCAATTTGGTGCTAATGTTGTGAAGGTAATATGGGGGTTGTGATATTAGGGTTCCAAGAGGGCGTGTGGGTAGCAAATGTTGGCCTTTTTCCTCCAGGAAAGCCAGGAGCTAACTGCATATTGGATGAAAGGAGAGATGCGTAGTTTGTCTGAAAGGGTGGATCCGCAAGGGAGCCAAAGAATATCAGAGATGTCAAGGGGTTGAATAATCTGGGCTTCAAGGGTGACCCAACGAGGAGGGGAGGCCATATTTTGGGCTAGGCGTGCCGCTTTGTAGTAGGATAAGAAATGTGGTAGGCCCATGCCCCCCTGGAGTTTTGAGCAAACAAGATAGTTAAATCGAATTCTAGGGCATTTCCCCTTCCAGACAAACTTCCGAACCTGGCTCTGTAGTCTAACCAAGTCAGCTAGGCCTATTTTTAACATTGACTCTAAAGCAACCAGAAACTACACTTTTCCCGGATCAATTCCTGTTGGTGACAGATAATGGGAGTTTTACTGTACGATGATGTATGTAGAATGTTGTGTAAGCAGCTGCAAACTCTCTTCTTATTCCTAAATCCTGTACTCCAGAAAACAAGTTCTTCCCCCAGCAGTAACTAGAGCAGCATGGTGGTGGTGGTGGTGGTTACAACTGCATCTGGAAGCATATTAATTGACTCCATCACCCACTAGGAAGGTATGGCTTCAGTTGGGACTGGCCCTGCCCTCAATAATGGAACACTTGCCACTACCGGAGACAGACAATTCAGGAAAGACAGCATTAACAAGAAAAAGGGCCCTTGGCAAGATGGCAAATTTTGCTTCCCCTGCAGGCCACATGACTTCTTTGGCAGGGTAAGATGGGGAATGGGGGTCAGCCAGCCAGGCCCTTAGGCAGGTGCCTAAGTTGCCTTGAAGATGATCCGGCTCTGGAGGCAGAAAGTAAGAAGCTGTTAGAGATCCGGATTTAACCACTAGGTCAATGAGATGCAGATAAGGCCGCCTTACACACAAATGTCATGCAGCTTGAAATTGGGCCAATCAAAATTGACAGAAAGTGCAAATGATTGGTCCAATTTAAATCATCATAAAATGTGCATTATTTGCAATTATTTATTGATATGAACACATCAATCATAAAATGAAATGCAAAAGTTCACTTACATTGTCACTGAGTGACCTTTTGATTGATTGTTTCTCTTCAGAAAACCATAATTGTTTGATACAACAATCGTTTCTTTGTGATTGCATACGGAATCATGACAATTTAAGCATTTCAGCCCGCAGGTATTTTTCACCTTATGGACAAGTGGAATTTTCAAATTTCAGCGCTCCTCCTTTTCATTCCCCAATACCTTTATCACTACTTATCACAACAAAATGATCTATACCTTGTTTTTTGTGCCACCAATTAAGCTTTCTTTGAGTGGTAATTTACGCTAAGAATTATTTTATTCTAAATGCATTATAATGGGAATAATATGAAAAAAAATGAAAACATTAATTATTTCTCAGTTTTCAGCTATTATAAATGTAAAATAATATATGCTACCATA
Organism: Hyperolius riggenbachi; assembly: GCF_040937935.1. Taxonomy (NCBI): domain Eukaryota; kingdom Metazoa; phylum Chordata; class Amphibia; order Anura; family Hyperoliidae; genus Hyperolius; species Hyperolius riggenbachi. Next base: position 332,130,627 of record NC_090651.1, read on the forward strand.
ATTAAAATCCACACATTTTATTTGGCCATTTGTTCCGATTATGGCAACGTTAAAATTATATCCCTCGTCATCAATCAGTTTTATATCCATCACTAATTTTTAGCGCATAATTTAATAATAATGTATTCCCCAAAGTCAGTAGGTGTAATTTTACTATTTGGCCACAGGATGTCCCCACTGAGTACTTTCTATTCGTGTACAATAAGTACGCTATAGGAAGTAATGTGTTGCTACATTGTAACTAGGGAAGTAACGCAGCCATCAATGGATGCCTGCGATCACGGTGGCCTAGAGGGGAGATTAATGAATGGGAACTTTGTTTCTAACGATCGGCGGCAATAAGCGGCTGAAATCGTCAAATGGGAGGAAGCGCGGCGTCTCTCTTTGAACTAAAACAGTGTTCATTCTTGGCGGACATGTACGGATTGGCTCAGGGGACCTTTGTCCCCTGCAGCCAATACCCCCTGTTGCCAGCAACATCACAATCGGGGGCATCTGCCCACACGGTCACGCGCACAGCCCAGCAAACTGCAGGGAAGTGACTATCGCGTCCCTGTGGCTGTACCCCTTTTTCCACAAGAAATCTTTAGCTTTTCTCAAATAGATCCTCAGGGGGGTCTGTATGGCTGATATTGTGGTGAAACTCCCCCCCCCCACAGTGTGATGTCATGACCATGGTCCTGACAGTTAGCTGTTTGTGAACCTTGTTGCAATGTGGGAAATAACGACTGTTTCCAACTGCCAAGCAACCCGTATCTCCCTCCGTGTGTATATATATATATATATATATATATATATATATATATATATATATATATATATTTCAAAATAGTAATTTCGTTGTGTTACACAATGACAATAAAGTGAATTGAATTGAATTGAATATATCTATATATACATATATACACACACAACCTTTTATCCTATCGCATTGTTAGGGGGTGTGTTAAAGTTGGTACGGTCTAGTATTTTTTCTTGTCTACCAGCAGAAAAGATGATTACCTGCAGGTTGATTGTGGATCAAACAATATGAACAAATTACATGATGAATATCAATCATATCTTGATCTCTTTTCTATTTTTTTACTTAGTACTTTGCAATGTATTGATTTACTTTTTCCCCTTTTTGCTCTTTAACTTTTATTTCTTGTGATCAAATTGTTGAACTTAATTGTTGGAAAGATCACGTAATGTGTAGCCGCCTCTCCCGTTACAACGGCTTCAGAAAAGGCCGTCTACATTTTCTGCAAATGGCAGAATCACCTCAGCTCCTAGTTACTCGCCCCCTTTTCCCGCTTGCCTTTAATTTGCTAATTGCTATTTACTGAAAAAAAGAATGGCTCAATCGTTATTTAAAAGCGAATCCCCTTATAAACTCCTCAGTCTCCCTCACCTCGGCCGAGCGCTTGATGCTTCCCGTTAATTGATTTTTTTCTTTTTCCATCACTGCCAATATACTATGAACAGGAAATTCACACTTTTAGAGAAGTTAGTAAGTGTGCTATATATTGCCGCTATCTAGAAGAGCTTTGCGGCCTTTTGTCTCACTTGGTTGGTGGCGCGCATAAAACTGTATGTTTTTTAACGGCTTCAATTTTGGAACATCAGTTTCTCTGTGTTATCATGATCGCTAATCTCAGGCACTCCTCCCTCCGCAATAAATCGGGATGGTCCATTACTGCTATAGTAAATTAGTGCAGTAAAACAGTAGTAATCTGTAGTAGGTCATTAAAAAGGAGCTATAGAACAGCGCCATAAAGCACTGTCTCACCATGGGGGCTTTCAGCAGGGGAAAGGCACTCTTCAGGAATACCAATATGGCTGGAAGTACGCTCGGCCACATTCAGGAATCAGCCTGACATACCACAGCACAAAATGCGAGCAGTGGAACACCTGGGGGTGGAAGACACTCACTGTATTGCTTTTATAAGAGATGGAGACAAACTAAGAGCAATTATGGGGTAGATACACAAAACCTGTCTTGTAAATTATTCCTCATCTGTTTATCTCATGGTTTTTCTCTGTGTTTCTGTCTGAAAGAGGAAGTGTAGTGAAATTAACATAATTAATAAAATTGCTTATTGTTTCACAATATTTATCTATAGATTATTTAGTCAGTGTTTGCCCATTGTAAAATCTTTCCTCTCCCTGATTTACATTCTGAAATGCATCACTGGTGGTGACATCTAAAATTCTGCCAGGTGTCTGTACGGAATGTTCATTACTGAGCGTTCTATGCACAGAGGGAGATACTGCTTGCTTGACAGTTGGAAAAAGCCATTATTTCCCACAATGCAAGAAGGTTCACGGACAGGAAACTGTTAAAACCTAGGTCCTGACATCACAGTGTGAGAGGGGTTTCACCATAATATCAGCCATACAGACCCCCATTTCACCATATTATCAGCCATACAGAGCCGCCTGATGATCTATTTAAAAAAAAAAATAGATTTCTCATGGGAAAGGGTGTATCAGTCACTGCTTGGGATGAAGTTCAATCCTTGGTTAAAGTTCCTCTTTAACTCACAATGTATCTCTGCTCTACACGATCTACATGTTACCGCTTGGAAAACTAATCCACCCAACGACACCCAACTATATCTTTTCATCAAGCCTGGTGTGACAGACCCAACTCCATCTATAAACGCCTGCTTAGCTGAGCTACAGCAATGGACGAGTGACAACTGGCTGAGACTAAATGCAGATAAAACTGAAGTCCTTCTGATTGGAGGGCAGTGCATGTCAACAAAACAACTTCAGTTGCAGTCTTCACCACTGGGAATAGGGGGCACAGATCTACACAGCTCTGAGCATGTGCAAAGCCTGGGAGTTCTAATTGATGGGGATCTAAACTTCAGAACCCACATCTCTGCTGTGGTGAAATCATCCTCCATCTCCGCTCACTGTCAGCCGTTTCCAGCTGTGCGACACTTTGCAGATTATGGAGGGGAGAGCCAGGAAGGGGGGCCCCAAGGTGAGAGAAGGGGGGGGGGGGAACTTCCCCCCTTCTCCGCTGCTATGCCCATCGCCCTCCTTCACTGGCTGTCTCCCCTCCTGGAGACACCTACAAGCCTGGCAGCATATACTGGGGGCACTTACAGACCTGGCTATACTGGGGAGACCTATACACCTGGCTGCATATACTGGGGAGACCTATACACCTGGCTGCATATACTGGGGGCACCTATACACCTGGCTGCATATACTGGGGAGACCTATACACCTGGCTATACTGGGGAGACCTATACATCTGGCTGCATATACTGGGGGCACCTATACACCTGGCTGCATATACTGGGGATACCTATACACCTGACTATACTGGGGAGACCTATACACCTAACTATACTGGGGAGACCTATACATCTGGATGCATATACTGGGGGCACCTATACACCTGGCTGCATATACTGGGGAGACCAATACACCTGGCTCCATATACTGGGGAGACCTATACACCTGGCTGCATATACTGGGGGCACCTATACACCTGGCTGCATATACTGGGGAGACCTATACACCTGGCTGCATATACTGGGGGCACTTATACACCTGACTACATATACTGGGGGCACTTATAGACCTAGCTAAATATACTGGGGGCACCTATAGACCTGGCTGTATATACTGGGGAAACCTATAGACCTGGCTATACTGGGGACACCTATACACCTGGCTACATATACTGGGGACACCTAAAGAACTGGCTATCTATACAGGAGACACCTATAGACCTGGCTATCTGTACTGGGGACACCTATAGACCTGGCTACCTGTTCTGCAGACACCTGTAGACACCTGTAGACCTGGCTACCTATACTGGGGACACGTATTATTATACGTTATTTGGAACTCCAGGTGGATGCAATAAAAGGTGTGATTTAAGCATTATTGCTGGCTGGTGCCCGGATACACAATTTTCTTTCTACTGGTTGTATTGGTAATATTGCTATGCGCTGTCTGCTCACAGGAGGCAGTTTGTGTATCAGGACCCTTACCTGCCTATATTCATAACTTTTCTCTCCTTACGTACCTTAGCACATTATTTATGTCTCCTTACCTGTCTTACCTGTCTTAGTTAACGACTTATCTCTCCTTATCTGCCTTAGATCCTGATTTATTTCTCCTTTTCAGCCTTGGTAATTTACCTTTTACAGCCTTACCACATAACTTACCACATGATTTATTTCTCCATATATGTCTCAACTCTTGACTGATCTTCCATTACCAACCAAACCTCTGGATTTAGTGCTACTTACCAGCCTTAACTCACTATTTATCTCTCCTTACCAGCCTTAAGGGTAGCCATACATATAGCGATGATGGGCATATGTGACCAAGAGACAAATCTCTCTCTGATCAAATCTGATTAGAGAGAGAGATCTGTCGGCTGCCCATACACCACAAGCCAATTCCTGCTCGATTTCATGCTGATGAGGAATCCGCCTTGTAACGTAGTATTCGCCGTATCGCCGCCTCGCCGTCCTGACGCCGTCCCCCGTACTGTCAAATGTGCCCCCACAGTGCACTATTCTTTACCGTCCGCCGCTGGCTCCAGTCTCTGTCCGCAATCCGCATATATGCGCCCCCCCCCATTGTCGGCGTATACGTGGCCACTTTATCCTGGGGAGTTTCATCACATTTGTCGCTCATCCCAATATTGCTCGCCGTTATCACCACGCATCCGATTGACTACAATGGCCCAACATTTTCCAGTATGTCCGATCGATACATGCATCCAATTTCAGCCCGATTGTCATCCAATTTGATAATGATTATGAAATTGGATGGTCGATCGGCTGGCAAGTCGATAGATGTATGGCCACCTTAACTCATGATTTATCTTCCATTAATTGCCTTACCTCATAATTTATCTTCCATTACCTCATGATTTCCCTTTTATTTCCTGTCTTACCTCATGATTTATCTTCCATTACCTGTATTACCTCATGATTTATCTTCCATTTTGTTGTACTCACCTGTCCGCGCTGTCCTGGCGTCCCGTTCTCTCCATGCGCGCGCGCGCCGCCGGCCGTGGTCTGATGACTGGGGCAGGAGGCGGGCGCACGTTTGTGCGTGGCGGCATGGGACCTTGCGTGCGCAGGCGCGAGGTTCGGTGCATGGGGACGCATAGATATGTACGCATGCGCGAGAGCGGGGATACGCATGTACGCATGCGCGAGAGCGGGGATACGCAAGTACGCATGCGCGTACGCATGCGTGGTAAACTTGGCGCCAGAATTAGGTATAAAAGGCCTCCCCCAGCCATGGCTCGGTGCTGTTCGTTCTAACAGCTAGTGGGTTCGCCCGATCCTGTTGGTGCCTCTGGCCAAGCCTGCCTTTGATTTGTTCTGCCTGATATTGACCCGGTTCGCCTGACTATTCTCGATCTCCTGCCACTCGCTCTGACTCGGCCTGTTTACTGGACTCCGCATCTGTCTGCTGCCTGCCCTGTTCCTTGGACTGTACCCTGAACCACTCTGCCTGCCTGCCGCCTGCCTCTGACCCCGGATTGAACCTTGACGACTCTGCTTGCCTGCCGCCTGCCTCTGACCCCGGACTGTATCTTGATCATTCTGCTTGCCGCCTGCCTCTTTACCCGGATTGTACTCTGACCAGCTAATCTTCTCCACATTGTGGATCCGTTCTCTCGACCACTAGAAGGTGATCCCAGTTTGCGACCTGGTAGGGCACTAGGCAGCGAAGACCAGAAGCGACCCCCTCGGGTCGTTCTTTGGTGAAGACCCGTGGTCACCTAGACTCCACATCTGGGTAAAACCTTGCTCCCTAGTGGAAGGGTCAACGCACCACCAACGCTACTAGTTACCTATCAATCACGCCATAACAGATACGAACAGCCTTAAACATGGATGCCACTGGAGAAGAATCACCTATGGAACAATTATGTCGTCAGATTGCGGAATTACGCATTTCAGTACAAGGAGTCCAACAGGACTGTTTCCAGCTACAGAATCAGGTACGAGGCATGGCTCCAGCTGCTCCAGCACCACCTATGGCTCCTATTCCTGTTCCACAGCGAGAACCTAAAATTCCTTTACCTGAACGGTTCTCTGGAGATCGCCGACAGTTCCGAGTTTTTAAGGGAGCCTGTTTACTTTTTTTTTCTTTACAGCCCCGTACCTATACGTCGGAAGTGATCAAGGTCGGAACCATCATTTCCCTCCTCCAAGGGGAGCCTCAATCCTGGGCATTGCAGTTGCGGGATAAACGAGACCCTGCTCTAGATACCGTAGAGTCTTTCTTCACAGCACTTGCCGAGTTGTATGATGACCCAGGCCGTGCAGCTTCTGCTGAAGCAGCTCTCACTTCTCTCCAACAAGGGAGACGGCCGGTTGAAGAATATATTACAGATTTCCGCCATTGGAGTGAGGATTCCCAATGGAATGACGCGGCCCTGAAATATCAATTTAGGATGGGGCTCAGTGAGCAACTTAAAGATGAGCTGGCTAGAGTAGGACTTCCCGGTACTCTCAAGGAGCTGGTTCAACTGGTTATCCAAATCGACAGGCGCCTCAGGGAAAGACGACAGGAGAAGTTGGGAGTGGCTCGGCTTCCTTGGGGTGGATCACCTTCAGTTTATACTTCCATTCCTCTAGTTCCTGCTCCACCTTCAGCTTCTCAGGGGCCTGAGGAACCCGAACCCATGCAGATCGGATTAGCCAGGGCAGCGTTGTCCCCTGAAGAGCGACGACGTCGCCGAGCGTCAAATCTATGCCTGTACTGTGGTGCTTCCGGTCATTATCTGAGTTCCTGTCCTGTGAGACCTTCAAGTAAGAACATTGATCCATGTGAGGTTTGTCCAAGAACTCCTGTCGGGTTGTCTTCTCATATTCCTTTACTTTTATTCCTACAGGGACCAAGAGGAGTGACCGAAGTTAAGGCAATCGTAGACTCCGGTGCCTGCTCCTGTTTTATAGATAACAACCTGGCCCAGCAACTTGATCTTCCAATTCACAACAGGAGTCAGGCTCTTCCTGTCCAATTAGCTGATGGATCATCTATTAGTACTGGGCCCGTCACACAAGAAACATTACCGTTGCTGGTAACTACACCGTCCGGCCATCAGGAATACTTAACCTTTGATGTGATCCCGTCACCATTATTCCCTATTATTCTTGGCATGCCCTGGCTAAGGGCACACAACCCTATAATTAACTGGTCATCAGGGGAGATAATTTTTTCATCCAGGTATTGTCAACAATTCTGTCTTCCAAGGATTGGGCAGCTACTTTGCCTCAGTTCAGGAAACAAGAAATTCATCCCTACAGCTTATCATGATTTTTTGGATGTGTTTGATGAGAAGGCAGCGGACACATTACCACCCCATCGCATTTATGATTGTCCCATTGAACTTCTTCCTGGAGCAGAAATTCCTTTCGGACGTATCTTTCCTCTATCAGATCCAGAGACGGAAGTATTAAGAAAGTATATTAATGAAAATTTACGCAAGGGATTCATCCGACCATCCACTTCTCCCGCAGGCGCAGGCATTTTTTTTGTCGAAAAGAAGGATGGTTCACTTCGGCCTTGCATTGATTACAGAGAACTTAATAAGATTACAGTCAAGAACCGTTACCCTCTTCCTCTGATTCCGGATTTATTCCAACAGTTTCGTTCAGCACAAATTTTTACTAAACTTGATCTTCGTGGGGCCTACAACTTAGTAAGAATACGAAAAGGAGATGAGTGGAAGACTGCATTTCGATCTAGGTTTGGTCACTTTGAATACACCGTAATGCCTTTCGGATTATGCAATGCTCCGGCTACTTTTCAACATCTGGTCAATGATATTTTCAGAGATTTTATTGATTCTTTTATGATTGTATATTTGGATGACATCCTGATTTTTTCGTCATGCCTGGATGAACACCGACAACATGTACAAAAGGTCTTGGGGAGACTTCGGGTTCATGGTCTTTTTGTTAAGCCGGAGAAGTGCGAGTTTGAAAAGACTGATATTCAATTCCTTGGTTTACATATTTCCCCGGAGGGAATTTCTATGGATCCTCAGAAAATATCTGCAATCCTGAACTGGCCAGCTCCCTCGGATAGAAAGGGAGTCCAGAGGTTCATTGGATTTTCAAATTTCTATCGCAGATTTATCAAGAATTTCTCTGCAGTTGTGGCTCCAATTACTAACCTTACCAAGAACCAACGTGTTTTTTCATGGACTTCAGAGGCTCAGGCAGCTTTTGATAAGTTAAAAGAACTATTCACCTCAGCTCCTATCTTGAAACATGTTGACCCAACTCAACCATTCATTCTGGAAGTGGACGCTTCGGAATCCGCTGCTGGAGCAGTCCTTTCACAGCGCTTTGGTCCCAAGGCTCTACTTCATCCTGTTGCCTTCTTCTCTAGGAAATTGAGTCAGGCCGAAAGAAACTATGACATTGGAGATAGGGAACTTCTGGCAATAAAATTGGCATTGGAGGAATGGAGATATCTGTTGGAAGGAGCTCAACACCCAATCTTAATCTATACTGATCATAAGAACCTTGAGTACTTACGCACAGCAAAGAGACTCCGACCTCGACAGGCCAGATGGGCACTTTTTTTTTCTCGATTTGAATTTCATCTGACATACCGTCCTGGTTCTAAGAATGGCAAGGCAGATGCGTTGTCTCGTATGTTCTCAGAAAAGGATACTCCACAGACTCTTGATACTATTTTATCATCAAAGAATTTTCTACTCATCCAATCAGATATCTTGTCCCGAATTAAGCAGGCTTCAAGTTCTATTCAACTGGATCAAGTTCAAGGATTACAATTCCAGGATGGGGTGTTTCAATTTGAAAGTAGAATCTTCGTTCCTGAAGTCCTTCGGAGTGAAGTCCTGCAGATGTATCATGACCATAAGTTAGCTGGGCATTTTGGTAATTCAAAGACTCTGGAATTGCTGCAAAGGAGTTTTTGGTGGCCAAAGATGCAGTCTGATTGTGCTAATTATGTTTCAGCATGCCCCACCTGTGCCAGGTCTAAGTCCTCCAGACTTAAGCCTTGGGGTTTACTATCTCCACTACCTATCCCTAACCGTCCTTGGGAAATGATTGCTATGGACTTCATTGTTGAGTTGCCTCCTTCTGCTGGGAACACTGTTATCTTTGTGGTAGTGGATCGCCTTACCAAGATGGCTCACTTCATTGCTCTTAAGAAAGTTCCGTCTGCAGCAATCACGGCAGAAACTTTTATCAAAGAAATCGTCAGATTACATGGCTTACCGTCAGATATTGTGTCAGACAGGGGGGTCCAATTCACCTCGAAATTTTGGCAGGAGCTGTGCAAAAGACTGGAAATTCATTCATCTCTAACATCAGGTTATCATCCCCAGTCAAATGGACAAACGGAAAGAACGAACCAGACGTTGGAGCAATATCTGCGGTGTTTTACTTCCTCTGCTCAGGACGACTGGTTCTCTTTGCTACCCATGGCTGAGTTTGCCTATAATAATGCTAAACATTCTGCTACTGGTCAATCCCCATTTTTTGCAAATTCTGGGTTCCATCCAACAACCTTTCCTAAAGTGGTTATTGAATCTGCTGTCCCCAAAGTTCAAGAAAGACTAGGTTGGCTATCTGAAAACTTCATTAAACTTCAGGAAAATCTTCAGCAGGCACAGGACAGAGCTAAGTATTATGCAGATAAGGGAAGAAGAGAGAGTCCAAACTTGGAACCTGGAGATCAAGTATGGTTATCTACAACAAATCTTAAGCTACGGTGCCCCTCCAAGAAACTGGGCCCTAAATTCATTGGTCCCTTCTCAATCCTGAAAAAGATCAATGAAGTCGCTTTTAAACTCTCCTTACCTAATTCTTTACGTATCCACCCAGTTTTCCATGTCTCTTGCCTGAAGAAGGTGGTTACAGATCCTGTTCAGGGCAGGAATCCTAGCTCTCCAGGTCCGGTTCTGGTGGACGGAGAGGAGGAGTTCGAGGTGGAAAGGGTCTTGGATTCCAGGAGACGGGGAAGGTCTGTGCAGTATTTGATCAAGTGGCGTGGTTTTGGCCCAGAGGAGAACTCTTGGGAACCGTCACGCAATGTTCATGCACCAAGGTTGATCAGGGCTTTCCACAAAGCAAATCCAGGAAAACCAGCTCCGATAGGCATTCAGAGAATGCCCTTAAGGGGGGGGCAATGTTGTACTCACCTGTCCGCGCTGTCCTGGCGTCCCGTTCTCTCCATGCGCGCGCGCGCCGCCGGCCGTGGTCTGATGACTGGGGCAGGAGGCGGGCGCACGTTTGTGCGTGGCGGCATGGGACCTTGCGTGCGCAGGCGCGAGGTTCGGTGCACGGGGACGCATAGATATGTACGCATGCGCGAGAGCGGGGATACGCATGTACGCATGCGCGAGAGCGGGGATACGCAAGTACGCATGCGCGTACGCATGCGTGGTAAACTTGGCGCCAGAATTAGGTATAAAAGGCCTCCCCCAGCCATGGCTCGGTGCTGTTCGTTCTAACAGCTAGTGGGTTCGCCCGATCCTGTTGGTGCCTCTGGCCAAGCCTGCCTTTGATTTGTTCTGCCTGATATTGACCCGGTTCGCCTGACTATTCTCGATCTCCTGCCACTCGCTCTGACTCGGCCTGTTTACTGGACTCCGCATCTGTCTGCTGCCTGCCCTGTTCCTTGGACTGTACCCTGAACCACTCTGCCTGCCTGCCGCCTGCCTCTGACCCCGGATTGAACCTTGACGACTCTGCTTGCCTGCCGCCTGCCTCTGACCCCGGACTGTATCTTGATCATTCTGCTTGCCGCCTGCCTCTTTACCCGGATTGTACTCTGACCAGCTAATCTTCTCCACATTGTGGATCCGTTCTCTCGACCACTAGAAGGTGATCCCAGTTTGCGACCTGGTAGGGCACTAGGCAGCGAAGACCAGAAGCGACCCCCTCGGGTCGTTCTTTGGTGAAGACCCGTGGTCACCTAGACTCCGCATCTGGGTAAAACCTTGCTCCCTAGTGGAAGGGTCAACGCACCACCAACGCTACTAGTTACCTATCAATCACGCCATAACACATTTCCTGCATTACCTCATGATTTATCTTCCATTTCCTGCCTTACCTCATGATTTATCTTCCATTACCTGCCTTACCTCATGATTTATCTTCCATTATCTGCCTTACCTCATAATTTACAGTATCTTCCTTTACCTCATGATTTATCTTCCATTACCTGCCTTACCTCATGATTTATCTTCCATTACCTGCCTTACCTCATGATTTATCTTCCATTACCTGCATTACCTCATGATTTATCTTCCATTTCCTGCCTTACCTCATGATTTATCTTCCATTTCCTGCCTTACCTCACGATTTATCTTCCATTACCTGCCTTACCTCATAATGTATCTTCCTTTACCTCATGATTTATCTTCCATTACCTGCCTTACCTCATGGTTTATCTTCCATTACCTCATGATGTATCTTCCATTTCCTGCATTACCTCATGATTTATCTTCCATTACCTGCCTTACCTCATGATTTATCTTCCATTTCCTGCCTTACCTCATGGTTTATCTTCCATTACCTCATGATTTATCTTCCATTTCCTGCATTACCTCATGATTTATCTTCCATTTCCTGCCTTACCTCATGATTTATCTTCCATTTCCTGCCTTACCTCATGATTTATCTTCCATTTTCTGCCTTACCTCATGATCTATCTTCCATTACCTGCCTTACCTCGTAATTTATCTTCCATTTCCTGCCTTACCTCATGGTTTATCTTCCATTACCTGTCTTACTTCATAATTTATCTTCCATTACCTGCCTTACCTCATAATTTATCTTCCTTTACCTCATGATTTATCTTCCATTAACTGCCTTCCCTCATGATTTATCTTCCATGATCAACCTTACCTCATATTTATATATACAGCCTCAGAAGAAGCACCAAATGGTGCAAAACAGCCATCAGTCTTTCCTCTGCACCCATCACCCATTTATACCGGTATGTCCGCTTATATTGTATAATTTATGCACTTGCACGTTTCATGAATAAAGGATTGTGATTGTTTTAATATGCAGTAGTGCCAGGATTCTGTTGCTACCTGCATCCTCAAATTGAACGACACCTCAAGTGAGAGGGATAGGGAGGCTGCCATATTTATTTCCTTTTAAACAATTCCAGTTGTCTGGAGTCCTGCTGATCTCTTTGGCTGCAGTTAGGCCCGGATTTATCTCACAACGAGCCTATAGGCATAGATGTCCTGGCACTTTAGTCTCTGCCCTCCATGAACCCACCGAACTGCACCGCAAGGGTGCTGGCTGTCCCAGCTGTCACTTCTCCTTTACTTCCCTTGTCCATCATAAGTAGCTTCAGGTGCCCCTTAGTATTAGGTAGTCAGAAGTACCCTCTCTAATAAGTTTTGAGGTGCCCCCAAATATTAGGTAGCTAGAAGAACCTCAGTATTAAGTAAATGGAGGTACCCCTGACTGAAGGGAGATCTCCTCAGTGGAATGCAGAGAGCAGGGTGAGTAAGCTCTCATTTACACTCTTATTAGGACTCTGCATAGGGAAGAAGGGAGGGAAGCCACCTTTCTATTATCAAGCGCCTGTAGGCTCGTGCCTACAATGCCTTATGGTAAATCCGGCCCTGGCTGCAGTAGTATCACACACCTGAAACAAGCAAGGGGCTAATCCAGTCAGAAACATCTAATCTGCATGCTTGTTCAGGGTCTATGGCTGAATCCTGGTACATGCCTCCAATATTAATTAAGCAATGAATGGCCAGTTTTACCACCTACATGTAGTGTGAGGGGTCAACAGATTTTGAATACTATGAGCAGATTGTGTAAGTAAGCTCTCATACTACATGGAGGTAGTATACCTCCCAACTTTTTGAGATGAGAAAGAGGGACACTTAAGCCCCACCCCTGCCACACCCCTGCTCACGGCCCCGTCACAACCATAGGCACGCGTACCATAAAGATTTCATAAGAAAAATATGTTGTTTTATAATTCAAACCATACCGTTTTTTTCTATCCTGGTGCATGTTCCTTTATATTATCATTTGAAAATAAGAAATATATCTATTTAAAAGACGGGAATAAAGTTTAGAGGCAATTACACACATTTTTCAGTAGAGAAATACATATATTTACCAGTGGCGTAGCTAAGGAGCTGTGGGCCCTGATGCAAGTTTTACAATGGGGCCTTCCAAGCACTTTATCCATAACAATTGTTACGGCGCACCAAAACCTGCCAATGGCAACTAAAGTGTCAGAGGTGCAAGAAAGGGAAGGGGAACAGTTTGTTAATGATTACCACTATTCAAAATATCTATAGAAGTGATTATTATGAGCACAGGACCAATAGAAAGCTAATACAGTAGTTGAGGGAGAGCCCTTTGGGGTCCCTCTGGCCCAAGGGCCCCGATGCGGTTGTAACCTCTGCAACCCCTATTGCTACGCCCCTGATATTTACATAGAAAGAGGGACAAAGTCCTGAAAGAGGGACAAATGAGGAGGAAAGAGGGACAGAGCTCCCAAAGAGGGACTATCCCTCCAAAAGAGGGACAGTTGGGAGCTATGAGGTAGTAAAATTGTACCAGGCTTAATGCTACTTACACAAGATACAATTTTCTGACAGATTATTTCCAACGGGTCCAATCTGATTTCCGATCGATTTTCCATTCACTCAAACCTGTTGGAAATAAGCGATCTGACAGTTAATTTGTTAGAAAATAGTGTTGTGTGTACCTAGCATTAGGGTATTAGAGAAAGGCTTAGCAGGACATCTAGGTAATCTGCATTGTTTAAGGCCAGTTTTACACCTAGCCATAGCGTTGCAGTGCAATGTTCCGCCCCATCACATCACCAAAAACTACATTTATATGACCCTGCAGCAGAGAGCGCCGACAGGGTCATATGCATAGCGCCGCCCCCCTGCACACCCTATGCTGCCCCTCGCCCAGTGACGTACTCTCTGCTGGACAGGAAGTACCGGTACATCACTGGGGTTCCCTGTCGCATTTGTGTTGTTCCGCACATGCGCGCCGCACCAGCAAATTTTACATTTCTGCGTTGCCCATTCACTTCCATACATTCTCCCGCTGCGAAAGTCCGAAAGTTGACTTTGTGGCGGATCAGTGACCGGTTGGGAACTTCCAGTGCGAAGCGCCAGGTGAAGTTTGCTAGGCCCCATAGACTTTCATTGCTGATGTGCTACCCTGCACACAGAAAGGGTAACGCAACACAGTGAAATAGGTGTAGAGCAAAAGGGGCCTTAAAAGGAGATCAATATGTCGTCCTCCATATCCCTCTCACTTTAGGTGTGCTTTAGGAAGGAATTTATATAGCGCCAACATATTACGCAGCGCTGTACAGAGTATATAGTCTTATTACTTAACTGTCCATCAGAGGGGCTGACAATCTAATCCCTACCATAGTCATGTGTCTATGTATGTATCATGTAGTGTATGTATCGTCGTCTAGGGCCAATTTATGGGGGAAGCCAATAAACTTAACTGTATGGGCTTTTTTGGGGATGTGTGAGGAAACCAAAATGCCCGGAGAAAACTCACACCGACACGGGGAGAACATATAAACTCCTTGCAGATGTTGACCTGGCTGGGATTCGAACCGGGGACCCAGCGCTGCAAGGCGAGAGTGCTAACCACTACGCCACCGTGCTGCCCAATTGAAGGTATACTTCAGCTATTTATTCTGTACCGTTTCAACATGTTCGGTAATGGGAAAGTTGGAAAATATTTGAGAGAATTGAGAGAAAAGTGGGCACATACAGTTAGGGGCGTAGCAATAGGGGTTGCAGAGGGCCCTCCCGCAACTGCAGTATTAGCTCTCTATTGGTCCTGTCCTCATAATAATCACTTCTATAGATACTTTGAATAGTAGTAATCATTAACAAACTGTTCCCCATCCCTTTTGTGTACCTCTGACACTGTAGTTGCCATTGGCAGGTTTTGGTGCGCCGTATCAATTGTTACGTATAGAGTGTTTGGGGGGGGGGGGGGGGCATGTAAAACTTGCATCGGGGCCCACAGCTCCTTAGCTACGCTACTGCATACAGTTATACTGAATCTAGAGGCTCAATCGGGTCTAAGTCAGACTTTTTCTTGTAATTGAGTTGGATTTTTGGATCAGGTAGTAATCGACTGTTTGCCAGATCAGGCCATTAACAGCTCCTGTACGGCTGGCATAAAACATTCTGCTGCCAGGCTGAGGTGGTACAAAGCACAGGAGCCTTCAAATTGCTTTAACAGTGGGAAACGCTGTGCTAAACCGGCTGTTCCCTCAAGATGCAGAAAATGTCACATTTATTTGAAGTATACCTTCAATTGCTTTAAATAAATGTACTTAATGCTCTGCAGCAAAGCAGCAATTTCCACTGACTGGCTCGCCGGGTGCTAGTTCAGAGATTTCAGCGGCTCTCAGAATGAGAAATGCGGTGGGGGTGGGCGGGGGTGCACAGGACGCTGCAGGAACAGGGTGGGGGGGGGGGGGGCATTTCTAATCCAGAAGATATGTGAGTCAATAAAATCAATTACAAATTTGATTGTGATTGAAAAATGAATGGTCTTTTTTTATCAATCAGGCACAGGGGGAGTGATATTGATGGTCCCTGAGATTTGTAGTGCATCAGTTGGTACAAAGCTAGGGGAGGCTTTGGTCATTGGTGCTAAAGTTTAAATAGGAACTCCAGTGAAAATAATGTAATAAAAAAGTGCTTCATATTTACAATAATTATGTATAAATGATTTAGTCAGTGTTTGCCCATTGTAAAAGCTTTCCTCTCCCTGATTTACATTCTGACATTTATCACATGGCGACATTTTTACTGTTGGTAGGTGATGTCACTGGAAGGAGCTGCTGCATGTTTTTTTGGCAGTTGGAAACAGCTATTTCCCACAATGCAGCAAGGTTCCCAGACAGGAAACTGCCAGGAGTACGTACTCAAGAGTTCCTTGTGGGAGGGGTTTCACCACAATATTAGCCATACAGAGACTACTGATGATCCTTTTGTGAAAAGGAATAGATTACTCATGTAAAAGTGGGTATCAGCTACTGTTTGGGATAAAGTTCAATTCATGGTCGGAGTTTCTCTTTAAGCATAGCTTAGAAGGGAAATAGAGTAATAATGATTGCTACTATCCGAATGGTTTCCAACATTAATATACTGATCACCTTTCCGTTTACACCTCTCCTAAGGCTCGTACACACCATAGAGAACACTCATGCTTCAAGGTCCCGGCCGAGTATGTAGCATATGTCCACATGTCCCACAAGGTCATTCGGCAATTGGGCACTGAACAACAAACGTACCACTTTCATTTACCCCACCGGTAGCCACTCACTTGTGCGCAACTCTGTAATTCCCTCCTCCCCTCTCCATTGAACAGTACTTGCCTCTTGCCGAAAGTTTGTACAGCACTTGTTCATAGCAGTGTTACTAGAGATGAGCGTAATGGAGTAATTACGATTTCGCGAAATTTCGCGTAATTAGTGTAATTACGTTTATGGCCGTAAGTACATAATCGTAATGAAGAAGGATTTCGTGAAATTTCGCGTAAGCGTAATTTTCGCATTGCAACGGGTATTACGAAATTAATGCGTATGGTCATGCTCCCGAAGCGGAAAAGTTGACGCATGTATCAATGTTAGGTAGCCGCCGACTTTAAGGGTTAATAGCAAAGCCCCCTTAAATGCTAAGAGCCTCAAATTTGGAGAATATATTAAGGAGATCAGGAGGAATAAGAGGAAAAAAAATTTTTTCAAAAAGACCTTATAGTTTTTGAGAAAATCGATGTTAAAGTTTCAAAGGAAAAATGTAAACATTTAAAAACCCGCCGACTTTAACGGTTAATAGCAAAGCCTGCTTAAAGTTTAGGAACACCAAATTCCCAGGGTATATTAAGGGGATCAGTGGGAATAAGAGGAAAACAATTTTTTCAAAAAGACCTTATAGTTTTTGAGAAAATCGTTTTTTAAGTTTCAAGGGCGAAAATGTCTTTTAAATGCAGAAAATGTCAGGTTTTTTTGCACAGGTAACAATAGTGTATTATTTTCATAGATTCCCCCAAGTGGGAAGAGTTTTACTTACTTCGTTCTGAGTGTGGGAAATATTAAAAAAAACGACGTGGGGTCCCCCCTCCCAGACCTCTTTAACCCCTTGTCCCCCATGCAGGCTGGGATAGCCAGAATGCGGAGCACCGGCCGCGTGGGGCTCCGCACCCTGACTATACCAGCCCGCATGGTCCATGGATTGGGGGGTCTCGGAAGGGGAGGGGCAGCCAAGCTTTCCCCTCCCCCTCCGAGCCCTTGTCCAATCCAAGGACAAGGGGCTCTTCTCCACCTCCGATGGGCGGTGGAGGTGGAGGCCGCGATTTCCTGGGGGGGAGGTTCATGGTGGAATCTGGGAGTCCCCTTTAAAAAGGGGTCCCCCAGATGCCCACCCCCCCTCCCAGGAGAAATGAGTATAGAGGTTACATAGTTACATAGTTATTTTGGCTGAAAAAAGACATACGTCCATCGAGTTCAACCAGTACAAAGTACAACTCCAGCCCGTCCCCCACATACCCCTGTTGATCCAGAGGAAGGCGAAAAAAACCCCACCAGGCATGGTCCAATTAGCCCCAAATGGGAAAAATTCCTTCCTGACTCCAGATGGCAATCAGATAAAATCCCTGGATCAACATCATTAGGCATAACCTAGTAATTGTAGCCATGGATGTCTTTCAACGCAAGGAAAGCATCTAAGCCCCCTTTAAATGCAGGTATAGAGTTTGCCATAACGACTTCCTGTGGCAATGCATTCCACATCTTAACCACTCTTACTGTAAAGAACCCTTTCCTAAATAAATGGCTAAAACGTTTTTCCTCCATGCGCAGCTCATGTCCTCTAGTCCTTTGAGAAGGCCTAGGGACAAAAAGCTCATCCGCCAAGCTATTATATTGCCCTCTAATGTATTTATACATGTTAATTAGATCTCCTCTAAGGCGTCTTTTCTCTAGACTAAATAAACCCAGTTTATCTAACCTTTCTTGGTAAGCGAGACCTTCCATCCCACGTATCAATTTTGTAGCTCGTCTCTGCACCTGCTCTAAAACTGCAATATCTTTTTTGTAATGTGGTGCCCAGAACTGAATTCCATGTTCCAGATGTGAGGTACTTGTACCCCTTACCCATTTCCTTTAAGAGTTAAAAGTAAATAAACACACAAACACTTAGAAAAAGTATTTTAATTGAGCAAAAAACATAACCACGAAAAAAGTCCTTTAATATTCTTAATTAACCATTAATACTTACCTGTCCCTTTAAATAAATGATCCCTCGAAATAGCCTCGGAAATGTTCTATCAGTTACAATGTAACAAAGTTATTACAATGTAACAACTTTGTTACATTGTAACTACGCCGCACCCGACGTCACTCGCCGCCGCCGCATACGCGTCTGCGCTGTACACATTCCCGACAGAGCTCTGAGCTATATAGCTCAGAGCTCTGAGAAGCATCTTTGTATTTTGGCTCCAAGGAGCCCCATTGGTCCTTAGCAGACCAATGGGGTTCCTTCAAATCAAAAGTTACCCCATTGGTCTGCTAAGGACCAATGGGGCTCCTTGGAGCCAAAATACAAAGATGCTTCTCAGAGCTCTGAGCTATATAGCTCAGAGCTCTGTCGGGTCCGTGCAGGACGCTAAGTCCCCGCAGCTCCCGCTGCCCTCCCCGCCTCTCCCACATGTCACCCACATGTCACCCACATGTGGGTGACATGTGGGTGACAGATGTGGGCGGGGTGGACAGCGGGAGCTGCGGGGACTTAGCGTCCTGCACGGACCCGACAGAGCTCTGAGCTATATAGCTCAGAGCTCTGAGAAGCATCTTTGTATTTTGGCTCCAAGGAGCCCCATTGGTCCTTAGCAGACCAATGGGGTAACTTTTGATTTGAAGGAACCCCATTGGTCTGCTAAGGACCAATGGGGCTCCTTGGAGCCAAAATACAAAGATGCTTCTCAGAGCTCTGAGCTATATAGCTCAGAGCTCTGTCGGGAATGTGTGCAGCGCAGACGCATATGCGGCGGCGGCAAGTGACGTCGGGTGCAGCGTAGTTACAATGTAACAAAGTTGTTACATTGTAATAACTTTGTTACATTGTAACTGATAGAACATTTCCGAGGCTATTTCGAGGGATCATTTATTTAAAGGGACAGGTAAGTATTAATGGTTAATTAAGAATATTAAAGGACTTTTTTCGTGGTTATGTTTTTTGTTCAATTAAAATACTTTTTCTAAGTGTTTGTGTGTTCATTTACTTTTAACTCTTAAAGGAAATGGGTAAGGGGTACAAGTACCTCTATACTCACTTCTCCTGGGAGGGGGGGTGGGCATCTGGGGGACCCCTTTTTAAAGGGGACTCCCAGATTCCATCATGAACCCCCCCCCCCAGGAAATCGCGGCCTCCACCTCCACCGCCCATCGGAGGTGGAGAAGAGCCCCTTGTCCTTGGATTGGACAAGGGCTCGGAGGGGGAGGGGAAAGCTTGGCTGCCCCTCCCCTTCCGAGACCCCCCAATCCATGGACCATGCGGGCTGGTATAGTCAGGGTGCGGAGCCCCACGCGGCCGGTGCTCCGCATTCTGGCTATCCCAGCCTGCATGGGGGACAAGGGGTTAAAGAGGTCTGGGAGGGGGGACCCCACGTCGTCTTTTTTTTAATATTTCCCACACTCAGAACGAAGTAAGTAAAACTCTTCCCACTTGGGGGAATCTATGAAAATAATACACTATTGTTACCTGTGCAAAAAAAACTGACATTTTCTGCATTTAAAAGACATTTTCGCCCTTGAAACTTAAAAATCGATTTTCTCAAAAACTATAAGGTCTTTTTGAAAAAAAATGTTTCCTCTTATTCCCACTGATCCCCTTAATATACCCTGGGAATTTGGTGTTCCTAAACTTTAAGCAGGCTTTGCTATTAACCGTTAAAGTCGGCGGGTTTTTAAATGTTTACATTTTTCCTTTGAAACTTTAACATCGATTTTCTCAAAAACTATAAGGTCTTTTTGAAAAAAAAAAATTCCTCTTATTCCTCCTGATCTCCTTAATATATTCTCCAAATTTGAGGCTCTTAGCATTTAAGGGGGCGTTGCTATTAACCCTTAAAGTCGGCTGCTTTTTTATATTATACGGAGCGTTACGGTTTAACGCGAAATTACGGTAGCGTTTAATGCGAAATTACGGCATGAATGAAACGCGAAATTACGCGTTGAAAATTACGCTTACGGTATTTTCAATTACGATTTTAATGGCAATTACGCTACTGTAATTTCGCATCGTAATCGCAAATTTCGCATGCGTAATTTTAGTAATGCGAAATTACGAAAATTTCAGCTCAACTCTAAGTGTTACCCTAACAACTGAGCCAATAAAGGGAACCTTAAGGGAAACTAGCAAAGTTAACTAAAATTCTAAATGCCACATATATTTCCAGTAATTAGTAGCAAATAGCAATACAGAGGTTTTTTTCATCTTTTCATTTTTTTATGTGAAAAAATATGACATTTACAGAGAAAAGTTTTTACTGTGGGCATTACTATGGAGGACTGTGTCCAGCATATCCAGCATACAGAAACAGTCCTCACTGGCTGTAATCCTATGACTGAAATCTCTTTAGAATTATAGAAAGCTGAAGCTATAACTTCAGATAGTGTGTAAATAACTCATAAGATATTCCGTGTCTCTCCCTGCTCATGCAGTCTAAAGTAAACAGTGATTACACTCAGGGAGAGCTCATTGTGATTGGGTGTTGTAAGCATGCAAGTACAGGAATAAAGTACAGGTCCTTCTCTTCATATCCTTCTCTGTAGCAAAAAATCTCTCAGCTGTTCTCAAATGATCTGTGACAAAGCAGTGTGTGTGTGAAAGCAGAGCAGAAATAAACAGTAAATCATTCCTCTGTGAATAGTGACAGTGAAGTGGAACTTATCTACATGGTACAGCTCTGGTCCCAACTGCAGACTTTCGTTACAAAAAGCTGATACATTTGGCATTCCTTTCTCACAGGTTGTGATTAGAGACTTCTAAGCTGTGTTCCTTTTTCTTCTTTCTCTGCCTGAACTGGGCTTCCGAGAGCAGGGAATAGATTAAAAAAAAGGACTTGTAGAAAAGAAACACATGGACATCGGGCGCACAATCTGGTGTATAATTGTATGCTACAAGGTTGATAAATAAAGCGAAGAAGGTTATACTCACAAGGCTGGGTTGCCTGGGAGGCAACCACTTAAAGGTAGTATGTGGGGAAGTACCATCCCCACTCGGCCTTGTGGATGTATGGTGGTGATCGCAACTCCTCTATAAAAGTCCACTCACGGTGGTTTCCCCTGGTTGGGGATGGTTAGGTGATAGAGGTAATGGCAGGAGGCGCCCAGGAGCATCAAAATAGGTACTTGTGTAGTCAACGCATTTCACGGTGTAAACTTCCTCAGGTCGAGTATTGTGCCTCCAATGGAGAAACAATCAGTCTCGGGCACCTGTACTTACGCCGTGAAACGCGTCGACTAAACAAGTGCCCAAGAAAAGTTTTACAAACAACCTTTCCATAGAGGCTTATTTAAGGTAGGAACTATATATAACTTTTTTCTTTGTTTTTTGTTTTTACTACCTAAACCTCAACAGTCCTACATATTGAACAGTATATACCTATTTTGATGCTCCTGGGCTCCTCCTAACATTACCTCTAGACCTAAAATCTGCACTGGGGCTCATATCTCCATAGCTACATAACTGCAATCACAGAGTATGAACAGACAAGATAAAATGGATGCCGTGACTGCCAGCGATTCATATGAGGAGAGACAGGAAGCCGCAAGTTGCGGAGATCGGTGTCATCGCTTCCTGCCGTGTATAAAGCTGTGAGATCACTTGTGTTATTAAGAGACTCTTGTCTTCCCTCTTCAGTCAGGAAGCCTCAATAACTTAAATTTCCCCAACTGTCATTGACAGCTTACAAAAGGCTAAGAAGCCGACGGACAATTACTGCCATCTCATTCCACACAGGATCTTTCTTTTTTTATTAGAGTGGATGTATAAGCACATTTTCCATAATTTCCAGCTACTTCTGAAGCCAATCTGTATTTTAGTAGCGCAGACAAAATGGAGTGCCTCATCCTCTCTGGGGATCGGCGGATGCAGAGTACATTTCTGTCGAGAACCCTATTTCCATTCCGAGCAATCACCTTGAAAGCGCCCTGATGGATCGGAATAAATGTATTGTTCTCAAAGTATTATCCTGATAATAAAAAAACAACGTATTTTGACTGCAGTGAGGGGAGCTCCAAGCCCGCTAACTACTACTCATCATCATTCGGTATTACAGACGCGTCATCAACATTTCAAATCCTCACGTGAGTCCGTCGAGTACACACAACTCCACTGTGATCAAACCACATTATTACTAGAAAAAACGACTATAATAAAAACACATAGCTTAGGCAAGACATCATGTGGTGTCTAGCTGCCAGCAGCTTTGCAGGTATTTCAAACAAACCTGAAGCGGAAAAAAAAAACAACTTATGACATAATGAATAGTATGTGTAGTATGGGTAATGAATAGTACATTAGTAGCAAAGCAAAGACTCTCATATTTTTATATTCAGTTATATAGCTCTTTATAAAATTGCATCAATCTGTCACAGTCGTAGTTTTAAAACCACAGTCTGTCTGTTACGCTACAGAACAACGCAGAAATAATGCCCCTTTGAACTTTCCTGCAGTAAAACCTTATCTCAAGCTGTCTCTCACTGTTTCTTGCTTGTTTAAGTGCTTCAGAAAACAGGACTGTATTCGACCCAGAGAAGCTCTTTCGGATAGATAACAACTGACTTTTTTTCTAACTATTCCTGTATAGAGATGTGAGCGAACAGTTCACCGGCGAATCTCTATGTAGCCGTACTACTTCCGGGTCGCTATGACCCGGAGTAGTACAGCTGCGCTGGGCCGACGGTGCACGTCTTTGATTGCGTGCCTGTTGCCGGGCACTCTCTGCGCATGAGCGTGACATCACTCATGACGTCACGCACATGCGTAGAAAGTGCCCGGCAACAGGCGCACAATCAAGGACACGCACAGCCGGCCCAGCGCAGCCGTACTACTCCGGGTCATAGTGACCCGGAAGTAGTAAAGGGTGAGGGGTTCGCCGGCACAGACTTGTACTGAGGTAAGATGAACAGTAAAGGTACAATCACATTTCAGGTTTTTCTCTGGATGAAACATGAATTCCCGATTGTTTTGTCTGAATAATGAAGAATTTACAGGTGACTTCCGACATCACTGGCCTCAGGGGTATAATAACCCCTGGCCATCTGGAAAAAGGGGGGCCAGTTCCTGGGGTGCGGAGCAGGACAGTGTAGCTGCACCATGCTGCTTCTGATGCCAGTCACATGACATGCAGTTTCGGGATCTGCAAGGTAATAGGCAGCAAGGAGCGGCTACACTGAGGAGTGAAGAGGACCTGTCCCACTGCCGGAATGAGATAATGTATGAAGCTCCGTTGCACACACAACAGAGCAATTTGCACACACATAAGTCAATTTAGTAAATTCTGAAAACTGATCATTTTTAATTAAATTGGAAAAAATACTTGTTCAAAAACAATGTAGATTTTCTGCAATTTTATAACGAAAATGGAATCTATGTTTAAAGGGAACCTGAACCGAGTAATATTATTTAAAATAAACGCACGATGTACCTGCAAATAAATATTGCATACATATCTCACCGTCAGTTCCTCTCAGAAGTTCACCATTTTCTTCTAACAATGATTCCTTCCAGTTCTGACAAGATTTTGTCTTGTTGTTTTGATCTGAAATATATCAGTTGCTGTCAGTGAAAGGAAAACTGATGTGCAAGGTAATTTGTGTGTTTACCTATGGCTCAAGTGGGCAATATTACAGTTTAACAGTGCGCTGACCCGAAAGCGGTTACAGGGTCATCACCATTTTTAAAAGGGAGGACAGAGAATTCCATTTGATCACAGTGGACAAACAGGATGCAGGAGAGGAGAAAGAGATCGAAGTGTAGACTACACGGGAGGTAGGTATGACGTCTGTATGTTATTTTGACTTTTAATTTTCAGTTCAGGTTTGCTTTAAGACACGATTACACAGCTCGCTTCTTGGTCCCCGTGCTTTCAGCCGCTGCATTCACTACACAGAAACTAAATATAGCTTGATATTTTTCTGCTTAGTTATAGACAGGTCCCCAGTTCCTCAATATAATGCATTAGGAATATTGCCTTCCTATGTGTTTATAATATGAGTCCTTTATCCCCCCCAAGGCTGATCCATGATCCTTAGCAGCAGATGTGGCAAGTGAACCACTTAAACAGTCAATATCATAACTTCACTCTAATGTTTATCGCTTGGGCCACCATGCTAAATTGTTTCATCAACCATGTCATTGTTCATGTGTCTCTAAGGCAGAATTAAACATTTACTTAACGTTTGCTGTCGCACACTGTGGAGGCGTAGTGTCACCAGGATTCTTAATAGCAGTATGACTGCCCCTTATTTATAAAGCCAGCAGTGTATTATACAGCTTAATGCATTAAGTCATTAAAAGCAAACTACAGTGCATTTGTGATAAGCATTAAAGGTAGCTCTTGATAAATGATGTAACTACACTGTAGTATTACTTTACTCCTAGAAGAAGATATGAGAAGACAAGATGGCACCATCATGCGGCACGGAGCATCTTCGCACTGCCTGTCTACACTTAAAGTGAACCGAGCAGAATTTTTAGCCCCCAGGGCATCTCAATAGCACATTAAAAATGCATGCCAACAATGTGGCTCATTACTTAAAAAAAACATTCTACCTTTTTTTTTCATGTAATTGTTTGTTAGAGGGTTGTATTGCCTTTCTTCTGCGACCTGATATCCTTAGAAAGAGCAGGCAGATAAGGACTGCTGTAATTAGCAGTAGCAAAGACCAAAGAAAAGCTTTCATCAGCAGAGGAGAGATGGGACACTGTACTTAAAACAGTTTAGAGAAGTCACACTTGATTACATTAACACCTTCCCCTGGATAAATAAGGGTAGAGGGAAGGGGAGGGGGGAAATGGCAGCTGCTACAGTTATTAGAAACCAGGACAAACTGCAGATAAAAAAGATGCTCAAATCCTTTTAAGCTACACACAGATTTTTTTTTTATTCAAGATTATTGTTTGCGATTGTCCTGGTTGAAAATCTTGCATTAGTAAAGGTGCCCTATGGCGTCATTTAGGCCACTTTCACATTAGCAAACGCAGATGGCTGTGCATTTGAAATCTAAAGCACGCGATCGCAAAAGTGGGCATTCCCTTTAAAGCTATTAATACAATGATAGCGTCAGGCGTCAGCTGATTGTCAGGGTGCTGTTCCTGATGTGATACGGATGAGCACAATGAGGGTTGGAGGTGGTCCAGGGATCAGGTTGATGGTGAGTCATTGCAAGTTTCTCCTGGAAATCCTGTACAGCTGCCCTGGACAGGACCTGTTACATCATTTCTGCGCTACCAAACCGGGTCAGCTGTCAGAGTTATTTTTTAAAAATGGTAGTGAGGCAGCATGCTAATGTAAAACTCAGCTAGCTGTGAGAACCTGGGGGGTAATTTACTACAGCAGCGATCTGTGTGCCGGCCTGGCAAAGCTGTGCTGCTCTCAGAGTGAACCAGAGTCCACACTGACAAAACAGCTGCCGCTACAGGGTGCTTACTGTACGGAAACCTACCGTATATGGAACCTGCCCTAGTCAATCACAAGAGGGAAAAGACTTCCCTACCATTGCTCCCTGTGCAAATCTCTCTTTGCATAGGATGAGGGAGGGATGAGGAACCACTAGACCATAGCAAACTCTGTACAGGGAAGGGAGGGGGGGGGCACAATACACCAGGGAACTGTATAGGGAAGGGAGTGCAGCCCACTAGACCACCAGGGAACTGTATAGGGGAGGGAGGGCTTCCACTAGACACCAGGGAACTGAATACATGAGGATAAGGTGGCCAGTAGACACCAAAAACTGGGGTGGGTGGGGGGGGGGTTCGGGAACCACTAGACACCAGAGAACAGTTCAGGGGAGGGATAGGGGCCACTAGACCACCAGGGAACTGTATAGGGGAGGGAGGGGTTCCACTAGACACCATAGAACTGGATATGGGAGGATAGGGTGGCCACTAGACACCAAAAACTGTATAGGGGAGGAAAGGGGCCCACTAGAAACCATAGGACTGTATAGCGGAGATAGGGGGCCACTAGACACCAGGGAACTGTATTGGGTAGGGAGAAAGGGCATTAGACCCCAGGGAACTGTATAGGGGAGGAAGGACCACTAGACTCCAGGGAACTGTACAGGGTAGGGAGCAGGACTGCTAGACACCAGAGGACTGTGTGTGAAAGGGAGGGGGACCACAGGGTGGGGTAATTGAGCAGAACAATGCTCTTGGTTAGTCCTGGGTCGAGTCGATCTGCTGAGCTGATCACTGGCCAAAGCGTCAGGGGGCATCGGGAAACGCTGTACATGCTAGATTTTTCAGCAGAGGAGGTCATTATGGGCCGCCTCTGCCAAGTTTTATATACTGTGAGTATGAGGCTTCAGGCTTATTGTGTGGGCAAACAATTACGGTAGCTTATATGTATGTTTGTAGGATTTAAGAGGAAGCTGGAGTGGCCAGCAGAATATACATGCGTCATGCTCTGGATATGATTTCAACTGGGAACCGCCGTGCTGCAAGACAACAGTGCTATCCACTATGCCACTGTGCTGTCCATGTTAGATGACTTCAGAAAGTATTAAAGGTAGAGTCTACAGCAGGCATGGGAAAACTTGGCCCTCCAGCTGTTAAGGAACTACATGCATTGCAGGAGTCTGACAGCCACAGTCATGACTCATAAAGGCAAATGCATTGTGGGACTTGTAGTTCTGTAACAGCTGGAGGGCCGAGTTTGCCCATGCTTGGTATACAGTGTCTCCTACCGTGTTCTAAAAGTTCAGGTTTCCTTTAAAAGCTCTTCTCTGGTCCAACCTGGGCATCACAAAGTGCTTTTCCCTCACCTGAACTAGATAAATATGCATTCTATTGGCTGAACTACGTAATTGATGCTGCCAATACCGCTTCTCAATACCTATTTTCCCTTCTAATTGTTTCCATAACTGTCCTAACATTGACGGAAGAGCAAGGTCAATCTGAAAGTTGTGTAAAAATAACATGAATGACTCGAGGTTAGATTTAATTACACAAGGTCAGGATCAGAGCTGTGGTGTAAATTTCATGACATAATATTTATTCTCCTTGATAATCCTTGAAGATGTATTCAGCAAGAGTAACTCTGCGGTGAGGATATGTGGTCTACACAGTGGATACACAGCGCCAACTCTACCACAAAGCCACCTAAATCACAAGGTTCAAGCCGCTAAATCTAAGGGGTGGCGTCATCAATATGCAGAGTGGACGTAGCAGAGGAATTCCCTGACCCATAGCTGGATGAGGTCCTCTCTGTACCTCTCCTATCACCATGCAGCAGTGTTTCCCCATAGGCTCCCAATGCATACCATGTGACACTGGGAGCCTATGGGACAACACTGCTGCATAGTGATAAGAGAAGCACCGTGCAGAAGAGGGAGAACCTCACCCAACAATTGACCATGTAATTGTGCTTCGCACATGTAGATGAACAGGGGGTGACGCTGAGTCTAGTCACTCTTGGGAGGGCAGCCCACACTTCTTTCCAATGTGGGTGACTGAGATGCAGCATTTTCGTGGGGGGGGGGGGGGGGGGGTCCACCCCTTCCCAGCTCCAGCACTGCCAAGCTGCTCTTCCATGCCCTTATCATCTCCAGCCTTGATTACTGCAACTCCCTTCTGTCTGGCCTCCGCTTGAACCACATTGTCCCCCTTCAATCAGATATGAACGTGGCTGCCAGACTCATCCAGGCCTTCGCCTAACTTCCTCGAGCATTTCCCACTCACATGCGCTTGCAGGATTCCTCAAGAGCCGCCCCCACCCTCTGGAACTCCCTTCCACTGCCCATCAGACTTTCCCCTCCTTCAACACATTCAAGCAAATCCTCAAAACCCACCTCTTCAAGATGGCCTACCCACCCTTTACCACACAGTAACTCTCTACTGAATATACTACAGCCCTACCTAGTGTGTCTATCTCCCGTTCCCTTAGATTGTAAGCCTTTGGCAGTGTCCTGCCTTCCCTAGTGTATTCTACATGATTGTGTGCTCCTTTCCTATGACTGCCTAGTACTTGTATTACTGGGCCTACATAACCAGCCTAAATCATGTATTTTGTACCCTGTTTGCCTTGTATTCCTTTGTCCTATGTTGTATAACCTTGTTACCTTACGTCTGTGATCCTTTCATTGTATGTATGTATTGTCCAGCGCTGCATAATATGTTGGTCGCTTTATAAATAAAATAAATATTAATAATTGTTGGGCAACTTCCAATGTACAGGGTAGGAGACAGGTATATCATAGCTCCCAATTGTCCCTCTTTTGGAGGGACAGTCCCTCTTTGGAAGCCATGTCCTTCTTTCCTCCTCATTTGTCCCTCTTTCTATATAAATATATATATATTTCTCTACAAAAAATGTGTTTGATTGACTCTAAACTTTATTCCCATCCCTGGGGGGTACTCACTTCAGTAGAGGGAAGACTCTGGACCCTATTGAAGCTCCCCCCGTCCTCCTGTGTCCCACGGCGGTCTCGCTGCAGCGCACGGAACGCACAGGCGACAATTTGTCAGGCTGTGCAATATGTACCTTTTCTGGCTCCAGCGGGGGTGCTGTTGCGGCTCTTCCCACAGAGATAGGCAAAAATAGCCGATCTCCGTCGGGTCCGCTCTACTACGCAGGTGCAGGAGACATGCGCCTGCGCAGTAGAGCAGCCCAACGGAGATCGGCTATTTTCGCCTATCTCCCTGCAGAGAGCGGATACTGCGCCTGCGCTGGAGCCAAGGAGGTAAATATTTACATCGCCGCCATTCCGGGAGGATTTTCACCGCCGCCGTGAGACTGAGGAGGACGGGGGTAGCCTCAATAGGATTCGGAGGCTTCCCCCACCCGAGGTGAGTACCTCCCAGGGGAATTTTTTTCGTTACAGATTTTCTTTAAATTGTTATATTACTAATTTTAAAATGTTAATATGAATAAAAATGAACCACGATATAAAGGACCAGTGTGGTTTGAATTATAAAGCAACATATTTTTTGTTATGAAACTTTATGGTATGTGTGACTAGGGGTGTGACATGGGCATGATCAGGGGTGTGGCAGGGGCGTGGCTTAAGTGTCCCTCTTTCTCATCTCAAAAACTTGGGAGGTATGGGTATATGTGGGGTTTGGTTGCCATGGGAGAGTGACCTTGTGATGAGGCATGATGAGGGCCAGTGGAGTAAGCTAGAATCAGCCACTTCCTTGGATAAAGGGGGCAGGGCCTAGAAGCAAAACTGTCCAAATCATTCCGGTGATGTTCCTCTGCCTCAGCAGAGATGCATTAAGATGTAATGGGGTCCTAAGCAAGGTAGTAGATGTGGTGCCCCCTTGTGGTCCTTTTGGTAAGCTGAATTGGACACAGATCAAAGAAGGTGGTAGGTGGGCCTCTTGACAGCCACTAAGCCCCAGGCACCTGCTTAGGTTGTCTGTTGGATAATCCTGCACTGTGCCTCACACACTCAAAAAAATAATTGCCTCCTGAATACACTCTGACTCCTCTGGCTGTGTGCTTATTCTAGGTGTGATTCAGAAACTACAGAAGTCAAAAGATCAGCATGAAAGCCTAGAAACCTGGCATATTTTAAAAAGGAACAAAGATTCCAGCCTCTCTGGAGTGAAAGGGCCTCTGGAATGGGATTATTAATACTGTGATGCTCTCCCCATTCATCTTTTCTTTTCCGCTCCATCTTTGATCTTCTCTTTGCTTTGTCTTTGCCTCTATTTTACGTCTGAGACCATTTCTGTAATAACATTATCGTACATTCAATAAACCTCACTTGCTAAAAAAAAAAACCCTCTCAGTTCAGGTTCTTATTTTAAGGCCTAAACTCAAAATTGTACAAGTCACATAATCAAGACAATTATGTTGATTAGTGTAAATTATAAGTATTGCCTTTGGAGTGGGATTCTTCTGGAAAGCCTTTGTGTAGCTGTGATTAGCTGTAGCTGTGCACCTATCCCTACAGATGTAGGATTCCTACTGTTGAGAGGTTTCCAGCGATTAGGATGTGTAACGATTGCGGAATCATCTCCGTGGTCAGCGCACAGGATGTGCGCTGACACTGCGGAAGTCCTCTACAAGCGTATAAAACGGCAGAACCCAGCTTTGGTGTAATGCACTTGTAGAGGGAATTCCCACCGGCAGATGGAGCTGTGGAGTGCAGAGGAACAACCCCTCTGCACTGCCACAGATGCCAGATGGGAATTGTACGAATTGCAACAATGCAGGGCAAGATAGCCCTCAGAGAGAGAGTGAGCACAGCGACAGAATGTATGTGTGTCCACCAATCTAGTCGTCCCCCGGCGACGGTGAACACACAACAACGGAAATCAAGTGGGAACGCAATCGCAAGAGTGGCGATTGCCAACAGTGAGATAGCCCTCAGAGAGAGAGAGTGAGCACAGCAACAGAATGTATGTGTGTCCACCAATCTAGTCGCCCCCCGGCGACGGTGAACACACAACAACGGAAATCAAGCAAGAGTGGCGATTGCCAACAGTGACACAAGACCGAATAAAGACAGAGCACAAGTGTAGCAAGAAATACACAGCAAATAACAATGTTCAGAACGCCAAGGAAAATAACAAACGCACTCGCTAAGCGTGGTCGCCACACGAAAAGCGCAATAGCGACAAAGCACGCTAATGGCGCGGTCTCTGCACAAAAAGCGCAACAGAGACAAAGCACGCCAACCCTAACTAACCAATGTAACACGAAAACGAATAGAGAACGCTTGCTAAACGGTTACCTCACCTTTCGTTCCAGACAAGACAGACAGAAGGGGTAGCCAGTAGCAACCGCAGCTCTGGCCTACACTCCCAGAGTACAGAAGGAACCACCGGCACTACCGCTAGGGCAGATGCGATCCAGACAGACAGATGGAGCAACCAGTAGCAACCGCTGCTCTGGCTTGCACCCCTAAGACAGAGTACAGAAGGAACCACCGCCACTACCGCTAGACAGAACGATTTCCTGTCGACCGCCGCTGGCGACAAGACAATCGCAACAGATAGACAGTACAAGGCAAAACAGATAATACAATCTGACTACGCTAGAAGGAATGCTAGTGCACTCCCAAGGAATTACGCTAAGATAATCTTAGCAAACAATTAGCAAAGGCTGAGACTCCAGGTAAGTTAACAGGAACAAACCATCATGACCAGCCAGGAATTCTGGGAAGAAATGGTATTTATACTGCAAGCCATCAAAGGAAGCAGCTAAGCAATTTGCATGACAAGTGGATACAAATTCCTGACCAGAAGATCAGCTCTGCAACTCGCAGAGTGAAGACAGGTCTCTTTTCCAGAGACCTGCAGCATTCAGACCTAAAAAATGGTCAAAAAGCTGTCTGCCTGTGCAGACAGCAGAGCAGATCATTACAGGTTGTGGTCCTACAATTGTTCAACACCTTCTAGTACTAGTGTTAGTCCTACTAAGACATTGGCCTCAATTCACTAAGCTTATCACCTGTCTTTAATAACATTTCTAGAGTTGTTACCATGGTGATAAGGCATGTAGTATTCAGGCAACATTTTACCTCATGCAAACCTAAAGTTAACTCTTCTATCTTTAAGTTAACTCTCCAATCCTTAAAATAACTCCAGAGTTAAAGACAGGCTGTTAATTAACTGCATGTGAAAATAACTACAGAGGAGGTAAATTAAGTACAGAGGAGGTAAATTAACTACAGAGGAGGTAACTTAAGGAATGAAGAGATAAGATAACTCTCTCACTGTGTGGAGGTAAGTTTTCTCTTGCCTTATTATCTCCAGCATGATCTTAGTGAATTAAGGCCATTGTCTGAAGTCCATTTCTGTTTTCCTGTACAGCAAGCGTTATGCTGGGAATACACCATGAGTTTTTTGGCAGATAGATGGCTCGATAGATCATTTCCGACAGATCCGATTCGATTTAGATAGTTTTTCTGATTGATTTTCTTATAGAAGTGAACCCCGGAGGACGATGAGGGAGCTATCAGCCTGAAAGGGGCTGGAGGAGCTGCCAGATATGTATATATATATTTTTTTTCATTCATCTCCGGTACACTTAAAAAATTCAGATATTAACCACTTCCCCTCCCCCGGGACAAGTAACTACGCCCCTACAAAATGCCATAACTGTTTGCAGGGGCAGAGCTATCACATCCATCCCCACCGCGTTACCGCTGCTGATCGTTAGTCGCTAGATCAATGAATGGGAATATAGTCCCCATTCATTGATCTAAGTCCCCGTGTGAATGACCACAGCTGTCTATGAGACGGCGCCACCATTCACAAAGACCGTCCACACAGTGCTTCATGTTTGCTTAGTAATAATACGCATACGGAAGACACCTCCGAGGACATCTTGAGGCCAAATAGTAAAATTACATCTGCATTTTTTTTTCCCAATAAAGTTTTACCTTATTTTTCCTTTTTAAATTAACCCCTGACCTCCCACACTCCCCAATAGTTAGCAATTTTTTTTTTAAATTTACAAATAAAAAAATACATAAATAGTTACCTTAGGGACTGAACTTTTTTAATATGTATGTCAAGAGGGTATATTACTATTACTTTATAAATTATGGGCTTGTAATCAGGGATGAACGCAAAACTGAAAAAATGCACCTTTATTTGAAATATTGGCGCCATTCATTGTACTAGGGAAAAATGTTATGCATTGCAGTAATCGGGACAAATGGGCAATTAAAATGTGTGGGTTTTTAATCGCGGCAGCATGTATTATTTTAAAACTATAATGGCCGAAAAATGAGAAATAATGAATTTTTTTCTTCTTTTTCCTGACAAAACACTTTACAATAAAATAATTCTTAGCAAATAGTACCCCTAAAGGAAGCCTAATTGGTGGTGAAAAAAACAAGATATAGATTGTTTTGTTGTGATAAATAGTAATAAAGTTATAGGCGCATGAATGGAAGGAGTGCTGACAGGTTAAACTTGCTCTGTTTTTTTAAAGAGAATCTGTAACGTCAAAACGTCCCCTGGGGGGTACTCACCTCGGGTGGGGGAAGCCTCAGGATCCTAATGAGGCTTCCCACGCCGTCCTCCATCCTTCAGGGGTCTCGCTGCGGCCCTCCGTACAAGATGACGTCATTATTTACCTTCCCGGCTCCTGCGCAGGCGCTCTGACGGCTGTTGGCTCCGAAGTAGGCGGAAATACCCGATCGCCGTCGGGTCTGCTCTACTGCGCAGGCGCAAGTTTCTGGCACCTGCGCAGTAGAGCGGACCTGACTGAGATTGGGTATTTCCGTCTACTTCGGAGCCAAAAGCAGCCACAACGCCCCCGCTGGAGCCAGCAAAGGTAAATATTGAATTGACAGTCGGGTCTGTCGCCGGCTGTTCGGAGGGCTGCAGCGAGACCCCCGTGGGACAGAGGATGGCATGGGAAGCCTCATTAGGATCCCGAGTCTTCCCCCACCCGAGGTGAGTACCCCCCAGGGGATGTTTTTGATGTTACAGAGTCTCTTTAAGGGGAAAACCCCTTCGAGGTGAAGTGGTTAAACTTAATCTTTATCATTAGTACTATGCTTACAGATTATTATCTCATAGCTTTAGTTTCAGTTTAGGTTTGTTTTAGTCACCTCCTATATAAACAAGCCTTCAACTACTGAACTATGTATCTGTTCTCTGCATTTAGAAGTGTTTTTCATCCATGCAGGAGTTTTATGACCTCTGATTACTTATTCATAAGAGTTACACTACAGTCTGACTGCAGAAAAACTTTACTTTATAGTCCTAGATTTTTAACACTTTCCATAGTTGCAAGAAAGGATGCTCTGCTGGGTCCATCTGAAAATGGCGCAGGGAGAAAAATGGCGCACCGCTCTGCCGATAAATGTATCATAAAACGCTATTTACCGTTTGAATGTAAATACAATAAAACGGTTAATTTTGTTTTATGCAACATTGATTGCAGAGCGGTGCGCCATGATAAACATGCAGGGCTAGTATAGGCAGCGGGGGCTGGGGGAGAGAGGCAGCGGGAGACTAGAGGGCATAGGCAGCGGATGTATGCAGAAGCATACGTTACCTTGTCCTGGGCCAGCGATCGCTCCTTCCCTCCGCTCCTTCCATTCGTTTGCTGTAGTCCCGCAGCCGGCCAATCAGCATGCGGAGACTGAAGCCACATGGTGATTGGCCGGCTGCAGGACTACAGTAAACGAATGGAAGAAGTGAAGGAGCGGAGGGAAGGAGCGATCGGCGGCCCAGGACAAGGTAACGTATGCTTCTGCACACATCCTCCCCGCTGCCTATGCCCTCCAGTGTTCCGCTGCCTCTCTCCTCCCCCGACCCCCGCTGCATTTTTGAACACTTATAACGCTATTTAGCGTTATAAGTGTAAGGCACACTGCCTGCGCCATTTTTTAACACTTATAACGCTAAATAGCGTTATAGAATGTAAGTCCTTGGGGCGCCCTTTGTATTCCTCTGGCGCTGTGAGCCATTATTGAGGCAGGGAACACACTTGCAGGGCCGTTTTCCCCTGCGTTTCCCAGGTTTCCGTCGGGTTTTGCGGTCGCATCTAACGCGTGCGTTTTCGCGTTCATGCGATTGCATGGCATGTAGTGCCATGCAATGTGCGGGAAAAAGCAGAAAACTGTGCGGGTACAAAATGCGGAAAAAACGCGAACGCAAACGCGCACAAACGCATGCGGCGCAGCGTTTCCTGAGCTAGGCTATTAATTTCAATAGCCTCTAAAATCGTGCGCGTTTTGCCGTTCACGGCAAAACGCGCAAAAACGCATGTAGTGTGTTCCCTGCCTAACTGTCACGTGCTTTGCTGCCTGCACACTGAAAATGTGATGGCTGTTTATTTTTAACTTTTATTGATATCAAACACAATTCTATAAAACAATACAAAGCTGTGGCTAAAAGACTGACGCTCAACATGGCAGTTTAACAACAACATATTTCAAAGAGATTACAGGAAACTATACATTCTGATAGAAAAAGTCCAGATCCAGCACTACACAGAAGATAGTCACATCTTACAGGATCATATGGTGTCCTATATGCCCATAAATCAAAGCTACGCTATACAACTTGTACAAAACCATAAAAGTCATTTAGAAAAGATAGTTGTAAACCAGAGAATAGGTTGGTGCTATATAATTCAATAACGGTAATGAGAGAAAAGAGAGTTTCTAGCGCACATTAGAAGGAAATAAGACAGAGGAGAAGGTGTCAGGGTCAACAATATTCACAGGTGAAAATCAAATCCACAGGAGAACAGTAAATAAGCCGAGCCTGTTATTGTCCCTTTGTCTGGTATAACTACTTACTTAATTACGGTATCTTTCTTTTCCTATTTCCTACCCCCATTTCTCTATTCTTTCCTTTCTTCCTCCTATTCCCAACAACCCTGTGTTCTTATTTGCTTTCTTTCTCATCTTTTCTTTTCTAGCGCTCCTCCTCTCTCCCTTTCTGGACAGCCCCATGTCTCATGGCAAAAATACTCCTAACTGAGCAGCATAGAGAGTACAATTGATAAAGCTGCACAAAAAGAACAATTTAAGCTTTATTGTTAGATTGGTAAATTCTAAGCTGACTGCAGATTTGAAATTTTGTGCTGGACCAATTTATGTCTATGATGGCAATGTTATCAACAAAGTAACTGTGGGCAGCACGGTGGCGTAGTGATTAGCACTCTCCCCTTGCAGCGCTGGGTCCCCAGTTCGGTTCTGCCCGTGTCTGTGTGGGTTTCCTCCGGGCACTCCAGTTTCCTCCCACATCCCCAAAACATACAGATGAGTTAATTGGCTTCCCCCTAAATTGGCCCTAGACTACAATACATGTACTGCACGATATAGACATATGACTATGGTAGGGACTAGATTGTGAGCCCCTCTGAGGGACAGTTAGTGACAAGACAATATACTCTGTACAGCGCTGCGTAATATGTCGGCACTATACAGATACTTAAATAAATAAAATAAATAACTGTGTGGAAAGGTGAGCAGAGCAACCTAAAAAGAAAACACAGAGACAAAACTGGCCCCAAAGGTGCAGGACGTCACAAAGAATATAAAAACGAAAATTAGGCATAATGAATACTCACAAGGGGAGGTTGCATATGGAACAACCAACCACTGGATGCACAAAACTCCACACGGGTACCCAGAGAGGGTGGTGATGGTCGCACTCCTAAAAAACTGCAACAAGGTCCTGACATGTGGCATCAGCCACGTGGTGACCAGACTTAGCTCTCACTAGGAGGGACAAAAGCACAAAGGGGTTAAGAGGCGCCCAGGAGTGTATAAAAATTAGTTAAAAACAAATGCATGATAAAAGAGGGGAGGTGGCTTACCTCAATAATGACAAATTCATATATAAAAATCATTATTTCTTAATAAGGACAGGCAAAGCGTTTCGTGGGTCTCTGGCCCCTTCATCAGGCCAAATAAAGTGTCAAAGGGTTTCAAAAGCCATGTGCAGAGCTCTTTATTAAAAATTCATTATATTTAGATATATGGATTTGTTGTTATTGAGGTAAGCCACCCCCCCCCCCCCTTTTCTCTTTTATTTGTTTTTAACTAATTTTTATACACTCCTGGGTGCATCTTACCCCCTTCGTGTTTTCAACAAGGTGGAATTTCTCTTCAAAGTTTACATACGGTACATTTTAAGGGCCATATTTATCGAAGCAGCTCAATGCCATTCATTAATATGAAAGTGATCTAGTGAACTAGCTGTTTCCATGGTAACAAGTCTTTGATGAATAGGCCACTTCTAGCCTACCTAACTTCAGAAAGAGACTACACAGTGAATCCGTGTGGGTCTTTTGGAACCTATGCCAGCTAAGTTACTGCTCAGAGAAGCCATACGCAATGATTGAAACAATGACTGAAATAGCAAGGAGAACTGTGGGGCATATAGCATCGCTACTAATCGTTCATTTATTATACGACTATAATTATAAGAAAATAGACGTGAAACGGGAGGGGGGATGGGGTTTTTCTTTATGGGAAACTCACTAAAATGGAAAGGATTGGTAATGGATTTTAAGTTCTTAGTAGTGTCAAGTGACAGTACTTCTGGCTTCTGCAGTCATATTAGGCTAATGTAGAAGCACTACAATTTTTACACCAGTGAAGTGGTTACAGGCCTTCCCCTCCCCCATCTACTCTGCTCCCAGTCTCCTTGCAACATAACTCAGTGCTCCCCATACACTCTACAATCAACCACAATCCTCAAATAAAAAGGATACAGAAGTTCAGTTATTCACATTAACGGCATGGCAAAAAGTAATATCACAAGCCTGTTAAGTATATTTACCATTAAGGGATCGGTCTAGCCTTTGTGGTTGGCAGGAATATACTGTTTTCATATTTCTATGCTAACATTGAAATGGCTGCCACATGCCCCTAGATAAAAGAATTAAGCAGCCAGGTGCCCACAAGACAACAAAATTAAGCACCAAAGTGCCCACAGACAAAATAATTCAGAAGCCATATGCCCCCAGATGGAAGTATATAGCGGCCATGTGCCCCCAGATATCCCTATACGTCATTAGAATGCAGTATTAGGTAACCAACTAGCCATTATGCCCCTAGATACAGGGCCGGGCCGAGGCATAGGCTGGAGAGGCTCCAGCCTCAGGGCGCAGTGTAGGAGGGGGCGTACAATTCATTCAGCTGTCATTCCTAATTGTGTATGAAGCAGAAAGAAATAAGAAAAGGGGATACATAGCAGTGACTGCAAGCCAGATAACTAGAGATTAAGGTGTTGGGGAGGTTGTGGGCCCTGTGGCCCTCTTAGTCTAATAGCAATTAGTGTGTGGCGGCTGAGGTGGGAGGGATGGGGGGGCGCACTTTGTTGTCTCAGCCTTGGGTGCTACTCCACGTCTGGCCAGACCTGCCTACCACCACGCACCACGTTGGACCGTTACTAGCCGGAGACGCGAGAGACGCGTGAGCGCAAGGTAATAGCGGAGACCCATGGCTTAAACTACACTGGGACGCCAGCTTGCCGAGGGTCCGCCAAACCGCCGCTCAGCCGCAACACTTCACGCGTATGTTGAAGCATCGACCAAGCAACCGGTATAAGAGAGGTGCCACGACAATAGATGAGGTGGTGAGATACCTGCACAACTCTGCAATATATTAATGTATAAGATGTGGACTGCTTCTAACTACTAACTACATTGCCTATCAATGTGCTAGCACGAGAAGATATTACTTGCATGAGCTAAATGTACTAACTGATCAATGCTAACATGCTTGGCTTCCTTGGACCACTTTTGACTGCATGTATATATGCTATTGATACCCTGTAGAGTGCCATAATAAGGAAGAGTGCCTCACTAAGGAGGAGTCAAAGGCGCATACATTAATTGCAGCAGATCTACATCTCTGGACAGTGTCATGCATGAGTATGTGTGAAGTGTATGTCTGTTGGTGATATTGTAAGCTGGCCAGCAATGAGGTATTTGTAGTTCCGCCAAATCTTTAATTGATTTTATCTACCCTTTATCCTTCCCTTGTTCCTGAAATCCTAATTTCAATTGCTAATCACTATTGAATAAATAAATTTGATACATTTATATACATATACACTGGATACCAAATTATTTTGACTTTGAAGCTTATACTGTGCCTGCGCAGATTGCAAATATTAGAGTGTGTGCCATTAGAGTGTGTGCCAGCGCTGGTTCCCGGAGGCTGAAGAGGATGGGGGAAGCCTTATTAGTATCCAGTGGCTTCCCCCTCCCAAGCTAAGTATTTCCCAGGGGCTCTTTTTTCTCCCTACATGTTTACTTTAAAGGACAACTGTATTGAGAGGGATATGGAGGCTGCCATATTTATTTCCTTTTACACAATGCCAGTTGCCTGGCAGCCCTGCTGGTCTATTCGGCTGCAGTGGTGTCTGAATGACACCAGAAACAAGCATGCAGCTAATCTTGTCAGATTTGACCATAATGTCAGAAGCATGCTTGTTCAGGGGCTGTGGCAAAAAGTATTAGAGGCAGAGGATCAGCATTACAGCCAGGCAATTGGTATTGTTTATAAGGAAATAAATATGGCCACCTCCACATACATCTCTCTACAGTTGTCCTTTAAGCATTGTTCTTAGATTAATGGTTACAGGAAACCAACATCCTCCAGTGGTAGACAGGTAATGTGTATGCTCGGTGTGTATTCGACCCCACAAGTGGGGCTTGCACTCTTTTGCAGGTAGGCACTAGTCTGTTTTTATGTAGCGCTGCTCATTTCCTTGCTATGCTATATATTCATGGTTAATCTACTAGAGCAGAAGAGATCTTTTTTTTTCTGTATTTCCGCTTTAACCTTTGATTTCAGAAACACGGTATAATTATCATGCCTTGTTAAATAAAGAATATTAGAGTTTCCCTTGCTC
The DNA here is from genome assembly GCF_040937935.1 of Hyperolius riggenbachi. NCBI lineage: Eukaryota > Metazoa > Chordata > Amphibia > Anura > Hyperoliidae > Hyperolius > Hyperolius riggenbachi. Next base: position 332,170,216 of record NC_090651.1, read on the forward strand.
CAGATGTAAGCAGACTGAGCTATTCAACTCTCCATTTTGGCTGCAGATGGTCCAGAAGGAAAATTAAATAGCCGATCTCTATATTGTGCAAAGGGCAATAGAAACAGTCACACTAAACCTTTACAGCAAACCTTTCATTTCAGGGAAGAATCCACATCTGTTTAAATGGCTGGATTGTGTACTGGTTAAAGAGAACCAGAGATGGATTAAAATAAAAAAAAGTTAGCTACTCACCTAGGGGCCAGAGGCCTCTCATGTCCTCCTGGAGACCACCAGCAGTGCCTGGGACCCTCTGGAAGATCTACGAGCTCTCTGAGCTCCTCCTTGAGCTGAAGCCTGGTCTTACGGCGCCTGCGCGAGTACAGTGTCACCTGCGCAGTAACACTTGTGTACAACCTAAACTGAAGTGGGAGGAGGTGCCCCAAAAATATTATAATAATCTTAAAATCAGCCTAAAAGGTAAGAATCACCTACCTCACTGGTGACACATATGACAAAAAACACAATTTATTCGAATAAAACACACTTGACAACGCGTTTTGTGGGTCAATAATAGTTTCTGAGGACAAACCATGGGCATAAAGCTCATAGCTAAAAAGCTAATAAACAAGGACTAAAAGTAAATGAATAGAAAGCACTATCTGCATAAAACTACACAATACAATTTATCAAATGCAATGGGATGCAGTAAGATACTATCTATGGGAAAGCTCTGGTACAAGTAGCTTTGGCTTACTGCACAGACATGGCTGTAGATGCACAGGCGCAGTTCAGCCGAAAACCAGCGGAGACTGCAGCCACAAGAACATATCCGACAAGCTCTTGTCAGATGTTCTGGGGGTCCGCCCACAGCAACAGTGGTCTCCAGGAGGATGTGGGAAGCCCCTGGAGGTCCCAGAGTCTTTCCTCTCCTTAGGTAAGTAGTTAACTTTTTTATTTTATTGCACCTCGGGCTCATTTCAGGACCACCTATAATAAAATTAACTCACCTTATATGAACTCTAGTTTCTGACACAGAGTAGATTTGTACTTCAGCTTCGACAGCTGACACCTTCTGGAATGAGGAAAGATTTTGATTGGCTTCTGATCACCTGATCACTAGGATCTCATAATAATCACTTTTTATCTCTTAAAATCTTAATTTTCATCTCTATTTAGTGCCCCTGCATTGTACCTAAAAAAAATCTTCATAGACGATTGGCTACAACGTTTGGGCGTTTGGGTGTGGGGTTATGAGATTCAGTTTAGGCACTTAGAAGTGGGGGTTAGGGTTTGGATGGGGGGGTTGGTTTAAGCTATTAAAGGGTGAAGGCATTAGGTGGGGGGTTTGATTTAGGCTCTTACAGGAGGGTTAGGCATTAGGTAAGGCATTATAAAAGAGGGATCCAAGGAAAATGGGTGCCAGGAACTGCATAGTAAATATCGCACAAGAGTTGGCTCCACCAAGATAGTAACAAGCTTTTTTTTATTGCATCTTGCATGACGTCAGATACAAGCATAGAAGCAGCGACGGACTGCTCTCCAAAACAGCAGTGTGTCGCACGTGCATGAAAAAGGTCGCCAGGAAAAAAGGGCCCAGCTGGATAATGAAATGGCGCCGGTGGATAACAAAGTCTCAATAACAATAAACATCATTAACGAAATTGGTTAATGATAAATACAGTTTTAGAGCAGACGGGAATTGATAACGAAAATATATAAACATTAAAATCATTACGTAATTAAACAAAACAGCTTAACCCAACTCTAATCTCACATAAAACCCTCCGCTGGTGGTGCCTAAAACTAACCACTCCCCTGGTGGTGCCTAACCCTAAAACCCACCCCAAGGTGGTGCCTGAATCAAACCATGCCCACCCGCCCCACTCCCCCCCGTGGTGCCTAACCCTAAACAACTCCCTAGTGTTGCCTAACCCTAACCATAACCACCCCCTGGGTGGTGCCTGACCCTGACCAACCCCGCTGATGGTGCCTAACCCTAACCACTCCTCCTGCAGAAACACCCTTTTACACATAGAAACGATAAAATGTTTGATAACATAAAATCTGTGCATACAAACAAAATAATATGACAAAAACTATAATGTTGCACGCTTCTAAAATGAAAACATACTTCAAAAACTTAAATGTTCTAATGTTGGTAATGATATTTATCATGCACCCTTTTTTGCTTTTTTTGCCGTATTAACGATAAGTGCAATAAATTTTATGGCGGCGCCCTTTGCATCCACTAGCGCCCTTTTTTCCTGCTTCCGTCTGTCGATGATCCCATGCTTTTATCTGGCTTTATGCCCAATACAATAAACAGAGCTTGTTACTATCTTGGTGGTGCTGACTCTTGAGCTATACATGTTGGTTCCTTGCGGAATAAGGACTGAGTCGTGGCATGCCTGTTTTAATACTGCTGCCAGTAGATGCTCCTGAACTCTCGTATCTCAGGAACTGCATAGTAAAACATTAGAAAACTGGATTACCAATATTTTACTGCTAGCCGCACCACTCTTTTGATGAACTTGTGCTGGCTGAAGAAGACCCAAGCCGCTGTGCAGAAATCTACCCCAGCCGGTCTAGGAGATATACACAGAAGCGAGAGGGGAGATATAAGAACTCAGCAGCTTAGTCAGGCCTCCAGTATGAACTCCAAACAAATTACATCAGTTTTCGGTGGAACTGCCCTTTAGACCTGACGTGTTCTTCATTGTCACTGACATAATCTGACCCATTTGGAACAGAAGCCTGATGATTTTATGTAAGCACTTATTTCTTCAGGAAGGTCTGTGTGACTTGTGTCACTAGCAATTTTGTTAATAAGTTATTGATTTGAAAAAAACCCTTCAGCTCATTAACATGACAGATCCACTAAGGTCGCATTTCCTCACAAATTTCCAATGTTGGCCATTCCCCTAAGTGCCCTTTGGTGACTGTGCAGGCCGATGCATCACCTCATGGAAACTTGGGCTCCAAATGTATTTATTTTTTTCATGATAGTGCACAGACTGCTTGTAATTACATCTTGCTGCATAGTGTGACATAATGGGCTTTGTAGTGTTTTATAGTGAAGAACTGTGCCTGCTTCTTGATCTAATTTGACAGTGTGCATCACAAGATAATCTGCTGTGGCAGGCTGTGGGACATGGTATTACTGGGGGATGAGCAGTGAGGAGCAGTGACAGGAAAAGGAAGGGAGGGGATAACCAGAAGAGAAGGCAACAATTGTAACATACCAGCTGGGACTACTAGTACAGGGTGGATGAACTAAGATTATTAGGGGACTAGGTTCCCTGGAAGAGGATACAAGACCATGATAAAATAAGATAAATGGGCAATATATCAGCAAACACACCTGAGGTAGAATGTGTAGGGCTCCCTGTCTCGTTGGACTGCTCTTGTGGTGAAGAGTCTAAGCACCATCAGCAAGAAACTGATTTAGAGACAGGCTGAGACTTTGAGGAGACAGAAATTATAACCTGGAGTTCTGTGACCTGGGAAAAGAAATCAATGTGTGGGAACAGAGTTACTTGGACTTTCTTGTTGAGATGGGGAATGGTTCTTTAATGCAACTGAAGGTGGAGTCTATGAAGCAAAGTTGGCCTTGAATAAGACGTATACTATATAATGATAGTATTACAATTCATGTATAAACCTATGACAAGGACTCAGATACTTCAGTGTTCGTGTCACAGATCTAGGTGTACTTGCTTTGGCCCTTTCCAACCACAGTACAGTTCCTGTCAAAGTTCCCCCTCCTACATGCACCTACCACCATATGAATTGCATTGGTGTAGAGGCTGGCTTGAAAGTACAGCATGACAATACCAGGGCATCCCTCTAAATACCAAACACGCACAGTGACATCATTGAACATGTGCATGCATGTTGGACGGGTCAGGAAAATATGGCGTGGGGAAAAAATGGCGCATAGTGATAAATCTTTTAAAACGGTATTTATAGTTTTAAGGATATGCAGTAACTTTATTTAAAACGCTATTTATCGTTGGTCTGACCCCCGCCCCTCATGTCCTGCGGTGTCCCCCGGTTCCTGTCTTCTGCCTCCCCCGCCCCCCCTCGCACGTCCAATTTTGTCTCCCAGTGATTTCATCTCTGCCCCGGACTGGAGTGTAATGCTACAACAGTCCTACCTAAGCAGATCTTACGAACAGCTGGTGGATGTATCTGCTCGCTGCCGCTGGAGACTTTCTGATGCACCAATCACGCTGGGGGCGCTGCTCCAGAACTGCCAATCACCGCTGCTCATTTCTCTGCTCCGTCTGCCAATTGGACCCAATGCTCCCGCCTCCGAGACCATCGCGGGGTGGGGTCGGGGGTCAGACCAACGATAAATAGCGTTTTAAATAAAGTTACTGCATATCCTTAAAACTATAAATACCGTTTTAAAAGATTTATCACTGCGCCATTTTTTCCCCACGCCATTTTTGACTGTACGCATGTTGGATGCACTTGGACACAGAGGGGCTCACAGCTATCCCCAGAGCAGGTAAGCAGTGGGAAGTAGCAGTGGGCTGGGAACAGTAAAGGTGGCCACACACCATACCATTTTTAAAATATCTTTTCAATTCAAGTATTGCGATCATTTTTTCTGATTGCAGTTGGCTGATGGTGTAATGGTTAAGGGCTCTGCCTCTGACACAGGAGACCAGGGTTCGAATCTCGGCTCTGCCTGTTCAGTAAGCCAGCACTAATTCAGTAGGAGACCTTTGGCAAGTCTCCCTTACACTGCTACTGCCAATAGAGCGCGCCCTAGTGGCTGCTGCTCTGCTCTGGCGCTTTGAGTCCGCAAGGAGAAAAGCGCAATATAAATGTTATTTGTCTTGTCTTGTCTTGTCTTGATTGATTGTAACATTAAAAAAATCTGAACAATGTATTACACACACCTATGCTCAATTTTTCCTCAATTATGATAAAAATGGTTGAAAACACAACTTGCTTAGGTTTGTACATCAAGAAATTTTCAATCTACCACACACCATTCAATGTTCATATAAATTGATCAGAAAAATACAACACACCCCATCTTCTTTTATCAAGCAAAAACGGGAAACTTGATCAGATTTATTGAGTGAATAAATAAAAACTTTTTGATTTTTTTCGGGACAACCGATCGCATTTATCGAATTGGTGTAAAATTGGATCTTTTAATTGTATGGTGTGTGGCCACCTTAAAGTGAACCTCCGGACTAAAAATCGCTCAGCAGCACTGAAAAGGCTTGGTGTTTCTTTAACAGTTTCACAGCATCGGAACTTTGTTTCTCTTAAACAAGCCTCGTTTTTAGCCTCATTTTTAGCTGCAGAGAAGAAAACTGCCCGGGCTTTTTTCCCCTGATGCTGTGCAAAGCATAATGGGATTTTTGATGTTGCTGTTCTCTTTCTGCTGTTTTGGTGCACATTTTTTTCTTTTACATTTTGAATTTGACATTTGAAGCCTAGCGTGTGCAGCTGGGTGGGGTAATCAGGACACAGGACAGTTGGAACAGTGTCTCCTGCTCCTTGTCACCTCCTTTCAACCAAAAAGATGGCTGCCCCCATGACAAAGATGGCAGCCCCCATGAATCACAAACATTTGCCTGTTCTTTCAAAAAAAGAGTGGGTAAGAGATTATATTACCTATCTATTCTACTTAACATAACTAATGTAACTTGATGACAGTATGTTTGCTTAGGCTGAAGTTCCCCTTTAAGAGTTTTCTTGTGCAACATGCCTGTCTGATTATTTTTTAAGGGGGGGGGGGGGCAGTCTGATTTAATGTACCCATAATCATGATCATTTGATTAGATTAAATGGACAAGCATTTGCTGCAAGAAAGATTTTGCATTCTTAGAATGAAGGATCTTTCTTAGCTGAAAACCTGATTGACCAGAATTGATTCTTTCAGTTGAATATCACTGCATTACAGCATCTCTATGGCAACCTAGCCCAGTAGCAAATGGGGGGACTTTATCCACCACCTATAGGCCTCGTTTCAGCAGACACTGCACTGTTCCAGAAGACACTGAATTTATAGGCTGGTGTGAAGGTGATAGGCTGGCTTTAACTGTTTATTGGCCTATTATCTTCAGATTAAAATATGTAGGCAGCTATACATTTAACTAGGCTGTGTGAACCTAAAAATAGCTGGAAGGGAGACGGGGAACATTCTGTGGCTTTCTTCTTCAGACATCTCGGAACCTGACTTTTCCGCTTTGAACCACACGGACTTGTCTGGGACAGAGACCTGAAAGCCAAATTCTATTTTTTTAAATGAGAAATTGCTCTAAACATAGCTTAGCTCCAATCAATCCATGCTGTAATTTAATACTGCTAATTATGCTTTTTTTTTTCACTTTTTGGTCAGCTATGAATTTTATTAGCTGTAAAACAAAAAAAATTGGACTTCTTTGAACCTGGCAGAAGTTCTCCGTTTGGAGTACCACTTTCTCACAAATTCCCATATTCTTGCATAAATATTTGCTGCACAAAGCAGGAATCCTCGTTAATTGCTTTCCTGCTGGAATAATTTAATCCTTTAGCAGCCAATTTATTTAGAGGCTTGCAAATGCTCCAGGCCAATTTATTTTAGCAAACTTTTTTATTTCTTATTTGTTACATTTACTTGCTGCTAATTAATACTGCTGTAATTATGTGTATTTATAGGCACTTGTCACTAAGGGGCAGTGTGAGGCAATAACAGGATTTCTGCTTTCAGTTTCTATATTTTCTTCTAGCAGAAAGACATGAAAGCATTCCAAGAATTTACAGCACATGAGTTATGTCAAAAGCAATGCACTTATCTCAAACTAGATAATTAATTTGAAGCTGCAATTGTCAGCAAGTTGTGATACACCCGTTAACTAGGGACTTGAGGCCGGTTTCACACTGTAAACTGGCGGGCGCGGCACCGCCAAAATCAGGCCTTCAGGGAATACCACACTAGTACACAGTGTTCCCTGGCTGGCCACCAGCCAAGCAGGAAGTGACATGTGCTTGCGGTCATTTCCTGCTTCGGGTATGCGGAAGCATATTTTAAAAATAAGCTTCTGCGCATGCGTGCCGCTACGTCAACTCTTTTAAAAAACCTGTGTCGCCATAGACTAAAATGATGGGCCGATGCAGATCGCCACAGGTAACGTAGTTCTGTGCAAATGTTAGATTAGGCACTTCTGGCACATCGTACTGCAACGTGGGAAGTATGAACTTACCCATAGGACTACATTAGGCCGCGGTAGCAGTGCCTCAATTTGACGCACTGCGCCAGTGTTAAAGGGCCCTGAAGTAAGAGGTACTGTATATGGAGGCTGGCATATTTGTTTTCTTTTAAACAATACTAATTACCTGGTGGTTATGCTGGTCATTCTGGTATCGGGGTGTCTAAATCACACACCTGAAACAAGCATGCAGCTAATCTTGTCAGATTATTGTCAGAAATATCTGACCTGCATGCTTGCTCAGGGTCTATGGCTAAAGTCCCATCTACAACAAAAATGTAATAACTACTGCCTATCTCAACCACCACCTTGTTAAATGTACCCACACCTCATTAGAGGGAGCGACCCAGTGTTAAAGAAACTGTAGAGAATCAAAAATTGATACTAAGTCGCTCTTAGGTATCAAAAATACAAATTGAATTTTATTGAAGAAATAGCACATGCATGTACAACACAGCCAATTAAAATCAATTAAAATCGGCCAGACCAGAGCGCATTGCACATACACCCCATGCATTCAAACACACTCATTCACGGGTCTACATGAAAAGGGCGCCGGTAAAAAAGGGCGCCTGGTGGAGCCCATATATATACCAACTTCGGCTACAAAAAAGGCGCCTGGTGTAGCCCATATAAAGTTCGGCTACAAAAAAGACGCTTGGTGTAGCCCATATAAAAACTTCGGCTACAAAAAAACCAAGGCGCCTGGTGTAGCCCATATAAAAACTTCGGCTAGAAAAAAAACTCCGGGATGTGTTAATTACTATTCCCCCTCCAGGCCGCCATGGATAGTGGGGGAATGAAATAATTCGGCTTCCAGCGCTTGTAGCCCATATACAAACTTCGGCTAGAAAAAAACTCCGGGATGTGTTAATTACTATTCCCCCTCCAGGCCGCCATGGATAGTGGGGGAATGAAATAATTCGGCTTCCAGCGCTTGTAGCCCATATACAAACTTCGGCTACAAAAAAACTCCGGGATGTGTTAATTACTATTCCCCCTCCAGGCCGCCATGGATAGTGGGGGAATGAAATAATTCGGCTTACAGTGCTTGTAGCCCATATAAAAACTTTGGCTACAAAAAAAAGTCAATAATATGGGCTACAGAGGGGCACCTTACTGTAGCCGAAAAAAATATGGGCTACAAAGGGGAGCCCGCTTGTAGCCGAAAACCTTGTAGCCGAAAAAATATGGGCTACAAAGGGGAGCCCACTTGTAGCCTATATCAAAACTCGGGCGCCCTTTTCTACACCTTGTAGCCCATATTTCCAGAAATAACATTGATGTCTATGGCGGCGCCCTTTTCATACAGGCAGCTCGGGCGCCCTTTTCAACCGATCCCCTCATTCACCCCTTACGGTACCGGTACCATTTGAGTCCAGTATCTTCAGAGAGAGGGGGAGAGGGCTAAAGCAATCTAGAGTGTTAGTGCTTATCTTCAGCTTGCAAGCACAAACAGTATCACATGCCGGCATGTAATGGTCTCACCATACGTTTTTCTTCCTGTCAGTCTTCCGGTACCTCCGGGTCTCTCCAATACACAGGGTCCCCGTGGTTGGTTTGTTGCCCAAATAGATGCCGGCAGCTTGCAGTGGTTGGCGAAACCGCTCAACCCGGTCCGCGTTGTGCCTTAACGGGGAGCAGGCGCCGTACCACCATGTGTTCTGTTGCTGCTGCTACTGCTCAGATGCGCTCACTGGCCACGGGATTTATACCCGCCCATCGACGCGTTGCGCGCGCCCACTTGTGAGCTTCATCAGGATGTGCGCACACTAACACTCTAGATTGCTTTAGCCCTCTTCCCCTCTCTCTGAAGATACTGGACTCAAATGGTACCGGTACCGTAAGGGGTGAATGAGTGTGTTTGAATGCATGGGGTGTATGTGCAATGCGCTCTGGTCTGGCCGATTTTACATGATCTTAATTGGCTATGTTGTACATGCATATGCTATTTCTTCAATAAAATTCAATTTGTATTTTTGATACCTAAGAGCGACCTAGTGTCAATTTTTGATTTTCTAAAGCCCCGATTGGACATGTTGGATTGAATCGAATCAATGAATCGAATCGGACAAAAAATTGTATGGTGTAGATGGGGCTTAAAATTATTAGAGGCAGAGGATTAAAAGGACAGTCAGGCATTGTGTATTATTTAAAATTAAATATGTCAGCCTCTATATCCCTCTCACCAGGAACAGTCAAAAAAAATATATAGTCCAAAGGTCAATACAGCCAGAACATGTAGGAAACACTGAAGTATTCACTGTTCAGTCATCATTACTGATTACCTTTGAAAAAATAACCCCTAACATTGTCATGGGACTTGGCAACATGTAAGAATCATCTACTAACTAAAGCATAGCTCCCAACTGTCCCTTTTTCAGAGGGACAGTCCCTCTTTGGGATGCCATTCCCCTCTGTCCCTCTTTCTGATTCATTTGTCCCTTTTCAGGACTGATGTACAGTATGTAAATATATGTATTTTTCACCTGAAAAATGTGTTCAATTCACTTTATTCCCATCCTTTAAATTGATGCATTTCTTATTTTCAAAGTTAAATTGAAGGGAAACTTCTGATGATAGAGAGGACCAGTATGGATTGAATCATAACACTACATATTTTGCTTTCTTTGTGATGTGTGTGATGCGTGACTACGGGTGTGGTGGGGGTGTGGTTAGAGGTGTGACAGGGGCGTGTCTTCAATGTGTCCATCTTTCTTATTTCAGAATGTCTGGCGCTATGCTGAAGTCCTGCTTGAAAATTAGTAGTATGTGAACATTCATGGTACAGAAATGCGTCTGTTATTTTAGGGCGTGTTCTACAGAGCAGAATCACCTAGGTGGGTGCCTAGGGCCTGGGAAGTGACTAGGGTTCCTATTGCCACCTACTATGACCCCCTTCCCCCCACCTCATCGAAAATGTGCTGTATTTGTTACAGATTTGTGAATGCATAATAATGCAGTGATATATTTATTGCTGCATCACCTCTGTTATTTCTGTTACTACTTTTTTCACATTTAAAATGAGCTTAATTAGCATAGCATACGAAAGGCAGATGAAGGGAAATGAAAGGCGTCGAGCCTCTCACCTATCTGACACTACTTTTATAAAACAGCGGGAACACAGTTGAGCTTAGCTTTATCATAGTGTTCCACTTCCTGTCGCCTCATCACTCTCTTATAGATGCAGAGAGGGTTTCCATTCTTGTAATGTAGTTATAAGTGTTCTTGCTGGCTGAAGTACCACAGTCCTGACAGGGCGTTACCACTGCACATGAGTAGGAGGAAGCGTCCCCCGATATTCCCTCCTGTCAGCTGGAGCCCTGTTATTTCCGCATTATTGCTGCTGTTTCCCTGCAGGAAGCCGCTCAATAATGCTACCGAATGGCTTCCACCATCACTGCCATTTGTTGCTACTCTTTTATTTATTGTGATTTTAGAAATTGATCCTTAGTTGGTTTGGTTGTAAAAATCCCTGCAACCCCAGGAAATCCGATTCAGAGAAGGCAAAAAAAAAATAGCGTGGGCCGGTTTGACAATTGACAATTCCTTTGACAATTATAAGTCCTTAGGCCAAAATACCATATTAACTATTGGGAACAGAGGTAACCCTGTAAAGTTTGTTTTTGTTTAAAGGAACAGCAACGATTAACATGTTTTTTTCAATTGATATATGAACTGTTTGGGAAGTGCTTTTAAGTACTTGTGTATACATTTGAATGCTTATCTCTTTGTTTACTGTTATCAAATTCCTTTCACACTTCAGTGTCGCCAATTCTGCCCGCAGAGTAAACCATGAGGGGTGGGGGAATTCCCTCACACTTCATCTGTTAATCCTGTGTGTGTGAGGTAGCTCTCACTGAAGCTGCTGTGTCTTAGAGCTGTCAGCAGAAAGCAGGGGAAATGTAACTAATGTGCAACATAAACATTTGTGCGAAGAGAAGAATCCCGGCACCGTATTCAAGTTTGTATTAAGATCTTTTATTTAAGGCATAGCAAGATACAACATAGGGCAAGCAGTGACAACGTTACGAGAGGAGAGCACCTCGCACTTGGATGGTTGGATGCTGCCTACTACCTGGTTGTCCAACAAACATTTGTAATAGTATGTGAAACCCGACACCAGAGGCATTTTATATACCTCTGCTTCAATATTACACTGTTCTTAGCATGTCAGACTGCAGAGATTCACTTTTGCAAATGAGACATTTCAAATGTAGCTAAAATCTACACACAATGAATTACAGCTTTTGCCTCTAATATTTAACATGAAAAGTAGGAAAATGTTTACACAGCTATTTAAATATTATTTGTACATTGTCATTTTAGAACACTTGGTTTGATAGTGTTCCTTTAAGGAAACGTCCAATCTCTTTCTTTCAGTTATCCTAACTGTGTTTGGTCTTAAAGGGAAGCTTAAGTGGCATGTGACATGATGAGATAGACATATAATGTACAGTGCCAAACACACAAATAAATCTGCTGTGTTGCTTTTCTTTTTTCTCTGCCTGAAAGTTAATATTCAGCTATGCAACTGACAGCTTTTCTCCAGTAGTGACCCAGTTGGACTATAGCCTCCTTCACTGAAAAGGAATTAAGGTAGCCATACACTGGTCGATTTGCCATCAGATTCGACCAACTGACAGATCCCTATCTGATCGAATCTGATCAGAGAGGGATCGTATGGCTACCTTTACTGCAAACAGATTGTGAACCGATTTCAGCCTGAAACTGTTCACAATCTGTTGTGGTGGTGGTGGTGCTGCCGCCGCTCCCCCCGCCCACATACATTACCTGCTCCGGCGGCGCGACTCCAGTCCCCAGGTCACCGCTGCTCCGTCTCCGCTCTGGTCTCCGGCCCCGGCATGCTTTACTTCTTCCTGCCCGGCAGGAAGTTTTAATAGTAGAGCGCCCTCTACTGTTTAAACTTCCTGCCGGGCAAGAGGAACTGAAGCATGCCGGAGACCAGCGCGGACACGGAGCAGCGGTGACCGGGGGTAGTCGTGCCGGCGGAGCAGGTAATGTATGCGGCTATATTGCGTCGGTCGTCGGGCACTCGAACGCCACTAGCGACGCGCTCCCTACCCGCGGGCGATCGACGCTAATTTTCCGCATGGAGCGATCGACGGGATCGGACGAAAAGGATCGA